>NC_135413.1:16897361-18097361 GCF_051991245.1 Festucalex cinctus | reverse complement strand
ACAGGTATGTTTTCATCATACCGGAAATAGAACTACTTCCTGCTTCTGTGTCTAAAAATCATGGGAAACCCGACTAGCCCGATGCTGCGGTCGCCGATCAGACCAAGCTGAGCTTTTCTTTCCGATGTTGCAATTTGGGACTGGCTCGAGGTAAACCACACAGCCAGCTTCCAATAGCTCTCGGTACTGAGCAAAAAGGGTTGGATGATCGAGCGTGCGTAATCTTGTTTAGTGTTGCTGAACTGTCAACCAACACAACCACCGGTCACCAGATTGACTAGTGATTAAACTTATTCTGAATATTTCCTGGTAATTTGATTTATTGTCAGTTAATTTCCATGTAATGTGAGCACTCTGTGAGAGTTTATGTGTGTTTGTTTGGTGCTGTGGGCTCAGAGAACCAACAAGATCAAGCAATGCCAGGTCGACAGCAGCTAAATATGAACAGCTGACACACCACACACATTGTAATCACATTCATCGCTCCCTGCATAATGGTGGAAAATGTTGTCGTCGTTTTGTGTGATATTTTGCCTTTGAGTTCATCATGTATGTCAATACTTGGAATGAGGGTGACAGTCACAGCTGGCGCATTCACAGATCCAAAGAACGATATCATGGCCGTGCTCATCCTGACAGGATGTAGCTCATGAAAAACATATTTCATGCTGCGACTGAAGCAGAATCAGTGCATTTTGTAAGCTGTATAAAAGGTCGGATTTTGCTCTATCTGCACTTACGATGTGACTAGTAAAAGATATGTTGGGTGTCCTGCCCTGATATCACCGTTTACTTTTAAATCTACTCATCAAAAACAGAGACATCTGCGCTACATTTTTTTTCGTCATGCTTAAATGTAGGAATAATTGTAAATAAGTTATCATACATTTGCTGCAATGAAGAACTGCTTCTGCTTGCAATGAATAATGCTTTGCTCTGTTCCCACTCACATTCACATAGCCTGGCTATTTGGAGATGACTCAAAAAGCTGAAGAACCACAACATCTAACGTAGCAGAATGGTTCGAGCCAGTCTGCTGAGTTCGCCTATTTTCTATTAAGAAATGATGGCAAACTTGACCACACATGTACTCAGCAATCTTCCACTCACATGCACAACACATAGACAAACAAGTACACTGTGTTCCAACTATGCCTTGCATTTGTATTTTTAGGTTTGGAACACCCATGTAACTAGGGGCGTGGAAAACCAAATAAAAAGAGAGGGTGAGGAAAGGAATCTTCAGAGAGTGCAGAAGTGAATAGTATCAGTCAGTTCCTGTCCTCTCTCCTCGTGAGCCCTGAACTGAGTGTCTTCTCTCCTTTTTGCGCGGGACTGATTTTTTGCACATCAGTTTGTTTCCGGTTCGGTTTGCGACGTGTGGGCTGCGTCAAAACACTTGTGCTTCCGACTTTGTGCCCCTCGGTTGCGCGTTCGCAACCCGAACCAGAAATAAACTGATGTGCAAAATCACGTCCCGCCTCTTCCGTGGCATATGCCCCATAGATGTCAAACAGGTAACCCTGACATTAACATTTTGTCAGGTTCGGTGTGGTGGTGGACCCAGGTGCAGGGGGCCAACAAAGCAGAGAGGCAGAGGTGCTCAGAAAAGAAGTAATTTAATTAAACCAAAACTAACTCCAAAACATGGCAAACAAAGTGGCAGCAATGCGTGACGAAAACAACAGCAACAACAATGAACCAACAAGAACTGAATGGAAAACAGGTGACTAAATACACAGACTAATTGACAATGAGACACAGCTGGGCAAGACACAAGTGGCAAGGGAAGCTGATTGGTAGATACACTGGGAAGGGAAGACACACGCAGGTGGACAAGGTTAACAATAACGAGACTAGGGGAAACAAACCAGAAAGCAGAAACAAACATGACAAACTCAAAAACCCAACAAAAGTAGAAAAAACCAAACCCCAAACCATAACACATTTTTCTTTCATTTTTCAGGTTCTTATAATGGTGCACCACCAAACCAGAAACCAATCCAAGAAAGAATTGTATGTAGTCACTGACGATATCTTATAATGATATTTATAATACAATAACATGAGTGTGCGTGTGAATGTGCACACGCACGTGTGTGAGTTAGCATTGTAGAGTAGATTAAGAATAATGTATGTGTAAAAAACAACAACAACAAAAACATTCAGCAGGTAGCTCATTCATTTTTTGGGGTCTCAAAATGACCTTCTGCTAATGCTGGTAAATATTACACAGGTCTTGGTAAAGGGCTTTTTGATTCATATGTATTTGTTGTAATTAGGGATGGGCCAGTACCTATACCACCAGTATTGGGCTGATACCAAACTTTTTTTTTTCACAAGGCGGCCATTATATCATCTACTTTTATGAAATAGAAAATTGCCTTTAATTTCATTCAACTTTAAGGAAAATGTTTATATTGGCATATATAGGTCTTTCTTTTAGGGGAAATATGTCTCAAAAATCCAAACTACTAGTGGTACTTTTTTTGTATCAAGATTTGCGTATTCATACTGCCATCCCTCTGAAAAAAAAAAGTGGTATTGAACAGCCCTATTTGAAATGAAGGCTTTTTAAAAAATGACTTTGGATATGTATCAACTGTGTATCGTGTTTGGGTGCCAGTCAGATAGGCACTACTATTTTGACTTACAACCATGTTTTATGCCAATGTTGTGTCTGCACTCTCAGCCAAGAAAAAAAGTCGCCATACAAACATGAGCTGCAAGCAAGAAAAATACAGTAAACAATTTGTTTAATGCTGCTGATAGATGCAGTAACTACCTGTACATTTCCAGCCATTAAGCTTTAACGGATTCTGTAATTGGCTGAACATTGATTGGCACGTGTGTCCTGGTTCTGCACTAAAAATGGTGCGTGCATTAAAAATATGCCCCCAAAAGGTAAAGTATTGATTTTAGACTTGTTTTCTATTGGGTGATTTTAAAAAGTCTTCACCTTAAGGAACTGTATGCAAATGCTGAATATATAACCAAGTAAACATTTCGTTGTCTGTCTCATTGGGAAAATGTGTCTTGAAGTTAGCTGCTCCGCACTTCCACCCAACTGTTACATAACAGTGGAGCTATTGACATAACACCTTATCAGTTGAGTTTCTCTGCCCATGGTGTAATCAGCTGGGCAAGCTGAAGATCCACTGCCATTTGTAAGTGACAGCCGAAATATGGACACTGCGACAATCCCTACAGTATGTACAGTATTTTGCATTATATTAAGATTTGTTGGACTTTTCTGGACGTATACATGATCGAAATGTTTCATTTTTATCTGTGGCCAAAGAAAGTGCACTAGTGGGACACATTTGTCAGCCCAAGTCTGCCTTGTGACAATCAATTTTCCTCTTCTTCTTAAATCCTTTACTCCCGTACAGCTCTCTGTATCGGGGTTGATGGCAGATTTGATAGAACAAAATAGTACAAGGCTAGAACATCCTGTCCAGACTCAGACTCTGTGCCAATCTTGTACAGAACACCATTCTTTTACAATATTCTAAATAGCAAGGACAAAAAGAACTCTTTTTATTCAGAACACTCATTAAGACACCACGAATGAACAGCAGAGAAAAATGGACGTATCAAGAACTGAACACGAAAAGCAAGATTCAGGTGGAACGTTGAGAGGAGGCGGCTCATTGTTTGAGGAAACAGATGTAACGAAGCAGATGAAGACCAGTGGAGCAGAGTTAGCTCACGTCTTAACTGATAACTGGCAAGATTCAAATGCCACATGAGGCTATAATGCTACACAAAAAAAGAAAACTGTGAAAGCAGTGCAAGGACTGACTAATTGCACATTAGCAACGTGTGATAACACATAGTGAGTGTACCAAGTGATTGATTGACCATTCATGAATTCACAATAAGCACGATAAATGTCATCGCAACCAAGTGACAAAATAGAAAGCAGTTAGTTCCCATTCTTACATATCCACTTATTTTCCCGTCAAGTAAAAATGATCAATCAGTCTTTAAGTTTTTAGTATTGTGTATTTGTTCTCCAAGGACTCTGACTTCCTTCTACGTTCCAAAAACACGCATGTTATGTTAAAGACTGTTGTTGTCCATTGTTGTGGTTGATGTGTGTCCTGCAGTTTGCTTGACAGTCAGTGTAAGATGTACACAAAGTCAACTGGGATCAGCTGGTGCTCAATTGTGAGCTCACCTCGTAATGACGCTAAGTACATTATAAAATGGATGGATGGAAACACATGAACATAAAATAGGACTACTGTCCTACTTTTTTTTTTTATTTTTATTTTTTTTTATGGTGGGACGGTTACATTATGCGCACAGATTGGCAGAGTTGCTAAAGCCGAGTTGACTTCATGGATCAAACGTTTAACATTATTTACTATAGTGCACACATTTTAATGTAAAAAAACAAAAAAAACAAAAAAACAAAAACAAAGCAGTTTTGACCACTTTCCTCTCTGGTATATTAATTTATTTATTGGCAATCAGCTTTTTCTGCAGTTTGTTTATCATTATGAGAAACGAAGAAATGAGAAACATATTTCAATTTTTTTAATGGCATTTTGCAGGAAATTTTCTTTTGAGTGAAATTTTTTAAATCCATTGTCAGTGTCCTTTATTTACCGTTATATCTTTTATAGTCTTTTGATACTTGGACCACTTAATGTCTAAAAACTGTACAAGCACAAAATAAGGTTGTTGAATCTTTGTACATCAATGTTTTTAATCTGTTTCCCCCCCCCCATAAATCACTCCCAAAAATTGTTTAACTGATTTTATTAAGAATGACTTATTAATTGTATGGTTAATTCACTTTTCATTATTGTTTGTAATGGAAATATATTCATTCAAATCCTTCAAATAATCTATGTTTAGTAGTTTTGAACATAGCAAAAGGGCAGAATAAGATAAATAAGTACCCCCCAAAAATCACTTGTACCCTTCAGTGGTTTTTAGGTCAAATTTCTTTCATTTCTTTTTGACTGTAAAGACCTCAAACAGAGGCAGCGTAATCCACACGCACGTTTTAACCAATCATCAGTTGTAGCATTGGTTAATTCCACCTAAAATCTTAATTTGTCTTTTTGGACCCTTTTCTGTTCCAGCACGACTGTGTCACTGCAAACAAGGGGCAGTGAAGGCATGCTTGGATGAGTTGGTGTGGAAGAACATGCAGAGAACTGCGACCTCAAAGCCATTAAAAACATTTGGAAGGAAGCTGCTATTGCTGCAAAGGAGATGCTGGCAAATGCAATATACATTTTTTTATGTTTCATTTTCTCCTGTCAAAGTTACCCAGCACTTTTATCTATGTTGGCTTTGGTACTTGGCTCATATGAAATGCAATGTGCACGATTAAAAGGATGTTTGAACTACCGGTATGTTTGTACACACAGATGGTCCCTATTTAGTGGCGTTTGATATGATCGGCTATGATGTTTTTGTTTTGTTTTGTTTTTTTAATAGCCAAGCACACCAAAAGGACAAGATCAAACATCAGACCTCCAGTTTTCTCTGGATAGGTCACTGCTCATACTCTGTGACAGTGCATCCAAAATGGACCAGTGATTTCATAAAGAAATAAGGCAGCAGAATACAAAATTAATAACACAGTTTTTAGTACAGTAATGTTTCTAGTATTTTGTGATAACATTCAATATATTAAGTCTAGTTTCAATGAACAAAATGCATCCTTTTATTTATACTTCCATATGCCTGATTCGCTTACTTCACTGCCAATCAAAGAGGGATTCCTCCTCAGACAGATGATCCATTCATCATGCCTGTCAGTGGTCTGCAAGGCTGTCATCCCATTGGGGAACTACAGTCCATTGAACATACTGAATACTGAAATATTGAAGCAGAGCAATGAGCCTCTCCCTTTTGAAACTGGGCTGCAGGGCAGTATTTGAACTTAATGACCCCAACCACTACCTTTTTTTCTTTTTTTTTTGTAAACAACAAATTGTGTATTTGGGTCTTTTTGTCCTTGCATCTTTGCCACCACACATTTGAGCGCAATTGCAATCCTATCTCCCACTCCCCTCCAAGCTGTGAAATGGTTCGAAAGCTTTACAGATTGACCACATAGCGTGGCCTGTCTCTGAATGACACAGATTAAATCCAATTCAGCTTCAAATCTACCACAGTGGCCTATAATAGGGGTGACTGGAGCAGACAAAAAGTACAATGAAACAAGTGAGCAGATATTATCTTGATAACCTTCAGCATTTCACCTTTTTTTTTTTTTTTTTTTTTTTTTTTACTGTGGGTTGAATGTGAAATGAATGTTGTGAATGAGTAGTCAACACTGTTGCCTCATGGTAAGACGTTACAGTGGTGCCATGAAAAGAGTGACTCCACACAGGTTTTTTTGAGATAAGAGTTGCTGTTGGACCGATCATTTTGAATAGAGATACAAGTGCTGTGTGGTGGACGTGAACTCAAGTCAACATAGAGTACGTTACAATAAGCAGTAGTTTGGGAAATAGTGAACACATTATTAAAAAAGATTTCACCTTGTGTATTTAAAACGGTCCTTTTTTCTTCCCGGTTGTCAGTTCAAATCACGAGTAAGTTGCCAAGCTGTGCAAGACATGTTGAAGTGCTATGTGGTCATTTAGAAAAGCAGATTTCAGGCACGCAGATGTAGGCATAGATATTTCTTTTCACTTTAACTGGCAGCCGGGTCGATTACATGTTATCCCCGATTATAAAATGACATATGTGGCTTGTAGCACAGCCGCATGTCTGATGTTTGTAACAAACAAATTCAAGTCAAAATTGCTGAAGAATTCACTGAGTTTTAATGAACTTAATAGAGCCAAACCAGTGAGCCAAATACACAGCCTGTTCTATTGCTAATATATCTATGGTCTCTCGCTACTGGATATTGTAGCATGTATGCTAACCGCTAACCCAGCCAGCATTCAGGTAGTATTTAAAGAGTAACTCAACACCAAATTAACTTTTTGTTATTATTGTGTTTGAGGTGAAGATTAAATCAATACTGCATTTACAGTACATTGTATATATTTAGTCCTATTTCCAGGGGATAAATAAACTACTGCCAGCCATCTGAATGCATTATTGTAATACTAAACAGAAAAGGTTAGATTTGGGCACAAGATCTGATTTTGCAATCAATTTACAGCGGAACTCGATGTGGCGTCATCCTCACATAACTACTTAGTGATTTTCTGCTTGGTGTCAAAGAACTGTTTAGCACAAAACTACTTTGCAAGTTCAATGTGACCTCACACACACACACACACGACAGCGGTAACTTTATCAAGGGTTAGAGGAGGCTAATTGAGCAGAAACTCTGGGCCAACCTTGGTGAAGGGGAGGAAACTGAACAGGTAATTGTTCTGTGTTACATTATGATTGTATAATTTTCCGAGTGACGTATATATCCTTCAAAGTTGATCATTTGAGGTCTGGTTTCACAATTCCACAACACAACATGACTAAAAGCTTTATTCGAAAAAAAGTCAGATCTACCAATGTGAGTAATCATCATATTAAATCAATTTTCTCGACATTCGTTGAGGTCATAAAGTCAATCTCATGTGATTTTAAATGAATACAATGTAAATCATCTAGATGCACCTGTGCAGCGACTATATTGAACATTATGACTTTGTGAGCTCACTATTTGTATCAAATTCCCCGCTGACCGTCCAGCAAATGCCTTCACCTTTTGTACAGTCTACTGTATAAGACACGGGGACAGATGGGTTTGACATTTAGAAGTATCAGAGAAGTGAATGCTGTGACACCTAAAAGCATGCGTCGCTGCCAGTGGGTGGGGGTAAAAAAAAAAAAATCAAAAAAATCTACTGTTTGTGTGACGCCAAGGTTGCTACATAACGCTTGTTAACGCAGTTAAAAATACACCAGGAGACAGATACATGTCTCAGACGTTTAACATTAATTTGCTGGATACTTACATCTAAAATCTCCGAGGCAACAAGATGAATGTGCGTGGGGGTTTGGAATGGAAAGGGTGAGACAGCATTCGTCAAACAAGGTCACTGACTAACTGAACTGTACTTGCTTCACTTGGCAATACCGAAGGTCAACATACTGAAGTTACATATATAATGTTAAAAAAAAAAAAAAAAAAGCCTTGACTTGAGAATATCTCTTTTGACTTGGGACTTTAGATAACTTTTCATATTATACTATACATCCTTCCATCCATTTTCCTGATCGCTTATTCCTCACAAGGGTCACGGGGGGTGCTGGAGCCTATCTCAGCTGGCTTTGGGCAGTCGGCGGGGTACACCCTGAACTGGTTGTCAGCCAATCGCAGGGCAATTATACTATACAATATAGGCAAAAAAAACTCAATGCTGGTACTGAAACAGTACCAACTGTACTAATGCAAAAATTCAAGACATCAGAAAAAAGAACTGACATAATAGTCATTTTATTTTATTTGTATTAATTAAAAAAATACTATAAGCATGCTCATTAGAATGCTTTTGATTAAAAAAAAACATTTCAAAATTTGTAAGCACTGCCAATAATTTTATGCATCCTATGCATCAAAATATTTGATATTATTTAACCCTTTAGGTGGTATATAATTTAACTTTTAATTTAATATTTGACATCCTAACCATTAATACTGGGACAACCTGCTGAATGATTTGATTCCACGTGAGGTCTTTAAACTTCATAGTAATCCATCCATCCATTTTCTTGACCGCTTATTCCTCACAAGGGTCGCGGGGGCTGCTGGCGCCTATCTCAGCTGGCTCTGGGCAGTAGGCGGGGGACACCCTGGACTGGTTGCCAGCCAATCGCAGGGCACACAGAACTTCATAGTAATATTTTAACTTAAAATAACTTAATTAATTACTATGAAATCAATGAACTACAATACACAATATTTGAATATGGTAATTTGTGCACATTCATTTCAATACATATATAAAAACTTGAAAAATATTATATTATTAAACTGTGCGATTAATGTTGCATATAATCACAAGTTAACTTGGTTAATAATGAAATTAATTGTGATTAAAATCATCCACATTTTGTGTACACGATTTCTGTTTGTAATTCATTGATTTTTGTCACGAGTCTCCATTTAATTACCGTATACATGTCGCCAACAAGGACCATATGTAACTTCATGCATCACTCAACGGAACACGTCAGTTTGATTTGATTCGTAACTATAACTAATTCCGAGTGTTGTTCCGATACCGATACTGGTATCAGCAGAGGTGCCGATACTGCATTAAAACAGTGGTATTGGTATCGGTGAGTACTCACAAGTAACATGCCGATACCATTAATTCCAACGCTAATATAGGATTTTGGATGCAGCATCTTGTGTCTTGCTCGTGCACGGCATCCACTGATATGTGAAATGTTCACTGCATGGCGATCTAAGATATCCTATTGGCCCTTGAATGCTCTAAACCAATGGCAGGACAGTTTTTTCATGTTGAGGAAAAAAAACAAAACCTTAGGTATCGGTATCGGCCGATACTGCAAAGCTGGGTATCGGAATCGGTATCGGGGGCGAAAAAACGGTATCGGAACAGCACTACTGATTATTTTAATTAGCAAAATGCCATTTCTCAAACAGATATTTGTTGTTGCTTGCAGAACGTCAGCTGCTCAGTCAGTTTGTTATTCAGTCCAGTCGAGTCTAATCTCTTTTACGCTAAATATGAGACAGCCTGTACGATATTTATTGCAGAGAAACAACTGCATTTTCTCATATGTTGTCCATATTTAACAAAGCGTATCCTAGAATTAAACCAACACAAAGGCAACGCCAACCCGCTGGTTCACCATTTTTGTTGACTGACAATGAAAAGATATTTATTTTTGAGAGTGCACTTTCTATTGTTTTCACGGAATGCTCGTTGGTCAATATGTAATTTCAGTCAACTTTTCCATCAACATTTCCGGTCTGCACATTCCTTCCTGTCCTTCAGTGTTTTCTTCTGTTTTATTTCCCTTTTGTTTATGTCTGTGATGGACTCTTAGCATCCCCTTTTCAAGTATAAAATCCCCATTTAGCAAGAGGCTTTTAAGGAATAAGTAAAAGCCAACCTTCAGAATGAAAATGAAAACCTTCAGAGCTGCCTGCGTCAAAGCATGAAAAGTGTTTGGATTCGTACGTTTGGGTTTTAACACTTGATGTGGCATCCAAGGTTCTACTCTAAAAGGTAATTAGCAACCTTTTCTTTCAATTCAAATTCATCTTCCTATGTTTTGGGGCTGCAGCATAAATCCCTCTAATCATTCACTCATGAAAAAAAAAAAAAAAAAGCATCTTGCCCACACTAAGTGATTCATGCTTTGATGCTTTAAACAATATGCACCGTTTATTGGTACAACAGTGGCTAATTTTGTTAAAGTCCCAGTTTGGTTTGTCCTTCCACATCTCATCCATCACACTTATTCACATGTGTGAAAGATGAGCTGGAGCTGAAATCCATAAATTCAAGTCTATAATTTCTCACTGGCTGTGGCCTAAATGGTCCTCATCGGTCAAAAAAATGAAAATGGGGATATTATTATATAGTATTGTAATTCTACACATAATTACCTTTAAAATGATATATCACGGAAGCAATTTTAATGTTGCCAGGTTGAAGTAAAAATCTGTTAAAGTTAGTAAATAAATGACTAAATGACTAAATAAATAAATGACTAAAAGTGAAAATAAAAAGGGATATAAAAATATAATTTGAAAATTATATCAAAAAATAAAAATATATATAAAAGGAAATAAAAAGAGCAAAATATATATAAATAATTAAATACATTTGTATTTGTTTGAATTATATATTTTTTTATATTCATTTTTATTTTCACTTTTATTCATTTATTTATTTAGAATTTTTGGTCTTACATACATAGCAACTGGTATCTTATATGACCCCAAACTTTACAATCCAAGATTTCAAACCTTAAAAGCTGACGAAGTTTGGCTTCTCAACAGATGAAATAAGCCAAAAATGGTGATTCAGCCACAACCAAACAACCTTGAAGGTCTCATTAAGCTTACGATTCACCGCTTGATTCATTATCAGACAAGTTTGGTTGTTATATAATTGTTGTTACTTGTGGCCTTATTTATTTATTTACTTAGTAGTTATTTGGATGAGGTCAAATTACTGCAATAAGGACATTTGATTTGTAAAATTGTGGGTCAATTAAAAAGATTATTTGCCATTTTGTGTGGCCTGTGACAAGAATATTTACTAAAATGTTATAATGGAAATGTATTTGTCCACATTAAAAAAAAAAAAAAAAAAAAAAAAAAAATTCCCCCGCCCCCCCCCCCCCCCCTCCCCCCCCCCCCAATGTAATTGTATGTGTAAGTTATTTTCTATTAAACAAGTCAAATATATAATTTGAAAGGTTTTTAAAAAAATCTATGAGGAATTTAGAGGTACATGGTACTAGAGTTGAGTTTAGCTAGCTAGACAGTTCAAGGAGGCAGCTAGCGATTGCACATTAGTTAGCCTATTGTACTGTATTTTTAACTACACGTACAGATAAAAACGAGGTCAGTTTCTGTGGTTCTAATACATGGTCCACTCAATTATGTTTTGCAGTACTTTGTGTCATGTGTAGAAGAGTATCGAAACACAAGCGCACACGCATATAATCGGTCATGTTTGGCATTTGCACTGTATGATGCATCCACTTACCAGCATGCCTCAGCAATCAAGTCAGTGGACAGCTGGTATTGGCTTGTCACACTTGACCACTTTTGTCATGGATAGTCGTCGTCCAAATTCAGTGGCAGCTTGCTGTCGGGTGTGTTTATTTGTGTCGGGGGGGGGGGGGGGGGGGGGGGGGGGGGGGTTCGGTGGGGCGTGAAAGGGAACGAGGAATTCTTAGTTTTGTTTGTGAACGTTAGAGTTTTGAGAAAGGCAATCTACCACCTTGTGACCTTTTGCTCCATTCCGAATCTTTGGTTACATGGTGCACACAATAGTGTCTGTGCTTAACTGAGACTTTAGATGAGAAATCAAGTTGAGACTCCAAAGCCAAAATCAGGCACAGGTTTACCTCCTTGACCTCTAACTCATCATTGCAAACACATACAGTAAATACAGTTACATATGTTTCCAGATATGAGGATAGAGAACGTGTGTGTGTTGTATATTGTATCTGTTTTTACACTCGTGCTGGCGTGTAGAGTGCAGACCTTTGCCGCCATCCATCAGGTGGGGGTGGTGCCAGACAGCATCCATGCTGAGGCCTCCAACCATAAGGAAACACCTGAGCCCTAGGAAATTGACAGAGACTATAACATGCTATTTAGCTGAGGACATGACAACAAAAGAAAATGGTGAAAAGAGAGATGATTTTGTGTCCTGCAGGAGAGCCACATATTTGGTATTACATTGCTCTCCATTCATGGTTTCTGGCCAATAATTTACCATGTAAATGTTGATTTTTGTTGATCTTTGCACTAATTATTATTATTATTATATCAGACAGCAGTGATGTAGGTTTGTATGTATTTTTTTTTTTCCTTGCTAAAAAATAGAACTATTTATACATTGGTTTTATATAGATGTTTTCAAGATTTTGTTAAAAAAATATGTATTTACAAAATTTCTTTTTTACTCTTTTTTTTTTTTTCCTTTATCGCTTTTTTCTTTTTTTTCCTTAAAAAAAAAAGAAGTTATTGTTGTAGGGATGTAACAATATCCAAACATCACGATACGCTATCACGGTATGAAGTTCACGATACGATAATTATCACGATATTGTAGGGAGGTTGGCAATATAAAAAAAAAAAAAAAAAAAAATTAAAAATCACAATATTGTAAAAAAAATATATATAAAAATTTTTAGCTCATAATAAAAAAAAAATTAGGGATGCACGATAATAGCGGTGGCCGATAATTATCGGTAATTAGCGACCAATTTGACGTCAAACAGATAAACCAAATAATAAAGAAATCCACTAAAAAGGATCAGCAATTATCGACCAATTTGATGTCATACAGATAAATCAGATAATTATTATTTATTGATTTTTTTATTTATTTTTTTTTAAACAAAATTTCTAACGTCCCGATAAAGATTACATTTAGAGCAGCAAATAGTGTGAATTGTTATTACTTGTTCAATATGCTTCGTGTTAAGGTCACCTTACTACAGATTGGTTTTGTAATATGAATGTGGAATTATGTTAATGAGGCCTTGTGCTTAGCTCTTTTGTACTTGTGTCTTTTAGGGTGGTAGCTTCAGGTCACAGATGTGTTTACCATTCACTCGTGACATGAAATTTTCGAAGTTTACGCCCTCAACCTAAAAGAATGATTACTTCTGACATGACATACCTAAACCTTCAATCTATTGTATTAGTATGCACAAGGAGGCTCAAATATGTAAAAATAATGCTTCTATCAGTCTTCTATACCACTTTCCCAATTAGGGTAACTAGAGCCAATCCATCGCAGGGCACAAACAAGTACAAATGATTTCAAGTCTTCAAATAACCAAATGAGCAAGTGTCTGGGATGTGGAGGGAAACCGCAGAGAAAACCACCACAAATGCAGAGAGAGGATGCAAACTGCAGAGATGTGAGACACTATTCCACCATACGGCCGTGAATCATGCATATTTAGCAAGCATTGATTGGTTAATTTGGAACAGTGCATTGCAGTTTGTTATACTGTGTATCTTCTTTAAACGTTTCCAAGTCAAGTACTTAATTTACCTTACTTTGGTGCCTCAGTTATAGCAAGTAGTTTAAAAAAAATGTAAATTATATGTGATTATGCACCTAAATTTGATTTTAAAAGGAGGCCGATGAGTCATTCAAGGTCTCTTCACAAGCTGCCAACAAGATGACTTTCTTTGAAAAGGAAGCTCGCTATCCGTCACGAAGCACACGTACGTTTGAATCTACCAAACTTCAGATCTCCAACTCAGTCTCATCATGAAAAGTGCACACAAAAGCTGACATCACAAAAAGGTATATTCACGTGTGTCTGAATGTTTTTTCTTTTCTTTTTCTTTTTTAATTTCCCATGCATAGTTCTGACAAGCTTGTAGTGGAAATGAAATATATGAAAATAAAAAATAGAGGTTTGACATTCATTGTGGTTTTCTACATTTGAGGAAAAATAAAGTGGGAGGGTCCTTCATAATAGAACAAGAATTAATCTTTTTTTTTGGATAGGGAAAAGTGCTGTATAAAATAAATACAGTTACAGGAAAAATCCCTAAAATAAATTTGAAACAACACAGTGCAATTAAAATGGGAAGACCAATAAAACAAAACAAAATAAAATTCCAGCACATCACAACCTGACAACATTCTTACCATGTGTGAGCTGTCTCTCTGTAACTCCAAACTATTTTAATGTAGATACTGTATCAATATAAAAAAAAGATGCCAAAAATCATTTAGAGGTTTGGTGGGGCTTTATAGAAATAGTTTAACTCTTTAAAATTAAATGTGTTGGATGAAATGCAGCAAAACAGAATAACAACCCAGTGGAAAAAAAGAAATATTACAAGTGAGCTCCAGTTTTAGTCTCAGACCAACAACACATATGAACAACATACAACATGCCAGAATGATTTTCACGAGAAGAAGTGGAAATTTACGAGATTAAGATAAATCCCAGCATTTGCAAAATACCTGAAAGTGGCTAAATCAGAGGTGGCCAGGTTCGGTCCTCGAGAGCCCCTATTCAGCCTGTTTTCCATGTCTCCCTCTTTCAGCGCAGCTGAATATAATGATCAGTTAATCAGCAAGCTTTGCAGAAGCCTGATAACGATCCTAATCATGAATCAGGTGTGTTAGTGCAGAGGAACATGGAAAACAGGCTGGATAGGAGCTCTCGAGGACCAAACGTGGCCACCCCTGGGCTAAATCAAAACACCCTCATATCCCAACGTCATATCAATCTTTCCACCCGCTTTTACCCATCTCAGGGGGCGGCCATTTTGTCAGTTGCTCACCAGTTTTCTGAGCCGCCATTGGTCGTTACCTGAGCAACTTGTATTGACATTTACAGTTGACAGAAAGTGGCAAAATGGCTGCCTTCTGAGGTGGATGAAAACGGGTGGATTTTGCTGCTCAACTCATATTCCACAAATGCAATATTAATCAGAATGCCGTGTTTCGACTGGTGGATCTGCATAGAACATTTTATTTGTAAAGAACATTTTTGGGTTGACCTCCACTTAAAATGAGTGGCAACCAGCTGAGCTCAATGCACCTCATGGAACATTTAGCAGCTTTGGATTTATTCAGCACTGAAAATGAAAGCGCACAGATACATCAAACCATACATTTAATGATGTTTTTTGAAATTGAAATGTCTGATTAGTACATTACTTACTTTTTTTTGCATTATAGAAACAATTGGCTTCATCCCATTGAATCGTTTTAGAGTCATATTGGTCAAAAATTGCTTGCAGGATGGATTAAATTCAACACTGTTGACGTTTCCAATTAGAATTCTATCTAGGATCTGAAGAAATGAAATGAAGTCTTCTATATCTGCACTGCAGCAGCATGTGATCGTGCTGCGTGTTCATGACAAATGACAAATAAAATGAACGGTTCACGCGGGCTCTCAGCCGACAAGTTATTATATAATGATGTGCTTCCTGTAGCGCGCGAGGTGCTGTAATGAGACTTGACAATTCTTTTTCCACCAAGAGAGACAATCACTATGATGAACAACATATTTGAATGTATATTGAATGGCAGGGGTTGATCACTTCATATTACACATAGAAGACAAAAGGAAAAAGTAAAGTGTGAGCTCTGAGGTCAAAAGATGCAGCGAAATAAAGCCAGAATGAAACGATTGATCGTTATAGCTTAAAGGTCTGGAAGGTGACTTCATTGCTTATCACAGTGTATATGCAACTGTGTCCAAAATATACTCTCTGAAGTCATAAGTGGCAATTGGATCAACTCGTGCTGCTAAGCCACAAGCAGATTAATCAAATCAAGTTTAAAAACAGAAGACAAAAATATGGTAATAAAATTCAGTGTAATCCGAGGGAGAAGACATTACATAAAAACACTTCAACACACCGAGAGCCACACAGTTCCTTCTAACAGCACGAAATTAAAGCAAATAACAAATAAAAATACTCTTCCACAATATGTAGGTAGTTTTCTGTTGACATGAAATTAGTGAGGACGAGAAGATAAAATACTTCACATTTGTCTCCCCTTTGCATTTGAAGAGAAAGAAAAAAAATGCATGGAAAAAAAAGATGTCAATTTTGAAATATCCTTCACTAATTAGTAACATTTCATACCACATTTTTTTTTTTTAACAAAAAATGCCTGATAGCTTCTTCTAGTAAGCATAAAAGAGCCAGTGTTGAACCCAAATGTATTATAGAATTCTTTTTTTTTAGACATCATAGACTATGCACAGATAATAAAAACATTACACATGATCAAGTCTTTTCCATACAAGAGATTATTCCTCTGTTTAAGTCTGGACCAACGTGAAAAGACTGAAGATTTGCAAAAACCAGCGTCGTCGTTACGCTACGATCATCAGTCAACTTGTCAGAGCGTAACGACCGCGGTTATCGACAACTCAGTTCAACCAAGACAGAATGAGGTCGTTCACAGGCAACTTTTTTAACGTCCCGCAAAGCAAAACATCGAGAAGTGGTTGGTGTTCCATTTGGGACAAGAAACTGACCTAGGGGACGAGGCACACTTTAGTGCGCAGGTAGACGTTATACGGGGAGGATCCCTCTCGGCTCACAGTGTTGCTGACCAATGGGAGAGGAATCATCAGTGAGTAACATGACTGGCAAATTCTGCAAACGGACATCAGGCCCTGCCGATGAGTAACAGCCATTCGTTGCGGTTGATGGTCATGCCAGCTGAGTGCAACTTTGGCACCCGACTGCGAGGACTGATTTGAGGACGATGTGAATTTCGCCGCTCACTTGACATGTTCAGCGCTGTGCGAGGAACAGTAGTATTTTTTATGCGCTATGAACGTGGAGAGGCTGCTGAACTTAATATTGCACAGCTTGCAGTAGCGGGTGTTACCGTTCTGAATCGGGGAAACGACGGGGGTTTTGGGACCGGGGGTGGGTGGGGTGAGGGCGTGGGAGGCAACAGCTGGTGAAGTCTTGTCCGGAACGAGGGACATCCCCACTGTTTCTCTTCGCTGGTCAGGCACAGGTGACAAAGTCAGAGGAGGAGCCCTTGTGGGGGAAACGGGTTGAGGGGAACTCGCCGACGGCGATCCACCATCACCTGATGGACTACCATTTATCAGAGGGGAGGAGGGAGAAGCGGTGTCACTCCTCGCCTGCCCGTTGATACTATCTCTGTGAACGCGAGGGAGCAATTTTGACGGGCTCGTGGCCGTGACGCCATCTCTCGGGCTAAGGCTCGGGCCGGGACTAACTACGCTGCCCGGTTGAGGTTGAGCCTCTTGGGGCGACTGAATCGATACAACCAAACCGTGGACAGTCTTGAAGTGCTCCATGAGGTCACATGTGACGGGCCTGTTGGGACAATACGGACAGACCGTATGCGGAGAAGCCGCGCTAACGCCTTTGGCGCCTGCCCGCGGGGTGGCCGCATGTGCGCTTGTCGCATCGGGGGCCGACGTGGTGTCAGTTAAGGCTGAAGCGTGAGGGCCGGTCACCCAATCTGCGGGGAGAGCTTTGGCTTCCGCGGGATGGAGAAGATCTTGTCGCTCCTGGTGAGATTTGCTTTTGGGAGAGGTAGACGCTGACCGTTTGAGCCTGTGGAGCTGCAAGGTGTGCTGCTGGAGGGTGGTGGCAGGGCAGTAGTAGGTTTTGTGAGCCAAGTAATTCTCAATGCTATTGAAGCTGATACTGCAGGCGGTGCACTTGTGGTAATCGGTGAGCGGCAAGGCGGGAAGAATACCGCTGGCGCCGTGGTGAGGAACTTCTTGGAGGCGGGGCCTCTTGCTCAGATCAATCGGACCGTCAGCTTCGGGGCTGGAGCTGCCGGCGGCGCAAGGAGAAACCTCTTGTTTCACCGCCAGGCCAAGGACGGAAGGGGACGGAGCGGAAGCGGAAGCCGCCACCGTGGCGGCGGCGGCCGCTAAGGCTTCCGTCCGCGCCATGTGGATTTCATACATCTTCTTCCTTTTGCGGGTTCGAATGGGCTGAGGATGAAAGGCTGCTGCGGCGCTCGCCTTTGCCGTGTGGACGGTTCGCTGGTTGGACGGGTCGTGCCGCGACGCGCAGTAGAAGCGTTTGTGAACGGTGTAGTTTTCGTGGCGGCTGAAGCGAATGTTGCAGGCCTTGCAGAAGGTTCTGTTGGGGTCATCGTCCGGGTCTTCGGCAGACCCGCTGGCGGGGCTCTGGCTGCCTTCGCTCGCTCGTCCTCCTCTGCCGCCCACGCCCTCGCCTTCCGAAGAGGACGATATTCCTTCCCGGCCCGAAGGAGTTTCGGTCTTCACCGACGCTCTCCTGGTTTCCGCTGCGCCGCTATCTGCCGCAGGTTCGGATTCGGAAGGTGAGGCGGAGGCTGCTCGGCTCGCTGCTCCATCATGAGGAGATGCTGATGAATCTTGTGCCTTGCTGGATGGCACGGTGGCGGGGGAGGCGTCTCTTGCCGATCCAGGGCCTGAAGCTGAGGTGGCGCCTTCTCCGTGGTGCCTACTGGAGCAGTAAAGCCTCTTGTGTGCATAGAAATTGTTGATATTGTTGAATGTAATATCACACTCAAAGCAGGTGGCTCCTTTTAGAGGAGGAGTTGCTGTGGCCGTTGGGACGGTTGGTGCAGAGGGGAAGAAGGTGGCTGCGTTGGTCTGAGGAATCGTCTGGCCCTGCTTCAGACGGCTGTGAACCATCTCGGACATTTTAGCCAGAATCTCGGAGGCCTGAGGCAAAATGGCTGTTTCAGGGTTAAACATGTACTGAGGCAAAAACATCGATCCACCAGGGAAAACTGAGCCAGCACCACCTATATGACTCGGGCTACAACCAGGAGTGGGACTGGTTGGTTCTGCTTTCACTGCTGTGGTGGCAGGACTCTTTGGAGAATTCGATGTCTGACAAACGGAGTTGGTAGTTTGCTTCTCCTTTGTCTTCAATGCTTTCTCGTCAGCCTCCTCGCCATCCTCCTTGAAGTCCATCTGATGTTCTTCTGTCTCAGATTCCGAATGAGGCTCTTCTTTGATTCGGAGGGTGGTGGTTTGGGCATCAGGAGGACTACATCCACGTGGAGTGGCGGAGCCGCCGTTAGCACCCGGGCTGGAGGAATCTGACTTGGGGACACAGCCGAGGGGCTCACCCTCTGGCGTAGATGGCTGAAGCTGGTCGGTAGATGATGGGGTACTTTGACGAGGGGTGGGGCTCCTTTCAGCGGGGACTCTCACTTCCAGGTGGGTTCGTACATGCTGCTGCAACTGGGAAGGAGAATCCGAGTTGTGGCCGCAGACTTGACACTTCAGCACCACGCCGGAGTCTCCTGGGCTGAGAACTGATCAAAAGAAAATGTGTTAACCCGATGAAGCCAAACACATATTAACTCATTTGTTCCCAAAAACGTATAAAAACGTTCTATTTTAACTGTTTTAAGTGTCCCAAAGACGTATTTATACGTTGATATGTTTTTTGTTTTTATGCTAGAACATACAGAAGGCTTTGATGCAGCCTCTCAACTGCAAAGAACGGTTGAAGAAATTGTAGTTATTACCCAAACGGCCAACTGGTGGCAGCAGAGCAAAAGATATCAACCAGGGCCATGTTGAAAAAAGCTCATTCTAGCTATATTCTAATGGTAATTACTGCAAAACGGAAACAGATAGAAATATACTCTTTTTCCTGATAAAGAGATTCTAGTCTTTCTTTTGGTAGGTTCAGTGTTTTTATAGCAATAGAACACAATAATCTGTGGGCCTTGAAAATCAGTCAAAATCCAGTAAAAGAAGGGGATTGCTTCTGTGAAAATGGCTGGGAGTGAATAAGTTAAATACAAGACATTTTGAGCCCTCTATTACATGACTATAATATTTTTTTCCCATTTAAAACCCTACGTATATGATCTGACACATGCATTGCACGGATAATCCTTTAGAGGGCAGTATCACCCAGCTGATGGCTTTTCCAGCGACCTCGCAAGATCGGCCCAATTGAGAAAGGAGAGACTTCTATACTTATTAATAGTAGGAAATGTTCTTTCTGCTTTTTGGAAATAGGAATGTGTTTGATATGTCTGCTTATTATTATAGTTTGACAGTTATAAATGAAAAATTTAAAGCATTGTGACCAGATGTATCAAATATGACACAAATCAAATGTCATATGTGGAAGCTGATTTAAAAAAAATAATAAAAATAAATTAAAAAATTGTTCAGAAGGACATATAGATACTTGACAAAGAATCATAATTTTCTCATATATTCCATGGTTCAGGATTTATGATTTATTCAAATGGAATCTGACTGTTTACGGCCACTGACATATATATATATATATATATATATATATATATATATATATATATATATATATATATATATATATATATATATATATATATATATGGGGTCAAATGACCTCAATGTCTTTTTTTTCTACCAGAGTGTCTACTCTTTGTTTTGGAAGGTCTCGGTGGTTATGTTGTCACAGAGTACTTTTTCTATTCTGTGGGTCAATCATAAATGCTGTCGAACAGCTGGAAATACGGACACCTCTGCTTGACAAACAGCTGCCAGGCAGCGAGTTAACTGTTAAGTATTTAATTTTCCTTCATTGATGTTGAGGAAAATTAACAATCAACCGCTCTGTTCTGAACCCCTGTATTGACAACACTGCTGCATTAAACAGATACGTCTGCATGCACTTCCCACAGCTGATGTGATGTTACTGTTGTTAAGACTGCACACGAGTGGAGAGCGCCTCTGCTGGCTGCAAAACAAGTACTCCACTCTTTATTTTATTACCGCATCCTTGGATATTCAAAAATGTGCTGTGGCAAGTCTACTTTAGCATGTTTGCATGGCCCAGGCAAACCTCAGTTTGGTTACAAAAAGTATCCTACATTTTAGACCAGGTGAAACCAGGTCTAAGTTGTAGCGCTTTTCTGGCTAAATACCAATTCACATTCCCCAAATAAAATACACTTTTTCACTCCAGTTACCATGTTTCCTCAGAAACATTTTGGGCTGAATTGGTAGTCTTTATAAGTAAAGATGTTGCAAATCGCTATTGCTAAAGTAACTCTGACACAATGTATTTCTTGGCTAGGCTTTTTACCTCACAACAGAAAATAAAATGCCAGTAATGATTGATTTTAACAATGTTTGAATAATCGTAAAGGTCATACTCCTAAAACTTTACACATTCGATCTTACAAGTCCATGAAGTACTGTGTGTGCGAGTTTCCGATGATCACGTGACTCACCAGTGGACAAGGGCAACTTCGGCAGGCCTGGCCCTGGAGAGTAGACCTCGCTGCGAGATCCAGGCTGGCAAACCATGTGGCTGGTAACCAAATGGCTGTAGAGAATATCCCTCGTGGTGGAGACAAAGCCACAGCCATGGCACACCCCGTTCAGCGTGTCGGTGTGGACCTTCAAATGGCGCTCACAGTTTGCTTTCGTGGTGAAGGCAGACAGACAGATGAGACAGACAAACGGCCGCTCGCCTGTGAGGAGAACAGGAAAGTAAAATGAATCAGGCTGACCTTAACTTGTTGTGGATGACAAATCTGTGTCTTGTTTTCTCACCACTATGCGTGCGCATGTGAATCTCCAGTGAACTCGCGCTCGGGCAACTCTTGTTACACTGAGGAAAGGGGCAGATGCGTTCGTTGGGATAGGACTCCTTAGGCTTGTCTTGGGGCGGGGATGAGGCCGCGGCCGGCTGTTTCTGTCGGCTGGCGCAGTAGTACATGAGGTGGGCTTGCAGGTTCCTTTCACTTCTGTACCAAATCCCGCAGTCTTTGCACGGGAAAATGTCCTCTGATCACAGACACAACATGCATTCCATTGAGTTGATTCAAAATACCTGTGAAATGTCGTTTTTTGCAGCAGTTGCTGGATGTGTGATCCTCTAAGTTAATTTTTATAATGTTAAGTTCAGCTACAAATACAGTATGTATCACCAAAGGCAAGTACTAATGTCAACTTAACTTATGCTGCATTCGAGGATGGTCGGAAGTCGGATATATCCGAGTTGGTTTTTCCCAGTTCCGACCTGAAAGCGTTCGAGGCGAACGTAAACAACCAAAATGGCGGATAGTGATAAAAATGTTTTTTATGTTGGTCCTCAAAACTCATTTTGACCTTTAGAAAACTTACCTTTTTGCAATTTTGCTTCATTTATAGTTGTAATCTTATTTCATAAGCATTCCATACAGTTAAGTAGTTGACCGTATAATTTCATGCAGGGAGATAGCGGCAAGAGTTACGTCCAATATTTATAAATGAAGAAAGCTATCTAGTTTTATAGTCGAGTAAATTGTGTTTTGCCATTCGGAGTGACGTCACATTGTAGTCCGCCAGTGAAGTCGGGGTCCTTTTTTCTTCCGACTTCGCAAGTGGAATTTCCGAGAATGTCATTTTATATATGGCAAAATTCTTCATTCACAAAAAAAGTTTCAAAAATCTCACCCCATTTTTCAAAATTTTGTAAACAAATTTGGTATGTATATTAAATCTTTACAATTGATTAAAAGGCCTAAAGTACAAATTATATATAATATTTTGAATAAATTACCTCTTGTGTTGAGTTGAACATTCTGATTTCATTTTTGTAATGTCATTTATGTTTTATTTTTCTTTTGTGTATGTAATTTACAATTGTATGTCTGCATTTTGTTTGATTATCTGTTAATTTTCTCTTTGTAGACTACTGTTCTCTTGGCAATTATTGTTAATTTGTATTGAAAATATTTGATTGTTGCCATGTTTGTATGTTTTACAGCAAAAAAAAATCGCTCAGATCTATGTTTCAAATTTTCTGTAAGTTGTAAGCTTCATTTGTTGATGAATAAATATATTAAAAAAAATAAATACATAAAAAAAAATATAAAAAAAATAAATATCCGACTTCCGACCATCCTCGAATGCAGACTTGCTGTTAAAGATCCACAATGCCACCATGTGGCTAAAGTGAATATCACTACAGGTATTTCTAAATAAATAAATAAATAAATAAATAAATAAATACACCCATTGAAGAATGTGTAAGACTAGAATGTGGCCAAAATTCTAAAAAAAAAAAAAAAGGTAGAGCAAATCTTATTGCAGTAATTAATGGCATGAAAACAACACTCACTATTGACAACAGCAGTCGCCAAGATGGCAGCCATGCCGGCTTGCTGTGGGAGGAGCTGGATGTCTGTGTGGAGGGCTGCAGGATACAGAGGTTCCTCGTTTACCACAGATGTTTTAGGGGTGACAATGTTGAGGAGAGGCGAACCCCTGGCGACAGGGGAGGAGGGTTTGGGAGGAAGCAGTGGAGCTGCCAGGAGGCGTTCTGCTACAAAAATGTCGCTGGTCACCTTGCAGAATAACTCTTCACCTAAGAAACACAAACACAGTAAGGGCATAAGAGTAAATAACTGTCACATCTTATCATTTATATTTAGTGCTCCATGAAAGTCATGTTAAAAATGGTCTTTGCAATGTTCTTTGCGCCATCACTAGTCTAAACATCTCAGGGGGGCGGCCATTTTGCCACTTGTTGACTTAAAATGACATCACAGTTGCTCAGGACTCAACTTGTGAACGTCACATGACCAAACCAACAAAACAGGTGAGCCGTGACAGTCGTTGCCTGATTACTGAGCAACTGTGATGTCATTTTCAGTTGACAGCAAGTGGCAAAATGGCCGCCCGTGAGATGGATAAACACAGCTGGATTCTGATGTTTAATCAGTTGTTCATCAGAATGATGTTTTTTGACTGTTTTGACCCAATGTGCTCTTTAAGATATGGCACACGGTGGAACTCTAGTGAGTCAAAATCTTTGATGGGTGGGTACAGCAATATCTCCATTATAAGTCTCACCTTGGCTGTAGATAGTACAGTTGGCCTCTGATGGGTTAGTGGTCAAAGTAAGACAGTTTAACCAACAATCTGGATCATCACACACCAAGGTCCAATTGGAATTCTATATAAAAACAGATCCATAGTTAATATAAGACGCAACCACACAAATCTTACTAATTACAATGTCATTTGTGCACATAGTACCATAATTGATGCTCAACCAATGACTAGAGAAAACAGATAAGAGTTGCATGTTAAAGCAGGACATACAGTAACCTCAAAAGTATTAGTCATTTAATTATTTATACAAGTCACAATTGAGGAAATTAAGCTGAATAACACAATAAAAAAGAGGCTCAGAGATGAATAAAAAATGTTGAACTCTGAGAAACAGAATGTCAGACACAAAAGGATCCATTCCATATCCATCATGATATGATTGCTCTCTGTCAGCGGTACTACCAGCGATTTGGCACCCAGTTTTTGAGTGCCCTGGTCAGTCACAAGCTCTTAAAATCGTCATCACTTTTTCCGATCCTTATTGATAAATTGCTTGTCACTGACGAGCTCTTGCAGACACGATAGTACAACAATGCCTTTTTTTTTTCATCAATGCAGTGAGCCAGTGCATTCATTCATAAATAGCAACACATGGTTGCACTTGCAGTGATGTTTAATAGCCAGTTGGGGGTAGCATTGCTTCAATGTTACAACACAGGAAATAGCAGGAGAATTTCATTTATTTCATCAAAGACAAATTCTGATGTAAGGATGACAAGAATTTTTAAACATACAAAATACATTTAAGACTTTTTAGAATGGAATTTGTGTAAATATTACTACTTTGTATTATATTTATAAGCTAGATGCAATTTCTAAGAAATCAATACAATGCTACATTTAAAGTTTTCATGGCAGGAGTGAGAATGAATCTCCTAGTAATGTGAAGACAGATGCTTATTAATTTGTCTCAAATGTAGCAGAAAAGGCCTCGATTCTCAAACCTGTTGTAGGCTTAAACCCAGATACGAAAGTATCTTGTACATGTTGCGATGCGACTATGATAAGAAAAACAATAACACATGTAGAACTGAAACATCTGACAAAGATGGGAATTGAGCGTGGGATTGTTTGGGATGGAAAGAAGAATGGGAAGAGTGGAAGAAGCTTCTCATTCTGTTCTCCAGTCGAGATCGAGGCCGAGCGTATTGTATTTCACGGGGAATTGAAGCTGATGGGACGATACGACTGCTTTTGTTTTAATTTGTAACCCAATGCTGGAGCCGTCTGACTCGTAAGTACTTCTAATTTGTTTCAGACTAATTCATCATGGCCACAACTTTGGATTTCACCATGATAGGGCAATTGGGAGAGCTCAGTAGCGCGCCAGTGGAAATAAACAAACACACATCCATACACGCACATAAAAAGAAACAAATTGAGCTTCTACTGGACTTAAAATGACAAAATAAAAATGTCAACATGATGAATACTTATCTCTATGTTGATTGAATGATGCTGTTTGTCATTGTACAGTACATGCAGCTTAACCACGTGGAACTTTCACCAAGCTCCAGCAAATTGATGTTATCATTTCATTTGTGATAAAATAACAGTTACAAACAAATGACGACATAAAGTTAAGTGTAATACAATGGAAATTTGTAACAGGGTTAACATGTTACATGGACAGCTAGCTACAGATATGCAGACATCGCTTCACAGCAAGATAATAAGAATTAGAGGCGCAAGGGTCAGAATCTACTTTGTGCGCGTGTGTAATTAAACGGGCCGAGAGAGATGAGAATGAGTTAAGGAGAATGGAGAGGCCATTGAACTGATTGAAAAGGCTTTCTACCTGTCTTATATGACGACCATCCCCAGTCACTCAATGGCCACACATGCTAACATGTTGGAATAGTGTATATAGTTATTGATAATATTTATGGAAAAGCAGGTTAGGATGACGATTACACTGACGGACCAAGCCATGTCGGATGTCCGTCAGTGATGTAGTCACGGATAGTCTGTCAGTACTGCTGGAATGCCTGTCAAAGTGGTCATGTCCGCTTTTGGACTCATAAAATCGTACCACCTGTGGTCCAAGCAAGGACCATTACATTTCAAAGTCTCGCAAAGAATGGCCAAAATCTCTAAAATGTTTTATGCCGTCATTCTATTGAGAAGGAAAATTGTTTGAGCATCAGTTTTCCAGCGATCCCAGGATGCATTGTGTTCCATTTAGTTCTCGATTGTCTTTCTTAACAATGACACATCAAAGCCGAGTTAGTATGGCTATTTTATACTTTTGAGCGGTAGTAATGAGAAACAACCATGTATCAAGTACATTAGCATATATTAGCATTATTGGCATGAGAAAAACAAACTACTTTAGCAGGTGTTGCATGGGATACAGTTAAAGGTGGGGTCTTCCATTTTCACTCAGGAAAATGCACTATACAGGATGTATACTCATGAACTCCTTCTCAATCAACACCTCTGGGCTTCTGTTAATGTGTGGTGGTGATTTTTTCCTAACCCCCCGAGCCTGTATTTTCCCATTTTGTTTTTGGTTTGTCAACAGCGGGACGTTTCTGTGGACAGACAGTTGTTTACCCCTCCAGCTAATCGCAGAGCAGGGGATGGCGGGGGTCGTGTCACTCACTGTCTGCAGACGGCGGCGGGCAAATTTGTCGGCTGCATGACGTCACTGCCGGGGCAACTTGACAGCACGCACAGATTTTTTTTTCTCTCTCTCTCGCTCTCTCTCTCGCTCACTCACTCACTCACTCAAGCTTCTTGTGTAGGAAAAAAAAAAAAAAAAAAAAAAATCAACTTTAGGAAAAAATCACCACCACACATTAACAGAAGCCCAGAGGTGGACATTGAGAAGGAGTTAATGGGTATACATCCTGTATTTATATAGTGCATTTTCCTGAGTGAAAACGGAAGATCCCGCCTTGAATGAAAATACTAAAGCACCAAAAGTACTAAATTTGTATGGTAAAAACTGGCGATAATGGGAGTCCAAACCTCAAGTGTACTCCATGAAGGTCAATAATGAACTAATCAACGCTAACAATCTTTTTACAGAGAGCATGAGCAGGCAGGTCTTTACTATTCGATACTGACAACTGAAACACAAGATAGTTTAAACTAGAGATATATGCAGCAATATATTTTATTAATATCACATACCAGGCATTTAAGTTATTAGCTAGTCAAATAATGATCTATAAACCCACAGATATGAAGATTCATTCAACGCGAAAACATTTTCTTTGCTGTCATTTCAACTGTCAATGCAGCCCTCCATCCATCAGTCAGGCCTCTCCGCTGCAGCTCCATCTTGGTGGAGAGCGCCGCCTTAAGCCCCATCAGCCGGAGGAGAGTCTTTGAGCCGCATTCTAAGCCCGGACCCTGGTCCCCTCATGAATATTAACTAGCCTTGAGCCCGGCTTTAATCTGCCTGATCCTCGCACTGCTGCTGCTGAGACGATAGCGAATCTAATTATTTGGTCTGATATTAACCCCTCGCTCCCACAGCCCCACCACATACACACAACACGCTCGCCATCCGGCAGCATGTCTTTGCCGTTACGGCCCTAACATTCAAATGTGTATGCCGGCGTAAACACACACCGACTGTGAACTCTAAGCCACCTTCTCTTACTAACGTCAATTCATGCATCACATTTGTAAGCACACTCAAGCTCGCACGTCTCTCCACCATCCCCCTTCCACCTTCAGCACTGCTTACGACACCCTCTCCTTATCAGGCCCCAAAACACCCTCCTCCTTCGCTGATAAAACTTGAATGCAAATGATGCCAGGCTGATTTAATTTCTTCATTTTCTTCCTCCATTCTCTTGTTCACTATCAGAATGCCTCCTTGCTCTCTATCCCTTTCTCGCTCAATCTGTACCAAACTGGAAGATGACTGAAACGGGGATGAGAAGTTTCCTTGAACTAAACTCAACACACTTCTACTTTTTACGTTGGCATCTCATTTACTTTTTAGACAGGAGGTAGATCAAATATGTGGCTTTCATGCGGTTGCTGGCTTACCCAAAAATATTGTGTACAAATGGTATTGCTCAGGTTAAAAAAAAAGTGGGGTATACTTTCCATAAAACCTGAAAAAGGTGGTTCAGGAAATAGGGGGAGGAGCTTTGTCATTGAATCCAGCTCTTTTCACCTGGTTCCCATCACTCACCTCAACTCTTTATTTTCGAACACTTTAAAACAACCACCACTGTTGTCTTAAGACGGGCAGCAGATTACAATGAAAACAACACAGGCCCCAGAATTGAACCCTGTGGAACACCATGTTTTCTGTTATACATGCAAATTCATATTGCACATATTTGTCCGATCACTTTCTTTTTTTGCTCGACATAGCACAGTTCGAAGTGATTAAATAAAGAAATCGCACGCGGTACCATCACTACAGCCACAAGTCGACTATTCAGCACAACACATTCCCTGCAGCACATATAGGCCAAGCAATGTCATGTGATCACCTGCAGCCAATGATGGCCGAGCGGGGTGTATCATCATGACACATTTGAGTTGGGTATGCGTCTTGACCTCCACCGAACCCCTGAGACTAACTCGCCGAAAGAACCACTTACTTAGATAGACGTGATGTATTCAATACACACCTGATACTTTTCAAAAATTGATTGCATTTGACTGGAGTGGACTTTAATCATAAACATCCACAAAAATTCCAATAATCAAAAGGAAGCATTCGCTGTGTCTAGAAGGGCTGCTGCACATTCCCTGCAACCTGTAGGCATCGACAATAGATTTCAGGATGCCACATGCTCTGGACTAAAGACAAAACAATTTGGACAAGCATCAAGAAGTCCAGATAAGAACATGACTTCTGCTTTGGGGACATGTCTATGGCCTTGGCAAGAGTAACGTTTACGTCTGTGATTATGGCATTTATTCTTACAACTAATTTCCATTTGCAGTTTGACTATTGTTTTGCAGTGTGATGTATTTTTCCGTTGACAGGACAAATAAATATAAAAGACTATTTTCTGATATACACCTGAAGTGTGGTACATAAGTTAAATCAATTGGCTACTTATTTTTTTCAAAGGTGTAAGGAACTAGGTGAATGTATTTGTGTGTGCAGCTGATTTGTGGTACAGATTTAAAAGACTCCACCCCAGGATAACAGGTAGAAAATTAATGAATATATGGGGAAAAAAAAGTATTTAAATACTCCCTAATGTTTTCTTTTTTACATTTAAGCCTGACAAAATAAACTACCGTATTTTCCGGACTATAAGTCGTTCCGGCGTATAAGTCGCATTAGGCCAAAAATGCATAAATAGGTAGAAACAACATACGTAAGTTGCACTGGAGTTTAAATTAAGTCGCATTGAGTATATTATGACCCTCTTTAAATAATTGCCTAAGTCCTTTTATTTTTTTATTTTTTTTGCAAAAATTATTTTTTTGCATAAAATCATCTCCTCGTGTTTCCTGAAAAATCTGAAAAAATGACTTAGGCGATTATTTTAAGAAGGCATTGATATATAGTATAATTTATTCTAAGTCTAGAGTGCCCTCTATCTGTGAAATTACTGTATATTCCCCCAGTACATTTTTTCATGTACAAGTCGCAGGAACAGCCAACCTATGAAAAAATACGCGACTTATAGTTCGGAAAATACGGTTATTAATATTCAAACCTGGAGGTAGCAGCAATTTCCTCAATTTGTTTCCGACTGTTATCATTTTGAAACATTTGGAGTTCCTCTAGCTGGGAATCCTACTCCGATCATGACCTTTTCAACCATTGTCCATTCATTCACCCCTTCACAAAACCAATCACTCAATCATCCGATTTGCCCACTTCCTCTCATCTCCTGTTTCACTGTCCCTCCTATCAGGCCTTCGTCCATGAACTGTACCCCCCCCCCCCCTCCAATTCTCTTCCTCTCTCAAACTTCCTCTCTGTCCACCAACCTCTTCATCTTCATCATATCACTCTCTCTTCCATCTATTTTGCCCTCTTGCTACAGGAAATAGTCTCTTTCCCCATCCTGGGGGGTTCCAGAGGTATACTCACTGTCCCAAACAAAGAGGTCACTGTGTGAATCCTCCAAAAATACAAAGAAGAAAAGGAAGGCAGATAAAAATCAGAAACCTACCACCGCTTCTCCCATCCAAATACACGCTCTCTCGCTTACACACAGCACAAACCTCATGCAACATACAAGTTCTTCTTATATTCTATTTGACCCTTAACAGAGGAACTCTGGAGTCAAGTTTGATTGGCTGCATGCAAATGACATGCAAAAGCATAAACTTTGACAAGAGATTGGAAAACGAGGCCCTCTTGGAGAGCGAGCTCCCGAACAGCCAAAGATGAGGCTCAGAGATAGAAAATGGAGGAGACAGGCTTAACTCTTGCCTTCCTCCTGCACCAGGCAGGAGACGATGCACGACAGTCACTCATTGCACCAATCTGAATAATCTTCCTCTTTTACATTTACATCACATTCCTCCCAACATTCCTTCTTTCACACGTTATACCACTTCAAGACTTTTCCTTTCTATTTCTTTCTTTTGTTTTTCCTTGGCCGCCTTGTGGCTGGCTGACTGCTGACAGTAGGAGTGGTTTTATCTTCTTCAGATGTTTTCTCTCTCCTCTGTCCAATCATTGCCATCTCACGTTTCCTATCTCAGGGTAATAGGCTCCTCTGTTGCCAAACCGACAAGTCAAGATGTGGTTCTGCAACAGGTGAACGTAGGAGGAGTCACGACTACTTTTGTAACTTGGGAAAAGGAGGACCTACTTTACTGCAACGATTTAATGCTCTCAAAGTTTCTTTGACCCAGAAGCCAAAAGGCAAACAAACTAATTTGGGTTTCATGAGGTAAAAGGATGAACATACCTGAGAGTGAAATAGGCAAGGTCAAAACTTTGAAAGTAAAGTGTGATTAATACTTTAGGTGCTTGTTTCTCGCTGTTCCGTTCTTTCAAAGAATCAAACTCGTTCATCTCTTCTGGGGGGCATCACAGAAGGTGTCTCACCATAAACATCGATTTGTCATCTTATGAAGGAGCATAATTTTAATTAACATTCTAATTTGATGGGCGGAGGAGACAGACGGCTAGAGAGGAAAAACCGCTGATGAGTCCAGATAAACGCAAAGATGGAAATCAGGACATAAACAAATTGGCTCCGATGAAAAAAAGAGAAAGAAAGAAGACCGCTCTTGGGAGGATAAGGAGGTGATCACCTTCACTCGTCCTTCCAGAAGAGGACGTGATGATGAAGAAGTGGAGGGATGAGGGAAGTAGAGGAGGTAGAGGGAAGCAGAGATAGAGAGTGGGAAGCGACTACCCCAAAAGTGTTTGAAAAGCCGTGGGTGGCGCGCCTTATCGCCCAAGTTCTCCTGGAGAGATTATTGAGGGATTAGTGCGAACGCTTGTTTCTAAAACATGATGAAAAGACGTTTGCGCGTGATAACGTTTTGAACTCCGCTACTCTGCTCCTTCTAGGATCGCGCCTTGAGGCTCCCTTTCCAAGAAAGGCAGGATTGGGCTTGCGTGAGCCTCTGGGAAGCGCTGAAGGAGAGAGAACAATAGGAACCATGTTGTACACGGCTGTTTCGAGACTTTGCATTCTGTCAACTGAAGAATGAACGGATGAATTTCTGCGCAAACTCTCGCACCAGGACTGTAATTCATCTGATACAAATTCAAAACAAAGCTGAAACTTTGGTCCAATGACATGCATCTGTACTATCAGTTAATTAAAGCAGGATCCAATCAAACAAGAGACGATTTAATATCAGATTTGTTATATATGATCCAATCAGATGAGTGGCTGCGATGAGCTCACTGTGGGGTTGCCATGGTAGTCTCGTCGAGGAGGACCTGGTTGCTCACTCAACCAAAAACGGGAGGAATCAGCAGCCATGTGATCAGTCGATCAGTAAACATTATCATTGCCCTGTTCTAAACTCCGGCGGCCATATCAGCTCGAATATGTTTAAATAGATAAATGGTTTTACGCCTTTTTCTCAAGAGATGCAAATGGGAGGATTTCCATATGACACAGGCCAGTTAACACATTGCAATCTAATGAAGGAGATCTGCTCCTCACAACTGACAAGCTCACTGCTACCCACATAATAACAAGCGCATATAGCAGTTGCGCACACCAACGCCTACAAACAGCAGAAAATCCATATATGTTTACATTTCTTTATTTAGATAAGAAGTAAGTCATATGTATCTGGGTGCAGCATCTGTACTTGAACTTAAATATATTGCTGCGCACACAAAATTCTTGGGGTAGTGTTCCTAAGTAGACCTCCTACTAAACTGATAGGTTATCTGTCTGGGCCAAATACGAAGTAAATTTGTTGAGGGATAAGTTGAGAGAGGAAGAGCAATGCCAGAAGGGGCATCATGGACTGGGATGTGCCAATCTCTTCGGGAAATGGGGGGCAAGGCCTGGAGGTTTAACTGAGCAATAAGGAAGATAGGTAGAATATAATAAATAGAATTAAAAAAAATAGGTGAGGAGACTGAACTGGAAGGCAAAAATGTTTCATATTATAATATGAGAGGATAGTGAAAGCACTTCCCAAACAGGATGCTGGACAATACAGGTACATCTTCAAAAAAGTATGGCGAACACATACACGCTTCCCATCTGAAAACTGTTTTACATTGTCTATGTTCCTACCATGAATGTCTACATGCTAACTCCCACTCTTATTAGCTGCTTCGGCTTTTTTTTTTTTTTCCCCTCAACGGCTGCCAAGTCACCGTCGCACGACGAGACGTTCGCTCACGCGAAATAAGAATTGGTGATAGGCTTAAGAAGCGTGGTCTCTCTGATTCACCGTAGTGCACGTGCTTCGAAATGCACACGCTTTGGCTGCATTGTACATTAGAGATATCTAACACACTGTCACTTTAAGTTGAAGAGTGATTTATTATCTTTATGCTGTACTGTACCCATTTTTTAATATATATGTTTGCAGTAGCCGTTTTACAAAAGGTTAAAGAAAAACTGAACAAGAATGTGTTGTTATTGTTATATAATTCATTGATTGTTCCATACCTGATTTATTGCATTGAAATGTTGCTGGCAAAACCTACAGCGAACTCATCTTTCTTCTACAGAAATGTGCTATTCGTGTCATTTTCGGATGTGGATACAGAGATCATATTAATCCAATATTTATATAACTAAAAACTTTTAAATTTAATGACTTGATGGAGTATAACCGCCTTAAAATAATGTATAAAATCATCATATTTTTAACAAATTACATGCAAATCAAATTAAAAATAAGGGAAAGTTAGTACAAATTAGGTTAGCACGTCCGCTTCCCAGTTCTGAGGTCTCCGGTTCGAGTCCAGGCTCGGACCCTCCTGGGTGGAGTTTGCATGTTCTCCCCGTGCCCGCGTGGGTCTTCTCCGGGTACTCCGGTCTCCTCCCACATTCCAAAGACATGCATGACAGGTTAATTGGGCGCTCCGAATAGTCCCTAGGTGTGCGTGTGTGTGGATGGTTGTTCGTCTCTGTGTGCCCTGCGATTGGCTGGCAACTAGTCCAGGGTGTCCCGCGCCTACTGCCCAGAGCCAGCTGAGATAGGCGCCAGCAGCCCCCGCGACCCTTGTGAGGAATAAGCGGTCAAGAAAATGGATGGATGGATAGTACAAATTAAGAGGAACCGATATTTTTTCCAAACATAAAGCACAGAACAAAACAAAAAGAAGATGTATTTCAATTCAAGGTGTCAGTTTGTGGAACAATCTGGATTGTAAAACCAAATCATCTCAGCACAAAATCATGCTGTTGAATTAATTTGTAAAAATTGTTACGTTGAAAATGTCTTGACATTCAATTTGTGTTGATCAGAGGCAGATATAAGTTTTGCTTATTTCTGTACCCTTTCATTTATTTTTTTAAAGAGTGATATAAAAAATTGAATTGAATGTTTACAATATTTTGTAAAAATTGGCTTATATAAAATGAGGGGGACAAAAGTGACACCAACTCAGTAGTCGACCAGTATCTTGGAAAACATTCCACACAACTTTAGAGCTCTATGGTAACCGACTGAATGAAAGATTGTAATTTTTCAGGTTGGTGCTCATGTACTCTCTTTTCCAGCATCGCTCTGACCCCTGCTGACCCAGGGAGGGATGAAAGGATAGTCAGAGGAGGGGGAGGATCTAGAGTGAAGAGGAAAAAGAGGAGGAATGTGAGATTACGACTGCTATCTCCAGTAGATACCGAAGGGCCGACTCCTCACTCCTTCAGTCCACTCGGTAGGACGTGGGGAAATGAGGACAGAAGGGGTGCATAAAATGAGGTAGAGGAGAGCGCATGAGTATTAAAAACTTATCATATGAATACAAGCCTTCAAGGACAGACTTCAGGACGAACAGGACAGTTTTTTTACAAACGAAGGGAGAAGAACAAACGGCGATGAGTGATCCAATGGTCGCCTGCTTAGCCGAATGCGCGTGCGCGCACACTTTATCTGCACGCTCCCTGATAATAAACAAAATCTTAGAAATGAGAGACTATCAAACAGAAATCAATCACTGGGATTTGCTGTCCAGGAGGATGGCGCCACACGGAGATAAAAGACAGGCGGATGTCTGGGGAAGGAAGGGAGGAGAGGTAAATGACCGGTTTCAACTGGAGGAAGCCTCAGTCAAAAAGTGAACTAGGCACAGCCTGACTGACCAGTTGGTTTAACCGTTTGCACCCCGTAGCAGGAAGCCTCACCCAGCATCAGCATCATATGATTAGATGGACTTGCATGTGATGCGAAATAACAGACGCTGATAGGGCTCCATCCGGTCCTATACACATGCACGTACATACACAATTAATCAGCTGTTTTCATTTCCAACCACTGCCATACCACAAATACTGCACAATAAAATCTCTTTGGATCCTGGCATCTGAGCTATGACCTTTCACCTTTCAAATGAAAACCACTCATCTTTTACTTCACCTTAGTGTTGGTTTTTTGTTACCCAATAATCTCAAAAGTAAGCATATGGATATATTATCCATCCATCCATCCATCCATCCCTTTTCTTGACCGCTTATTCCTCACAGGGGTCGCGGGGGGTGCTGGAGCCTATCTCAGCTGGCTTTGGGCAGTAGGCGGGGTACACCCTAGACTGGTTGCCAGCCAATCGCAGCCGATATATTGCAATAAAAAAAAAAAATAATAATACAAAAATAAAAAAAAATAAATACAAACAAATAAATAAATAAATAAATAAAACAATCACCCACCCCTGCTATGATTTATTTGGAATATTTGAAACTGGCGTCAATGTTTTCACTATTGCTACTACTCAATGAATCATTAATAGTAGTGATGTCATCATAGTTTCAAAAACCTATTTGAATGATCCGCAAAGTGGTCTCAATCAACACCAAAATCCAACCTAATATTTAAATGAAAAAAGTGTAAAGTGTAAAAAGCAGATGGGCATGAAACAAACTCAGCTATTCCATTGCCAAGTCCACTGACACGTTTCATATTGTTTCTTTTGACAAGGGTATGATTGACGGGTTTGCTGAAAGACAAATTTTACGTACAGTTTATGCCTTGTTTTTGCACTTAGGTGGCAACTAACTATGCTTGAATGTAACTTCAACTTGCAGCGTTTTTAAAAGTTTTATATTAGAAAACATTGAGTCCATGGAACAAATGCATTCTTCTATTTGTATTTGTTATCCTTCAAAGAGTTAATAAGACATGGAAACAAATACTGAAGATCAGTTAATCACAAATTAACCGCCACATGGACTGGATTGTGTCCAGGGGCCCACTGCATTTTGATTTTTAAAACACGAATATTAATTGCATCAGCCTCCATTTGTCAGTGTAAAATAAATATTGTGACGTTATTGACATGATGGATTTAATCCTGACAGAATAAATTCACGGTAAACCTTCTGTTTGTACTGAATTCCATTTTAGTTTCAGTCCTCACCTCTGATGCCACCTCATCTGTGCTGCCGTCTAACTGGAGGCTTCCAGGGTAGGGTCCCCAAACTGTGTCTGCATGAAGCTCCTTACGAGCGACGACCTTTCTGTTGCTGCCTTCTTTACTGAGTTGCAGTTCATCTGTCATGGAATGAGAAGAACAAGAGCACACATTAAAAGTTACATTATAGCCATATTTTACTCATTCACTCCCAACCATTTTCAAGGAAACAATCCCCTTCATTGCCCTTATTGTTTACTGGATTTTGATTGATTTTGCAAGGCCCAAAGAATATTACTATAAAAAACATGGAACCTACCAAAAGAAAGTTTGTTTCTATCAGTTTCCATTTTGCAACAATTAGCATTAGAATATAGCTAAGTTTCATCGTTATTCACAAATCTAATTAGAATTCTGAGTAATTGAGCTTTTTTCAACATGGCCCTGGTTGATCTCTTTTGCTCTGCTGCCACCTGCTGGCCGTTTGTGTAATAACTACCATTTCTTCAACAGTTCTTTGCAGTTGAAAAGCTGCATAAAAGCCTTCTGTATGCTCTAGCATAAAAAAACTTATAAATACACCTTTGGGACACTGAAAACATTTAAAATAGAACGTATTTCTACCTTTTTGGGAGCAAATGAGTTTTAAAGACATTTCGGAGCATTTGCATTGTGTTTTAGTTTCATGTAAAATTGTCTTATTGTTTTGTTGAGCCCAGCTTTTGACTTGTGGAAGTTTATTGTGAAATGAATACTTTGAACACATCTGTGAGCTACTAAATTACAGGAAACATCCTGACCAAAAAAAAAAAGTCATTAGCACATGAGGGATGTAGAGAAAGAAATACTGTATTTGACTTGAACTTGACCTGAACCCTGCGGTCACAGCGGCAGCACAGCGGCCAAACTGTTTGTGGCTCATCAGCAGAGGGCGTTTCATATGAACTGAGCAGTTTCACTTCTGGCTCAGTTCAGCAGCTTCTTTTTTGTGTATTTCCTCTATGTGATAACTGTAGAAGGATGGCAGTGACAGCTGCGGTCAGAGCCTAGTGCATCCCAGACAGATAGCGGGATGTGGGAGTGGTCTGCCGTTTTGAGAACTTCCAGCAGATCGGAAGATTTGTGAACAGCCCGTCACTAACTTTGGTCCGGATGTCCACTGCTGAGTTTGAGTGCCCCATCAGTCAAAAATCTCTCTTTAGGGTCATTCATGTCACTCTGATGAAAACACATCCAAATTCAGCCTCACCTCCTCTTCTTGCTCCGCCTTTTTCATCCATGGTTCAGGAGACTGTTTCAGGGGGTCGGTCTAAAGTGTTGGGCCTGATAAGAGTGTTTGTCTAACACTCTCCATGTCAAAACACTCATCTATCTTCTCTGTATCTATCCCCACCAGAGAACAACGGACAGACGCTGATAAAATGTCTTTCCCACAGTTGGTGGGGGGTGGCGGTAGAGGTGTTGGTGCAGGGAAGGGAGGGGGCAGATTTATGAGGAGGCGCAGAAGCATGGTTTGAGAAGAACTGTTATAATGCATCAAATGCTACGCTAATTAGTAGTGGTTAAATACTAGGGATGTAAAGATATCCAAACATCACGAAACAATATTATCACAATATGAAGGTCACAATACGATAATTATCATGATATTGTGGGGAGGTTGGCGATACAAAAGGTCACAATATTGTAAAAGAATGAGCTCATACAATATTGTGCTTTTGTACATGACAGGGATCTCTAATAACCCAATATTGAGACACTTATGTGCTAATGCAAGCCCACATTGAGTTCCTCCACATATTGACTCGGTTCACAAGCATATGACGTGGGATATATGCTCTTTCATCTGACCATTAGCATGGATTTTAAACATATAAGGGCCAAAACATGCCTTGTGAAAATTAAACTGCACTAAAAAAAAAAAAAAAAACTAGCCACCACTGCACAAATGGAAATCAACCTGACTTTTTAAACAGATGTGGTGCTTTTAATATCGTGACATGACGACAACGATATATTGTGGCAGTTTTAATATCACGACATCACGATATTGCCGGTATCGTTAGATCGCTATTAAATACATTGTCCGTTGAAAGACAACATGAGTTTCTTTTAAAAGGACACTGAAAACTACACGATAGTACAATTGCATGGATTATGAAAATCAAGTGCCTCAAAAATGCAAAGTGGTCTCCTGCATGTGGCCCCTCACCACACTGACCCCTTAATGCTTATATTTGTGCTGGCAAGATGTTTAACTACAAATTTGGACCCAAATTTGAGTAACATCAGCATCAGGAATCCGTTGCAGGCCCACAGCCAAGCCAAAATGACTCCTGAGTCAGTCTAACCTGTTGGCGTCAGTGTCTGAAGTCCAACATGCATCCACCCTCTCTCCTACGTTCCTATGGACGGTCTCTTTGGCCACTGTGACCTTCCTTATCGCAACGCTCCATCAGTGCCTAACCTCCATTTGTGTTATTGGCTGATCCTCACCACATGGGGGGCTTATCAACTTGGCCGGCTCCATTGACCCTTATTGTGAAATTGTGCAAAGATTTGACCTCAGTGAGCCAACACGGATATCAATTTATAAACAAGCCTGACAACCATGTTAGCTTGTCAGTTATTAAGGCTGAATCATGTTTTCTCGTGTCGCCATATCCACAGGTGAATCAAACTAGTTGTTTGGTATGCAAAAGCTAAACGTTAATATACATTTGTTTCATTTGATAGAGGAATGCATTGCCGAACTCAATCTTCAAACTTATTCAAAATGGCTACAATTTGAAGCATTATCATCTGTGATGTCATTTTTAGTCAACATCAAAAAGGTTGCCCCTGAGATGGATAAAAATGGGTGGATTTACTGCTTAACTCATATTCCACAAACACAATATTAATCATAATGTCGTGTTTACACTACATACAGTATAAGGAAAATTTTGGACTGACTTCCCCTTTGAAATAACATTGTTCTGAAAGAATTATGGCTACCGACTAGAATGAAAATGCCCACAAAATTTTGTCAAATGAAAATATAAATTTCATAACCAAATGCATTTCTCAGTAATACATGAAAATGAGTGGGATGATTATTTACGTTGCAAGTCAATTTACAGTGTGTGTCCCTAAATCTTCTAATTGTGCCACAAAAATTTTCAGATTAGGGGTCACTGTGCTCTTAATTTAAAAAAATAAAATAAAAATAGGTGATTCTATCGCTATTCAAATGCCTTCTCACGTGTCATCAAATTTCAACTTCAATTTAGTCTCATTATATAGTTTGTCATATCTCATTGTGCTAAAATGCTAATAATTAGCTGCACATTATTTCCCTTATTTCTAATGGGAAATTCGTTTTTAGATTAACAAATTAGAAGTCAACTGATTGTGTTTGACTTCTAAATTTACAATTTGTTAACAAAAAAATTGGTCAGTAAGTCCAGTTAATTTATATTCTTATCGTTGAACAAGGACCAAGATAATCAAATATCCAAATTGAGCTGGGCAATATTGTGTTTTTATTGATACATCTTCACCACACGATATAGGTTGAGACAATATCGTTTGCATTGGTATAAGTTAAATGGATACTTGACTCACTGAGCCATTTTCAGCAGTAAAAAGTTAATATTTTATCAGTATAAAAACAAAATTTTCCACTTGACTGTCAACTGGAGATGACATCACATGTGTTGAGGAAATACGTAATGACCAATCACAGCTCACCTGTTTTCTGGGTTGAATGGTTGTTACCTGAGCATGGGTGAGGTCATCTTCAGTCGACAGCAAGTGGCAAAATTGGTTTTTAAAGTATTAATTGTTCATGAAAAATAAAGTTATCACATTCATTATAGACAAAATATTATCTTCTTACTGTTGAAAATGGCTCAATGAGTCAAGTATCACTTTAAAAAATTAAATTTGTTTCTCATGGAAAGCTATCATTGTTCATCTGATTAAAACGTAAGGCAATGTACATATCATATAAATAAATGCAAATGATGGAACCACATATCTACATAATCACATGATTTCTCTGTCAAGGAGGTCCGCTTAACAAGAGACCCCTTTTCGGATGCTTTGACTACCTCGTGCTAATCCCAACTGGTTTACTGTGTTCACTGGGATACCACGAGGACTACAACAATCTTAATCCCTTTTAATTACCCCCTTTGCTCGCCATAGACCTGAGCAATAACCTGACAGCCCTTATCAATATGACTGCCTGCTACCCTCACTGCACTGTATGATACTATCCCCATAAACGGTACACAAACTGTGAGTATGCATGTGTGTGTGTGTCACACTATTTCTCTGTCATTGCTTGATGACCTGTTCCAAAAAAAAGCACACACAAAAGGCAGCATGGGCTTGTTATCAATATAAAGCAGCTCTGCTACAATATAAACCACACTGCCAGCCACATACACACCCACACACACGGTGTTATCAATATGGATGCTTCAGCAGCCACTGTAGCGCCCAGGTCTCTGTGATGAGCCAACACAATAAAGCAATCAATCTGCTATTAATTTAAATGACAATTAACCATGATTTGGGGGAGGAGGTGGAAAGCAAGCTGGAGACACTGACAATGAAATCCAGGAAGAGAGCATGATGGGAACTGAGTGGACATCCTGAGCAGCACCTTTGTTTTGTGTCACTATAATGTTAATTATTCTATCCCGTTATTGGGTTTTACACTAATCATTTACAGATTCACTCTGTGTTAATAAAAGAGTAGTTTGCCCAAATCACACACTGGATTTCTTTTCCATAATGATGACCACATATCATACTGTCATTTTTCATTTTCGTAGACTGAAGTCTTTTAAAACTCCAAATAAGAAATTTTAACCAAATCCCCCCCGCCAAAAAACCCCCAAAAACAATTACACGTATGATATTTAGAGTAGGGTGACCAGATTTTCAAAATTAAAAACCGGGATGGTTAATTATACAATAAATTTCACCAAATTTAACCGCTAGTCAATCTTCGTCAATGTAATGTTCTGAGGTTGGATCCCAAAAGCGTTGACACAAATAAGAGTTTAACACTTCATTCGCATAACATCAAGAGGCGTGGAACTAACTTGACTTGACCAGAAACAACGAGGAAAAGAGGAGCAGGTGGCCAGCTGGACAGAAGAATAATCCAACAAAACGCTCAGTTTCTCAGTTAGGCTTACAGCATATAGACAGCGAATCGATCGGATTGGCTGTGGCTAGACATGTGGGTAACAGGACTGACATGGAATTATCTGATTGGCTACTGACCAGATAAAGAGATTAAAGATTCTTGACATCACATAGCGTATTACCAGTTGAAACTAGAGGCTGTTACATCAATTCAAAACAGACACTTGACCGTACGGTCATGACCCGAACATAACCCTGGCCCCAAACAACACACAGGCAAAACACGGTCATGACAGTCAATGGATGGGGAGACGGCCGACGGTTATGGAGGTCCAAAACTACCAAAATTAAAAATATATAAATTACTAAATAAATAAATGAATGAATAAAAGTGACAATATAAACGGAATAAAAAAATATAAGACAAACAATAAATACAAATGAAAATAAATATATATCTCCATTCTTTTATATTTATTTATTTTGATTTTATCTAATTTATTACTGATTGAATTTATTTTTATTTTATTATTTATTCAATCTGAAAGTATCTTGCTTTTATATTCTTAGATTTATTTACATTTTTACAATTTCAATCCATGCATTTTATTTAAATTACATCTTTAAGATTTTCTTTCCAATGTTTCGGTAATTTGTGATAATTTGCAGCCAATCCTGTAGCGTGATGTGATTGGTAGGCGACCCCGATATGATCTGGCAGCCCGATCACATCTGGTACCGATAGCGGGTGTGAATGACAACGCAGACATGAGTTCGGAAGTAAATAGGAAGCAATTTAACGGTTAAATTCCCTTTCAATAGGTTTATTAATTGTATGAAAGGCCATGACACGTGTGATTGACCCATTTGTCATTGTAGAAGTAAATTGGGACCAATCATGCTGTTTTTATATATTGACATATTTTTAATCGAATATTATCCAACATGCTTTGACCGTTTCTCCCTCAGCCAACACAGGTGAGTATCGTTATCAGGCTTCATGAAGAGCTTCCTATTTAGCTGATTGTTTGAATGACCTATGTTGGCTGAGGGAGACATGGAAAACAGGCTGGATAGGGGCACCCGAGGACCAGGACTGAGAACCACTGCCCTAAGGGCTTTGCATGTGTATGTGCGTATCATATCAGTCAACTAATACACGTCTTTACAAAATGAGAGCTTACTAAGAGTATCAGAAAGGAGTAACCACACTGATACTCACCTCTCTATTGCGCTTAATTGATTAAAACGGACTATCGTTGATCTCAAATGAGAAGATCACGGCAGAGCTATTGATTTTTTGACACGGTACAACAGGAAATCTTTATCAAGGTGCTACCTCGACACCACGCTAATAGTTTTGGGTTAAACTACCGCTATGTTGATTTTCACAGACAAATCCTAACACATCCCTCTGTCATGCTCATTTTCTTACACTCTTTATCATAAGAATGGCACAACGAATAATGTAATGTTTGGGAAAAAGACATGTTTTTGAAGCAATTTCAATGTACCTGCTACTGTCATCTAAATAATATCTGACAAAGAAAATCCATCAGTTACAGTTTAAGTGTTGAACAGTAAGTTACTTTGATTAGAAACTTTTAAAATTTGATTGATTGCAATTTCAACCATTTCTCGATCCACACCCTAAAGCAGGGGTGTCCAAACTTTTTCATTTGAGGGCCACATATAGAAAATCAGAAGGACGCAAGGGCCACATAATGTTATGCAGAGAAATTGTGTTTAGTAATAAAAATTTTACAAATAATTTATTTGTGCTTTTGCATATTTAGAAAAATGCTATAGTATATAAACCAATTTATTTGTAATAAGGCAGTAGGGTTATTATGGTTTTTGAATTTTTCATTTTAGTTTTGAGTTTTGTTTTTTTAAATTTAGTTAGTTTTAATTAGTTTTCAGGGTGGTTCTGTTAGTTTTGTTTTTTGTTTTATTAGTTTTAGTTCTTTAATAAATGCTTAGTTTTAGTTTAGTTAGTTTCAGTATTAATTTTAGATTTTTGTTTTTTTTAATGTCATTACTTGTGCATTTATTTTGTTTGTTTTATTTTAGTTTTGTAAACAAAATGTAGTTTCAGTTAGTTTTCTTTTTTTTAAAAAGCATCTTCGTTTTTATTTTATTTTGTTAACGAAATTGTTTTTTTTGTTTTTTTTTTTAGCTTTTTTGTTAGTTTTAGTTAACTAAAATAAACTTTAATAGCACCTGTGTTTTTTGACACCCTCCCTTCTTACTTTGACCATCTCAAAACATTTTTGTTTTATTTTATTTGAACTGAGTCAAATGCCATTTTTAGCATATGTCTCGGGCCACTAAAAAGTGGACGGCGGGCCGCAAATGGCCACCGGGCCGTAGTTTGGACACCACTGCCCTAAAGGGTATGACTTTTTGCTGTTTCAATCAAAACAGTATGCATGGTAAATCCCAATCAAAATGTCACGACATGTCCATTCATGAGAACTAATTCATACCAACCTCTTCTTTCAACCAGGAATTAGCTAACTAGCCAACAGACAAAAGCGACTGACATATTTTTCACTTTTAGCAGCTAGCCCTTGACGTAGGTCTGTGCGCTATCAAATGTTAAACCTGGTAGTTTGTGTGATAGACTTTCAGTTTTAAATCTTACAAAAGTATTTAAATTTACAACTCCCGCAGCAATTTTGCAATATAAAGGTTTCATCTGAACAACAAGAGAAGTCTGATTGCTTTTCGGTCTCTCCTTGTTGTCCCTCACAATGATCTTCCACGTCGCACCCGAGAGTCCGGCAGGATGAGCTCTGTGGCAGATACGCATTTGGGGGATAGGCATCTACTGCTCAGGACCACGCAATCATTTCCATTTTACCCTCTGTTGCACAGTCAAGATAAGACACCTGCGTAGCCTGGCTAATCAGATGAGCTTCAACAGAACTTTATCATTGACATTTACCACTGTTTACCCAACTAATTTCTCTTAACTGCACTGCTGAACTTTTATCTACAAAATACATACACTACCAGAAAAGAGCAAGAAGCAAACATGCAAATTCACAAATACGCAAAGACAGATAAAATGAAAGGGGCGAAAAACTAAAAGCATTTTTTTATTCAGAAGAGGAAGGAAGTGAAGGCAGAGCTGTTGCTGATGAGATGAGAACAATTCCTCCCACCTCATCCGACAAACAAATGCAAAGAACACTGACATTCACCAGAAAAACAAACAAACATTTGTTTTCAAACTGACTGGTGGTATGCTGTTATTTTGTTTACTGATAAAAAACAAAAAACATTTTTTGACCTTGTGGACCATGGGATCACATGGGAAGAAATGAATGACATCTGCAGTAGGCATGAACATTCTGAACATTGTTCGAACTGATCAATTCATAACATACAGTATTTTATTTTTTTTAGTTTGTATTCAAAAGTATTTGTGATGTAAAAAAATATACTGAGGGAAATAGCTGTTATGTAAATGAATGGAATACGCTGTAACAAAAAAATCATCCACCGTGTTGCAGAAGGGCCACATATTTGTTCAAATGTTGTTTACTGTATATTCAGACCAGGCAAGAGTGAGAATAGCTTTGGTGGGGGCTGCCATCTTGTTTTCCGACTTTGTGACTGGAACGCTGGTAACACGGCGATGACGTCATTCCCATCTCTGACTTCCAAGGCAAATGGAATGCAGCATAATTATCATTACTCATAATTTTCAAATGTAAGATATCATCATTTATTTACTTGCATTCCTGAACAGAAAGAAAACATTTACATTGGGTAAACTTTATGGTTCATTCGTTTTTGAAGTCTCAAAAAAAGCCAGCGAATTGACTCAAAATTGCAAATAAAAAGACAAATATGGTATAATGTTATTAAGCTTGTTAAAATTGGTAAGAAATCAAGTGCGAATTGAAAGTTGGATGGCCAAATAAGTGTTGGTGGTCTCAGAATTTGTTAAGACTGATAGATTTTAATACATTCACTTTACCATTACACATAGAATGACAGAATTGCCTTTGCATTGAAAGAGCTACTGACTGAACACACATTTATCCAGACTATACAATTATACCTCACCCACATTTGGCTCACATTGAAGAGATCCACGTGTTAAAGTCTGCTGGAACCTCTTGTGTGGAGTTTTGCATGCTCTCTCTGTGGGATTTCTCTGGGTACTCCAGCATCCTCCCACATCCAAAAATCATGCTTCTTAAATTGAAGCCCGTCAGGAGTTGTCAGGGGTCATTCAAGGTCGCAGCATTTCCTGAATGTTCTCCAAACAGTCTTAATGGTTCTCTAAACAGTCTTGTCTTTATTGTCGCAAGGATATTTGAACATGTCCAAAGACTTTTTAGAGAACCATTAAGACTGTTTTAAGAACATATAGGAAACACTGCACCCTTAAAGGATGTGAAATGAACATTTGTTAGCATCGCAAATGTTCGCCCCTCAGTGGGTAGGCCTTTAGATTAATTGACAAATATAAATTGCCTGAAGATGTGAATGGTTGTCTATATGCTCTGCAATTGACCGGCAGCAAGGTGTACCGCACTTCTCGCCCGAAGGCATCTGCTCACTAGCTGTTAAGAAATGCTCGTAATTTGCAGCATGAATGGCCAGCTTTAGAGCCCACTTTTCCAAGTCGCTACCTTTGAGTCATCGAACCTTTTCTCTTCAAACCCATAAATAACGAGTAAGTCATTGTTACAGGGTCAGAAATGCTAATAGGATGTTTCAAGTAGCGCAAATCTTGTTACTTGGCTAAAAAGTAAATCAGCTGCGAAACTTTGAATCAGAGAGATCAGGACAATGTAAGTCCATCCCAGCATGTGTTTTAGGAGCTCAGCCAGTCGCTAAATCACACGCTGGCCTCCATTTCCACCAGCCCTCCCTTTTTTGTTAAGCTGTAGCCTGTCACAAATTGAAAGTGAAGACCTTCCAGAAACTATCCCTGATAATCACATAAATTAATTAGAAAATGTTACTTGACATTCTCCAAGCACAGACAGAATGAAGGGGGAAAAAGATTGAGGCAAAGCCACAAAATTAATTGTATGGTATGTGACTCTGATAATTAATTCATGTCTGCTTTAACAACTCCTTCTGGCGCTCAATGAAAAAAGGACGTTTCAATCAAACCAGTATCGGCGGTGGTCAGGAAAGGAAACATGGAAAAGTTAAAGAGTGACAGACGCGCTCGACATGCTCAGGGTCATTTAGAGGTTCACCAATTAAACAGAAGCGACCAGAAAGGGAAGAGAGAACAAACCAAGGCAACATGAGAGGGACCCTTAACGACAGACAGTGTCCATATCTCGAGAGAGAGAGTGCACAGATACTGTGGACAAAAGCCTCGACTGCTTTAATGGTAACTCAGAAGTTTGGATTTTGAAGTGGAGAAGATTTTAGGGTTTGGATGATTATTGCAATTATTCTTTGAAGGCATCAACCCTCCCCTCTTCAGTCAGATCGATTCAAAAAGAGCAGCAGGTCGCAATTTTTGGTATGCCCGTTGTAGATGTTGAATGTCAGCCTGCAAAAGTATTTTAAAACAAGATGGTGCATTTAGATGCTCCTGAGTGCTCAATTCAGAGAATATAAAAAATGTTTTAACAGTAGAAATGACCAGATCTGATCTTGATCATTTTGCTGCAAACTGAATGAAAAATAAGTCAAATATCATTGGCTGGTGACCAGTCCAGAGTGGACCCCGCCTCTCACCAAAGTCAGCTCGGCTGTGATCCTACTGAGGTCAAGTCCTATAGAAAATGGAACCTTCTTTCATACTGACCTAGTTGCTTTAACCATCAAGTGGCAATAATTGCTTGAACGTTACTTGTCAATTAAGCAAGTGAACCTGAATTCAAATGAAACAGGAATGAAGTATTAATGATTCTGGCTATGTCGCAATAAAATGTTAAGTTCATAGGAGGGAAGAAGTATCCCTCCATTTATTCAAGGCCTAAAAAATACCACCTGGGCCAAACAAGTGGTTGTGCTGCCTGTAGATTACTACTTGGCCGCAGCGAGCAGCTGTGCTGTTGCTTTAGTCTCAACTGGTTTGAAAACAAGAACATCAGCGATGAGAAATTGCGATAAATCCACGCTGACCTCTTGTGCACAAGTTGTCAGAGCAGAATGATACTGGTATCAACCCAGATGTCCAGAACATGCAGAAAAATATCCATATAGAATATTATATATTATATATTTTGAGCCAATCACTGCAGTCAAACTATCAGCTCAATCACTGAATGAGACTTCGGAACCTGTTGACATGCTTCTTATTAACATCAGTAGATTTGTATTTTTTTTTCTTTCTTTAAGGGGAAGTCAACCTTAAACATTTCTTGACAATAATATGTTATATGTGACCACACTAGTCTAAACATGACATTCCGATTAATATTACATTTGTGGAATCTGAGTTACGCGGCAAAATCCAGCCATTTTTATCCAGCAAAGGGGGCAGCCATTTTGCCACTTGCTGTCAAATGAAAGATGACATCACAGTTGCTCAGGGCTCAGGCAACAACCAATCACAGCTCAACTGCTTTCTGAAGCTGAGCTGTGATTGGTTGTGACCTGAGCCATGAGGAACTGTGATGTCATTTTCACACAACAGCAAGTGACAAAATGGCCGCCTTTTGATATTGAAAAAAAACGGCTGGATTAACTGTTTAAATCATATTCCACTAACACAATATTAACTTAAATACCATATTTAAATTAGGCTACATAGAACATATTGTCAATATGTTCGACGCCCTCTTTAAGGTGAAGCTTACCAACACTTTTTTTTTTTTTTTTTTTTTTTTGCCTAGCTGTATGGAACCAAGACAGACCTTCTTCCCAATCTCCTTCAGGTGTGACCCCGCAGTGACAAGCCCTCTGGCCGTGTGACAGCCAATCAGCATCTCATGCCATTTTGACTGACATCTCAAATTGACAGCCAGCAAAGGGGTACCCTGTGCCTGAGTCTGCCGCTTGGAGATACGGAGCAAGGAGACAGAGTTGGATGGAGCACAGTAAACTCCACGTTTTCAAGAGATGGATGGATGTGGGTTAACTCTACTGTCATGCAGCTCACGTTTATACTGTAACTAACTACACTAACTATTGTCCTGTTCTTGTGTCTCTGTCCTTCCACAGAGGAATGAAAATACAAGTAGGGACTTTAGAAGAAAAAACAACAACATTACATTCACTCCTTCAAGAATGTCTTTTTGCACAGATTAGTATTTTGTCCAACATTCCACTCTTTACTGGAGGCTTTAAAAAGATAAAAAACAAAAACAAACGAAAAAATAATACCGCATTTTCCGCACTATAAGGCGCACCTAAAAGCCTTCAATTTTTTCAAAAGCTGACCATGCGCCTTATAATCCAGTGCGCCTTATATATGGATCAAGATGAGCCACAACTGGTCTCTGTCAAGACGCTATCGGTGACCCTGCACGATCGGTGACGCGCATGCGCAGAAGATCCCGCCATCTTGGATTGCTAGCTAATACTAATACTTTACCTCAGAGAAAATAAAACAGCTGTTTATTCATTTTGGGAGTAAATGGAGTTGTCAGAAAGCTGGTTTGTAATCTATTAATAAAGTTTGACTGACCTATCCGCCTGTTTTGTTGACATTCCCTTTAGCGCAGCACCATCTAATGGATGCATAACGTAACCCCAGTCTCTACTGTAGTGCCTTATATATGAAAAAAGTGTTAAAATATGTCATTCATTGTAGGTGCGCCTTATAATGCGGTGCGCCTTATAGTGCGGAAAATACGGTAATACAAATTGAAGTGTACCTCCATCTATTTGGTCCAAAGATCCAACTTTTCCAAAAAATGTAACATTTCAATGATGGCTACGATAAATGAGAATATTCAATTGACAGTCAATCTGAAATGTGATACTTGAGGTACTTCATTTAAGAGCACCAACAAGACAAATGATATCTCCCTCAGCCTTCCAACTCTCAACCCTACCCACTTCCCATCGTTCACCTCTAATTTCGCTATCTGAATTGGCCCTCTTAAATCTCTCACCCCTCATCTCTCATTGATCCTTAATCCCTCAACCGTTTTCACCCCTCATTATCTCTAAACTCAATATTCTTTATTCCTCACTGTTTCTATAAGGGCCGTACTCCCTCACCTTCATCTCACCTGTCCCGTTAAAGGGGAAGTAATACGGAAAGTGTACTTTTCATTAGCTTGTACATTACTGTATATCTGCTGTGCCTTATCACCCATCAAGTGTAAAAATATGCAACAATATTTATGAGTCTAAAATGTCTGTGGGAACGGTTGTTCCGAATATTACGATAATTTGGTGGCTTGTTGATAGGTATTACTGCAAGTATAATAATTGTAAAAAGTTCATGTTTTAGTTCTTGTGTTGGATTTTTTTTAAAATGTGTGCAGATGTACCAAATACAGGCCAAACGATAGGGTTAAAAAAAAATGATTAAAACTTAATACCATCAAAAATACAAGCTCTTCAGTTGTGAAGAATCAAGTGATCATTTGGCTCCTTCACCTTTCACGGTATATGAGTCCTTTCGTAGCATCCCGTCAATGGTAATAGCGTCTCATATTCAAATTTATAATGACAATTGGAAGCTGGCAATACCAGTTTAACCTCACGGGTTCTACTATAGACATCAAGGTTATCTCGTTTTTTTTTTAAGTGCTTGTGAATTTGATAATTCATCACATGTCCATTCATGCCGTGTTGTCCATCAGCTTGCAATTGTATATGGACATAAAGCGCTTTCACTATTTCGATGGAGATTCTCTTTTGCCACTGACAATGAAGTTATAAGGCGAGCATGTGAGGAGGCTGCCAGGCAGCCAGCTAGCAAATGACAAGGGATTACTGTGACACCATTTGCATATCAAGAAGTTAAAGCTGCGAGGGAGAAAATATCGAACCTTCAAGCCTGCAAGGTCGTTGAAAAGATAGGGTTTTTTTCCCCCTGCACTTCATAATTTATTTTGCATATCATGCAATATGGACAAACTGTAGATTAAAAATGGCAGCTTTAGCAAATCATACCATCCCTGATAGGGAGCAGCTCCCACCTAGACCTTTCTTAAGGCACCTTCCTGCCATTGCTCCATCAAAATGACACACATACACATATGCGCACGCACACACTGCTGCAGCAGGCAGATGTCATCTTGATTGTTTCAAAAAAAAACAAAAAAAAAAAACTACGCATCCGAGAACTGAAAATTGCTGGACTCACTAATCCATTCTGAATTATCACTACTTTCATTTACTATGTCTTTTATTATATCAGCAGAGGCCATAAAGTCATTATGTTGTTTCTCAAGCTGCAGCAAATAATAATGAAAGGAAAAGCTTTGAGCATCATCGAAAGTTAATGTATGCAGTTCAGACCACCACAAACAACAGTGCCAAATATACTGATTGAAAAATGTTGTCCACTCATTAACTCATTAGCTCCCAAAAATGTATAAATACGTCGTATTTTAAATGTTTTAAGTGTCCCAAAGACGTATTTATACCTTTTTTGTTGGGGGGGGTTTTAACGCCAGAACATAGAGAAGGCTTTGATGCAGTCTCTCTACTGCAAAAAATGGTTGAGTGGCAGCAGAGTATAAGAGATCAACCAGGCCATGTTAAAACTCCCACAGTTTTCCCACAGTTCTAAGCAGAATTGTGAAAAACGATGAAACTTGTGTTATGTTCTATTGCTAATTGCTGCACAGCAGAAACGGATAGGAATATACTTTTTTTCCCCTGATAATAGAAGAGACTCTAATCTCTCTTTTGGTATGTTCCATATTTTTATAGCAATAGAACATAATATTTCGCGGGCCTTGAAAAATCTGTCAAAATCCAGGAAAACACTTAAGTGAAAATGGTTGGGAGTGAATGTTAAATAATACGGTACTTTAATGAATGGGACATCCATCTATCCACTTTCTTGACTGCTTACTCCACACAAGGGATTCGGGGGGTGCTGGAGCCTATCCCAGCTGGCTTCGGGCAGTAGGCAGGACACACTCTGAACTGGTCGCCAGCCGATTGCAGGGCACACAGAGACAAACAACCATCCTGTTGTGTGCTGAAGGGTTGGATCCCAGAATGCAGACACAAATAAGATTTTCTCCATTTATTCATATTGAGAGGGCAGAAACCCGGAGACGCACTACACAGGACAGTTGGACAATAATCTGGCAAATCACACACAATTCTCAGCCTGCACCCACAGACAGTGAATCGTAAAGGATTAAAGAACGACCTCACATAGGTCCCCGACATCACCTAAAGGATTAAAGGTTGACATCATGAACATCACGTTTTGTAAACAGACACTTGTTACATCAGTACCTAAACAGGCACATAACAGGTCATGAACTCTGGCACATGCGACCCAGGCCATGACACATCCACGCTCACAATCACACCTAGGTACAATTCAGAGCTTTCAATTAACCTGCCATGCATGTCTTTGGAATGTGGGAGGAGACCGGAGTACCCGGAGAAGACCCACGCGGGTACGGGGAGAACATGCAAACTCCATCCAGGAAGGCCGAAGCCTGGACTCGAACCTGCGTCCTCAGAACTGGGAGGCGGATGTGCTAACCACTCATTCACCATGCCAGGCCCCATGAATGGAACAATTGGAGATAATTAATAGTAAACATGCATTGCATTTCAGTGCATTGGAACGCAGTGGTAGGTATACTATATTATTAACTGCCATCACATATAAATAGTTCATGAACATTTGCTCTACATGAGCTTACTTCATAGTAAGGTTCTGTGCCTATAAGTAACTTCAAAAGCGGAATGCTTCTAAAATTGTACAATTCTCATTTTGATAAAAATTTGGAGAAATATGCCTCAGTGGAATTCAGTATTCACACAGAAAGCCACATTTTAGTCTTCATAGGTGGTGTCTCAGATCACAAGCAAAATAGGAATGAACTCTTTCGACAGAGTAAGAGTACAGAATCATTCATTGAAAACTTTAATGTTCACAGTGCTGAGCTTTTCTTTTTATTTGTATGACAGTGAAGAATGTTAAAAAGTGACTTCAGCAAAACTTGAGGTTCCACAAACCAAAACCGGAAAATCCCTTTCTGTAGGAAAACTATCGGACAGTCACCCTTCTCTTCCAAGAGTTGTCAACTCTGGAACACACTACCATCAGAATTAATTTTTGTTTTGGATTTTAATATGTTCACTTCCATAACTAAAACGTGGCTAAAGAAAAAACAAAACTTTACTCACCTTTAAAATAGTGTGTCTGCTTTATTATTTACATATTTTTAAACTGCTGTATTGTATATTGTCTTTTAACATTGCAACTTAGTGTATGTTTTATGTCATATACTGTAAATGTAATATTGGATTATAGATTTTGAAATGTTTCTTAGGCATTTACTAATTGATGTACAGGACTGTCTCAGAAAATTAGAATATTGTGATAAAGTCCATTATTTTCTGTAATGCAATTAAATAAGCAAAAATGCCATACAGTCTGGATTAATTACAAATCAAATGAAATATTGCAAGCATTTTATTATTTTTAATACTGCTGATGATGGCTTACAGCTTAAGAAAACTCAAATATCCTATCACAAAATATTAGAATATTTCCTCAGACCAAGTAAAAAAAAAAATGCCATAATGAGCAATATTAAAACTATAAAAGGCTTGCAATTTTTCAGTTGATTTGTAATGAATCCAGAATGTATGGCATTTTTGCTTATTTAATTGCATTACAGAAAATAATATTCAATTTTTTTGAGACAGTCGTGTATATATCACATTTTATATTGTACTGCAATGTTGTGGAAGAGCCCTACTAGGGATTAGATCTGAGAATTAGGATTAGCTATAACCTCTATATGCATCACATCAGATGTAGTTTGTAATTACGTTTGACTGCATTGTCCCTGTCAAATAAAGATTTGAATTGAATTGAATTGAATTGCATCATCATTGCATTCTTCCCTTTCACTACTTTGTTACTCTGCAGTGGACATCTAGACACTATTATAGCTTTATTGTGTGCAAGCACTTGCATGATTGTTAACAATGTTAAAGAGCTATTTAAAAAAAATGGCAACAACTCAATTTCCATTATTTGCAATGGGAAAAGTGAATTTAATGCTAGAATTTTTACTTTCATTTTTAATAATAAGTTTACAGCGCTATAAGTGTTGAAGTTGTTAATGTCGACACTCCAGAGCGACTCGGCACAAAGTAAACGGCAAAGCTCCCTTAAGATTAAACACTCGGAACTTCTCGTCCCTAAAGCCAGTGTCTACAATCAACAACAGTGAGAAACGAGCGGAATGCCAACACTCCCACAAGAGATAAAACCCTGTTTACTTCCATTCTAGCCAATACACGCTCTCATTCGCTTATGGGAAGTGTTTGATACATGATGAGCGTTTTGTATGGACAAGAGTACATTGGATGGTGGCCACAATGACGGGCCTAGATGAGAAGAAGAGGAGACATGAACCGATGCACTGTATGCTGTAGAAGCGAAAAGAAGGTGGCGCATGGGAGGCGGTTAGCGGAGTTGTTAAGCTAGCCTGTGATGGAGAGACCCGAGGAGGAGAAGGTGGATGGATGGAGGAAGGGAAGGCTTGACGATAAGAGAAAAATTCAGACTGGTCAAAGTTTCCTTTTTGCCAATCGTGCTCCTGATAAAGACAGCGCCTGCTCCGGAGCTGATAGAGGGGCTATCTCTCTCCCTTTCTCTCCCCCACTCCACCACCTCGCTCAGCCGCCAGTTAGTTTGTGCGGAGGAGTGGGGGGGTTAAAAAAAACACCAAGGACCATATCAGTACAGCATCATGGTGCTACCATCAACCAGCCACCACGCAGCAATTAATATCGCTCCAATTACTGTTAAAGGGACAAGGCTGGGACAGGACGATAATGAACACATCCTCTCCTCCCCACCGGAGGAATTAAAACACACATACACGCACGCACACACAACAGTGTGTTCATATGCTCAAACATAAAATGACCACAGCTTGAAAAGGAACTATAGTGAAAGATGGTGTGCTAATCTTTGTGCGCTGTTTAACTCATTGAAGACAAAAGAAACAGGAAAAATAAACAAACCTCGATAAGAAAGGTATTTTTCTTGTTATCTCCTAGCTGTGTGTGCCTGTTTTCTGTTGTTGTTTTTGAGTTGAATACATTTGCATCCCTGTCATTTTCACATCTCCAGAAGGGAAAAGGTAGGACAACACAAAGGACGTTGGAAGATGGCGACACAAGAGACGATCAGTTCATATCTAACGTGTGTAAAAATGTTCATGTTGTTTTTAATTGATTCTGATCATTATAATTTTGGTTGCTATGCTCGCATATAGGCTCATTTTATTCTTGTTTTTCTATCAATGAGAAAAGATAATAAATGTACAGTGTATACACATGACATGATGCTGATTAAGGTTTACATTTCCCTGTATAACACTAACCATAATGACAAGTGGGCAAAATATGTGGCCTGCTCTGGCTAAAGGGTCCACATGTCACAAAGGTTAGTTTCGAGTAATTGATAACACAATGGGTGGTCATAAAGTACTGCAATTCACATAGCAACCAATGAAAGTTGAAAATACACCATAATGTGACCCTCCAGCGGAAAATCGAAGAGCAGAAACACTCACGGCCATGTTGCCCAACAGCCACAGTAGGTTGGTTAATGCTTACCTTATAGGAGAAACATACAGATGCTTTTCAAAAAGTTAGAATATCCTCGAAAAGTTGAATATTTTCCAAAATGCCAAGAGGAAAATGATACAAATAAACAAATAAATACTTGAAATTACTTATATTGCGGGCCCTAAATATATAATATATGAACATTTGACTTTTTGAATGGAATTATGGAAATTAAGCAACTTTTCGTGGATATTCTCATTTTTGGAAAAGGGTCTGTATCATCATCATGGGGTAGGAACACCGGTGAATGTGTGCTACTTAAATATAGAGATAATCTTCAGTTCTAAGATCTTTTTTTAAACAAGTCTATTTGACCTTATAGTTTCAAGTACGGTATTCATGCACTAAAGCAAGGTATGTCGTAATACATGCCAGCACCTCCCGCCAGAGGAGACTATATAATGAGTCGTTAATTTCATGCGACATCTATGAAAGATGACACGCCACATTGACGCGTCACAAAGGAATTGTCTGCCTACGTGCCAGAGTTATAACTATCACCACAAATTTCCACTTTACGCTGTTTTAAGTGGAATGAAATTAAAATCCAATATGAACACTGTTAAACTTGCAGATGAAAATATTTTCGTGATTGGTCCTCTCAAAGCCCGTTTCCCAGGACTCATAATGCACGTAGGGCACATTTGGAGTGACTTGTAAATACTGTACTGTATGTATAAAACAATGTATTGAACCATCAAAATATTTATATTTTCGTGTGGCCACATTCATTTAAGAGAAATATCCATGAAGAAACTTTGACATAGGCCGCACAAAATGGCAAATAATCTTTTAATCGAGAGAAGATTCAATGCAGAAAATTTAATTTTAAATCGCTACTGCCACGTGTGGCTGAAAAGTGAAATTGCACACAAAACATTAAAGTGAAACTTCACTTATTTAGCCCATTATAGCAATAAAAGTTAATATTTTGTCTATAATTAATTTGATACTTTCATTATTTTTCACATACAATTAGTACCTTTAAAAACACATTTTGCAACTTGCTGTCGACTGAAAATGACATCACAAGGGCTCAGGTAACCAATCACAGCTCAGCTGTTTTCCAGGCTTGGTCATGTGACATTCACAAGCTGAGCTGTGATTGGTTACCTGAGCCCTTGTGATGTCATTTTCAGTTGACAACAAGTTGCTAAATGTGTTTTTAAAGGTACTAATTGTATGTGAAAAATAATGAAAGTATCAAATTAATTATAGACAAAATATTAATGTTTGATTGGAAAAAATGGCTAAATAAGTAAAGTATCTCTTTAACATTTTGTCAAGTAGATTACTTACCAACTTTATAACATATACATTTTTGTTTACATATTTGACAAGTAGCAATTTATCATTTTTCTTACATGCTTGACTATTAACTAGAAATAAAAAATCTGTGTTGTTTTTTTGTCATAGCAATTCTCAGCATGTTTCATTCCAGACCACTCCCGAACATAGAAATAAAGTCGGGAAATATCAGACGGGGATGTGATCATGTTTATAGTTTTATAAGCAGTGAACTAATGCAGCAGCCTGGTGTGGCAGAAGGCAGGAGGCGGGATTCGGGGTAGGGCAGTGGCGCCATCATGGGTTCGCACCACACTTTACAACATATTTCATTGAATGATCTTTTAATTGACTTCTGACTTTCCCATCCTCGAGACCTCAATAACAGCATGTGGGGGGCTTTGAAGGGCTAACGACTCACCTGGGCCGCTCCACTGCAACACCCCATCCTCTTCCTCCCCTTCATCTTCCTCTTTACCAGCACTGTGCGCCAGACGTTGCTCGCCTCCATCTTCATCAGCCTCATCAGGGTCTCCATGAAAGTCCTGCGTCCCAGGCTCTAACACAAAACACACAGAGTCGGTCAGACTGAACCATTCATGATAACTGCCATTCAAATCTGGACATTCATTGAACTAATCTGGTGTGTGTGCTTGTATTTTTGCCCGCGTGATGTGTGTGAATGCGTCTGGGCAGTGGCTGTTCCTGTCTGTTGATCAAAGGCTCCTGCGAAATGACTACCTGAGCTGTGTAACACAACACCTCGCCACACAAAGATGGGCCCTTTGAAATGATGCTTTCACTCTTTCTGCTTTCACCTCTCTCATTTTGGGGCTACAGTATTTCCGCTTGTTTTCTGCCACTATCTCATTTTTTCGTCTTTATGATTGACCACTTTCTCTCTCACTAAATTTGAGCGTGTGGAGGTATGGGGTGCCTTTTTCGGGCTTGCTTTATCGCTATCTTCTCCTTCCTTTGCCCTGTCACATTTAACACATTCACTGCCAGCCCAGCAAAAATGCATTATTTGACGTCTTTTTCCGTCAATGGCAGTCAATGAGTTAAGATGAGATGTAACCAAAATTGACGGATTTTTAAGCAAAATTTGCCTTAAAAAAAGAAAAAAGGAAAAAAGGATGCTGCAATATAATCACAAAATATATTGGCACATTGTGTTAAACACATTCACTGCCCGCCCAGCAAAAATGCATTATTTGACGTCTTTTTCCGTCAATGGCAGTCAATGAGTTAGCAAAGACTGAGGCTGCCAGTGTTCTAATCAACACTGATATACCTGCCATTGATCAAGCTGATTACAGATAGCCCACTGTTCAGTGATTAAAGAGATCTGTGTGGTTCAGCACACGATCTGACCAGCGTGTGTGCGTGGGTCCCGAAAGTCTTCACGTGTGTTTAATACAAAGCGTTTATCCATGCGTGCAAATATGTGAACTTTGCCTGTGCAGCTGCTATCAGTCTGTTTATCAAACGGCCGTGTCCCTCCCTATTAGCGCAACTCGTGATTAGTCAAGATTAGATCAATAGTTACATCACAGCACCTCGGACTATCTGAGTAAAGATCACTCTTTTCTTGTTCTTGACGTCTTGCATCACATTCAGGACAAGGGTTATATGAAACTAGACTAAGTGCAATTTCTGGAGAAATTGCGTGGGAATGCTGAAAGCTGAATGCTAAGATTTGAATGCATGTGGAATGCTTATGAAGTAAATTGAGAGATAAATTGTGAAATTATGACCTTCTGGTTCCTGGACTTTACCAACTGTGCCACCGAGCAGTGAAAGACACCTGGTAATGATGATAAGTTACATGTATGGAAGGGGACATGGAAAATTATACTTGGAAAAAGATCAATGTCTGTCCCATTGAAAATGAATGTAAAAAAATTTGATATTACAAGTTAAATTGTGCAAATACTGTAAGTCAGAGGTGTCAAACATCCGGCTCGTGGGCCGGATCAAGTCCGCGAAGGGGTTTAATCCGGCCGATGATTTTGGAAAGTAAAAAAAAATATTACTCAGACCAATTAATCAGCCGGCCACAATCAAAACATAAATTTCCTAATCCTAATTTCACAAGCAATCCTCAGATGACCAATACAACTTGTACATGGAATTGCCCTGGATGTCATTATTTTTTTTTGTTAATAAAAAATAAAATAAAAATAAAATCATAGACCAACATAAACATTTTAAATATAACACAAATTCAATTACTGGTAAACATAAACACATATGACAAGGATTAACGTCCTTTTAACGTCATTAACTGCGTCACACAATGCATTCTGGGAACAATATTATGCAAAACAGGCAGCTACAACACATCCGGAACTCATACAGGTAAAGTGTTTCCACGTTCCATTTGCATTTGTGTTATTTTTTGGAACAATATAATTACAATTGATCCCCATAACGTAGGACTGGCCCACAAATAGCGAAAATCTGCTTAGAATTGACGCCAATTGTTTTAAACATATTCCATGATTTTACCACTCCGGTCAGCTTGGTAATATATTTTCCTCCATGTGGACCTTGAGCTAATATGAGTTTGACACCTCTGCTGTAAGTAATATAGAATCAATGAGGTGTGAATTTTTTAACCTAGTTGAAATTTGAAAAGTGTAAATTGGATATATTATGTGGGAGTTGTTACACGGCCAAAAAAAGTGTAGAGAGTAAAAATCACAATAACATATGTGGGAATGCTTCAGCATTCCCACAATTAAAATGTCTGTCTGGAATCTGGATGTGTTTGGTTTTGCTACTTAAAAAAAAAGAAAAAAAGAAAAAAAAAACATTTCCTAACCCCTGGCATGTTTTTTTTTTTTTTTTGTGCCTCCAACGCTATAGAGTAGCTTCCAACTCTCTAGCTTACACTGCACAAAGGCCATGTTTACCCTTTTGTTCCCACTTTGATAAAGAGCAATCGCGCCCAATCAATAATAGCCACCATAAAAGGCCCGGCGACCACGAGACACACCCTTCAATGCCAACATTAATAATGTAACCGTTGAAAGATTGGATCTGAATTGCCAAATGCAGCAACAATCTCACACTCATACACACACATCAAATCATCCGACGGCTACCTTTCAAATTATTCTTCACGCAATAACTTTATGCAGCAACATACTGTACAAACAACAAAAGGACAACACAAACACAAGTACACACAAATCCCCCCCACCCCCACCCCCACCCGCCTAAATAGTGCCATTATTTTCAGCTATAAATCACATTGAATGGCACATTGATTTTATCCTGCAGGGGATGGAGCGTAGGAGGGGAGCTGGAGACACAGTTATTGCGTTTAATATTATCAATATTATCTCCCATATCATCTCAGACAGGGAGGCAGGTATCAGGAGGAGTCGACAGACACTTCTCTGCCAAAAACGCAACCTCCCTCCACAGAGCAAGACAGTCTCCATCAATCTGATAAGCTCAACTTCCCCTGTCAAACTGGCAGGGCAAAGTCATCCAACAATCTCACCTCCTAACTCATTTCTATATTTCTTTCTTTTTTTTTTTTTCATTCTGCCCTTTTGTGTATTTCTGCCTTCTTGCACATGCTGTAGTGGCTGTACAGAGGGTGACATAAGGTAAATGTGACCTTGCAATAGCTGTGTAGGGAAATCTTTCCAGCAGTTGCACCAACAGCTGGAGTGGTACGATTCAATCACAAACACACAAGTCAATAAACAATCAATGTAGTGAAGAGAAGAATGACAGAAAAGGAAAAACATCTGAAAGGCTGCACACTATGATTTACTGTATGGTACAGACTAGGGCGGCCATATTTTCATTAAAAAAAAAAAAACACAAAACATAAATAAATAAATAAATAAATAAATAAATAAATAAATAAGAGGACACTGTTCTGGCCTTAAGACACGTCAGTGATACTCAAATGTTTACACAAAGATGTCATTCTATAACAATTTGAAAGTGCGTCCCTTCTGTATGGGTAGAAAATGAAATAAAACAAAAAACATAACTCTTCTTAAGTCTTACTTGTCAAATGAATAAAAAATGACATAATGTTCAAAGCTCAACCTTATTTTGCGCCTGTGATAGATTTAAAAAAAAAATTAAACAAAAAAACAAAACAACTTTATAAACAATTTGAGAAAACTATTTAAGGTTGCCCCAAAAAAATAAAAATAAAGAGAGCAAAGCAAACTCATATATTTATTTATTTATTTATTTATTTATTATTTTTGCTAAAATTATTATTATTATTTTTTTGCCTTCATCATCTCATAATGCAAATGGTTAAATTTTTGTGATATGAAAATATGAAAAAAAAATGACTTAGGCAATTATTTTAATAAGGTGATAGATTAAAAAAAAAAAATAAATAAAAAAATAAAACTTTATAAACAATTTGAGAAAACTAATGCCCGAATAAAAAAAAAAAAGAAAAAAAAGTGGAGCAAAGCTAATTCATATATCTTTTTTTCCCTAATATGTTTTTTTTTCCCTTTATCATCTCCTCATGATGCAAATGGTTCAATTTTTTTGTGTTCCCTGAAAAATATGAAGGTGCCGATATGTGGAAAAATAATAAACAACTGATAATACACTTGCTTCTGGCGAATCACTGACATATATGGAAAACGAAGAGTCATCAGCTATCTAGCGCGTGCACAGTTTTAAACAAAGGAGAGACTCAGCCATCCGGTCTCTTGAGGCCAAGGTGAAGCGTAAGAGAAAGAATGTACGAGTCCAAACATTCCCAACTGGAGTCCAGCCAAGCACCATTATCTTGCGTTTCCCTCTCATCTCTCTGGTGGCTATGAAGCCATAAAATGTTTTTAAATGTAACACAATGGTCTGAAATTTATTTCTGGTTCACAACAAATAGTCAAAACAAAGAAACAGGAAAAAAAAAAAAAAAAAAAAAACCTGGTTGGTGAATTAGTATTATGTTCTGAGGTTGGATCCCAAAGCGCAGACACAAATAAGATTTTAACTATTTATTCACACCGAGAGGCGTGGAACAAACTTAACTAGACAAGAAACAACGAGAGTTGCATAGGAACAGAGGTAATAATCCGACAAAAACACACACTTCTCAGTCTGGCTTATGTAGACAGCGAATCGATCTGATTGGCTGTGGCTAGACATGTGGGTAACAGGACTGACATGGAATTATCTGATTGGCTGTTGACCAGATAAAGATATTAAAGATTCCTGACATCACATAGCATCTTACCAGTTGAAACTAGACGCTGGTTACATCAGTTCAAAACAGACACTTGACCACACGGTCATGACCCAAACATAATCCTTGCATGACCCTAGTTATGACAGTAAGCATAACCCTTGACCCTTGCATGACCCTAGTCATGACAGTACTTAACCCTTGCATGACCCTAGTCATGACAATTAGCACACTGCCCCTCATGCCTTTTATGTGCAATTTACATGTTCAACCTGTAAATTTATGCGTATAGTCCGGCTTCTTCCCAGTCCAAAATCATTTAGGTTGACTACAGTAAACTCTCTACATTTCCGTTTGGTGTGAATGTGAGTGGCAATAGTCATCTGTGTCAATGTGTCAGCCATGCGGTTGACTGGTGATCTGTCCCTGCTCTTGCCCCAAGTCAACTGGAGTAGACTACAAATGATTCAGTAGAAAAAAGCTGAATTGATGGCTAAAGCTTCAAAAATAAAGGCTGAAAATTCCCTTCTCTATTCTCTATATATATTATTTAAACTTGCACTCAAAACATACAATGCAATAGATAACTGTCCATCATGATCAAACTGAAAATGAATAATATTTATGTATTACATAAACGTTCTAATCACATGATCAAAAAATGGATATGGTTACTCCAAAAAGGAAAGAATCCAAACAGTCAGAGGTCAAAACTGGGTCGTACACTGACTAATCAGTAAGCTTTTGCTCAGGTTTCCTGTGATCTAGATGTATGATTCTTGAACCTTTTTGTAAAAAAAAAAAAAAAAAAAAAGGAACACGTGTTTGCAACTGTTGAGAAATTCTGAGAAGAAAGAAGAAAAAGAAAATGAAGCCACAACAGAGAACGAAAGAACAGTGTTGGGAGGGTGTCTGTGAGAACGTGAGTGTGTGTATAAGTGCGTGTTTGTGCAAAAATAAAATTTCTTACAAAATGAGTAGTAGTTTTTCTTACAAAAAACTACTTCGTTAATGAAATCAAATTAAAACGAAAATGCATTTTAATAAATGAAAACTAACTGAAACTACATTTTATGTTTACAAAATTAACTAAAACTAACTATAATTACAGCAAAAATGTCCTTCGTTTTTGTCTTTGGGAATTTAATGCACAAGCTTTTGTGGATGATTTTAAATGTCATTTTAAGTAGATTTATTTTGATATTAACCGGAATAAGGACGTTTGAAAGTGTGTCATCTAGCGGCAGCCAATAGAAAAGCACCTTCAGATGACGTCGCTCCCATGGTGGTTTTTGAATGTTGCGCACAAGTAATACACATAAAAAATAAAAATAAAAAATAAAAAACTAAAACTGAAACTAAAACTAAGCATTTATTAAATCATTAAAACTAATAAAATCTAACAAAACCACCCTGAAAACTAATTAAAACTAACTCAATTTAAAAAACAAAAAACTCAAAACGAACTAAAATGAAAAATTCCAAAACTATAATATTAATAACCCTGGTAGGGCGTTATGAATGGAAGTGAGTGCATGGTTGTGTTACTATACTGGTAAAATGTGTTTTTCTTGCTAGGTGCTTATCGTTTGTGCGTGTGCGTGTTCGTGTGTAGGTGTTTGTGTCAGCGATTGTCTCTCTCTTCCAGATGGTGGATAAGAGGCCTTGCCTTATTAGCCAGCACTGGCCAGATAAAGACCTGGTATTGATCGCAGGTTGAAAGAGCAGGTTCGTCAAACATGGCTGATTTATAGAGAACTGATAATGGCACGCTGGGAAAGCGAGGAACCCTCCAGAAGGGAGGAGTGTATGAAGCGAGTGATGGGATGATGCATGTTGGTGCGGGAGAGAACAAAAAAGGACAAACAAAACAGAAACAAAGGAGCTTCAGAAATGATAAAGTGGAATTGGAATTTTATTTTTATATTCCATTACCCCTAACCTACCGCTCACCTTTTTCTCCCACACACACATGCACACCCACAATATCCTAATCTCTAATCTTGTCTCGATTAGCACCTGACAGAATTTCCATGGCTTTATCAAACCAACCGAACCAACAGACGCTTATCACTTCCAGCCCCAAAATTTCACAAGTGCAGGAATTTTTGAGATTACAAAAACACAGCTAGAGAAATCTTGAATAAGTCAAAAGAATATGACTGAACACTCTGCTATCAGACGGTACAAGCGGGAGGCATTGGATAAGAGGTGCATTGAGGGGACAGATTTACCGGTCTCTAGATTGAGCCTGAGGATTTTTTTTTTTTTTAAATATAGATATATTTTTAAAATATGCTGAGGGGCCACTTTATTGAGTACAAAATGAAAAAATATATATCAAAGAAGATGATCACATGCCAGTAACTCAGTGGTCAAGAGAATCTGCTGAAGCTCAAATTAAGATTCAGAACGGAGAGGAGAGATGATTTTTAGTGTGAAATTTAGAATGGTGTGACCTTTCACATCCCTAATGAAGTGACCAATACAATCACCGTTATCACAAAAAGCGATCCTGAGCAGCATCGGGTTTTTGTTTCAGAATGTCATTTGACTGAGAAAACGTGTTCACTATTCAACAGCAGGTTGAATTTGGTCTGAGACTCAAGTTTATCGGACGATTTATGGACAGCAGTTTAGACAAACAAATATTCTAGTTCATGACTACGGCAGCAAGGTTTTGACCCATACGGTTCACACCCCTGTCGATTCACTATTGTTTAAGGACAATTTAATCATAATAATAATGTCATGAAAAGAGAAAATATCCAGTGAGCCATAGTTATTTGGACAAAAAAAACAAACAAACAAACAAACAAAAACAAAAAACATTGACACCAAAATGACAAGACAGGTTTGAAAATCATTATTAACAATGCATGTAGAGAATCAAGTGTGGAAAACAACAACAGACTAAACTAGACTAAGTGCAATTTCTGCAGAAATTGTGTGGGAATGCTGGAAGCTGAATGCTAATAGCTGAAATCTTGTGAAATAAGTTGAAAGATAAATTATGTGAAAATTACAAAGTATTAATTGTAGTTAAAAGATAAATGAATAAAACGAATACTTCAACCCGGGAGGCATGAATTTTTGAAAAAAGTTTACATTTATTTGGAAAGTGTTATCTGAAAGCACCACCCATTCATTTAGATGGAAAAATGGAACTAATGACATCCAATGGAAAAATGCACAACAACAACAACAACAAATAAAATGCAGTACCCTCCATTTAGATGGAAAGGGGGAACCATGATAGTCAGTCGATATACATGTATATATCCCTGAGCGTAATTGCCATGGATATATTTACAATGTACAGCCGGAGGTGAGATTCGAACCTGGGACCTCTTGGTTACTTGACACTGCACTTTTCCAAATGCTCCACTGAGCTGTATCAGAGAGCTGGTAATGATGGTCAGTTATATGTATGGATGTGGGCGTGGAAAGTGGGAATTAAACATTTCAATGTCAGTCCCATTGAAAATGAATGGGGAAAAGTTGATATTTAATGTTCAATTGTGCCAATATTGTAAGTAATGTGGAATCAGACAATATATATCCTGGAAGGCATGAATTTTTTAAGCAAGTTGAAATTTGAACGGTGTAAATCGGAAGTATTATGTGGGAGTTATTACACTGCAAAAAGTGTGGAGAATAAAATGTGCCTGAAATGCTAATGAAGAATCAGAATAACATATGCGCTGGAAGCATTCCCACAACTACAGGTGTTAGTATAGCTATTATTTTAAAAAAAAAATGGTTGGCTGTACACAAACACATGCAACCTTTAATTGTTAATTGTCCTTTATGGTATCTGTCCGATAATAATCTCCTATGTCAATGTTGTGCGGATTTTGACTTTTCCATTTAATAATATTCTCTGGCTTCCAACATGTACTGTGAAAACTGTGGAAAACAACCAACGAAAACATCTCTTACAATGCCACGTTGCAACAAGAATCTTTATTTGCTGCCAAAACAATCTTTGTACTGGAGGCAAGCAGGCACACAACACAGTGAAAAGGAAAGTTGACCATTGTTACTTGGTTTTATTGACCCAAATGTGGACAACATTTGATTATGGACATACAGCATTTGAGTAACAATTGAAGTTATATTACGATTTATGCATTTAGTTTAAATCAGGTGCAAATTTCACTCTGAGAAAGACTATACTCGGTCCCAGTCTAAACAGACTAAACTTGATCCATTTTTGGTCTCCTTTTGGACACATCATCAATAAACTTTAAACTATATCAATAAATTTGGCATAGCTCAAGTGGTAGAGTGGCTCTCTTCCATGCTGAAAGTTGTGGAATCGTTCCTCAACCCTTGAGTGTTTTGATTGTTGTTTGTTTGTTTGTTTGTTTGTTTTTTGTATTTTACTGTCTTCCAAATGTAAAGTTTACTCTGTTTAGAGTGGGACCAAATATAATATATATTTTTTTAGATTAAATATACTCTACAAAATTTACCATGTGGCTACATTAGCCATACAACTTTGATTGTGCAGATTCCAACGTATGAGCATGTGTTTGATGACATTTATGAACTTTGTGTGCACAAACTACTTGTAAATTGTTTATTATTTTTATGTTTATTAAATTGTTTATTATGTAGCTTACACATTTGTGATTGGACAGCCATAGTACGTACTGAAAAATTTAAAGTGTAATGCCCTGGTTTCCTGGTTGGAATAAAATTATTTAATAGTTATATTCTAGCCAGGATAATGAGAAAGATGTTTGCTATTAAATCCAAGATTTTGGATGGAGCATAATCTTACTGCTTTTTTGGAGCCCCTCTGGTTAAAATTAATATCAACTGATAATCTGTATCCACACTTTAGTAATCTGAACTCTCAGTTTACTAATCTGTTCCTTCAATTTATTAATCTGTATCCTCAATTTAGTAGTCTGTACCCTCAATTTAACAGGTTTTTAAGAGAAGAAACGGTCGCGTCATATCATAGTGAATGGAGAGTTCTGTGTTGAACTGTAAAGAAAGTGAATAAAATAAGAATACAAGACTGATAAGAATACCACATTAACCATGTTTGAAACAGGAAACCCAGACAACGGCAGCCGACACGCTGCAATCGCTCATCCAAAGAAGCTAGCTGCTAATGCTAATGCTAATGCGTAGTCCACGTCCCATGAAACACTTTGGATTTCGCCAGTGATAGGCAAACTTGTACAGTATTCTGTTTAGCTTCCGCAAGCGTCCGGGCTTTATTGGTTTGCGTCGTGCGCCTCACCTTCATTGTACGGTGGTGTGTAAGAGGGTGGACTGCTGCTGTCCCCCTCTGCTGAATCATCCAGGTCGGACGCCTCTGCCTCCTCTCCTGAGAGGCTCAAGTTGTCAAGAGTGTTTTCCTCATTGCCGTCAAGCTCACCAAGGCTACCTGCAAGACAGAGACGGATGGAAACGGAACACACTGTAGATATAAAACGTATATCACTGGTTGGTGAGAAGTCAATTTGGGTATTTTTTTACAGTATAGTGTAAAAAACACAGACATTTTATATTGAATTGTTGATCTTGGTCTTTTCCATAGCAACAAAAAAAAACATCAATTGTATTTAGATTGAGGCATTTGGAGAAAGTTTTCTACTACCAAATACAAAAAAACTGTAAAAGCATAAAATAGACAAATACATGCAAATTGAACAAATGGGAAGGGGAAAAATGGTTTCAAGACCCTCTTAACAATCTAATCCATAAGATTAATGGCAGAAGCCAAAGGGGACCTAAAGCCAAATTGCAGTATACCTAAAATTGAAGCTAAAAGAGTGATTAGTGAAGGGCTGATCTATATCAATTACAATTTCACAATCCCTACTGACCATAGTAATTATACAGTACTTTTGATCTATTTTAGCCTGTTTGAAGATTACATCCATGAAAAGGGGGAGCAAAAAAAGCTTCTTCATTATTAATGCCCCCTCTTTAAGATGAATATATCAGCCTTCTTAAAATAGTACATTGGGAGCTCAGAAACCGTTTCTTGTTTGCTGTATTTCGAACCTCACTTGTGATTCTTCATTTGTTGGTTTATTGTCAGAAAATAGTAGTGGCCATTTTCATTTCCCCAGAGACGGTGAAAAATTGAATGATTGAGTCTATTGTAGGTATCCCCCCCCCCCTTTTTTTTAAAGAGGATTTGAGCTCTTGATTGAGACAGAAATGGCTCCCTGTCAAGGACAGCAGATGCCGAAAAACTTAGAAACATGATTCCAGTTGGCCCCGCCCCTCTGCCTCAACCCAGACAGGTTGTAAATTAATTCTAATTTGGTTGTGTCAAACCAATAGAGGGATTGTTTCAGAACTAAAGCCGTGACTTGGGGCGTATATATTTACAATGCTGAAACAAAGGAGGCTATAATCTATACAAAGCACACAACAATGCCTGTGAATGAAGAAGCTTGTAGAAAAAGGGAGAGGCAATTTTTCTAATTCTGTTAATTTCACTTGCAAAGCAATTAAAAGCAGGCAGAGATAATGCTTGGAAACAATCGCTGCCTGACAAAGTGTTTCTGTCTTTGTAAATGAAACATCTTTAGGCTAATTTCAACTTCCACGCCTGCATGGTTCGCTCTAATTTCAGATAAAATTAACATAGCTAGATTTGGACCTTCATAAGAGAAAAAGATAGTCGAGGGGGGGGGGGGGGGATCGATCCCATACACAATATTTTTAGAATTAGGCCCATGCCGTCCAAGCGTTGCCTTATCTCGGTTCCAGTATCTATGAGGACACTTTCATACAATTAATTTTGCTTTAATCATAATTGTACAAAGGGACTTCTCTGTATAAAATTCCAATTACATTTTGTGTTTCAAATGTAAGTTTGAATTGTGATTTCTTTCCTCATTACAGGCCTGGTTTAATGAATCAATCACTGCATCACTGCTTTCGGACATTGAATGGGAGAGAAAAAGTTTCTGCTTTCTTCTTTTATCCAAGGAGAAATATCTTCTCCTTTTTGTGTCTTAGAGAGTTGGTAGAAAGGATAGTGGACGATTTAAGTGGTGCATTTTCCGCTTCATTTGCCAGTTGAAGTGTTAAAGCTATATTAATTGTTATTCTCTGATATATCCATCAGGAAAATTGGACTGAACTTTATAGGAGATGGAGCCATATATGTATTATCAATTGGGCTGAACTCATCAAACAGCACTGAACTTTCTGAGTTGAAGTAATGACGCACATTCCGCTGCTCATGAAATGAGCCTCGAGCTGCCTAATCCAAAACGTAATGATCACGGGAAAATAAAACTTAAGTGCAACGTTGAAGAATGAAAGCGAAGAGAAACTGAAACCCAAAAATACCTCAGTGACACAAAAAGGATGATAAATAATACTTTCAATTATGCTTTCCATTCAGAAAAGCTTATATTCATGTTTTCTAAGCTTACATAAAAATGTTTTTTTTTAAATCCACATGATAGCGAAAGATCTTTCCAGTTAAGATAATGAACTAAAGTAAACGCATTTTCAATAATCCCTGACATGATAAAAGGAGATCAAGCAAAAGAAGAGGCTGCTTTAGATAAACACACCAAAGATTAATTTAATCCATGAAACACTTGTGAATCCTAGTGTCTCGGAAAATCAAGGTTTATTAATATATATAATTTTTTACTGCAAGGATTTTATTTTTAGATAGAAAGAATATATGTCACTCTAATCTATAATATATGAACTAGGGATGTAACGACATCCAAACATCACGATACGATATTATTACGATATGAAGGTCACAATACGATAATTATCACGATATTGTGGGGGTGTTGGTGATATTTAAAAAAGATCACAATATTGTAAAAAAGAGAGCTCATACTTAAAAAAAGCACAATATTGTGCTTTTGTACATAACAGCATTGCATATAATCCACCTACAATCTCTAATATCAATATTGAGGCACTTACTTGGTAATGCAACCACACATTGATCGCTTCACAAGCAAATTAGGTTCCCCTTTATCTGACAATTAGCATAGATTTTAAACATAAAAGGCCAAAACATCCCCAATGAAAATTAAATTGCACTAATAAACTAGCCACTAGAGGGTGCTAGAACTGCACAAATGGAAATCAACCTGACATTTTAACAGATGTGCTCCTTTTAAATATTGTGAACATGACGACGACGATATTGTGGCAGTTTTAATATCACAATATCACGATATTGCCCTTATCGTGACATCCCTAATATGAACTGTAAGAGCCCAAATGTTAAGCTTATGTTAATTATTGTTTCAGTTCTTTTGGCGAAGGTCAGTCCTGTATTGGCACAGGGTGGGCGGTGGGTGGTTCATCTTATCGGCTAAACATTTGTTAGACACGATTATTAGGCGTGTCAAAATTAGTGCGTTAATTTTGAGTTAAAAGTTTATGTTTCAAAATTTAGCAGTAAATGTCATAATAATGCATGAATGTGTGGAGAAAAGTTAATAATATTGCATATATTTGTGGGGACGGGCCGAATTGTTTTAAAATTTTACAATTTTAAAAATGTGCAGAATTTTACGTTTTATTTCATGTTAAAGATTAGGAGCGCTTAACATGACACGAAAAATGCATTGAGCTGTCATAGTCTTACGAATGCGACGATGCCATCTAGTGGGAGTAAAATGACCTCAACACAAATCAATATCACACTCGTTTTTTTACAGTTAAGTACATTTTTAATTTTAACTCAATTTTATTAATTATTATAAAATTACTGTTTCAATGACTAAAAGATGCAGTCATATTTCTATTAGTTTAACATTTTCCCCACTTTTATATAAACAAGAGTATGAAAATTTAGAAAAAAATATTGTACATTTAGAACAGATATAAATTATGTGATTAATCGCAAGTTAACGATCGAAGTCATGCGATCAATTACAATTAAAATTTTTAACCGCCTGAGATGCAAATGATAAAATAGAGATTCTGTGAATTCATGTTGACTCATAAAAAAATAAAAAATAAAAAAAAGAATAACATTTAATCAACAGTTTTTCTTTCCAAATTTATGGCTGATTAAGGTTTATCAGTAAAAGTAACACACTGCAAACTTTATAATTACACTACATCTGTTAGACATGTATGCCTTTAGTTCATGTAAAACAACCACAAGAGGGCCGCCGATATGCGAGTATGATACCTCGTAACGATTATCGAGTTTGAGTCTCCTTATCAATTTAATAATGAACAATTATTGATTTTTAATAATTAATTGGACCAATTTCCCCACATCCTGGGAATAAGGCCTGGTATCGGCCCGATACGATACCTGGTATCGGTACTCGCACATCCCTAACTGTTTTATCCTTTGTCGAATCTCAAGTCATCTCACTGTTGTCATCGAAAAGAAAATATATAATGGAAAGTCTTGGACAAATCGGAACCGAATATATTATGGTGGAACTGAAAAACTTGTAAATATGGCTATATTTTTTATTCATAATGTAAATGCGATGGACAAGAACATCTCTCATGCACACTGAAGATGATGGTGTGAAGGTATGTCTAGGTTAAACATTGAAACCAGGACTTAAGGGCGGTGATGAATCTAAGTCGTCGCTGACACACATCAAGATGAAACCGAGACGAATTCTGTAGTAGAGGAGAATACTTGAGCTGCTGCTCAGGGACCGTCGCCGTCTGTCTTGGAGAGGCAGAACAAAGTGATGCAGCTGATGAAGGCACCCAAGATACTGCTTTATTAACTCTCCATCCACATCAAACCTGCGGCAGGCAGCTCCGTGATTAAACACTGAGACAACACACATCAAACCTGTATGCTCAACAAGCCTGATTAAACACGCGCAAGCCTCGCCGCTCTTACGCTAATAACCCAACGCACAGGGACGGGGGGAAAAAAATGGAGAGTGGGGGTGTACTTGTATCAGACAATCCTAGACTTAGAAAGAAAAACATGAGGAAAAGATATTTAAAAAGACGACAGGAGAGGATGGCTGCTCGGCAAACGCGACTGGAGAGGAGCCACTTATTGATCAGTGGAAAGGCGTGAGAAAATCGTTCAATTAACTTCTCGCGGCTCCCTCGGGTCGTGCGCTCCCTCCAACAACCAATCCAAAACAAATCATCAGAGAGCACTTCAAACATATCTTGGTACAGTGCGATGCCTCGACTTACGAGTTCAATTCTAACCGTGGCCACGATGGTAAGCCAAATCATTCATTTTAAATCAACTTGCCCAAGTGAAATGAATGGAAATGCCATTAATCCGTAAAAAAAAAAAAAAAAACTTCCACATTTTAATTATTTTTTTTAGGGGGAAAAAAGCACAGTATTGTAAAATATATAGAAAAATATATATATAGCTTTGTGATGTTGAATTAAGCCAAAAGACACACATATGCATGCACACATAAGCGGGAATTATTAAGCAGAGCTTACCAAACCAGTAAGCGTGGACGCAGCTCGAAGCACAAACATTAATCAACAACTAATTGATTATCAAATAATTTTTTGATAATCAATTAATCACTTCGAGACCTTTTTTAAATATAGAATTGGAATGGAAGGGAAATTTAGCCATCAACAGTATATCTTCTCAGATTTCTTTCGTGTTGTAAAAAACACTTGCAAAATCTGCTTTTAATTTGGTTAAAAAAAAAAAAAAAAAAAAAAAAAAAAACGAACAATATTTTTTGCTATTTTTTTCACATGGATTGAACCTTAATTTATATGTGTGCATTTTCTGCACTGTTGATTTGAACTAACGTCCAATTTTTAATAATAGGGTTGTAATTTAAAACATTATTTTTTTTAATCTGATTCGTGGAGTAATCAACAAAATAATCAACCGATTAAACAATGATTAAAATAATGGTTAACTGCAGCCTTAGACTCAGCGCAGTTTCCAGGATTTTTTAATAGCACAATCACTTACACGTTCGACTTTCTTGAATCCTATATTGAGGGCTAATTTAAAAAAAAAAAAAAAAAAAAAAAAAAGTGCTGTGTGAGAGAAAACATAGCGTTCCACAGGGGTGGGCAATTCTGGTCCTTGAGGGCCACAGGCCCTCGGTTTTAGATGTTTCCCTCATCCAACACACCTGATTCAAATGATCAGCTCATCAGCAAGCTCTGCAGAAGTCTGATATTGATCCTGATCATTTGAATCAAGTGATTTCGAGGAGGCAAATATCTGTTCTAGGGACCGGAATTGTCCACCCCTGTTATAGAGTGACTAATCTTAATTAATTGCATATTAATTATTTTCATGAGCAAGTAATTGGTTTGTTTTAGCTCGTTTTTCACAGTACAGTGGACCCCTGCTTACTCACAGTTCAGCACCCGTAGATTCGCATATTTGTGGATAAAAAAAAAAAGAAAAAAAAAAGTCATTTTATATTTTGGGAGGTCTTTTTAGAGGTGGGTGTTTTTTTTTCTCTCTCTCGCTCATTTTCTCCCAGTTTCACGTTTTTTTGGGGTGTTTACAGTACCATCCATTACCCCCCACCCCAAAACGTGAAAACAATTAAAGGTGGTAAATGATGCAATTTTCCCCACTTCTCCTCAAACGAAATAGAATAATAAATGTTAGTTTACCACATTTTAATCATGCACAACAAAAAGGTTTGAATCAGGTAAATTCAAAGGCCCTTTTCCCCCAGTGACAAGTTGGAACACTTGGATTGCTGATGCTATGTTCCATCATATTCACTGTAGTTCAATAATATTTTTAAATGTTCATTGTAATTGTGTTAAAATAATAAATACAATAGCATTTTTTTCGTGGTTAGTTAAGAAACCATCACCTTCCACATGTGACTTTTTTTCTTAAGACAAAATACCTACACAGGAACTTAAATGCGTTGCGTTCAAAGGAATTCAAGTCCTCTAACTCAACTGCATACGAAGAATGAAGAACATTCTCTCGATCTCTATCCCTCATTCTCCTTTTCTGACCTGCCGTCTTCCTCATTTCTCTCCTTATCTTCCTCATCTCCTCCTATACTTTATTCCTCTTTGTGGCCCTTTTAATATCTCTTGTGCTCTCTCCCCATTCCTTATAGCACCACCTTCCTGTTCTCTCTCTCTCTCCCTCTCTTTCCTTCACCTCCAACTCTTCCTCCTCCTCTTCTTTTTCAACGAAAAAAAAAAAAAAAACGTAGTGACTGGGAGCGTCACTCTGCGCGGATAGCTGGGAGCCGTTGGCGGTTATCGGCTCCTGCAGACTCTCTCTGCCGGTCTGATCTGTCTCCTCTTCATTAAGCAAATACGCCGACGTGGAAATGAAAACATAATAGCTATTTGATTTCCAGCGAGATATTTTGCATATTGGTTCGGAGCTGATAGCGGAATTTCATCAAGTCGTTTTTTTCCCCCCCCTCTCTCCGTCTCTCTCCCCCACTCGCTCTCCCGCCATCACCACTGCCACTGCTTTTCCCTACCTCCCCCCCGACACAACCCTCTTCCCCCTTCCCTCCATCCACACACTTTAAAAACTGAATTACTGAGATGGGCCGACTTTCAGAGATTTCTTTGCATTGCTGGGAAGAGGGGGAGAGAAATCTGGTTCCCCAGGAAGACTACTTAAACGATTAAATACCCCCCATTCTCATTTTTTTCCCCCTGCTTCTCCCTCTTTTGATAACAAGGAAGAAAATTTAAAGAATTCACAGTGCTTTAGGTTGACTGCACTAATCAGAGATAGGAGGGAGAAAATTAACTCCTTAATGAGCAGAGCTGTCTCCCTGATAAAGGTCCTGGTGAGACGGCGAAGTGGGACACTGGCTGAACCTTGGGAGAGGGGGAGAGATGGGAGATGGAAAGTGATAGAGCTGGCCAGTGGATGGCTTGTAATCGAAACAGAATGAGTGAGACTTGACACCATGCAGAGGAACAATTAGTTTAGCCTCCTTCTCCTCTGAGGAGATATTTGCTTCTGGAGGTAAGAGGGGGGCAGGTAGCGAGATAATAGCGATACGGGCCTTATAGCATCACAGACGTGATGAATGGTCCAGTAGTGGAGTATATCCTTCATGCCCCACTGAGAGAAAAACTAGGCCTGGAGAAGAGGATCAGCAGCTTTTTCGCCACAGGGCTACGGTATCTGATAGTCCGGTGCCTCTCGCGGGGACTATTCACTGCCCCTGAACCCAAAGAAATAAATCTCCCTGATGCTGTGTTCCATGTTAGGACACTATGTTGCTTCAAAACTGATAGTGGTCCTGCCATGTTAGAGCTCCAGCTCGTATAGTATTGAACACTTACACAGATGTGGACTGGGATAAAATGCACTGTGTCGTCGTGATTAAAACTGTCATCTTGTCTTCGCTCAATCGTCATCACAAAAGGAGCAAGTGTCAGAAGCAAAGCCAAAATAGAAACTAGAAAATATATGCGTATGTTTTTGATTGCAACTCAAATATTTCCATCTAATAATTCAGGGTTTCCGAACAACTAGCCCGTAGAGTGTCGGACAATGGGCAGGTCTTATTGACAAAACTATACAAGCAAAATATTAGCAATTTCTTTGTTACTTTTGGTTCTCTGGTCGCTACCAGCTAGTGTTAATTTCGTCAATGAAAACTAAACAAAAATAATTTTGTCTGCACACATTTTCCCCCAGACTAAAACTAGACTAGATTGGACTAAAACACTCATTAATAAATAATTACTGGGACAAAATCTGTTATGATCTGATGTTGGATCCCAGAGCGCAAACACAAATAAGCATTTTAACACTTTATTCACATAACATCAAAAGGCGTGGAACTAACTTGACTTGACCAGAAACAACGAGAATGCATCGAGAATCATGAGACGCCAAGCCCCCTTGGGCTGTGGAGATGCACAGAGGAACAGAGGTAATAATCCGACAAACACACACTTCTCGGTTTGGCTCAAATAGACAGTGAATTGATCGGATTGGCTGTGGCTAGACATGTGGGTAACAGGACTGACGAGGAATTATCTGATTGGCTGTTGACCAAGTAAAGAGATTAAAGATTCTTGACATCACACAGCGTTCTTCCATTGGAAACCAGATGATGGTTACATCAGTTCAAAACAGACACTTGACCTCACGGTCATGCCCCAAACCTAACCCTTGCATGACCCAAACTTAACCCTGGCATGACCCAGTCATGACAAAGTCAGTATGCATTTTCGTCGACTAATGAAGACGAGACAAAAAAAAATTGTGATTGTGTGTCAAACATTTGATGTGAAAAGGTTTTAGATCTGAAATGTTCAACATTATCTGCTGACATAAAAAAATATATACAGAGATTAATTGACTGTCCTAACTAAAACTACAGTAAAATGTTGACAATTTTTGTTGACTAAAACTAGATGAACAAAATGTTGTTTTCTTGGACTAAAATAAAGACTAAGATGCTAGATTTGTAGTTAACTAAAAATGGATTAAATAAAAATGGGATGAGGTTGACTGACTATGTTTAAAACTAAAAAGATTTATTTAAACTGGACTAAAACTGAGACTAAATTTAAAAAATGGCTGATAAAATTAATACTACTACCAGCTGATGAAATACACAAAGGAGAACTTTTTTTGTGTGTTTTCACGAGAAGAGATTGGATGGATCCAAATATTAAATGTGAACTCAATTAAAAAATGTGGGCCCTCACTGGAATCAGGATATTTTGAGTAATATTGGTTTGGTGGAATATGAATTAAATAGAAAAATCCACCCATTTGTATCCTTCTCAGAGGGCGGCCATTTTGTCTTGTACTGCCACCTGCTGTCGACTGAAATTAACATCCCAATGCCGACGGGCTTGCCTTGTGAACAACATGTGACGTTCACAAGCTGAAATTAACGTGCCGGTGTCGACGGGCTTGCCTTGTGAATAATCACGTGACGTTCACAATTTGAACTGTGACATTAATTTCAGTCAACAGCAGGTGGCAGTACAAGACAAAATGGCCGCCCTCTGAGAAGAATAAATATGGGTGGATTTTACTATGTAAATCTTATTCCACCAACGCAATATTACTCAAAATATCTTGTTCAGACTAGTGGGTGCACAAAACATATTACTAAGAAACGGCGTAATCACACTAATTCATGACAAATTAGTATTGAATTGTATGTGTTGTGTTTCAGGTAGAATTTTGTTTTACTTGCCTTAGATCTTGACTGTTTAAAGAATTAAATCATCTCAAGTGCCCTGCCATTAAACACAAAAGCTATTTGTTTTATTTTTGATGACGACTTGAAATAAGTTTTACCTAAAGCTCTAAAAATCGCAAAGTTATCAACAAATCCTGTAGAAATGGTTTCTACATTTAGTGAAGTGTGACAAGTTTACACATGTCACATAGATACTGACATGTTGATAACATGTTTGAGAAGGCGCATGTCATATTTCACCACCTCTGACAGAGATTTAATCAGACTTTTTTTTTTTAGCTGCTACAAAGTCCCCTCTACTCTTCAGATTATTTCTTTCCTCGTTGTTTTCAAATACTTGAGTTTGGTGCGTCTTGAAAACAATTCCCATACAAAGAAATGGCTTTCAGACTTCTCTCTGGAGCTGAGGAAAAAGGAAACATACTGGGACAGACCTGAACAAGTATTGTACTTTGAATCGTAATGTATCAATGAGGTGTCACATTTATTAGCTAATGGCTTGAGTCTGTCCTCTGGTAGCCTAGTGTGTTGTTTTTTCATCTTACTGGCAGCACTTCAGACACTTGGAAAAAAAAAAAAGTCTTAATTTCCTCAAGGACACCCTACTCCCGCATACATCAATAAGCATCAATTGAAAATGAGCCACGCATGTTGGTGAAATGTTCATGAAAAGTGAGCATATGTACACAGTGATAACAATTTGTAAACACTTTGAAACACAAGCAGCTTGTCAGAATAACTTCTGTGTCGTCGTGCTCCAACCTTCACAGGTTTGACATTAATCTCCATGCCCAATACCAAACAATATTTTTAAAGAGCTACACGTGAGTCACACATTAGTGTGATTTACTATATCATCACAGTAAGCCAGAAACCTTCTATGGCCAAACTTTCTTTTTTTGTGACATTAATTAACAAACATGCCGTTTTTTGGTTTTCCTAAGAAGTGAGTGTTCTCAACCACGACAACCATATCCTACTAAAAGCAAGATGATTCTAAAAGACCCCATCGCTCGAGAATTTCTCAATTCCTGTGCCTGTAGTTTTGCGACGGAGGTGGACATCATCCCTTGCTCGCAAGGAGCTCAAAGGTGAGAAACTGAGAGAGACGGACAGACTACCGTCACCAGCTCGCCGAAGGTATAAACTTTCTATCTCGTCCAGCTCACTGGTAAACATGTTCAAATAAAAAGTTGAGTTGGATCGCTGAACATAAGTGAGTTGAATGCAGGAGCTAATCCTTTGTCTTTAAAAAAAACAACAAAAAACAAAAAAAACAACAAAAAAAAAACTAAAAACTCAAAACTTCAGATTACATTCCCATCTAGAAAAGCACCAGCTCCCAACCATTTTATATACCTATTACACAAACCCATGTTAAACACACATTTAGAGAAAGTGGTATTTTATTTTCCTCAAGAGGGCATCTCAGTAGCTTGAAACAAACGAAAACCGGAAACACGTAAAGCCTGGTACACACATAAAGAGTATCTGTTTTTGTCCCGATATTGCCCCTTCCCGACCAAGGACGTCAAACGCCCGACAATCTTTCGTCTTATACGATTATCTTTATATGTGAGATGTGTTCAGAGTGGATTTGTCCCGATAATTGTTTCCAAAACCAGTCGGGACCGACAATCTTAAATAATGAACATGTTCAATATTTACGGCAAAAATATTAACGTCGGCGGGGACGCCGAGGTGCGCCTGCGCCACCAAATGTGACGTCAAACGGAATGTAGCCAATGAAGAGGCGCTTTAACTGGAAAAGACGTGCGCGTATATAAAAACAACAAGCATATCAGAAAGTAAACTGTAAAGTCCGCTTTCACGCCGTCGCCATGACTTTTTCCACGGTCTTCTTTTTTGGTGGTTTTGGGATTTTTCAGTGAGAAGTAGTCCGCAAACCACCATCATTACTTCCAGTTCGTCACGTTTGTTGTCTTCCATGGTGTGTCTCATCGTTTCCAAGTTGTTTCAGTTGTTTTTTTGTTTTGTTCCCCCTTCTGGTTTTGATTAGATCACGTATAATCACGCGAGAGGTCTCTCACGGGGGACTGGAATCTTGACCAGTGTTGAGATGATAATCTTTATGTTTGTGAGGGAGCTGTGATGAGATTACCTCACACACAATACGATCAAAGCTGTTAAATGCCCGATTTGTTTTATCTTTATGTGTGGCATCTGACAAAGATAAAAAATATTTTAAGATTTGAAAAATCCTTATACGTGTACCAGGCTTAAGCCGCCGCACCTTTACACCGGAAATGCTTAATGTGCTGCCATGCAAAAGGTCCATTCTAAAAGTATTTAGAGCAAATACAAATGCTATTAGGCAGCACAGTGAAATATTAGCATGTCTGGGTTCAAATATCAGTGTGCAGTTTTTGCATGTTCATCCCATGACCATGTGGGTTTTCCCAGGATGCTTCAGCTTCTTCACACATCCTGCATGGTAAATCAGATTGAATTATCCACAGGTGTGAATGTTTGTTTGGCTTTTCAGGTTGAATGTCATTACACTGTGCAGTTGACTGATTAATGAAATCAAATTCATATCTTGCGCATTTATGATGCACTAATGATGGTTATAGAGGTTCAAAACAGGTGCCGTTTAAAAATGCAAAAAGAAAAGAGGGGTGTAGTTTTGAATAAGAGTGATAAAGAGCAGTTACCATGCAGCCTGAGCTAAGACCCTGGACTATTGAAGCCAGGCATGCAGACGAGAAAGCCAGCTGATAAGCCCCACTGATAAAAGATGGAAAATAGCAGCAGATTTGAACTTTCCCACCATCCTAAGATCCATGGGAGGAGGGGTTGAGTCTACTTACTTACTGAATCCCTCTTCCTATCTAACCCCCCCTACACACACACACACACACACACGCACACACACACGCACACACACCACATCCACCATCACCCCGTTACCTCCAGACACACCAACAAGGCCATTACACAGTAAAAGGACACAAGGTTGATTTCTCCAAATACAAACAAAATGCATGTGATTCTGTGAAATAATTCCAAGCCTCCTTAGGAAAGAAGAGGTAACTTCTGTAAAATGCTTCATTCAACTCACTCACTCGTCTTCCCTCACCATACAAAAATATTTGGCCTTGAGGAAGATGGTGAGAATTTTCACAGTTCCTGTGTCCAGTGTGGGTGGGGCCATGTGTTGGAGGCAAGAGCTTTGATTCTTGGCTTATTCGGCATAGATAAAGGCAGTACTTTAAAATAATAAATATAGTAGTGGAACAGCTTTCCTATGCAAACTTATTATCATGTAAAGGGAACAGTTGTTAACTAATTCAATAGCGTGATTATAAGCACTTCAACATCTCGTTTAGTGTACATGAACGAATGGTAGTAAGATGAGGGTTTGTTATAGTTTACCTTAAATGTGCAGAATGTCTACTACTAATTATAGTATATTAATACAAATCTGTGGTCTACAGAGACCCTTGTGCTCTGATTCAAATATCCGCTGCTAGCAAAACAGAATTCCAGGCCTGGACGCTTAAATTCCGATAACTTTGTGACAAGCTAAAAGCCACTTCTGCTAGCTTATACATGTTAAGAATACTACTGCTTCAGTCTAGGTGGTTGTAGTGACGGAAATACAGTTAAATTGTTTCGGACAGCACCTGAAAGTAGCATGACAGGTTTTATCATGCCAACATCTAATCGCTCAACATCTTTTATTCAGTTAGCCATCACTCTCCATGTTTATTCCGCTCATCCTCTAAACTATTGCGGCCTTCATGATTATCAGAATGTCAACTGAAAACTCATGTACTGTAAGTGCAATGCTACACAGGCAGATCAAACACACACACCAACTTCTACTACTTCCAGAGACTAAACAACTCAGAGGGAGGAAGGAACAACAGCTCCTACAAAAAGAGACAAAAACATTCACGGAGAGTGTAACAAGATCTTCCCTGAGGAGGGTTTTACTTTGGCGGTGTGGTGCGATTGAAAGGATTTCATTTCCAACATTTTTTAAAAGTAAATTTTGAGCTCATCAATGCTTCTTAAAAAAATACTGTTAATTTGGACACAGAAGTACCCCAAGAAAACCCACACAGGTATAGGGATAACATTACACACAGTTTATTATTCTTTCTTTTACTTCCGTTATCTCTCGTACATTTATCTTTGCTTTTCATACGTTTAAAATCTAATTTTGCCACTTGATTGGTTGTTATCTATTTCCTTAGCACAGGTGATGTCATCTTCGGTCGGCAGCAAATGGATACATTTAGTTTATTAAGGTATTAATTAGGGCTGCACAATATATCAAAACAATATCGATATCGCGATATTGGCTTATGCAATATGCATATCGCAAAGACATGGAATTGTCATGTTTCGGTTTTGTTTGGGTTGGGTTTTGTTTTATTTTGGTGAGAGTTTGTCTGATGTTTTTGTGTATTTCCCCTGTTTCGTCATTGTTAACCTTGTCCACCTGGATGTGTCGCCCCACCCCGTTTGTGTGACCTAATTAGTGCCCTCTGCCTTCTGTGTTTCCCAGGTGTGTCTGGTTATTGTCTCGTTAGTGTTGGTATAAGGGAGTGGTGTTTGTTTCATGCGGGTGTGGGAGCATTGTGTAGTGTATACCTTGTCTGGTCTTGTGAGCTAAGCGGCGTGGTAGTTGTGTTACGTCTAGTTTCATTACGTCTCGTGAAGTTTATTCACGTTTGGTCAAGTTTTGCTTACGTCTAGTTTAGTTTTCGCTACGTCCAGTCAAGTTCTCTACGTCTAGTTAAGTTTTCTCTGCGTCTCCTCAAGTCTTCACGTTATGCCAAGTCTGCCCACATTCGTTCTGCCCAGTCTGTCCACGCCATGCCTGATCTGTCCACGTTATGCCCAATCTGCTCACGTTCCGTCCTGTTCAGTCTACATTCAGTCAAGTCAATACAGTTATTCTCATTCCTGTCGGTTTTCTCCCTGGCTGGTTTCTCCGCTTTTGGGTCCCACCACATCCACACCGTCACAGCAATAAGTTTGATATGGAATTTTATGCTTTTATCTGAATTTGACCAGTCAGACTGTCAGGTTCACCTGTTTGACATTTATTAAACATGACAAAAAAGGAGAGAAGACACTCAGTTCAAAGCTCGCGAGGAGAGATGAGAGGAACTGACTGATACAGTTCACTACTGCACTCTGAAAAAAATCCCCTCCTCACCCTCTTTTTATTTGGTTTCCACGCCCCTAGTTACATGGGTGATCCAACCCTAATAATGCAAATACAAAACATAGTTGGAACTAGGGCTGGGCGATATGGCCAAAAAAGAAAATCTTGATTTTTGCAGTCATTCAGGACGATTACGATTTTAATCGATTAACCTAATACATCCAACAAGCGTTTATTTAAAGGTTTCATTTATTCAAAAAATAATTCGTGTGCAAAATGTTCAGACACCAGTAATGTATACTGATTCTAGATTAGTTTTAACATACACTTAACATTTATAGTTTGTGCTTAAATGCCACAATTAAGTAGTTGGTAGCTATTGTAAACAAACTCAATTTCACAAATTTTCAACGATTCGATTTTTTTAAATGACGATGTATCAAATTAATTCGATGTATTGCCCAGCCCTAGTTGGAACACAGTGTACTTAACGAAAATGTGCACCGCCATCCAATAGTTGAACATTATCGAGAGGTAATTACAATTAAGAATACATTGAGTTTGATTATTTTGCCACATGAAAAAATTTTATTCTTTCATTAGCTAATAAAAATGTCATTTCTTTAGGTATATGTTAAATATCACAATAATATCGATATCGCTATATTCAGCAATAGGGGTGTGAATTGCCTAGTACCTGACGATTCGATTCGTATCACGATTCACAGGTCACGATTCGATTCGATACCGATTAATCCTGATACGAATTTATAAGTCGATTGTTGCGATTTTTTTTCATTCAAATTTAGAAAATACTAATCAGTAAGCTTGTAGAGTGTAAGATTTATATGAAAATGTATTATTTATTTATCTGAAATTTCAGTCTTATAGAGGTTGTAATCTGTTTCATGTTTGAACAGCATTAAAATAAAATATTAAGGCTTAATGTTCCGTTCATATAACATTCTTCCATGCTCAAGGTGTGAATCCTAACCCGAAGTCAGACGTTTTGTTGAATATTTTTCCATTAAAAATGGAAGTTTAAAAATGGATTCACACACACACACACACAAAAAAAAGAAAAGGCAATGATGATAAGACGTTGAATCGGTAAGACTACCGAATGAACAATTCTGAGCTCTTAAAAAAAAAAAAAAAATCGATTTTTTAAAAATTGAATTGATTCGAGAATCGCGCGATGTAGTATCGCGATATATCGCCGAATCGATTTTTTTTAACACCCCTATTCAGCAACTATGTCGCCTATCGTATATTTTTCCAATATCGTGCAGCCCTAGTATTAATTGTACATTAAAAATAATGACATCATCAAATTCATTCTGGAAAAAAAAATGAACTTTTTACTACTGATAATGGCTCGCTGAGTCAAGTATCCCTTTAATGGATGTTATACGTAGTTTCCATCTTCATACATATTCAGAATATAAAGTTATAATGTAGGCCACTATCTTTCACCCCTGGTTACTTTACATTGTGAATGTGTAATCTCCAAAAAGTTTCTTTCAAATTTACATTTGGTGGGACAAAGTTCAAACTTATTGACAGGGAACCAGCTTGGTTTCCATCAGTTAGCTAAGAGAGACTGCATTGCGAGCGATATCGGTCCTCTCATCTCTTTGCTGGAAAGGAAGCAATTATAAAGACACCCAAAAATGTTAAGACAGTCAAGAGCTACTACCTAATTACCTGCTTTTATTATTCAATAATTACATTGTAAAGATTGTCTACTTTTAATGTGCCTATTGGCTAATGCCCATGCTGCACTAAAAATGAGTTCTATCACTTAACATCTACAGCGTGACTGGCCTCTGCAAAATATGGAGATGGAGAGAGAGAGAGAGAGGGGGGGTCATATGGCAACAGTCACAACTTGGCTTTGCATCCGTTATCTCCGCCTCCTGTCACAAGGCTTAAAATAAAAATAAAAATAAAGTGAGATGGTGGCAGCAGTGTTGGGGTGATAGCCCCGTGGAGCATGAAGAGGGGATGTAAAGGAGATAGCTGGTTAAATATAACCTATTGCATGGCTGGCAGCAGCAAAGAAAGGAGGCATTTTCAAGAGGCAGGGCATCAGCGCAGCCCTCGTTGCCCTGATAACATCCACGTTAAGTGTGTGCGTGTAAGCAAAAGACATCCATAATTACTCTGCAGATGGAAAATACACACATAACACACAACTATGCGAGCTAAGTCATGAAGGATGACTTTAACACACGGACAAAGAAGACACACACAAAGCGGGCGCAGAGCCAAGAAAAGATGCGCTCACTTACATCTACGTATCTTTCTGCCTTGCCAAAGGAAGTATCAGCGGCCCCCTCTCGCTCACCCCCTTTACAAACGCCAAAAGTCACAACAGGATTTTTGATGGGAAAAATGTGCTTTCCTCAGATGATGGTTAGATAGGGGAGAGTACAGCCAAATGTCAAATATGATAAATGGAAGGGTGCAGAGACAAGATCACTCACACAGCACAAGCAGGCAGACACACAGGGAAATACTCCCCGTCTTCATTTGGGCGCAAAAGAAACACGCAATACGTTTCTTCCATGTTAAAAGTCACCAAGATGACAGCGACAAGAGATTTTCCTGTTGTGACTAACGATGACTTCAGTAATCTGTGTTTTTTTTTATTAATGAATCAGGGCATTATGTCAAATTGACAAATCATAAAGTAATTAGGATTCGGTTACTGGTTTTGGTCTGTAATGTGAGGACAATAGGTAAAAATACTGTTTTCCAAAGTAAAAGCAATTGTTTTATTTAGGTTCAAACCAAATATAATTATTCCGTCTTCAAGAGGATGACAGAAATCAGAGAATATTTACTAGACTTTACACTGATCTGACCAGCTGGATTGGGATCAGATGACATTTTGTCATGGTTTGGTTTGATTTTGTTACGTTTGTCATGGCTTGGCTTTGATTTTGGTTTGGTTTGATTTTGTCCTAATTTTTCTTTGTATGTCCACCCTTCCTAATGTGTCAACCAATCAGCACCCTCTGCCGCTTGTGTCTTGCCCAGCTGTGTCTCGTTGTGTCAATTAGTGTGTGTATTTAGTCTCTTGTCTCCCCTCTGTCTGCGTCAATTCATTGTCATTTTCCTCCTGTCATGCTGCTGGTTTTGACTCCACGCTTTGTCTCGTTTTACCCTTTGACTTTGTTATTTTTGTTTCTTAGTTTGAAGCTAATTATCGCCTCCTCATTTTTGTACAAAATATTTTTCTTTACCTCATTCTTGGCCTCCTCGGCCTCCTTCCCTGCATTCGGGTCCACCACCACACCTCAATCGTGGCAGATTTAGCATTTCATGCAAAATCAGATGTAGGCTGTAATGTCTTAATTTGCCCGATTGTCTCCATGAAATAAACCATTGCATGTCATATTTAATGTTTAGCAGCATTTTTTTAAGATTATTATTTTTATTTTTCAGTTGAGGTCAATTATAGATGGGTTCTTACTATTCATGGGCCGGGCCAGTCCCTATCCCCCGCAAATGGCGGTGGTTGACTATAAAGAAAATATTAAAGTTTTTCTCAATTGTTATATTGCTTCAATCTTCTGATTGAATGGGTGATCGGTTATCTTTTTTTTTTTTTTTTTTTTAACTTGTTGATAGCTGATGGGCCGAAAATCCTGATTGTATAATATTTACTGTTGAGGGGCTGAAAATCCGAGCATCTGGACGACTTTAAATTAAAAAAAATTGATAATAAATTAGTTGTCGATTAATCGATAATCGTTGCACCTCTACTTTGAACAAAACAAAAAAAAAGATGAAGTGATGTAGTTTTGGCCCCTTGTTCAAAAAACAATGGCTTATTGGTGCCTGAAAATGCAAACTTGAAAATGGGGCTCAAGGAAGCATTCTAAAAAATATTCTAAAACATTTTTGTTATAATAGTTTTCTTTGCACTCAGTATGTTCATGATTGCCCTCGCATTTCAAACTTTGTATGTTTCATTCTGTAACATATTTCCTTTAAAAAATAAAAAATAAATGCACACAACACGTCTTCAATTACGCAAAAGTATTTCTCACCTGTCACCCGTTCAATAAAGCCTAAATGCTCCGGTATTTTCAAAAGCTTAATTATTGAATGTGTGCTGTGACATTTGAAAGGAAGGGATTCCAACCTTTCAGAGCTGGGTCATTCTGGCTTTATTTGTCACTTCTGCCACCTCTCCTCTTTAAAAACGGTTCTCTGTTGACTAGATTAACTCATGGTAACCTCAGTATCTGACCATCTGCTGACATATATGATAGCATCAAGTCTTTGCAGGACCCTGTCAGGTCTTGTGACTTTTGGGGCCATGTAGCCTGGCCTTTATACGTTTGTATGCGTGTGTGCGTGTGTGAGAGGACGACAGAAGAGATATTTTAATATCTCACCGGTGTGGATTGCTGATAATGTTTTAAGGCAAGGCCCAGTGGAACGAGTGGCGGTAGTACCTATCTGTAATTAGTAACCATTCGCTATCACTGATAAGATAAACTACGCCTGACCTTTTCCATTCGTCGCCATGGTAACCTGAAACCCCCTCACCCAAGCACGCATGCACTTCTTTTGTATTATTTTTGTGATTAGCCTGCAAATAATGACTTGGGTATCAGGAGTCGATGGGATGATTAATAATTTTCCTCCACAGCTTTTTTTTTTTTCGCAGTTGTGTGTGTGCACATACATGTGCACTAAGGAAAGTAGAGTGTAATCAGTGTCAATCAGTCGTGAAACTAGTGTGGCTTGGCTTTTTGAGGTGAATAATGAAAATTCAGGAGGAATACAACAGCTTTTCCAACCATGGCAGAGCTATACATGATTGATGAATAATGAATGCAATATGCCAGGGTTACCTCCACCTCACTTTTAACACATTGTAGTTTTAGAGTACTGTTAGGAAGGCCGTTTTTCGATTAAAGGAACTTGAAATGAGTACCAGGTGAAATCTGCGATAACTGTCAGTGACTTAGTGGCCTTTCCTGGAAAATTTCATAGTCGTGAAGATTGTGTGATATATTCAAGCGCAAAAGATGATTAAACAACACACATCGGGAGCATAAACTACTAAGAGCAAGGTACTAAAGTCAGTATACACACACTACACAATCAACTAATTTTAACACCTCTTGTAGATAGTGCTGCATGCACTCCATTTACCATTTCCTATTTTGATCAAATTGAATCTGTCATTTGTTGTACTATGATGTCTATTTCACAAAAACACATGGGGTAACCATTCGGTCCCATTCAGAGGTCATTCGTTAATGTCAACACAGATAGCAAATCGGGATGTAAAGGGCAATTCTGAGCTCATATACATTACATACTAGAGATTTAACAATATACAAACATCACAAAAGGATAAATATCCCGATATGAGCGTCATGATACGATAATTATCGCAATATTGTGGGGAGGTTGGCGACATTAAAAAAAAAAAGAGCACATTATACTGTATAAAAACTCACAATATTTAAAAAAAAAAAGAAAAAAAAAAGCTCATTTTGTGATTTTGCACATAACAGAAGTGACAAAGAAATGGGCTTGGCCATGCATGTCATGTCATGTCATGTGCTCCTATTGGCTCAGCAGCACAAAGTGTCATGATCTATGTCATTCACAATGCTATATTTGGCTGAAGCCGTGTATAACTTATTTATGGGAGTGATAACTGCCGCAGTGGCCCAAACATGCCTAATTAAAATTAAACTGCACAACTAGCAAACTAGCCACAAGAGAGTGCTACAACTCCACAAATGGAATACAATCACGCCTTTCTTACAGATGTGCAATATCGTTACATGACAATTTGCCAATGATATTGTGGCAATTTTAATTTTGAAATATCACCGTTGTCGTTACATTCCTAGTACATACTGTATATTCACACTTCCGAGCACAGACCTGACTTTTAATAAACAAATGTTTAATAGTGGGGCGGCACTGGTGGTTGACTGGTTAGCACGTCCGCCTCCCAGTACTGAGGACTCGGATACGAGTCCAGGCTCCGGCCTTCCAGGGTGTTCTCCCCGTGCCTGCGAGGGTGTTCTCCGGGTACTTCGGTCTCCTCCCACATTCCACAGACATGCATGCAGGTTAATTGGGCGCTCCAAATTGTCCCTAGGTGTGCTTGTGAGTGTGGATGGTTGTTCATCTCTGTGTGCACTGCGATTGGCTGGCACCCTGTCCAGGGTGTCCCCCGCCTACTGCCCAAAGCCAGCTGAGATAGGCTCCAGCACCCCCAGCGACTCTTGTGAGGAATTGGCGTTCAAGAAAATGGATGGATGTTTAATAGGGCTTAGGGAAGGCCATTCAAGATGTTAAGCCTGCTTTATCTATTCCAAAACCAGTTTTGATGTGTGTTTGGGATCCTTTCCTATTCGAATACCCCATGTTGTACGGAATTTGAAGCATAATCCTGCTCCTTCAAAATCATATGTCTGACATTAAAACTATATGTATGGTGTGCTACCAGCATGGCTTTTCCCACTCCTGGGTAACATGCATGGTATCACAAGTGAGTATGCAAAGCATGACCAGTTGACTAAAAGGACAGCGTAGGTAGGCTTGCTCTGTAAGGGAGGAAACTGAGGCCTCCCAGTTGTTATCAGTCAGATCCCTCAAATGAATGAAATCAAGATGAAGGACATACTTTCCTATGACTGTACTTGACAGGTACATACACCCCTCCTACGTATTTGACAGTAGGTACAGTGTTTCGTGTCTTCATACACACGGCATAGGAAAATGTGAAAGTACTCCACCAATAAAGAAAGTAAAACCGATACTAGTAGTAGTCACTGAAATAACTTGAAACTGATGAGACCTGAATTTTCCAAAACACACATTAACAAGGCACAAAGCTTCTGGGAGACAGATGAGACAAGACTAGTCGACGCTTTTGGCAATGCACATTCGCTCAATGTTTTCGGACTGACATGGAGGAGGCTCATTCATGTTCTGGGGCTGCCCGACTGCAACCAGGACAGTAAGTCTTGAATCTGCACGGGGTACAACGATATCTCAATACGATGAGGAATTCTGGAGCAAAATATTCTGTATAACGGCCATTTCTTATGCAATGATATGGAGCCTGCATGGCATGGAACGGCGGCCTTGACTCTATAGCTAGCTCAGTAGTCATCTTGTGGCTCTTTTATGACGGTACACCATGTGGTTTCTTTATTATTGTAATCCCTTATGCTATGTCGAGCAAAAACAGAAAGTGGCTGGACAAATATAAATTTAGATGTATAACAGAACGTATGGTGTGTCACATGGTTAAATTCTGGGGCTTCTGCTGTTTTTGTTGAATCTGCTCTCCCGGGGTTCCATTTCAAGTCTACTCTCCGTTCATTTTGTTCACCAGTAAACCCTATATCTATAGGTCTTGAATTTGAAAAATAAATCCCTTTTTATTTTTTCAATAAAGAAGGGTTCGGTGAATGCGGATAATGTTCGTATTCGGGTTTTTCAAAACCAAATACATTGGCTGATTTGCATTGTTTACATGCACTATTCTTCTTTTCTTTCGTCTTTCCTTATTTGTATATGCAAGGAATCTTGGTCTTTGTTGTACAGGAATGATTTGTATGCACAGCTCAGACCCACTCTCTAAAGGAGCCTCGCTTAAATACATTGATTCCTCTCGAATGTTACAGAAGCCGGAAATCAGACCTTAACCTGAATACTGACTACATGTAAACATACTGTTTGACTGTTACAAAAATATTTGATCACATCAGTGATAGCTTCAAAAGGTTGTGCAACAAAATATAAAGTTAACTCATTCACTCCCAGCCATTTTCACTGAAGTATTTTCCTGGATTTTGACTGATTTTGCAGGGCCCGCGGAATATTATGTTCTATTGCTATAAAAATATGGAACCTACCAAAAGGGAGATTAGATTCTCTTATTTTATCAGGAAAAAAAAAAAGTATATTCCTATCTGTTTCCGCTGTGCAGCAATTAGCAACAGAACATAGCTAAGTTTCATCATTATTCACAAATCTGCTTAGAACTGTGGGGAAATCAGCTCGTTTTAATATGGGCTGGTTGATCTCTTATACTCTGCTGCCACTCAACCATTAGAGACTGCATCAAAGCCTTCTCTATGCTCTGGCATAAAACAAGCAAACCAAAAAATATATAAATACGTCTTTGGGACACTTAAAATGTTTAAAATATGACGTATTTATATGTTTTTGGGAGCTAATGAGTTAAGGATAAGCAATGATAAAGATACAATCACTTGTCTGTGCCATTTTCATTAGTTTGACCTTTGAAATATTACTGTTCAACCACAAAAATAAATGCCTAATTTTTATTATTTCATTTTGAGTACTTAAATCACTATTGTTTTTCTTTTTTTTGTATGAAAGCTCACCAAAAATGTTGGCAACATGTAGTGACATTGGATTAATAGAAAAACGACTGACCAGTTGATTCCCAGCCGCAGAATCAAGATGGATCTTACAAAACTGCACCCTTTGGGTTGGAAGGGTTTGAGGAATGTGCTAGGTGAAGATTTAAGCCAGATCAGATGAGCGTCAATGAGATATTTTAGAGATAATGAGCATTCTGGGATATTTCTGGAAAATCCCTGCCATTTCCAGAGAAGCTAATAATGGATGCAATACAATGCTGAGTGACGTAAACTGAAGCAAGATCAGATTCACACAAGCAATATACACCCCACCAATGCACACACCCAGAATACATGTTTATATACTGTGTGTGTGATAGCAGCCCTCCTTCAGAGCACATTGTCTGTGTAAGGCACACACACGCGCAGATACACATACACACTATGTCTGCATGAATGCTTGAGTAAGCGAATTGGCTTCAGCAATGGCTGAGGAGGCAATATGTTTGCAGAAAAGAGGGATAATCTTTTATCTTTCCCCCTCCCAAATGGTTTCTTAAAGTCTATATCACTTCTCTGGCAGTTGACGTTCCACTTTTTCTGCTTTAATTATTTATTTATCTATTTCTGCTTTGTGTGGGTTCAGCTAAAATACTTCTAAAGCGCTTAATGGCCCTATCGCTGCCACAGATCTGCTGCCACATGCTGCCTTTTCCTCACTTCCCCTATTTTTTGGAGATACTCTATGGCCCGGACTCAAAAGAACTTATCAAACCGTCTTGACGAGAATGACACGGCCAATTATTGACAAATTGTTCCTTCATAGAATGACAGTAAGACAAGGAATTGAGGGAGAAAAGGGGGCGAGTGACTGTTGGCATAATGAGTGCCACCCCCCCACAACACACACACACCCGACAGGCCCGAGGAGACAGGCATCTATCAGATTATATTAAGAGCTTGACACTTTGTCAAACAAAGCTGCCCATGCCCCGCCACGCATTAACTGCTATTATATGCTCAAGAACTCATTTTCTCTTCTTTTCTTTTTTTAAATAAAACATTTTTTTTTTTTTGGCTTTTGTGCACTTAAGAACCGCATCACTTTGTGTGCGTGTATTTGTGTGTGCACGCAAGTCTACTACATCCTCAAGTCAGGTTTTAGTCCACATCACAGCACTGAGGTCAAAGTATTTAATGACATTTGCTTAAAAACAGATCATGGCAGACCTTCACTGTTAGTGTTATTGGACCTCAGCATTCATCACAATTGATCACGATATATTACATCATCGTTGAAAAATTGGGTGGGACGATCTGGCAGAGTTCTTGTTAGGTTTGCATTCTACTTAAAGGAAAGGGGTTATTTTGTTTTAATGTGTTTTGTGTTTAAATCTGAGCAGAGCAAAATCACATGTGGGGTCCCCCAAGGCTGCGTCCTGGGACCTCTTCTGTTTGACCTCAGATAATGGCATAATAATGGCCCCAGGTGTCTGTAGCACCATACAAACACTGGGTAAATGCATAGAACAAATAACTGAGTGAATATGTCCCATAATTTTTCTAGAGATAAACAGAGAAAAAAAATGAAATACTGTACAGTATTTGTTTTGGAAATAAAGGACGAATGTCTTAAAACTAATATGCAGCTCCAGTCTCTTCAGTTAAAATCATGACTTAGACTTAGACTTTATTGATCCCTTTGGGATGGCTCCCTCTGGGAAATTTACATGTCCAGCGGCAATGATTTTTTTTTTTTTGCTTATTGTTTTACTCACGCTTTAAGACTCACCTGTGTATTGCTGCCTTTCCTCAAATTTTACTCAAAATCTGTACTGTAACTTTTAGTTGAATGTAGTTTTAGTTTCTTATTCACAGTTTTTAATCATCTTTTACATGCTTCTTATAAAAAAAATATTTTGATTTTGTTTTCCTTTGTCATTGTATTTTAATGTCTGTTTGAAGCACCTTGAGTGGCCTTTTTTGCTGAAATGTGCAATACAAACAAACTTGACTTATACTGTGTATACCAAAAAAGACTAATATAACAAAATGATATAACATACTTTGGGGGGTTTTCTGGAGGAGTCGAGTATATTTACTTTATTTATTTAGCGGCTTAACAGATTTTTTTCTTCTCTGTTTTAGCTCTATTGAACTGTATTCAGTAGACCACCGACTGCACAGTAATGTTCATACGAACATGAATGAATTTCTGATTTCATTTAAAATTTTAATTCAGTATCAATGCCTTCATTCTGAAGTCCACACCTAAGTTGACGAAAACCGAAAGTAGTGAGACAGACAATGCAAAGAATGAGAATTATATCCACCTCATCCTCATGGCAATCTGAAATGTGAATCATGTCAAACATATACTCAGGGTTGCATCTTTTACTTACCAGATTGCCTTCAGTAACTACAGCGAAGCACCTTTCACAACAGTGTACCTGTTGTACTAGACATACCTGAGCAACTTTTAAAAGCTGAACATCGCCTATTTCTTTATTGAAACAACAAATGCGTTTGTGACTAACAGTTCTTAAGCGATGCTGTGACCACCAAAATCAAACATAGACCTACTCTTTTTGTGCTTTTATGAATAAAATGTCAGACAGTATAAAGGCCAGTATGAAATGGCCAATTTATCATTATTCGTCTATTAAACGTCTTATCGTTTGTCCCATTGCTTTTCTGGAGCAACCAACCACTCTTATCACCTGCATCATAATTGTGGGACTTTGAGGCCTTACAAGTCCAATTAGCAGCAGAATAGAGGCTGTCATCAGAGTGTTCATGTGGACAGACAGACCACGGAGTAGGCGACCGATGACAACCTTCAGATTGAAGCAGTTCAGGCCAGCCAGAGGAGATGAGGACTGTGAGCTCATAAAAGCAATCACGCCAGATCCAAAAGCATTGCTACAGTTTATGTTGTCATTATCCTGGGCCGGATGGGAATTTCACCGTTCACTTGGTTTTTTTTGGCAATAATTTCTGTTCAACAATTTTCCCAAAGTAAGAATGGGATGTTCAGATCTGGGCACTGTCGTTGACAACGCCCACTTTTTGGCGAGTGCACGATGACGCAAAGTCTTGAATGAACACTGACTAAGGACCGAGTAAAGCATGTTTACGAATGTTGATAGGGGTACAAACGACCCCTCTTACGTTATACAGTATATTGTTATCGCCAGTGTTGCCGGTAACGCGTTACTAAGTAACAAGTTACTCGAAAAAAATTGCTTTTCAAAGTAACTAGTAGTCTAACGCGTTACTTTATTCTACAAAGTAGTCTGATTAAAGTTACTGTCCAGAGATTCAATGCGTTATTCCACATTTTCCTGAAGAAGGCAAAATATCTCACTGTTGAAACAGTCGCAAACAACTGCCGCTAACTACGAAGATGAGGCGGAAGTCATTGATCACCACACTGAATTCAGCCATGGTCTGGTCGTGAATGGTTTGCACATTCAAAACAAAAGTGATGATACTTTTACTACTAGTTTTATTAACCAACAGGCAACAAAAAAAGTGTACATTATGGACCATAAAAGTGGTAAAAAATAATTTATTTCCATCCTCAACTGGTCCGTGAAGCATTATGGGATGAGGTCGTCTCCGCCCTCTCGCCAGGGGGAGTGACGTCAGACAAGTCACGTTTTCATGCACGAGTCGACTCAAGTGTACACACTGGAATAGCGGAACAAACAATATAAGGGGATTTTCATTTTCAACTTGGATAGATTTTTATTTTTTGTTTTATAAAAAGTATTTACGTTACAAGAAGTCAAGAGAGACTGCCTATTTTGTTTTTCATTAAAAAAAAACAACCTTTATTTTCATGTTAAAAATGCACTTTCAATAAAGTATTTGGAACTCCGTTTCTACCGCATTATTTTTATGTTGAGATGATCGGCAGCTGCTGAAAGTAACTAAAAAAATAACTTTTAATCTAACTTAAGTTACTTTTAAAATCAAGTAATCAGTAACGCAATTTTGTTACTTTTAAAACCAAGTAATCAGTAAAGTAACTAAGTTACTTTTTCAAGGTAACTGTGGCAACACTGGTTATCACTGAGTGATGCCTCTCTTTCTTCCTCATCAATGTAGCTCTTTAATTCTGTGGGCCAATTTTTCACCTCTGACCCGCCCCTTCCTTCTGCTCCACGTTGCCAAGTCCACGTCATCGGCAACGAGGGTGTAGTTTCTTAACATTCATCATCGCTGAACTCGGAAATTTTATCAGCTCCGGAGAGCGGCGCCACAGCCCCGGCCCCAGCTTTCTTAGCTCTCAGATAGGGCTGATAATAAACTGATAGATTACAGCAGATTGTTTAACTTCAGGGAACATTGCTGCTGCTAATACTAATGCACAGACAATAGCGTGGTGACAGAAGGAGAGGTAAGTTGAGCAGAGTATGGTGTGGAGGAAAAAAGCTAGGGGGAACTAATATACTAATATGATAGTATGTGTTTGCAAATGCAATTTTGTGTACAAACAAATTTAATTCCAAATAATTTTGGTTATTACAACTGCTGTTAATTCAGGGTATCTGTGACATAAGCCCTACATTGGATGGTGGTCTAATAAATTCATGTTAAGTACTACATTAAACTGAATCTCAAAGGGAGATAGGACATGAAGAATAAAAAAATACAATAATATAAAATGTAGCTGTATTCAGTATCATTATTCTTTCTAGTTATTTTGTCTGCTTCTGTTTTTATTTTTTAAAGACTATTAATACAGGTGTATGCCAAACACGATTGCATAAAATATCCAGAAATGTCCATGCAAATGAGAAAAGACTCTTGTGGTTAGCCTGAGGCCAGGTCCAAATGGCAGCGATAGCTAAATGAAATTTGGACACCTCCAGCATTTGTGGATAGTATGCAAATACTTCTATTTTTGCCAAGGGTCTTATAATGAGATTCATGTTATCAGTATTCATCTTTGTGCATAAATAAAGTGTACGTTGCAAGCTAGTATTGTCTTGTTTTGTGTTGGCTTTGTAATTACTGGTAATCTTGTTTATTGCATTTTAATCATATAGGATTAATTTCCTAAAGAAAAGCAAAAAATTTTAATTTAAGTTGTTTTTAGTGGATGACGGGATAAAATAATTGGAACGTGAATATTTTTAACTCTGGAAAAAAAAAAAATTGTATATCAATACAAACCAGTTGGAAAACAATTAGAAGCTACAAGTCACATTTTAAGACCTCATTGAATATTATTGCATTGAAATAGTTTAATAACTACTGTATATATATTTAGATGATAAATATTAGGGATGTCCTGTTCAACATGATCGGAAATTGGGGCCGATCACATGATTTTCAGCTGATCGGTATCCGAAGTAAAAGGTCTGATTTTTTAATTTTCTTAATTTCTCAAGTCAAGAATAACATATTTTAGTTCTTTAAGTGATTTGAAACACTGCTGATTTGGTATTGGCACATACCGGTACTCAAAATCAAGTGGCGTGGACTCTGATTCCGGTGCAAACAAATGAGATCGGGACATCCTGTTACATTCGGGGTATGGGTGGACCCAAAAGCGGAGGAAACAGGCAGGAAGAGACTGGAAAGATGATGTAAGGAACTTTATTAACTATGAAGGGGAAGGACTGGGCTTGCCGTGGAAACAGATCATGGCAGAGACTTGGCGTGGCGTGATGCAGAGACTTGGCGTGGCGTGATGCAGAGACTTGGCGTGGCGTGATGCAGAGACTTGGCGTGGAAGACTTGGCGTGGAAGACTTGGCGTGGAAGACTTGGCGTGGAAGACTTGGCGTGGAAGACTTGGCGTGGAAGACTTGGCGTGGAAGACTTGGCGTGGAAGACTTGGTAGACTTTGGCGTGGAAGACTTGGTAGACTTTGGCGTGGAAGACTTGGTAGACTTTGGCGTGGAAGACTTGGTAGACTTGGGCGTGGAAGACTTGGTAGACTTGGCAATAACAGACTTGGTAGACTTTGGCGTGGAAGACTTGGTAGACTTGGTAGACTTGGCAATAACAGACTTGGTAGACTTGGCAATAACAGACTTGGTAGACTTTGGCGTAAAAGACTTGGTAGACTTGGTAGACTTGGTAGACTTGGTAGACTTGGTAGACTTGGCAATAACAGACTTGGTAGACTTGGCAATAACAGACTTGGTAGACTTGGCAATAACAGACTTGGTAGACTTGGCAATAAAGACACCTCTGTGACTAAACATGCAGACCTTCAAACAGCAAACATCAAACAATGCTCCCACACCCGCGTGAGACAAACACCACTCCCTTATACAAACACTAATGACAATAACAGGACACACCTGGGAGACACAGCAGGGAGGGGGCACCAATCAGCAATACACACCAGGAAGGGAAGACACAAGCAGGTGGACAAGGTTAACCATAACGAGACTGGGGAAGAAGACAGGAACACCAGACAACCAACACTCACCAAAATAAAACAAAAACCCAAACAAACTGAAACGTGACACATCCCTCATTAATATATCACTGATATTGATTTATACGGGAAGGTTTTCACCTGACAGGCTTCCGCCTTCATTAGAATTGGAGTGTCTTCACTTTATTTTTCCCCCCAAGTACCGGTATTTGCAAATTGTGGCATTGTGATATATTTCCCCCCTAAAACTCATTGTACCATACTGCTACCAGTACTTGGTGCAACACTATTACAAAATATAAGTCGTGTATTTGGAGTTTGAAGGGATAAAAGGAAAATTTGCACTTCCTTACAAGTACACGTTTTTGCATGAGAGGAAGTGTTTACTTCCAGCTGGCCAGCTGAATATTGTACATGCATGAGCGAACACACTGCCAGTCAGTTGGGACTCCACAAGTATTGTGTTAAGCGCAGGCACAATTAGCGATTCAGATGTAAAGTGAGGTCAAGTTGTTGACCTGCCTCTGTCGTCGTGTCTTCAGTTGAGACGCCATCAGATGTCTCTGTGCCACAAAGCTGGCCAATCAAAGTGTCCCGTTCATACATCGATGACGTTGCAGCCCTTCACTGGGGAAACTAAAACCTGTCCATCACTGGTTCTTGCCTCTCTATTAGCAATAGATTAGGGACTGAGCTTATCTGCATCCACCAGAGCGTGTTTGTGTGTTCTACTAATAGAAAACAATTGGAGATTGTACATAAAAAACAACCATTATAATTAATTATTACAAAAATTATTATAAACATGCCAAAGCAATGACAAATACCTCCCTGTGTTGTTCCTAATTTCCTAACCTCGTGAATAATCCACACGTTTTTTTTTCCTTTCTACTCTTTTTGTTCTTGACATTTTGGTGCAATGAGATAAGGGCTAAAAACAACAAAAGGGCTTGCTGAGTGAAAAAAGACAGATAGATAACATTGATATCAACTCCTACACAACACAGTCCCTCGCTTATCAGTGCTTTTTATCATTTTTCTTTTTTGTGCTTTCTATTTTCTTTCTTTTTCTGCCATACTTCCTGTCCTTTACGGACTTAGACTCATGGGACACAAACATGAGACATGTTTTTGTATCAAAAGTAACTTGATTCTGATTTTCTTTATCCATGTTGAGGTAATGTACAGGGATCAGTTGCAGACAGATGTTTTCATATGTGTAAGCAAGATTATGTGCAAGAGACAAAAAACAAAAAAACAAAAACAGCTAAGGTGGAACAGAAGATGCCTACTTGGGCCACAAATGGAAAGATTTGTCAGACGTGCACACACCAACAACCTTGCCCAGTACTGGACTGAAACCATCATTCGGAGAGAGAGAGGAAAATATTTCCCATACACAAGCTTATCGTTGCTATGTGTCAGACAGAAAAGCTCTCTGGCTTTAATCTATCAAGGTCAGCTAGTGTGGCCTGGGCTAACAGCGTGTTGTTCCATTCCGGCGCTCCCGGTTGGAGAACACAACATTTGACTTGCTCGATGATAGGATCACTAACTTGACAGGGTCACCAACTGTAATTATACAATGTCGTAATATGGATGAAGTTATCTCAGGACAGACAACTTCAATGATCATAAATGATTTATCAGTATTTTTAATACTAGGAATGAGTGAAAACCTAATAGAACTGCATATGCAGCGGAAACTCGACTTAAGAACGACCCCGTGTACGAACAATTCCTGTTATCAATAAATTGTTCGCAGAAAAACTACCACTTTCTCTTCTTTCCCCATGTTCCTATGGAAGAAGACACTTTTTCAGTGGATGAGATCGTATTCCTCCCCTTTTACACTTCCACATTTAAAGTTAATTAGCAATAAATAATTGTGGGTTTTTTGAAGTGTTTTAGAATGTGTTTTCACTCATTTCTATATGTATTATATTTATTGTAATCACACTGGTATTAAAAAAAATACGTACAGTATAACTAAGTAAAATTGAGGCTGGAACGGATTAATTGCATTTCCACTCATTTCAATGGGAAACATTGCTTTGATTTATGAATTCAATTGTTTGTAACTTAAATTCAACTTCATAGAAACACGCAACACAAGTATTGTCCAATCAGCCTGAGATGTACACATTTTTCTTGGGAAAACTATATGAATGTGTTTTCTCACTGTGTTATCATTATGTACAGTATATGCCTGTCTTGAGTATTACTGGTTTTAGCAACAACTATTCGTACTACTCTTTTGCTGAAGAATGTGTAGTGTAGTTATTTGTGAAATGTGGGCACTAAGAACGAACATTGAACTAGATTTTCATCATGGACTGTGATAAATTAATATTTTTTTATATATATTATTAATATCTGAATATTATGATGCCCTGTTTCGAAGTCAGTGTTGTATAAAGCAAATTATACACAAGATCCTATAACTAAATTCTTGTTCTTCCACAAACTAGTTGAAACTGAACTGAATCAACAGCACACTTAGCTGAATGCAGCCAAGTGTCACTTGCTTCAAGACACGATTAAATCAGAAATTCCCCACACTCTACCAAATTTTTCAAGATAACCATGCAATAAATAAACCAATACCTGATTGGCAGCCAATCTCATTATTTGTGTTATTGTAAGAGGTTGCACGTAGAATAAATCTCAGTCATGTCCCATGGTGAGACAGGACAGAAGTGTTGACATACTAAAGAGTTGACAGTTGTATTATATTACATGTGCTACCAAAAGTGTGACTTTTGAAGCCTCTGCCCCTCAGATGCTATATTACTGCAAGAAAAATCCCATGCAGGAATGTGTTGTGACATTGTCAATATAATGGCGTCAAATTACTGTACAAATCCGGCTGATATTGAAAGACTGCGTATCGTGGTTATTTGCCACCATCACAAAATGAAGATGCTTTTGGGGACATGTCATTGTAATCTTCAAAACAGCATAGAAAGTACTCTAAGCAAAAACATTGATTTGAAGATTTTGTAGGTGGATCACGTTTGAGAAGCCACAGCACATTTGCACACCAAATCGCCCATTTCTCAAATATAAACAAATGAATCTACAACAGCTATAGATTGGATTGTGATCTCTTTCACACACACAAAAATGTCCTTCAGTAATCATTGGGAATCATTTTATGCCCCACAAGACAGCTACAAAGGAACATCTGATCTGTGCTACAGACATCAACACAAAATGGGAGGACCGGAGCACCTGCAACTTTGTCAATAAAATTCCTATCTCCAGACAGTGAACAATTTGGTAAGCAGATGTCACTTCACAGCAACGTTTGCCAGCTGGCCTGTTGCACGAAAGGACTTGCCTTTATTGATGATTAACCCAGCTTTAGATTGGCTCCTAGATTTATTTAGCCTTGAGATTGCCAAATTTCAGCACAGTGGAATCAGGGCTCCACATTCAGAAGAGTCGTACTCGCCAAGGGTTTTTGCCAGATACTCTAGTTTCTCCCACATTCCAAAAACATCCGCATTAGGTCAACTGAACATTCTAAATTGCCCGTAGGTGTAAAAGTGAATGGTTGTTAGTTGGTTTTCAGTCCATCTTGCAGCTTCATCTAATCTGTGACCTTAAATGAGGACCTGTATAGAAAATGGGTGGACCGTTGGCTAGATAATATTACATCTGCTGCTTCAGCAAGCCCCAGATGACACTGAAATGAAAGACAACTACTTTTTCTAGATGCTAAAAAATAGGGGTGGGACGATACGGGTAAACCACGATTCGATACTGTGACGATATTTGGCTCACGATATCGATAATATCACGATACCCGATATCTGATTTTTGATATAGTGTCAAAAATATTTTTGCAATATAACACGATATGTGACTGAAAAAGCCAACAAATGCCCATAAAAAGGAAAACGTCTAATTGTGCATTTATTCAATGCCAAAACTTTGTACAATGTACAAAGTTTGGCATAGTGCCTCGCTGCCTCTGAGCCTTTTAACTGTAAACATTGTAAAGTGAGAGAAATTAAAGTACATAAACATTTATAACATAACACTGCACAACTGGACACAATATATCTATATCTACTGTCACTGTATCGATAATTTATTGCAACAGAGAGCGCAACAATATATTGCGATATCAATTTTTTTCTCCCACCCCTGCTAAAAAACTTTAGTACCAATAATTGATATTTAAAATTGTATCACAAAATCTTTAACCACAATGATTTCTAATGATGCCAAGTGGTACACAGAATAGATGGCTAACCTCTAATGTGTAAGTGTGTGTAGGTCTTTTACATTTTCTTAGCACCATAACCTGAACTAAGATTGTTTTGTATGTTAAACTTTAAGAAAATGAAACTGAGAGGCTCGATTGAAGACTGTGGCTTGCTAGAAACACCAGTCATGTAAACTGAAATAAAACTAAAAACAGATGGACCTGAATCAAATACTGCTTCTCCCATATAGTTGATTAGGACTTGATGTTGGTGTTGTCCATGGTCATCCCTACCACCAAGATCACAGACAAAGAGGGGAATTTCTCTTTTTGGGAAGGGGGAGAAAGAGGTGTGACAGATGTTCAGTCACACAGACAGATAACTGGATATAGCGAAAGATATGGAGGGGAGTGGGAGTGAGTTGGGGAATAAAAACACAAATGTGTTAGAGGATTTGGATACAGGGAGCATATCCATCAGTGATCTCTACTGATATTCAAGTGGCACAATCAGTGATTAAAGGAAGAAGTCTACCTGGAAAAGGCTCAAGCTGCAGTTCACTGGGCTACAAACAGACCAGTGTGCCCCCACTGACAATCTGTCTGTCCATCGATATGTCTTACTACTTCTGGACATTGTTGTTCCCTTTATTATGACCAGAAAACCCACTAATGCAAGTTCACTTTCTAGTACTAATCACTTCTTTTGTGTATGTGTGTGCCACACACAATACAGGATGTGCTAATAAAACACAGGTCGACATATGAACACAGTTTCTCCAATCAGATGACCATTACGGAATGTGCCATTCCTCCTTCAACATTCTCTGCATTTCATCTTCCTCCTCCTCAAAAAAAAAAAACAATGGAAAAGAGAAATGAAAAGAGTAGAGGTTTTTCTTCCCGTTACACCCACCCCCTTTCTCAATAGAGTGAGAGAAGAACAGAAAGGAAAGAAACATAATTTATCTGTGTATTATCAAGAAAGGCAGACACTTTAATCAGTCAGCTATGAAGTCAGTATTTCCATCCTTATCTGTCGCAGGAGTGGAAATGGAGAGGAGATAGCGTTCTGGAAGCCCATCGGTGGGCAGGAATGATAATGGGGAGGGGGTGGGGGGGCAGGGCGAGGGCTATTGGACCGCTGTGTCAGCGCTATCTGCACCCATTATCAACGCCCTTATCGGACCTACCATCAGCCTCGCTGTAATGGGGCCAGTTCAACTTTCCACATTATCATACCGCCAAGACCTGGCTCGCCAAGGCTAGGGTCTGGCTGGAGACAGAGAAAGGGGGTGGAAGCGGGGAGCAGATAGATGGAATGAAAGAAAAGGTGATAGAGAAGTTGAGGTGGAAGGCTAGCGATAGAGAGAGTTTAAAAATCAGGATTGAGAGGGAAGATTATTTGAAAAAGGAGTAGAATATTAGTCATATGATAAAATGATGGAATAGCATGAGGCAGAGGTGGAGGTGGTGAGGATGGTTGCTATATGATTCAGAAACTAGCATGGAGCGAGAAAACACGTTAGAGGCTTTGTTATTTATTTAAAGTCAAATAGTGACGTTGAGTCGCAGTTGGTTGTTGTGTGTCTACTAGCCTGGATCGTGTTTACAGTCAAACATCCTGCCTCTATGGGCTATTAAGTTATATTAGATCAACACACCCAAAAAAAATATCACGGTTTGGCTTTAATAAGCTTGAAAAGTACAAATTAGTTTAATCCTGGTCATCAGTGGGGGAATTTTATGGAATATTACAAAAATGCATTCTATTATTATTGTAATGTTATCCAACCATTCATTTGCTATATTGCTTGTCTTGATTTAGGTTTTGGATGATTTGAAGCCTATCCCAGCTGAATGGGCGAGACGCTAGGTAAACGCTGGACTGGTTGCCAGCTAGTTGCAAGGCACGTCTAGGCTATGTTCACACTGCAGCTCAATTCCATTTTTATTTTTTTGTCAATATGTAACATTGTAAATGGTAAATGGCACTTAATTTATGTAGCGCTTTTCCACCTTACAAGGCCCTTAAACACTTTACATTTTTGACTACCCATTCAACAACTGATGACGCAGCATCAGGAGCAATTTAGGAGTTCAGTATCTTGCTCAAGGATACTTTGACATGGTCACAATGCCATGGGATCGGACCCACAACCCCTGGGTTTGGAGACAACCACCAAACCACTGATCCACGCCGCCCCCTGATGTATGAATCTGATTTCTTTTTCATGCAGTGTGAACAGTACTTAACTGACCTAATGACTAGGGATGTAACGATAAGCGCGATATTGTGATATTAAAACTGCCACAATATCGTCGTTGTAATGTTCACGATATTTAAATGCAACACTTCTGTTAAAAAAAAAAGTCAGGTTGATTTCCATTTGTGCAGTTCTAGCACCCTCTCATGGTTAGTTTTTTAGTGCAATTTAATTTTCGTTGGGGATGTTTTAGCCCTTCAATTTGAAAATCTACACAAATTGTCAGATGAAGGGGAACGTGATATGCCTGTGAAGCAGGTCAATATATGGAGGAACTCAATGTGTGAGTGCATTAACAACACAACATAATAATAATAATAATAATAACAATAATTTTAAAAAAAACTAATAATAACATAACATTGATGTTATGTACAAAAGCACAATATTATGTTCTTTTTTTTTTAAATATGAGTTTTGTTTTGTTTTTTGTTTTTTTTGTTTTTACAATATTGTGACCTTTTTTTTTTAATATCGCCAAACTCCCCATACTATCGTGATAATTATTGGATTGTGAGCTTTATATTGTGATAATATTGTATCGTGACATCGTTACATCCCTACTAATGACAATCATACAGTACATGAATCTGCAAAGTTGTAGCCACGGTTTGATTTAAATTGAATCCAACTTGAAACATGAAGCATAATGTGGACAATTGTGGTGACTCAGCCACACAGATGGTTCATTTGTTACTAGACGCCTCCATGAAATGAGGAAATCGGGGAGCGTAGCCTCATACCTCCAAAATATTTCTCCTCCTCCCGCCACACTCATGTCGATATCAGATGACAACATGAGCCCTAACACGCGGGATCGTATTTACTTCCGTAAATATTGTGCCAAGTAACGTGCTTTTTGTTTGGGGGGTGCGTGTCACTCAAGGCCGTGCTTATTGCGAATGTGTTTCATATCACGTGAGAAGTTGCATTTGTTTTTGTAATGTGAATGAGTCAAGTACATAAAAAGATTTAACAAATAAAAAAAATGGAATTGGGCATCACACCTTGTAATGTAAACATAGCCATGGACAACCAACCATTCATACTAACTTCTTCCATTTACTTAAGGTTTATCTTGATTATTTTCTCAAAATTTGTGTGCTAAAATATTAGACATTTATTTAGATTACACTTCTGACCTAGATACCTGTATCTCATGTAGGAGAAACAAAATATTTGAATGAAGCAGGATAAGTTGTAGAATAAGGAGAAAATGCTCAGCTAGCTATTAGCTTATATGTTGTTGTTGTTGTTGAGAAAAACACTAAACACATTCAACACCACAGAAAAATCAAGCAGAATCATCTTTACAGACATCAGTTAATCAAGCCATTGCTGACTTTGACTGGAGAGGAGAAATTGGGCTCAAAATCAACCAGATTATACAGACAGAGATCCTGACAAATTTACATCAGAGCTGAAACAAAAGACCCGGTGGGATATTTCAGCAAGTGTACTGTATGTGCTTCCACAAAGTGACACAGCATCATGCAATCGCATTAGATGTGTGATGTCTAGTCTACTATCTACTGAACTGCAAAATACTTGCTGGACAGCAACAATAGCTTTCAACACAACAGGACAGGACATGACATTTTATTAAGACACAGGTGCCATTGGTGAAAGGTCAACTTTGTTCCGACTTTCCATGCCTGTGCCATTTATAAAATAAATAATAATAGAGAGAGAAAAAGAAAAAAAACAGTGACACAGGAAAAATGACAGCTTTTCCCTGTGGTGTTTAAGGGGCTGTCTTGCATGAGTATAAATTGTAAAAAAAAAAATAATAATAATAATAATTAAAAAAAAAAGTAGTTCAATCATGAATGTAAAAAAAATAATAATAAAATACTATGTAAACATTTTTAATCTGAGGTTAATTAAGTACTGTACAACAAATACTGTAAGCTGTGACGTGAAGCTTCAACAAAACACTAAAATAGGTCACTCTAATTTCACATTTTATATTGTAGTGCGGGTACACAAACATTGATAATATATGACAAATGTATCACTATGATTTGAGTCCACAAATGGTGCATGCAATTAAATGAAACCTTGAGTTCTGTATTTTTTTCAGACAGCAATAGACCAACATATATACATTTGTGCTACTACGCTTTTTTTTCCCTCACTCAAATGCACAGACAATCCTTTTTTCACACTCACACATCCAAAAGTGATCAATAGAACAATGCTCGCTCATAATGTACAAACTTACACAAGGGAGGGGTGCTTACTTGTAAGGGCCTTCTTTAGTTAAACAAATGCAATCAAGGAGATAAATATTGCATTTAAAAAAAAGGAGACGTTATTTATGGCTTTTATCATCCTCTGTTGGCAGCCAGATGTAACTGCAACAACTGACTGAGCTTCCGGAGGTCTTGTCTGCAGCTGATAAAACAGAGAAGGAAGCACGCAAACAAGCAGACAAGAGAGTCTCTTAAAATGGAATGTATATAGAGAAAATGTGTTATTGTTTCCCATATTTTTTCCCAATAAATGTATTGCTAAAGATGATCTAAGGGAAAGGTGAAGCCAGTTTATAGAGACTGATAACAAGAGGTGCCACAAGTCTAAGCTCCTCGGTTAAGGTGGATCCCAGGAGGATCATACGGCATCTCGTCTTTCTAGTCCCATTGTCTATCGTGCTGAGTCACCCTTATCACCCCATTGCCTCTCAACCTCCCAATTTCCTCTTTTCAAACACATCCTCTTCGTTATTTTTGCCCTCTTCACCTGGGCAAGATTGTGTTGTATTTTTTTGTTGTTGCTGCTGTTGTTGTTGTTGTTGTTTTTAAACATACATACAAAGGAAATCCAATTCACACTCTGCTTTGTATATCTTTTCACAGCTAACAAAGAACCAGACCAAAAACATGCAGGCATGCAAGTAGATGTCTAAGTGATGAGACTCTCAACTCAAGAAAAAAAAAACAACACAGCTCTCCTAAATTGGCCTAAACTGTAGATATAAATCTAATTAATTAATAATACAGTACACAAAGACCAAACTGATACGACAGTAAATTAAATTCCATTGCAACAGTCTCTTATACGAAAGACATATGGACAATAATAGAATAATGTCACAGATGATTGACACTAAAAGTATCTTTTATACTGTGTATCTATACAGCAAATAAAACAGCAAAGTTAGCACAATGTTTATGTTCCAAAGAATGTATAAACAGACCAAACGACAGTAACTCCTCGCTTGGGACAGAGTCCTGCTGAGAACAGCAAAAAAAAAAAAAGAAAGTGTGCCCTCCAAAATTTTATAATTAGCTATATTAATAATATGGTTTGGACCTCAAAATCACCACAAACCATGATCCCTAAACAGTTTAATATAATGAAAAAAACTTATATTACATTACCCTGAAAAATATATTGCCTTGATTTGATTATGATAAAAGTCCCGTTCACAGTTAGCGCTCAAGAACATTTTGCAAGCACTGTCAATAGGCTGAACTTAGCTCCTCCCCAACATACAAAGCTTGTCTCCAAGTCAAGATATACACCATCAGCATGCTTCCTTGGCACTGTACTTCTTATTAATTTACTGATGTAAAATGTAAATACTTGTAACAAAAAATAAAAATATTAAAAAAAAAACTTGTATACGCACTTCTAAATGTTTGCTTTGTTCTTGTTTCGTTACCTTATTCTGTACTGCACCAATATTTATGTTTATGTACAGCACTTTGTATACAGCAATGCCTGTTCTTAAACCGCTTTATAAATAAAGATGAGTTGAGTTATATTACTTAACTGTTTACACATCAGAAAGAGTACAAATTTGTTTTTTAAGTGAATATGTGGGGATAGGTTCAAAGGGTAAAACATGTGAATAGGTCATTTTATAAATTTTAATACAGATTATATACTGTGAATGAAAAGAAACCATTTTAAAAAGTAATGAAATTGAGGGAGGAAAAAAAGACAATGTCAGTGCACAAGGCGTCATATGTCAACGTGTGTCATCTGGAAGTGACTGTTATCTCCTTAAATACTGACTGTTATCTCCTTCAGGTATCTACTAATCGTCTGACTCTACCAAGCCTCAGCAAACAGCTACCCACCTGCCGACCTCCATTTTTGTCTATGGAGAATCTCAACTACAGCTCGGTCTGATATGCTTTGGGTCCAGACTACATATACAATATAAGAAACGTGTGTCCCCAGAATAAGTCAGGACCCAAGGAAGCTTGTAGCATTCCTGTGATTACAAGAAACAGAAAGTTGGCCAAAGAAATGAGAAGAAATAAGTCAGAAGCTACAAACCTCGTCAGTATAGCTTGTCGACCTCTGACGAAACCAGCGTCTCCGATTACCACTGTGAGACTAGCGCTACTAAATACAAGATCACTAGTTAACAAATCATTGTTGATTCATGACATTATTATGACATATGATCTTGACTTATTTCTCCTCAGTGAAACATGGCTAACAGAAGGTTCCTGCAACACTGTTCTGAATGAGGCAACACCAACAAATTTTTGTTTCGTGAACAAATGTCGTAATGGCAAAAAAAGGTGGTGGACTTGCTGCCATTTTTAAATCTCTATTTCAGTGTAAAGAAATTTTATTGGGAGGCTTTAATTCATTTGAATATCTTAGTCTTTTGGTAAAAGGGGACCCAAACATCGTCATTGTCAAAGCACATTGAGTTGCCTTGTGTATGAAATGTGCTATACAAATAAACTTGCCTTGCCTTGCCGTAAATATTTTCTGCATTTTTCCATAATGGTATTTATAACAGGCAACTTGCTTAACAGTACATCTCGGCATGCTAAAAGCAGGCCATGCTGTGCTAGAACTGAGAAATCTGAACAGTAGGAGAGAATGGACAGTCTTATCAATGCCACTGGGGGGGCTTGTCATAACAACTGCTGTGTGTGTGCGTCTCTCTTATCCACACACCTTCAAGTGTCCAGCGGTATTCTGACCAGAGCTTGAGAGCATGTGGATCCACAGTTGTCTCCTAAACAAACATCCTCTAAGACATGACGGACTTTAGCAAAAAGAGCTAACACTGGTGACCCGAAAATCTTGCAGGTGGACACGTGAGAATGTGTGTTCATGCAAATATATTTCGTGCAAAGACTGGTGGGGTTTTTGAGTTGCTCAAGTCAATCACATCATACAAGTGCACCCCTACACATATCAACTGTGATCTAAGTCCTCACAAAGCTTTCGGGAAAGAGCTGGCAAAAAAAAAACAAATAAAAAAGTAGTAATTTAAAAAAAATTACGTGTTAAAAAATAGTGATCACCCCAGCACAAACCCTCCACCCCGCTTCCGGCATTACACTAAGTGCCTACGAGCTGTACATGCCTCATCTGTACGTATACCTTATAGTAGTTGATACAGTAGTCTGCTTGCGAGGTTGGAGTAACAAGATGGCTGCCCTGTGACTTCAACGGATGGCACTGGCGTGTATGGGCTATCGGCTATCCCGTCATTTATACAGGTCAGTGGTTTGAACGTACTTGTAGGCTAAATGCTATAAAAGTATGTTTCCCATAATGACTTTCAGCAAGAGCACACGTTAGTTGCAGCTAAACGTAAACCTTAAAGAGAGAGTGCAAATGTACATGTCGTATTTATAGCTTCAAGGTTGATTGTTCGCCGGCTTCACCATCTGAATGTCCTGCTCCCACCCATTGGTGAACTGCACATAATTTTTTCCACAACGAAAGCGAAAATATCTGGTGCACATATAGGAGGCAGTAGCTCCAGGTCGCTTTCGTAGAGATCCAAACAATTATAATGTGTATTATACTCTCGTTTTGAGGTCTATCTTGTAGAATTTTAACTCATTTCTGACTCGCAAAGAAAGGCAACAAACGCAGAGCCTTTATTAGCCAACGGAAAGCCTTTGATTACATTTTGTCGTAGCCTCCAGAATGCTGAATGACGATGTCGTGGTGGTGACGCGGTGCCCGAGCCCAATTCAACGTGCCTTTCCCTAGGTAAATAGCAGGAAAGGGTAATAACTCATCTGCACACTGAGCACAAATGGTGTTTCCTTTGTAACCCGGCCAACTTCCCCCTTTAGTGTATTTGACCATATGTCCACATGCGTCCATACACATGCACTTTGCTGGCTGTGCTCAGATAAACGCAAAGCAAACATATTCATATGCACGTGTAAAACACTGCTCCCAGCGTTTAAAATGACAGCTTTCACAAGCAAAGTATAAAAACAAATAAGGGAGTTATTGATCCAAAACAGGATATGTCCTCAATAGGCCAACTCGTGAGGCCTTATTTCTTATGTAGTTAAATAAGGATGTTTGTGGTCTTTTTACAAACTCCTCAGAGCAAAGAGAATGTGCATGCATTGCATACCATTAGTTTCTGCTAACTGCAGTTCAATGCATTTCTCAAGCTAGAGTTATCTGATCAAGAGCATGAGAATTCTTAGGTTCCAATAACCAGATCAGACACCATCTAGCTTGTTTAATATCTGCCAGTAGAATCAAACCAAGTGCGAGTCATCCTGCTGATTCAGCAACTTCGCTCTTCTTTTTCTCCACTCGCACTGACTGCACTCTTATGACTTTTACAGAGAAAAGAGGATTTAAAAGCGAAAACTGGCGATAAGCATCCGCAAACAAAAAAATTTCCTAACATGTCAACTCTATCTTACACTTAATCGGAATGAGTAATACATGTTATTAACTTTAATTTAATTAATCAACGACAATGCTTGTTAAGGGGGTGCAAAGAAAGAGATAGGGGAGGCGAGGGAGAAGGAGGAGAAAGATATGGTTTGAATGAATGTGAAAAGACTCAGGGAGGAAAGAAGCGCATTCACACCTATCATCTAATTATACAACAACATTAATCCCATTACGAGTGGAACTGATTGCCAGGGTCCAGACCCTGGCTGCTCCTACCGAGGCCTGTTGTTATTGCGGTGAAGCCGAGGCTCCTGCCTGCTCCGGCCAGATAACAACTTTAATCATGCTTGGCAATCTCTATCTGCACCGGAGATCGGGCCCCGAGGCTTATCGCAAGTTCACATCAAGCTAAAAGCAGAACAAAGAAGAAAAAACAAGGGAACGCCACCAAGGCACAATGTATGCATGTGTGTGTATGTGAGAGAGAGATTTAGATATGCTTAAGCATTACAATTCAGTTTTTCTTAAATAGAAGTTATTCATTTCTCAATTGTGCACACAACCATGAAATAATTACCGGTACATGACACAAGCATTGTGTCATAATGTGGATGTGGTGGATGGACCCAAGACGGCAGGGAGACAAATGCGAAGGACAATATATGGAGCTTTATTTTCTATGACTAAATAAATGACTGGACGGGACGTGAGCAGACTGGGCATGATGTGGACAGACTTATGGATAGACTTGTGGATAGACTTAGCATGGCATAGCTTAGCAGAACGTGGAGAGTTGGGTTGACGTGGATAGACTTGAGATGACGTGGACAGACTTGAGTTGACGTGGAGAACTTGAGCTGACGTGGAGAAACTTGACTAAATGTGGAGAAACTTGACTAAACGTGGAGAAATTTGACTAAACGTGGAAAAACTTGACTAGGCGTGAGGGAGAAACTTGACCCGATAGCAAACGTTATTAACAAAGCACAGCACCTGGACAGGACAGGACAGGACAGGACAGGACAGGACAGGACAGGACAGGACAGGACAGGACAGGACAGGACAGGACAAGACAAGACAAGACAATGCTCCAACAACCACAACGCGTGAACAAACACCACTTCCCTAAATACACTAACGAGACACTAACAAGTCACACCTGGGAAACACAGCAGGCAGAGGGCACTAATTAGCAACACAAACGGCGAGGGGCGACACACACAGGTGGACGAGGTTAACTTTGACAAGAGTAGGGGAGACAAAACCGGACAAAAGACAACATAAACACCCAAAACTAAACCAAAACTCAACCCCCAAAACTGAAACATGACACATTGATGATTGATAACATGGTTCCTTTCACAAAGCAAACCACAATCTATAGGAGTGTGTTTGACAAACACAAACCTTATTTGTAAACTTTCATGAAGTTAGCAAGGAAATAAAGTCAACAACAACAAAAAAAAAGAGGTTGGCTTTGTGATTTCCTTGTCTGGGATCTGCAGGCTTCCAGGTTTGCTTTAAGCTGTAGGAGGTAGCTATTATTCATGCTGACCTCAGAAGCTCCAGCTTGGCTGTCATAGAAACCAAGCTTTCTCACACAGATACACACACGCAATCAGCATTCTGGATCTGCTTTGCTGTTATCTATCTATCATCAGCAGGCCTTCTTATCGGCCTCAAACATCTTCCACAGAAGGGTGGGGTAGCAGCAGAGCTGCACTGCCATTAAAAACACACCACAACACATTCATCTAACAGCTATGTATTCTGCACGCTTTTTCACTCTATTGCTACCTAACCACCACCACCCAACTATGTCCACTCCTCTGCATCTCGTCTCTTTTATCACCCCGCTCTGCCTTTCTCCTCTTCACTTATCTGGAGATCCACCCCCAGCCAATCGCAAACAAAACTAATGACAACAGCGCGACAAAGCTGGAAGAATGGCATGCAACAGCCAAAAGTAATTAAAATGTGGCCTCCAATCTCCATCTTTGCTTCCATCTGCCCTACCTCTCATCTCTTTCTCTCTCTTCTGCTTTCTGTTATCATCAGCAGTGATCACCGGCGTGTTTTATCACGTCTCCCATCTCAACTGCCAAAATATAAGCCCAGGGATCCAGCCTCAGTGGGGCTGCTTGCCTGCCTGCCTTCCGAATCCCCTCCCTTCCACCCTGCCTCCCTCACTCCTATCTCTCCATCAAGAGAGGAGCCTTATCAGACTCCAAGATCTCCAACTGCAGGGGAGGATGACGCACAAAAAGACAGACAAATATCTATCTGCTTCACAAACACCCTCTTCTTCTATTGGCCACAAGAAAGCCTGAAACCTAACATAGCGTTGTTGGGGGATAGTATAATGTTGTCCTTATGTACCACTCCATTGTAACGGGACTGTAGGCGGAGTTTGCCTTTTGGCTGGTTTTAGCAAAAGTGCAAATAAAAAATAAAGTAAAATGTCCATCACATGTTGGATCTTCGGCAATGCAAACAAGAATCTTGATAGGAAACACAAATATGCTACAGTATTTTAATTTGAAACAAAGTTATAAAGCAAAAGCCTATTAAACACTGACAACCCACTCTGGCATACAGGTTATTTATTTATTTATTGGCTTTCAATAAACTATTTTCCAATAAGAATTAATGATCCCGAGTCAATCTGTTTCAAAAGTGGCAAGTTGTTTCCATCATAACATACATGCATGTAAGTAGCATTTTTAAATTATTAACAGCCACAAAAATGTAAAAAAATAAAAAATAAAAAAAAAATAAAGACTTAATTCTCTGCCTTAGGTAATGAGTGACAACCACTGATCTAAATATATGACCGAATAGCCGACAGGCCAAGACTTTTGAAGCCGCGAGGCCGCCATATTGCTCCTCCCAAGAAACTTTTCTCAGCATACAATCTTATACATTTACAGTATCGAAATTGGAGAACATTTGAGACAGTACTTAGTAGAAACAACATGATTTATGATGTCTTAAATTTGTTAAACATAAACAATAGGACTTCAGACATTTTACAACTTACTTTAAATACATGTATACATTATATGCTTAATGATGTTTACTTGTATATATTTTTTTTTATTCAAGAATTATAACTGTAATTCAACACAAGATGTCTCTGCCAAATCTAATATTGGAGTCTAAGGAACTGAGCGATAAAAGAAAAAGGGGGTCTTCAAAGCAGCACATACCGTCCACTTGTTCATTTTTTTATTTTTATTTTTTTCAAACTTGACGCTTGCAGCAAAGAACCCCACTCCTGGAGTGAGGAGGAAACCGACGACTTTATTTAGTGTGGTGAGTGATATAAATATAATGCCTTTTATTGAACATAGTAAATTAACTCATTTGCACCCAAAAAACATATAAATACGTTCTATTTTAAATGTATTATGGGTCCTAAAGATGTAGGCTTTATGCTTTATGGGGGCTTTATGCTAGAGCATACAGAAGGCATTGATGCAGCCTCTCAACTGCAGAGAATGGGTGGAAAAAATTGTAGTAATTACAAAAACCGCCAGCAGGTGGCAGCAGAGTATAAGAGATCAACCAGGGCCATGAAGAAAACAAGCTGTTTTCCCCACAATTCTAAGCAGATATGTGAATAATTATGAAGCTTACCTATATTCTAATGCTAATTGCTGCAAAACGGAAATAGATAGAAATTACTTTTTTCCTGATGAAAGAAGAGACTTTAATCTTTCTTTTGCTAGGTTCCATGTTTTTATAGCAATACAACACAATATTCTATGGGCCTTGCAAAATCAGTCAAAATCCAGTAAAACAGCCGGAAGAAACAGGGGGTGCTTCAGGGAAAATGGCTGGGAAAAGAACAGACCAATCGTCATTATCTTTGCAATGTAAATAACAGTAGAAATGATGCATTGTTCTGAAGGACATGAAGAAGACAGTGGTGTGTTTTGTGTTCTGCCACCTTGTAGAACCTTACCTTGCCTTGCCAATACCTCACATAAATGACAACAAGTACCAGACTCAAAACAATATGGCGGACCGCTGCTTTAACAGTGCTTATATAGTTGTATCAGCGCAGGCCCACACCTCTGCTGGACCCCCTCATAACCCAGATCAACAAAGTCCTTATCACTCCTCACTCTTTCCTATCAAAATGTCTGCCAAATCACAAGAGAGTCACGGGGCTGAGAGCTGGCTGGCCTCGACTACAGCCAGGCCTGCTGCACTGGGAAGCATGGGGGACCTAGAAGCACTGATAAAGACAGCCATGACACCCCTGAGATGTACACATACAGTGCCGTACGCCTCTCTTATTGTCACTCACACATACAAAGCCAAGCTGAGGTTTATCAGCTGCTTGCCCTGGATTAAATTTCCAGAATTGACGGTGCCTGCTGGACATAGCACCGGCTATACTTAATTATGAAGAAAAGAAAAGTATTGATAATATTGAGTACGTTCTCCAAATCTTTAAATGGCAACAAATCTCATCATTTTTATGTAGCGCACAAATGTGATGCATTGCTTATAAAATTTTGGGACTATTATACATGTTAGAATCTCAGTAATGTAAGTGTTCATGCATTTTGGTCTTGTGGTGACTAAGACAATCTCTTTTTCTCCGGTCACAGCCACATCTTCAGATGAATAAAAAGCATCCTGCTGGGACTTTAAAATCATTCACAATTCCATGAACTTCGTAGCCGCAAATCGCTGTCACTTGGTTTTAAGTCACACACTTCCGACCACATTGAACTGAAATTAGTCTCTGTTTGGGGATTTAGGTTTAGAAAGTTACAACATAAATTTCCTGTTTATGGATGAAATATCCAACCTTCATATATCCACACAATAAAATGGACAGCCTCCTGTTAGTTTTAACTTCAAATTACAGTAATTTATTTATTTACAACTTGATGGTTTTCACAGATCTTCTTTACATTGTTTATATTAATTTGTCCCGTCATATCTTAAAGAGCTATTTATAGTTGCATTTCCAAAGCATGCGACTGGTCATCTACTGCATGTACGACACGTCACAGGCTAGCTTCATTTGATGGCACCTGGAACTAATGTTTTTCTAGTCATTCCATGCAGTTCTAAAGTTTCAATTGATGCTTTAATAAAAAAATAAAAAATAAAATAAAAAAATAAATAAAAAAGGTGGAGGCTTAGGCAACTGGGGTTGATTTTCTCATTTAGACTTTTTTTTCTTTTAAACAGATCAAATGGATTGCAATGCATTCTCCCAATATTGCATTCAAAGTAAAACATTACTTCATGGAATAATGCAAAGTGCCACTTTAAATTAACTATGCATGATTAAAACTGCAAAGCAACAAAACACATTTGAACTCAATCATTATTGGCATAAAAGAACAAATGTGCAAAAATGTCTAATTGTAAGCAGCAATCGGGAGGAATGATCAGCCTATCTGACGCCCCATCTCTTGGGTAAAAACAAAAGTGAAAAGCCTAGCAGGAAATGCACCAGGGGCCATGGCGCTGCCTCAGACAGAAAACAAATAAAAAAATGATCCAATTTTAATCTTTATCATGGCTCACATCTGATCGCTGCTTTATCTCTGTTCACATCGGATTTCTCAGAGAACACACTGACGTGTTCACAACAGAATTAAACAGGAAGTCTCGGCTACAGCTTTGGCTGCCAATGCAAACGTAAGGTTTTTGATGAGAACATTGCAATCTTTTCTGTCTTGGGAGCAGGACAAACGTAGTGTGACAACACTTTTTAAGGATGTGCGTATATGTAAATTTAAATACACAAAAAAGTTGACTCCGATAAAAAGGTACAATAAAACTGCTACCGTAGAAAAACTCACGCGTTATAGTTGGACTTTGTCCTACTTATTAACTTTTAGGATGGAGCGGCCCCTCTGTAGCGTACACAAGCGATGTACTTCAGTTTGTCCGACAAGTTTGACTCAGATTAAGGACTGGAAAAGACACAACAACGAGTGCTTTCATTTGACTTACGCTTGATCTGCCGGGGTTTGCTCTGCTTTCTCCTGGACATTGTGGCTCTTCCTGGGACCAGGATCCCAGTCGGACGGACGGAGAGGCGGAGCAGCGCGCTCAGTCTTCTCGCTTCTGCTTTGGGTTCGACCTCCGCCGTTCCGCTGCTGCGACTCGTCGCTCGGGTCAGGGACAAAAAAATCTACATGACCCACTTGCACTTTGATATCTTCTGCCACAGCACCAACCTGTGGCTCCGTCCCTTTACTGTCCCAAACGTGTCCACACCTCGCCTTCTCTGCGCTTTGCTAACGTTAGTCCACGTTGTTATTCCGCGCCAGGCAACGATGCCAAATGTTTGGCTTTAGATACGAACACTTCCGTGGAAACTCGTCCAAGGTTGTCTTCTGTTGGACTGTCAGCTCATCGGTCCTCCCCCTTGTCTGTCTGCACCGTCTCTTAAGCGGGGTACAGTACCACTATCCAACAACCACGGTCAAGACGGCGTACGACTGACTGCCCCTTGTTTGTGACGTAAGATATCGCACTCCTCTCTTATTGGTTCAAACTTATGAATGTTTTAAGGAACTCAAACACGCAAATTATTTGACATTGTGAATGGCATGTCTTTATTTCATAATAATAATATATATATTAAAAAATAAAACACTCAAAACTATGTTGTCACATATATTGTCTTTATGTGTCCATATTTAAACCAGAGACACACATTATTTCATTATATTTAGCATAATTTAAAAAAAAAAACGTTTAAGATTCGATTATGTGTAAAATGCAACGCAATTGTTCTTCAAATATATAAACATAGTATAATGTAATAGTGAGTTCAACTAATATCTTTAGGTTAGCGTGAACCCAAATGAAGGTGTGACCTGCAGTTCCCTTCAGTACAGTAAACCGCGATCTGGGAGATAAGCAGTCGTTTACTAATGTTTCGTTACCGCTCATTTCTGCTTAGAACATTCAATGCTGGCATCTAGTGGTCAACCTTTAGACCAGTGTTTCTTAACTCTGGTCCACTATTCAGCCTGTTTTCCACATCTCCCTATGGAGTCAAGTGAATATTGTGTTCTGTTCGTGGGCTCCACCTCGAGACGTCATTTTGTAATTAACAAAATGCGAATGAACTCCATAACAGCACCGCCATAAATCAGCCCTTGCAATCTATTGGTTTAATTTAATCCTCTTCCAACCAAATCATTATCGATTACTTCTGTATTGATTTATGCACTTGCTGGCAGTGGTGTCCAAACTGTGGCCCTGGGGACATTTTTCGGCTTGCAATGCATCTTTCCGCAGCCCGCGGCACATACTAAAAATGCCATTTGACACAGCCCATAAGGCTAGTTTAAAAAAAAAAAGTGGTGCTACTACTACTAATAAATTGGTTTATATCCTGTAGACTTGTAGAGAGCTTTTCTAGATATGCAAAGATACAAATAACCTACTTTATGACTGAAATATTAAGACAATTTCTCTTCAAAAAACCATTACTATAATTTTCTTTAGAAGCAAAAATTGTTTCTTCCACTTTCTTCTCTCTGTCTATGTCCGATTAATGAATATTAATGATCTACAAGTAATTATTTTTAATTAATATGGTCCGCTTACTAGGTTGCCTTTGTTATGGTTCTGAATGTGGAGATGGGCAAGGGTGACGATCTAGTCTAGTGGAATACACCAATGAGGCCATCCCAAAATCTTGAAAATCCTAAACTATTTTAATGTTTATGCGACCGCTAACTAATACTGGCTAACTTGCTAGCTCATAGCATGGAGCTATAGTAGCCACTGTAATTGTGTGTCAAGTTGTTTTTCATCAAAAAAAGATTAGGGAAAATTTTATTTGAAATAGTTCGAGAGCTGAAAGGAGAACACTGGGACATTATATCCGTGTGGACTATTCAAAGATGGCACAAAACTGCTGAACAAGAAACCAACATTAAGCGCAAGAACTCTCTTTTTGTTGTTGTTGTTGTTGTTGTTTTTTGTTTTTTCATTTTTATCACCAAAAAAAAAGCCACACTCAAAGTTTTTTCTATTTTTGAGGTACTAGGTTTGTCCCGCATATCATTCCAAATCCATAAAAAAAAAAAAAATAAAAAAAAAATTATTAGACCTTCTCACTTTGTAGTACAGGATAGGTCAGTATAAGACCCAGTATAAGCGCATCTAACATGTCAGCCTTCTAGTGGCGACTGGTAGTATTACAACTTAAAATTACAGTCGCCCCCTGCATATTACCAGTTCGGCACCACATAATCGCAAATTTAGTTTTTGTTTAAACACTTTTTTTTTTTTTTTCATATTTTGTTAAATGGATATTGAATGTCAATCCATCCGAGTTTGTTGAAAATTTGTTTGGGTTTGTATAAAAAATTAATTAAAAAAAAAACATTTGTTTTTAAAAATGCTCCTTCCTTTTTCAATTAATTTAAAGGCCTTGATAAACACTATAAGGTCTCATGTGTCTCAAACAATTTTTTGAAAAGCTTTATGCTAATTACAAGGTGAACAAAAGACGTATAAACAGGCATTTGAGGATCACATTTCTCTTGTCTCGTCATTATAATAGATTCTAACTAGTTTTATTTTACTTGGAGTGGTTAAAGGACAGGTTTTTGTTTATGACTCTGCGGTCAGAGTACTGTTTGTTCATTGGAGGTCAAATCAATGAAGAATTTAAACCGGGCAGTTGTTGTGACGTTTATGGTTGACAAGCGTGTGGGCGCATGTAAATTTAAGGGGGGAGATCACAGGACCAGGACAAAAACAGGACAAAAGTTCTTGGTTTTGGGTATATTCAACATGAAAATAATGCTACTGTTCATTGCCTATCTGCTTTGTCCTGTAGCAGTGAAAGCACAGGAAACACAAGGTAAGGTAATATATTATTATTATTATTATTATTATTATTATTATTATTATTATTATTATTATTATTATTATTATTATTATTATATGTGAAGCCTGCCTCTGGAGGCAAGAATATACCTTTTATTTATAAACGCAATACAAATTACAACAAGAGCAGTCCTGTCTGGACCATTTGTCTCGGTGAAGTGAAGTCTGTAGCTGTCTGTAAGTAACTGTTAGATTATTGCAAAGCTATAGGAACAGAGAAAGTTCAGGTGAGATATAGTTGAATATAAGAAAATAGATAGCCTTTTAAAAAAGCAATTAACAAAACAGGTTATCTTTAGTCCAAATCAGTGGTTCTCTAGATGTGGTGCGAGTACCACTATTGAGGAATGCAGCCCGCAAAAGAATCAATTAAAAATTTAAACCGTGCAGAATGTTACGGTGGCTTCAACTTTTTTTTTTTTTTTTAAATAATCCATTACAGTAACCTACATTTAAGTACAGCTCACTCACGAACCTCTGCCTCGTTTTTGATGAAAATTTAAACTTGATGAATAGTTGTTTTATTATTATTATTATTATTATTATTATTATTATTATTATTATTATTATTATTGTCTTTTTTTTTCTTGGTGCAAAAAGTTTGACAACTACTGCTGTAAATGGTTACAAACTTGATATTGCATTAAAATATTTTTTGAGAAGGTTTTTGTCAGTCTTGGTTAGTCTGAATTTATTTGTTTTAAGTTTGAAAAGAGTATTAAATCAATATGTATTTGGCTCGATGATTGGCACCCTGTTGGGTATTGTTGTCTTCAGAATTAAAGGCCAAGTGTGACCTCTAGTGGGAACACCGAAAGACCAATAAATTGTGAACTTTGGCTCAGCACTGTCTCTACTACAACAGCCTATGCACGGACCCATCTGCCAAATTTTCACTCTATCCATCCTCCACTCATAACCAAGAGTCCAGTACACTCAGCTCAGTGCAGCAGAGTATATTGCAAAATTTGAAGGTGCTGATTTTCACAGCTACTTCAGATTCTGGTGCTGACCATCCCAGGATATGTGGAAGGAGCATGTGCAACATTTTCTGTAATCAGCTAATTACACAGCAGATGGATGGATGGATGGATGGATGGACTGACAGAGACGGATAGACAGTAATATTATGAATATTTAAACAAGATTAACTGTCTTTTACATCTTTAGGGAGGAGCATTGACCTTGTGGTATCACTGACAAATGGTCAAATCCGAGGAGAAATTGTGTCTGTGAAAGGGACAGAGATCAAAGCAAGGCAGTTCCTAGGAATACCTTTTGCCCATCCTCCAGTAGGGCATCTCCGACTAGCTGCTCCCAAAGATGCAGAGCCTTGGGAGGGGGTCAGAGATGGCACACGCCAGCCTCCTCTGTAAGAGTGAATGAGCACTGAATCATGAATGGACACAGAGAGGATAATACGATTTCCATATTACAGCTTCAATCTCACCGTCTCTTATTTGTTCCCAGGTGCATTCAGGACTCTGATATAATTGTGAATGCTTCCAGAATTATGTCAGTAGAATACACTCCACCAGAACTTTCGGAGGACTGTCTGTATCTGAATGTATACACTCAAGCCGAGGCAAAAAGAGGTGATAGACTGCCGGTAGGTTTCGGACATTGCAGATATATTCAGTACATACAAAATACAAATTTGAAAGAACAATCGTCCAAGCTCAAATTTGCTTAAAAAAGTACTGTACAGCAAGGTTATAACTAAAACTAAAATTCGAAAAACATTGTTGTTAACAAAATAAAGTACAAACAAAAACTGAAACTACATTTGATTTTACATTCATAAAACGAACTAAAACGAACTATTAGTGAAAATGTCCTTAGTTCTCGTCTTTGGTAATTCAGTTAGTACATAAGCCTTTGGTGTTGATTTTAAATGTGATTTAAGTATATTTATTTCCCGAATAAGGACGTTTGAAAGCGTGTTTACACGGAAGTGATGTCATCTAGCAGCAGCCAATAGAGAAGCACCTTCAGATGACATCACTCCTAGCTGTGTGCTTGACTTTGGCGCAATCTTTTTTTGCACGCAAGTATTTATTTATTTATTTATTTATTTATTTATTTATTTATTAATTAACTAAAAAATAATGCTAAAATAAACAAAACTTAGCATTTTTGAAATAACTAAAAAATAATAGCAACAAACATAGACGCCCTAAAAACTAATTAAAACTAACTAAATGTAAAACACAGAACTCAAAACGAAATAAAAACTAACTATAATGGAAATCTCAAAACTATAATAACCATGCTGTACAGGTACAATCATAGCAAATTTTCTGAGTGTTACAGGCATTTTTGGTACAACTTTAGCGTCATACCTTTATTGAATTACATTTTTACATGCCCAAGGGACATTCGGCCGTCAACATTCCTTTCTAGTCATAACTAACACTTAAAAAAAAGATCTGTCCTCTGTGATTGTCAGGTAATGGTGTGGCTCCATGGAGGAGGTCTGGTAATGGGTGCTGCCTCTCAGTATGATGGTACTCCATTGACTGCTTATGAAAACATAGTGGTGGTTGTCATTCAGTATCGTCTCGGCATTCTGGGATTCCTGGGGTAAGACATTACGCAGAGTACATTAGCTCACTTTTCAGTTTTGTGTGGCGTTACCGATGTATTTTTCTATAATTACATGTCAGACATGAAAACAAAACAAAGCCATTTTATAAAAGAATGTCGAGTTTGTTGGTTGTTGATGCTTCCAAGATTTTTGTTTGTGGTGTAATGACCTGAATTGAGGCAAGACGACATTCCAACAGCACTGGAGATGAACATCTTCGAGGCAACTGGGGTTTCTTGGATCAGCTGGCAGCTCTTAGGTGGGTGCAGGAAAATATTGAGGCTTTTGGTGGTGATCCTCAAGCGGTTACCATTGCTGGAGAATCCGCAGGTGGCATCAGTGCATCTATACTGGTAAAAGAAATAAGTCACTTACACAGAAAATCATATATAACGGGGTTTTTTTTGTTGTTGTTTTTTTTTTTTTTTTTTTTTTTTTTTTTTTACAAATACATCCTCTACATTATACTTATGGATGTATTTTGTAATCTAATCTAATATGCTGTACTTCCTCAGACTCTGTCTCCGCTTGCTAAAGGATTGTTCCAAAGGGCAATTTTTCAAAGTGGGGTTGCAACAGTTGGTGCCTACACTACCAGACACTCATCAGGTCTCGTCAAGGTATGCGTCCTAAAGCATTTAGGAGTAACTTTTGATCGGGGAGTCAGTGACTCAATACGGAAGATTTTTGCTTGTGCAAATGTTTGTGCGACACACTAAAGTATGAACTTGATGAGAGAGAGACGAAGCAGGAGAGCAGTACTCACAGACCAAAAAGTATTTATTTTCAAAACAAAACAAAGCAAAACAAACAGATGTCTATCAAGACACGTGGAGTTAAAAGTACTAAATTGACAGAAGTTCAAAAAGCAATATACAAAGTGCAGATAACAAACTACATCTATGCTGTACATTAAAGGGATACTTTACTTATTTAGCCATTTTTGGCAGTCAACCATTAATATTTTGTCTACAATAAATTTGATGTTTTCATTATTGTTCACGCACAATTAGTACCTTACATTTTGCAACTTACTGTCGACTGAAAATGACATCACAAGGGCTCAGGTAACCGATCACAAATCAGCTTGTGAATGTCACATGACCAAACCTAGAAAACAGGTGAGGTGTCATTGGTTACCTGACCCCTTGTGATGTCATTTTCAGTCGACAGTAAGTTGCAAAATGTGTTTTTAAAGGTACTAATTGTATGTGAAAAATTATGAAAGTATCAAATTAATTATAGACAAAATATTAACTTTTTATTGCTATAATGGGCTAAATAAGTGAAGTATCCCTTTAAAGATTTTTTTTTTTTTAATGGCATTTGACTTAAAACCAAAATAGAAAGTGATATTTGTGTGTGCACATTTACTGTAGTTATATTTTTAATCTTTACATTTCACCATTTCTTAACAATCAGATTGTAGCCAACCTGACTGGATGTTACGACATTACGTCACAGGAACTGGTTCAGTGCTTGAGAGGAAAGACCAAAGATGAGTTAGTTGATGCAACTAAAAAGGTAAATGGAGCACATGAAGTATGTAGAAGCAAAAGTTCTAGTAGAATGAACTTGATTTTTTTAATTTATTTTTTATTTTTTTGTTCAGATGAAAATTTACCTGGGAGGTGTGGTCGACGGTGTCTTTCTGACTGACACTGCAGAGGAGCTTCTAAAAAGAAAAGAAGTTATCTCAGTTCCAGTTTTGATGGGAATAACCAACCATGAGTTTGGATGGATTCTGCCTCAGGTTAATGCATTTAATTCCAAACGTCATAATGTTTCTGTCCTCAATAATAAGTACATTTATCTTAATACAAGTTGTATGTTTTTGATGTGGTTTGCAGAGTTTTGCTCTTCCTGGATGGGAGAACGGTATGACTAGAGAGTCTGTTCATGCTATGGTGCAAATGTTCAATCCTGAAGGGGTGAGCGCCATGATTTTTTTTTTTTCAATAGTACACAGTATATGGAGGACCTCAAATTATTGTTTCCTGATGAGAACACCAGGGGTCGCAGTTATTCCGTTGCTAAAATTTGTTAGGCCGACTGTAACGTGTTCATGATTGTTAGTTGCTGTATTTTTGGATGCATTGCTTGCTGCTTGACAGGCATTGGTGGCAGTTGCTGGTTGTAGCTACTTGACCTTAATTCTGGGCCCTGGTATAAAAACTGTAGTTAGCTACCAGAATGAAGGGAGAACAGTCAACCTAATCTCCAAGGCATAGATTAGTCAGGTTGGACAACTTGATTCAATTTGTTTTCCTCCATCAAAGGGAAGAGTTCCCCAAAATAGTTTTGCCTTTGCGCAGACGATAAAGTCGGTTAGCGTAGTGTTTAAAATGAGATAAGACTGTGTTAATGATTGACTGTACTTTGGCGTGAATGTAAAGCTGTCATGATCTTTGTGTTTGACAATATAAACTCTAATGTGCGCACCATTATTTGTGATTTAAGGCCTCTTTAGCCAATGGTCTCATCGTGGACGAATACCTGAAAAACGCCCAAACTTCACATGCCATTAGAGATAGATTCACTGAGCTCATGGGTGACTTCTTGATGACGCTGCCAATGGTCAAAGTGGCAGACTACCTCAAAGGTCAGAAATACTGATATGTATATTATTACACAGTGCTACTTTAGTCTGTTGTAAACATCATACAGTAGGATAGAATTGAAGATTACATTTTTCAGACGTGCTGCATTCTGAGTGACCTTGTCCATCCGTCAATTGCACTTAAGTTGTGTTTCATGTTTAGATGCGGGCAATCCAGTTTATATGTATGAATTTGGATATCGTGCTGAGATGCACAAAGACTCCAGGCCCATTTTCGTGAAGGCAGATCATGGAGACGATGTCAACTTTGTGTTTGGCGGGTGTTTCTGGAGTCGAAATGTAAAAATTATTGGTATGTACCTGTAATTCCTAAAATACTTTGCAGGCTAAATGAAATGGAAAAGTGTAATATAGGGGCATTTTGATGTCATGGACGAATGAACTGATTGTTCTGAAGTGCCATAGAGGCTAAAAATAACATTAATGCCCACATAAAGTACACCCAAAAACCTCTTACAGTCTTTTTACCTTTCTTGTGTGTGAGGGAGAGGATTTTTTGTTGAGGTTAAAATAAATAAATAAATAAATAAATAAATAAATAAATAAAATAAAGTTTTAGTGTAGCTCTTCTTTTGTTTTATTTTTTGCTGTGTGTGAGTTTTTTTTTGTGTGAGTGGGTTATTTGGTTTACTGTATGTAACAGGTTTTTGTGGTGAGTGTGAAATATTTATTGTCGCTATTGGCTGTCCATTTGACTTATCTGATTCTCTTGGGTGTATTTTCAGGAAACATTACGAAAGAGGATGAACAACATTGTCTAACTATAATGAAATACTGGGCCAATTTTGTGCGCACTGGGTAAGTAAGAATGAGAATTCCAGCCATCCATTTATTGATATTTCTACCAGGGATGTAACGATGAGCATGATATCGTGATATTGTGATATTAAAACTGCCACAATATCGTCGTCGTCATGTTCATGATATTAAAAAACAGAACATCTGTTCAAAACGTCAGGTTGATTTCCATTTGTGCAGTTGTAGCAACCTCTGTTGGCTAGTTTTTGAGTGCAATTTAATTTTAATTAGGGATGTTTTGGTCCCTCTACACTAATTGTCAGATGAAGGGGGTCACGTAATATGCCTGTGAAGCAAGTCAATATGTGGAGGAAATCAATGTGTGAGTGCATTAATTAACAACATAACATAATATTAATAACAATAATAATAAAACATAAAACAAAACACTGATATTATGTAAAAAAAAAAGCACAATATTTTGTTTTTGTTTTTGTTTTGTTTTTAGTATAAGTTCATTTCTTTACAATATTGTGACCTTCTTTAAATATTGCCAACATCCCCACAATATCGTGATAATTATCATATCGTGACGTTTGGATATCGTTACATCCCTAATTTCTCCCATTATTCTTATGATATATTTGATGTGTATCTATGACCACGGGAACATTGGAAGAAAAATATCCCAGAAGCAGACTCAAGACAAACATTAACATTTTAAGTGATGAAACAAGATTGGCTATTTACAGTATCAAGACATTCATTTTTAATGAATTAAGTAAAATGGCTAACCCCAATAGCAACAAAAAAGGCCACATTTACTTAAAAAAGGATGTGGATGGTGTCCTTAATTAAAGAAATACATTTTTTTTTAAATACATTGACCATTGCAATGACAGGCTTTGTCATGTTTCTCCTTAGCTCACCCAATGGCCCAGGGGTGGTCGCTTGGCCTCAGTATGACAAGCAGAAGCAGGAGTACATGGAGCTCGATGTGAAACAAACTGTAAGACAGAAACTGAAGAATGACAGAGTCCATTTTGCAACTGTAACTCTCCCTCAGAAAATGGAAATGTTAGCTGCTGCAACCATATCTGGAAATTGAACTCTAAAAATGACTGCTTTGTGTCCATTACTACTACTTCAAGAATAGAGATTGTTTTACACCTCTGTGCTACTAATAAGTTGCATGACCCCTAATGACCTTTGAGCAATGACTGCAGTACAGCAGTGCTTCTGATTCAATTCAATCCACATTACTCAATTTTGTAAAAAAAAAAAAAAAAAAAGAATTTTTTATTCACCTGATTCATATTTCATAACAATGGATGCAATCACTTAGAATCTAAAAAAAATAAAATCAAAATAAAAAAAAAATACAACCGTTGTAATCCATTTGAAGGTGTACAGTAGTGTCATTCGGCCTTTCGTGAGTTTTGTGTTTATGGAGTGGTGTCGAATGGCCCTCTAGAGAGGGCAGAAGCGGGTGACTAGTAATGACGTCTGTAAATTGAAATAATACTTTTCTTTGGGAAGTGTCAAAATAAAAACATTTATTTTCACTCAAAATGGACTTATATAATGTAATGATATAATCTAATGATAATGACGAAGAAAAACAAAAGAAGATTAACAACACTTTATATTGGCAGTCACCGTTTAAAAAAAAAAAAAAAGTTTAAACAGTTTGTAGAAATTGTTGCCAACTAGTTGTAACCTAATAGAATGTAACAAGCAAGTTCAAAGCGCACATTTTTAAGCATGCGTACTACGGTGCCTCAGGGAGACAACCGTTTGCAAGCCTACCACCAGTTACTATGTTTGCTAAGTTTGTCTCCTTTGGGTATCTGTGGCAGAAAGATGGCAGTGAAACATGTCAGCCTTCTGCAAGGTGAGGCGTGACCAGTGTAATTTAAATAGCGATTAATGGACCTATGATAAAATATATGTAAAAAAAAAAAAAGTACTTTGATGTGAAAGAATTGGTTTTTGGTATACAGGTATTATTGAAATTCATCATCATCATCATCATCATCATCATCATCATCATCATCATCATTTTCATTTATTTCAGGCAATAGTTTACAGTTGAACACAGCAGCAACAAGTCATACTGTAGTTTAAATAAGAGAAAAGAGCGGGTAATTTGATTCTGCCTGAAAGGGAGTGGGAAGAAGAAAATTTATTTAATCCCACCCCCGTCTCTAATCTATAAAAATACAAATATACAGTACTTCCTGCAAGTTACAGTATTTCTATCTTAAACATGTTTTTTTTATCAATATATATACCAAATAATGGCATACCATTAACTGAATTATTAAGTGCTAATAATGGTGATGTTATCATAGGTAACAGATATCACATTCTTATGGTTCATACCAACAATGGTAATACATTATATATTCCAAGAATAAGACATAAACATACATATCAACTTTAGTAATAGACAATAACAGCAGTAGCAGCAGCAAGGACACATTTACACCAAGTATTTATAAATTCAAGGTCCTCTGACATATTGTGACCAAACCATGTTTTTATATAACATTTTAGATCTGAAAATATTTTGGGATTGCTAATGTTGAGTACCCAGACTATTCCAATATTTCACACCACATACTGACACACAAAAATATTTGCAATTTATTCTAAATTTGGGTATTGTAAATTTTCCATATCCTCTCAAATTATGAACGAACTCTTTAATTTTAAATAACTGTTGTAGATTAATTAGAAATGATTAGTTTTATTTGTATGTTTGTTTTTTGTGTTTCTGTAAAGCGCTTTGTGACAGCTCAGGCTGTTTGAAAGCGCTATATAAATAAAGTTGAGTTGATTTGAGTTTGGTTTAACATTGAAAAAAATTGTAAAAAAAATAAAAAAATTAAAAAAATTCTACACAGTGTCCCTTTAAAAAGAGCAAGCGAGAGAAACATAGCTCAAGTGAATTTTGGCATAAATTTCATTCAAGGGCATATCAGCATAAGAACCCAGATCTGGGAGTGACATTATGACCAAACTGACCTGGAAGGACCTTTACACGAATGAAAGTTTTGGGAGCTTTCTGCTTATTGTTTTAGGTTTTCTTGTATTTTTTCCCAATTCTTTTTTCTTCCTCTGTCTAATAAATTTATTATTAGTAATAATAATAATCATAACAATAATAAAAAAAAGAAGAAGAAAAAGTGTTGTGCAGGTTTGCAACACGGGAGGTGTAGTTCCACCTTCGAGAATTCCATCCTTCATTCTATAGGGCGTGATTGGCTGCACTGCAGAAAACGTCATGTGGGTTTTCCCCGCGTCATTCCATTCTTGCGCATGCTCACCTGCACACAAGACAGCCACCAGCAGCAAAAGCAAACGCGAAAACATTGGACAGAAGAGAGGAGCAGCCCCCTTTTCCTGACAGCGAAGCTCCCGTTTGTACGTACGCTTCTACTTTCTGTTTCGTATCAGATAAGCATAGTATTTATTGCATACATCAAGCTTTGTCAGTTTTTAATGTTTGAGCGAATTTTTCATGCGATTGTCTGCTTATTTGAACGGTGTCGGAGTTCTCCGTCCCGTCCGTTGCTGGCAGGGCTATTTATTTATTTATTTATTTATTTACTTTGTAACCGTTATAGACGTTTTACCACAATTGTTTACCCAGTGTTTGGCCTCTTTTACAAAACCAAGTTATCACCGTACAGTGAAAAATGGCTACGCAGTGACGCTTATCACACTGCAGCGTGCAACCTTCCAGGAAACGCCAGGCAGCCTTTTGCTGTGTTTATTCAGTGCTGCTTCCTTTATCAGCAGCTCCGCTTCCAGCTTGAGCTCTAGGTTCAAATTACAGGTCTGCGGCGATGATCAAGAATGATACTTTAAAACAGACTCATAAATTCATCTTGTACAATAAAATATTATCTCTTATTGAAACTGTTCGTGAATGATATTTTAAAACGTGCATCCAAATATGGTCGTTCCGTTGTTAGATTTGGAATGAAAACAGAGACCCATCATTTATTTCTGTCTTGGTAAGTCTGTCTCAATTGTGTTGGCCTGGTGGTCTATTATAAATAGAGCAGCAGTGACGCTGGTAAACAAATTAAGATTAATTAATTTATAAGGCCATACTATTGTTTTGACCCTGTACTATTGACCCCCAGACAAAGGCCACATTTTCACATTATCAAGTGTGCAGAGAAGATAATTTGCATGAAATAGTAACTGTTGATTGGAGCTACAGTGTACTTTGTGTGTATGTGGTTGGTTAATGACAGTCAGCCTGCTTTTTTTTTCTTTTCCTGTAGCCACTTTATTGTCTCTCCTGCAGACACAGGAAATGAGTTATGTTCTGTCATATTGTTTTGATTGATAGGCAGAGCTGGGGGGGACGGTTACTTTAAAAATGTATTCCGATACAGTTATCTGTTTAAAATTGTACCGTAGTTAGTAACATAATTCAAGTAGCCACCATAATATTAAAGAAATGTTTACTAAATAAATTATTACTTTTAATTGCTTTTGGATTACTCCAATATATTGACAAAAATTTATGTTATGACTTGTCTGATCTTTTCTGTCTTATGGACGTTGAACAAATGTGGTTTTGGAATGCGACAGGAAGCCTGATCATCCCACAATTCAAATCCAAGGCACAATAACTCTGAGATAGACAAGATAACCGCCTTGTGCACTTTGCTGCAGAGTTAATTTCGACATCACGTTTTTTGTGTGAATGTCATTTAAAATTAATCAGTAAGTCCTCCTCTGAGTATGGTACAAACCAGTCCAAATTGGTTCCCTTCAAGTCACATTTAAACTGACAGCGCAATGACCAGCTCCCTGTCTCATTTACTTGCTGGTCAACAAAAACCCGACATGGGAAGACCAATGGCGGTCCATTGAGCTATATTGTGACCAATTGTTATCCACTTAACTCCAGGAAAGTTTATTTGGCCAACGAGTTTAAGCACGGGCGAGAACTCGACTGCAGCATTTCTGTCCTTGCATTAAAAATGTAATCCTTGTTTGTTTTGGACCTCTTGAGTTTGTGGCTCTAGTGAGAAGCTAAATTAAATACATTTATTTTCTAGTACAATAAATCAATTAATTACCAGAATTGTATCGAAATGTCTACCTTTGCAAATATAATGATGCTCACAATAGCGTTAAGAGTTATTTGGTTAACAGTATGATTATTTGGCTTTGTTTAAAACTTCACTGTTTTTCCCACATAATGAAAAAGAAGCATGATGCAGTGTAGGTCAACACAACGTTACAGCCATTATGTTAAGAGTATATTGTTAGCTATTATCTCTCTCAGGGGCACTCAAAACAAGCACTCAATATGGCTCAATCCTTGACGCAACACTTGCATTGAATCTAATTTTAATGTGTGTTTCCATAATGTGTTCACTGAATGATGACATGTTGTAAATAAACCAGACGAGGTTACTACATGAAATGACACGTCAAGTAAAAAATATTATCCTCTCTTTATTGCTCAGTGGTGGTACTCATTGGCCAACCTCATCTACACCTTCCGTATCTTCTGTCAGCCACTTCTGCTTGCCACTCATTTAATGTAGCATGTGATGCTGTTAAGTTGTCACCCAGCCTGATTGCGGTGCTTCTTGAGAGAGCTGCTCTTAGTTATATTTTCATTGTCATTCAAACTATCTGGAAGTGCAACCAATTTTTAAGGAATGTTGATTTTGTGTTCAAATGTAGTGCAATGTATAGTGCTTGTCGTTTATGGTTGATAAACACGATTGTTTTTGATTGATGTTAAAATCAGGATTAATAAATATGATGATTGTTTCCAAAGTGCATTATTTATTCAACTACCAAAACTTAACTTTAAATCTAATGTGAACGAACAACCAGAAAGTAACAAGTACAAGGCTCGAAATAAGTGGAAGTCACTGATGAGCAAAACTGCTCCTCAAAGCAAAAAGTTATTTCGAGCCTTGGGCACCTCTGATTGCAGTGGCAGACATACTTTGGCCAGTAATTTGATTCCCCTCCTGTGCATTACTGGAACAATGCTAGTCATCAGATTTAATGTCCTCGTCGACTTAAACACATTACAGACAATGTGACTGCAGAAAAAGGACAGTTCATCTAGTCTCAGTCAATTAAGGGGATACTGTACTCCACTTATTATGCCATTATAGCAATAAAAGGTTACTATTTTGTCTTTAATTAATTTGATACTTTTATTATTTTTCACGTACAATTTGTACCTTTTAAAAACACATTTTCCAACTTGCTGTCAACTGAAAATGACATCACAAGGGCTCAGGTAACCAATCGCAGCTCAGCTTGTGAATGTCACATGACCAAACCGAGAAAAAAGCATGCGTAATACCCCATTGCATTATGGGGCGAAAATGACGAACCTAAATCATGCACGGCAGGCATAATAAATGGTAAAATTAAATAAAATAGTAAGTAAAATAAATCGTAAGTGGCGCAAATGCCTAAAAAAATTGGGTTTTTGTTTTCACTCGCGCATGCGCAAATAATACCCCGTGGCATTATGGGAAGGTATGCTAACTTTGTAGCAATGTAGCCTCCAAGTATGTTTGAACATACCTGCGAGTATGTTCCAACATATTTGTGAGTATGTTCGAACGTATTTGTGACTATGTTCGAACGTATTTGCGACTATGTTCGAACGTATTTGCGACTATGTTCGAACGTATTTGCGACTATGTTTGAACGCATTTGCGACTATGTTCGAACGCATTTGCGACTATGTTCGAACATACTCGCCAGCCAAAAATGTTTACTCCACAATGGCAGCTCTACGCTTTCGTAGTTTTACAAGCAGTGAGTATGACTATCTGATAAACATTAGCACGCTAGCAATTTAAAGCAAAGCACTCTTGTTTTCTTTTCACAGATGCAGTGTTGGTGATGTCCATAACATAACTTACAGATCAACACAATCAAGGCAAATGAAACCTCATGCAGCAACAATCGTGTTCCTGCAGAGCACTTAGTAGCTCAATCTGAAACCTATAGGGAAAGAACCAGCATAGATTCCATTGCAATGGACAACCTCATAGACTTTGATCTACCATCTGAGGCTACAACTCTTACTGTGATGAACGATGCCATTCAGGGCCATTCAGGCTTTCTGTCCCCAGAGCACCCGTCCTCCAGATTCCCCCAGCAACCCTCAATGCCCGAGCCGATCGCACCCACCGAGTCCAGTTCACGTCACCATGATGAAGATGAAGAAGAAAATGAGAGCGACGCAACAGAGTCGGCAGACAGTGAGAATGACATGGATCCACCCTCAACTATGTGGGAACTGAGACGGTCTTCATCCTCTTCTGTTCTCAGTAGTGAGGAAACTGATGCTGAGGCCTTAGAGAGAAGGGAGTTCATGAAGGCGTATGTGGAGAAAGTGTTTCATGGAAGGTAAGGTGCACGGTCGGGAAGATGCTTGATTATTTACTTAATAAAGAACATTGAATTGTGCTATTCTGACTGAATTGTTATTGTTAGAGCCCATCTGCATTCAACCAACAGGGGCAGTGACTTTCATATCCAGCAGATGGCGCTGTAACTTTGTGCATCGGTTGAGGATCATTTCTGTAGATTTTTAAATCTCTCACTGTAGTTTTAGATGTTTCGTGTCTCTTGTGTCAAAATATTTTTCTGCGGCATTTATCATCCATTGTACATGTTATGAAACTGACGGCTTGTGTTTTCAATCTTCTCTTTCTTTGATTTTTTTTTCACAACCTTTTCTCAGGCAGGACTTGGACCAAGAAGAGAAAGCTCGTTTTGGAGAGCTATGCACTGGCGAGAATGGCAAAGGCAGGGAATGGTTTGCGAAATACGTCAGTGCACAGGTAAACAAGGAAGAAATTATCAGTCTAAAACAATCTAGTTTGACTAGTCTATTTACCAGATACCAAATGACAGACATGTGACTTTTTTTTCCCCTCAGTGTAATCATTTATTGTGATTTCTTGACTGACAAATCCTTCCTCTCCATTTAAAATCATTAGAGCTGAATGCTGTACAGGAAATGCAGAAAATCTTCTTGATTTGTAATTTTCTCTTCCCCCACTCAGCGCTGCCACTCCAAATGTGTGAGTGAAGCTACCTTCTATCGACTGGTGCAGTCATTTGCAGTCGTGCTATTTGAGTAAGTCAGAAAATTAATATTATCTTTAGCACTAGATAAAAGAATGAAATGCATGATTGCTGCTGTTTGAATTCAGTGTAAGCATTTTTTTTTTTTTTGCAGATGTTACCAAATGGATGGCTACAGCCCAGCAAAAAACCTCATGACTATGTGCTTTACATACTACTATATTGGTAAATAAATTTTTCCCCTCACACAAAAATGTAAACGACCAGAGACTTCTACTAATACAGTATTTAGAAGAATAACTTTGCATAGAGTGGAATGTAATTTCATTGTTGTTAATGTATAAATCAAGGTTAAGTGACCCCGAATTGCCTTTCTATGTATTTTCCTGTAAAGGGAAGTCCCAGCCATCTCCCGCAGAGCTCCTTGATCGAGGTGTCCCTCCAGCTGGACTGGACTCGTATTTAAACAAGGCCAACTCCTGGCTCTCTGTTAAGAAGGACGCCGCCGAGCGCCTGCTTAAGAACTCATCCAAGACTGACGTCAAAGGCTTTTTTGGCGGCCTGGAAAGCAAACTGAGAAGCTCGGTAACTCAAAAGTCAGAGTAAGCAAACATAACGTCTTCGTTTGGCTCTTCTTGAGAACTTTATGTTTCTGATTTAATGCACCCTTTCCGCTTGTATTCACTGCAGGGGTGTTGAAAATCCAGTTGAGACAAAACCCAAATCAGGTAAAGGGCATTAAACTTACTTTGTGTTTTGTTTTATTTAATGGAAATTTCCTATTGCATTTGCATGACTTCATTCATGTTTATTAATGTTAATTTGATGATGCTTAACAGCATTCAACATAACATTTTCACCCTAGTGTCAGAGGCTCCAGAGGTAAAGAAGGGAGAAAAGGTTTACTTGTACACCCATCTGAAGCAGCAACCCATCTGGTATGTGTTGTCTTGTCCATTTGTACAGCGTTAAAGAATTAAAAAAAATGAAAAATTGAACTTTACTCTCAGTCTCCATTTTACAGTACATACTGTATTGTGTTTAGAACACACTCGCTTACAACATAGGGCCGCTATCTTACGTGGGTCTGGCACCAATAAATTCATTCGAGCTCTTTTATTTATTTAGCGATTTTGACGCAGATTGTTTTGTTACAAACATAAGACATTTAGCGATGACAATTTTCTCCCTTTTCTGTTCTAGAGACCACAAACAAACCCTAAAAAGTATCTTAGTTAGTAGTGGTGAATTTCACTCAGAGTCCGTCAGCAATAAGTTGTCCGTGCGGAAACACGAAATATTCCTTCCGGGTCTCACGGCAACTTCTTGGTGGCGCCAACATGTTTTTTTTGTTTTTTTGTTTTTTAAATTAAACTTCGATTAAGCTTCGATGCCTGCATTTTTGGGTCGACCCCAGCCCTAAACAAAAGTAATTTTCTGATGATTAATGTACTTAAGTATTGGAAGTAAGTCTTTAACTTTAGTGTACTTCAGTGGCGTAATTAAAGCTTTGCATGTTGGATATGGTGTTAGCTAGCAAACTTTAGCCTTGCCATGATGTTAGCAATATGTGTAAACAAGCTCATAATATCCAACAGAACCTGACATTTTAACTTCACTGAGTTAATATAAATTAGCTGATCCTAAATTGTTATTCTTATTCAGTTTGGACAGGAACTTTTTGAATGCAAATATTTCTATCACATAATCCGTTCTGTAGGCTGCATCATACAGTTGCAAGAGTCTTTCAGGCCAATGTATGAGAACAATACCTGTAAATACTCCCACAGGTGTGTAATGTTGTCCTCGTTATTAACCACAAAGGAGTCAAAGGAGTTCACAGCCTGTTGGCATCTTGGTCGTTATCTGTTGCTTTATATTTTGTGTGAGCAGCAGGTGCAAATTCATCCATTTGTATTGTGTCAGTATTCTAGTGGGGGGGTTTCCATGTGGATAGGAAGGAGGCAGGTACATTGTGTGCCTCGCTCTGGACAAGCCGGAATACTTCTGCTTTGTATCATGTTCAGGAAATACATGAATGAACAATTTCTTCTGATTTTATTTTGGAGTAATAGTGGAGAGATGAATAAGGGGGGCATATATCAGAGTGAAAACATCCTTTTTATTCTGGAAATGTAGTCGCATAAAGTGAATGTTGATAGAAATATAAATTACCAAGTAAAACACGGATATGTGAAATTCCACTTAAATACTGCAACCAAAATATTTGTACATTGTTACATTAAAAGACTGGGTACCACCTGGACTGTCAGCTATCATTCGTAGGCCACATATAGATGAACAATCAGTCACATTTGCATCTATGGACAGTTAGAGTATTCAATCAACTTAATAAGCACGCTGTTGGAATATGGAGTACATGCAAACGCCGCACAATAGGAAATTTGAACACTGAACCTCTCGACTGTAATGAGCTAACCATTATCACACCATTCTGTCAATAGGACAGTCTATTAATATTTAAAAATATATACAGTTATGCATGTGCATTGCTTTTAAGTATTTATGTTAAACATTTCTATAGAAGTAACAAAAAACTATTCTCCATCTTTTTTTTTTTATTTGCTCCCTATCAGGCACACATTACGATTTTGGAACGCTGCATTTTTTGATGCAGTTCATTGTGAGCGGAAAAAGAGGTCACCAACAACAAGGTGAGTCTAAACATCATACGGGACTAAATAAGATTTCCTCGATTATATGATGTGGAATTGTTTTTGAAAATATGAGAAAATGTTCTTTCCTGTGTGTGCTTGTGTGTCTGGGTGAAGTTTGCCCCTCTTTTCTATTCGCTCTCTTTCTGCATGTGGACTTAACCGTGTCTTCTTGTGCCTTGCTGCCGAGCAGGGGAATACAAGATGGAGAGAAAGATAAGAGGTCTGTCTTACATATGACTGCTGCTCTCACAAAGGATAATCCAAAAAAAAAAAAAAAGAAGAACAAGACTTTTTGAAATGTATCCAAACAATTCGATGCTATTGTGCCTGTCCTGTTTTTATGCGCATGGCTTCATGTGATTCAGCAGGCTCTTCGTAATGGAACATTTTTGGTTCTGTTAAACGCTGGTTTATGTTTTTAGTTCTTTGCTTTTGAGGTCTGGACTTGAGGCTGCCCAAGTTGGACTATGAAAAAATGGCAGCGCTTGCTCTGCCTCTGACAGCGCAAAAGGATGACAGAACGTCTGCTTAATAACTACGTTGAAGTTTTTCTTTTTCTTTTTTTTTTTTTTAATCTTAAAATGGCTTCCTTTAAAACCAGAATTCTGTGTCACATTGTAGCCAAAGGTACAATCCTGATGGATTCATGCGATTTGTTCATCCTTGTGGAAACCAAGTTGCTATGACTTTGACTTCTTGTTGTAAGGCATGCTTGTTTTTGTTCCAGCTTTTTTTCTCTGCCTATAATGTCCTCGTCGTACTTTATATTAATCTGTCTTTATTTGGTGGTGTGTGTTGGCATGTCATCAACATTTTCTGGAACCAGCAGGTCCACTGCTTGCTTTTCACTTCTGCTTCACAGCTCAATGCATCATTTTCTGATTTCCTGTATGCAGTCTCTTTTCTTCTTCTTTTTTTAGCAAAAGAAGCAAAACATTCTGCTGCTATTTTGCCATTTTACAGCAACATATTTTACAAAACAGCACAAGCACTAGAAATGTTGAAATGTGTCTTATGTGTATAATTAATGTTGGAAAATGTTGAAGCAGACATGGTGAATAAGACTTACAACAAGTTGTCCTTCATGGTGTTTGATCCATGAATGAATGTTTCCTGCTTCACTTATACTTACTCTTTAAACATTATATTAACATTTTAACTTAATGAAACCAAGATTGCAACAGATAACGAGACTGGAAGAGGAATGAGAATTTTATTTATAGAATAACAAATTTTGACATTCCGCTCCTTTTTAATGTAGTGTAAAAAATACTGAAACGTTGAAGAGTTGGAAATGTGCGTTAAAAGATTAGAGAAAGTCAAATTAAGGTCACCTGTAAAGGTTTTATAGTACATGTGTCCCAAGGATGAATCAGTATTTGTTAGTGGTTGATGTTCTAACTCATTAATCAGACTCAGTTAACAGTAAAATATTTATTTTCTATATATTGTATTTAAAAAAAAAAAAAAGTGTTTTTTTAATTTTTAATTTTTATTTTTTTTTATTTATTTTTATTTATTTATTTTTTTTGAGAATTCATGGCAAACTTTTTCTGTCAACAGGGAAAAGTGGTGTCACATGACCCAGGAGGAAAGAGACGACACCTCCAAAATGGATGAGAACATTGCCTTTGGCCAGCTGGGGTAAGGAAGCTGCCTTCTGTGTAGTCTTCATCATTCAGTAAATTGCAAGAAATTGCATCTTTTGGTACTGTGAAAGAGCCTTGCTAATCATATTTGTATGAAAAAAATAAAACAAACACTTTGAACAATCAACACACCTTCTGTATTATTACGCAGCTCAGCAAACTAGTTCCCATTCATTACTCCTTGCATCAGCACCCAAGTGGAAAAACGGATTCAAGAATTCAATCAAATCTTAATTAGATCTCCACAGATAATTGAGCGCAAGCCATTCTTTTCAGTGAACTTGAGCAAGCATTGGATAAAACAACAGGAGAGCAAACATTAAAAACAATTACCGGTACAGCATATCCAAAAGCAAAATAGTTGTCATCAAAAAAAGATCATTTATGCTATGATGTTTTGCTTTTATTTTTCAGGACATTTACTCACAACATGCTGGCGTTTGGCCTCAGTAAAAAACTGTGCAACGATTTTCTGAAAAAGCAGGCTGTCATTGGAAACCTGAATAAAGGTAATACATTTAAACCATAGTCTGTTTATTAGCGTATGGTATTATTTTAAGTTTGGCACTGGCACTTTGCACACTATTGAGTTCTCAGACATCTTACACCCTAAAAACATTTGGCTCAAAAATAACCCAAATATAGGTTTAAAAAAAACAAAAAACAAAAAAACAGATCCTTTACTTGGGTCAATTAGACCCAAAATTGGGTCATATTGTATTTAAAAAAAAACAACAAAAAAAACAGAAAGTTGGGTCAGTTTGACCCACCTTGGGGTCTGAAATGGGGTGATTTTTCTATAAAACAACCCAGGAAGTTGAGTTGGGTTAGGCTGGATGGATGTCAAATGATATCAACTTTCCAAAGCTCTGTTTTCTTATACAATATACAGCAAATTATTGGTTGCAAAGAGATTGAGCATAAGATCAGCGAGGAGTTAATAAATTAAGTGATAAAATGTGCTTTATTAGAAGGTTCTATAACCTCTGACCCAAAGCAAAAAAAAATCCAGAAAGGATCTCACACAACTTTATTTTGTTTTGTTTTTATTTGTTTTGTTTTTTTTAGCATAATAATAATAAGGTAATTTTGCATAAAACAACCTATAAAATTGGTTCAAATACTCTACTTGGGTCAATTTGACCCACCTTTCTGTTTGTTTGTTTGTTTGTTTTGGGGTTTTTTTTTCAGAGGTTATAGAGTCTTCTAATAAAGCACTTTTTTTTCACTTAATTTATTAACTCCTCACTGATTTTATGTTTAATCTATATATATATATATATATATATATATATATATATATATATATATATATATATATATATATATATATATATATATATATATATATATATATATAGTTTTGTTTTTTGTTTGTTTTTTTTAATCCATAATTGAGTTACTTTTGACCAAACTGTTTTTGGAATGTATAACCATTTACTGTAAAGACTTGTATGTTTGTTTGTTTTCAAGAATACCAAAATGACATCATTTAAATCTTCACAGAACAGTACACGTTGCTAAGTGACCACATTGAGAAAATGGCGGCAGAGTGAGGGTCAGGACGACATTGTGGATTTCAAAGTCTCCGGTCTTCGCTTCGCATGAGCCAAACCTAATCAATGTCAAGTGGAATGGAAAACACATTACTGTAGTGAACTGTATCATAGTCGTAGCAAAGCCTGTCCGTCCAATTTGGGTGCGCTCTACTCAGCGCACCCTTCATCAGCAATAATACATCATCATCAGCTGTTGCCGCTTCAGTATGTACAATATAACATGTATGTGTAACCTGAAAATGTGCATCTGTGTTGCAACAATGCAACTTACTGTAGGTTTAGTATACTGTGCAATAATCTCTAGTAACTCTTTTCAACTGCTACTACCAGTGACTGAGTATTTTTTTTTTCACTCTCATGAGCGCTCCATAACTTTACACTTTACATCGTCAGAGACTGCTTTAACAAAAATAACGGATTGAGTAGCATTTAAAATAAAGAAAAATTGAGTTGATTCAATTAGATATGGATTTATGGCCAGGAGACTGAACTTATCAGATCGCATAAAGACCGGTAAGTTCAATTCCCCAGTTGTTACATAATGTCTGACTGCATATTATCCAAAATTATCCCTTTGAAATATTTGATATATCCCCATCTAGTTATTCGTTTATACTTTTTTTTGTCCGGGCGTTAAATTGGACAAACAAGTCTCGATAAGTGTTTGTTTAGGAGGAGTGACTGACCAACTTTATGCGCCATCCTCTCGTAGTGAACTTCTACTGTAGCATTCGTCTTCACCAGAAGCAAAATGTGCTTTTAAATGCTTGGTACATTTGAGTGTTGCAAATCATTTCATGTAATTAAAATCAAGTCATTATTGAGCAGATAGTGGGCATTTATTGTCAGACTTTATCAAGTACAGTGTGTGAATTATGTGTCACTATTTGTTCCTGTAAAAAAAAAAAAAAAAAAAAAATGTCCTGATTGTGTTCCATGAGGAAGGATAATGAACGTGAATGTTTGTGTGTTCATGAATACATATGTCTTTACAAATGTTGCACATGCCATACAGCTGATTATAATCATCAGCTTCTTTGCCAGATTGCACTGTTTTATATTATTTGCAACTGTCACTTATTAGCTAGAATATTCATTAGGAAAACTGTTATTTTGTGTTTGTGGGCGTTTTCTCTTTTGAGGTTAACCTCACTATGTGGCAGCTTTATGATGCTTTTTTTTTTTTTATGCCTATAGTTTGTTGTTGATCACAAAATGTGTGTTATGTGTTTGAAGCATTTATTTGTATATTGTAGTGTTTATCTGTACAGTAGATAATACTCTGCCTTTACTTTTGATACCCACTTGAAGAATCCATCCAGTTCCCCTTAATGCCTTTGTTCCACTCATTGCAGTGCACCTATGCTTCTAACTGGTATTTGTATCGTGAATTAAGTAAGCATGTTCCGGGCTGTTTAGAATGTGGTACTGCAGAATGTTGAGGTCAGAGACGTGAATTTAGAAGTCAGTTTGAAATTCAACCAGAAACAATAGATGAGCAGGGCACTCTGTGAAGAACACGAGGTTAAATTGACTGAGTTGTAGCTCCTGAATTCTCAGAAATGTGTTCAGATGTGCATTTTTTTTTATTTCATTATTTTTTATTTTATTTTTTTTATTTTTTTTAATGCATGTGCAAGTCTATGTTAAATCAAGATGCTGTATTAAATGTATTTTTATGGTGATATTTTGTGAGCTTTTTTTTCCTCAAGGTTATCAGTTATCATGTCTGAGGGGGGGGATTACAATACATACATGGTACACCAAACAAAAACATAATTTCAGAATGATTTTTCTTTAAAAAAAAAAATTTGATTGCTGTGGTAATTGGCAGTGGTAGAACATACTACAATATCTGTCATTATGGAGTGAGACATTTGTGTGACATAAATATTCACAAAAATCATTGAAAACACCCTTTATAGCCTTAACATAATTTGAATTCCTTGTATTGAAAAACAAATTCAAATTGTTTGCTATAAAACCTTCCAAAAAAAGTAGTGAAAATAGTTATTTTGCTTGGTAATGAGCTACTTTTATTATGAAGTAATTCAGTTACTAACTCAGTTACCTGTACTTTTTTGAGCAAGTAATGAGTTACTAGAACTAATTACTTTTATAAAGTAACGTTCCCAACACTCGAACCCAGATTAAGAACCTCCGCACCACACTATAGAAGCATGTCATGGGAAATCAGACAAGCAAGGTGGTGCCATAGCCACTCACTGAAATACTGAGTTGTCTTAGTATCTTTTACTTTAATTGAAAATGTATTTATGAGTTACAATAACCTTGATAGATTGTGTTGAGAGACATTGAAGCTAAGTTTATTATCATTATTAAGCCATGAGAGTAATGAGAGTTGTGTGGTTAACATCAAAATCAAAACCATGTCAGGCTGAGCAAAGAGAACCTGCTTAAAAAACACTGCACACCAAAGAGTTTCTCTGAGTGTATATGCGTGACTGTGAGCGCTTGTATACGGCTATGTGTCAATGCGAGTGAGGTGTTGATTAGGACCCTCTGTAGCTGTACAATGTGCTGGAGTGTTCCAGTGTTTGAGTTGTAGTTGGAGCTGCCTGCACTCAGTGCTGTGTATAAATAAACAGCAGTCACACTGACTGCACTCTGATTGGCCGTCCTGTAACAAGCTCTGAAAGGCCAGTTTGCAATGTCACAGCACGAACGCCCTCATCCATCTAATTAATGCCAGACCTTTACACAATGGACAACCACGTGAGACGTATTCATTTATTGGCATAGTTGCTCTATTCAAACGGATGTCTGAATTAAATAATGATGCTGTGCATTAAAAATGGGCATCCTGATTATGTCTTTAATCAATATCTTTGCATTAGGATGTCTTTTTTTACGTCTTTGGGTCACAGAGCTGGCAAATCCAGGTCCTGAAAGCAAAAATCCTTCCACAGTTTGTCTTTAGCCCATGATGCTAGCTAGCGAGCAGTGATAATTTCGTTGCCGAAAACTTTTCATCATAGGCTAGTTTTCATCATGATTTTTTTTTTCAGAAATTAAACGAAAACTAAAATAGAAGCCATTCATTGAGACTATAACGATAACTAAAATTGACAATTTCGTCAATGACTAAAACGAAAATGAAAACAGAGTGACGAAAATTCACACAATTCAATCAGTACGAATAAACCACGGGTTGGAGAAAATAACCACTCAAACTGTTCAGTTTTTTTTTAATTTAGGTGAAAACTATGTTATATTATTGTCAGTTCAACATGTTTCATTGAAACTATTAATAAAGACACCTGTTAAATGTTAACCTCGCAATAACAACACAGTAATTTCGTCGGAAAAGGCGGGACATTCTGTACAATAATTCGAGCTGATTGGACGATGCGACATTCTACACGTTTGTTTTAGCCAACCACGGCCACGGAAGAAATGTGTTTGTGTCCGTGTATCGTTCTTGTCGAAGAGGGGGAAAAGCACGAACATCTTACCAGCTAGAAATGCACGAAGCGCCTCTCGCTGTTCACCATTCAACGAAGAAATGGTGAGTAATTCTGCGAGAACAGAATGAATTGTAGCATCCATTCGTCCATGTTAGGTTTGTATGTTAGCCCCGGCGTCGGCGCTGGCTTCCTGGTTTTGTCATAGTTGCATATCCCGCCCCCAAACACAATGTCGCTCTGTGATTTGTCCGAACCACCAGTGGTTCGGGAACGGCAGTTATCTGCGGGAGCGGTACAAGATGGAATTTTCCGGAGTTTGTGAACTCACAAATACCGCGAGAACTCATCTTGCGAGAGCAAGGCTAGTTAAATGGGTCTTGCGTGTTAAAATACAGTTACAAATAGGTGTGTTATAATTTTCTGTATGAAAGTTTTAATGTATGCTACTGAAAAATATCGACTAAACTGTCAATTAAGTCGACTAAAATTGCCCTTTTTTGTCGACTAAACTTGCTCTTTATTTTCGTTGACTAGAATTGAATTAAAAGTAAAATACAATCAGATGACTAAATTGTGACTAAAACTTTAATTTTAGTCAAAGGACTATAACATTAAATTGAGATTTCTTGTCAAAACTAACACTCATAGCGCGCTCCCTAGCAGCCGCTGGTAAACGAGCGCCATAGGTGCTGATAGCTAGCTAGCACCTGGGGCTAAAGCCAAACTGTGGCAGGGTTTTTACTTTCTGAACCTGGATTTGCCACCTCCACTTCTAGAAGTACCAGGTGAATTGAGCATGTCTTCACTGTTGCTATTTTTAATTCTTATTAAGGTCTGGTAGGGCAAAAGATGCACTGTGGATCTGCATTTCAGTCCACAGCAACTTCTCCAGGGACTTTCCTGCAGGAAGCAACCGCCATTAAGAGAGGGTAGAGATGAAAAGCACTCTCCAAAAACAACAGTCTATGTTTATGAAACTGATATAGAAGGCCAGCGCATCAACAGGAGCATCGTTTAATGTAGCGCACATCCTGACAAGCACAAAAAGCCCTACACTGATGGCGGGATTGTTAAAAGGGTGATGACCACAGTGGCAGAATCATCATTCTAGGACCATAAAAGTGAGACAACGATCTTGTCCGCTATTGTTGATCTCCATCTTGGTGCACACTGTGGCGTGGAGGGTGCGTGTGCTGCGGATGTGGTGACACAGATGGAGTTAAGAGTTGCTTCTGGCTTTCACACATTTGTGACAAGTCTGTGGACTGCAATCTGGTGATACAGCACAGTGGTTGTTTTCCATCAAAGGCAGGGTTTGATTGATTTGTTTTGGTTGTTTCAAATTTGACTGAGAAGATAGGGACTTCTTTTGTCTCAGTAGTTACAAGTCTGAGTGAACAACAATAACATGAGGTTACACAAATATCCATTCTAGGACCATTTTAATATCTACATGCTTCCAGCGTGGAAGAACCTTTGCAAAGTGACACCGAAAGACAGAGCAAGCTAGAGTTAGCCGGAGCAGCTAACGAGCGGGTAGCAGGAGCTAGCCTAAGTCATAGGCTGGATCGAGTGGCTAACAAGAGCGGCTTGTCAAGTTATCTTTATTTATATAGCAGTAGAAGAAGCTAGTAAAAACTTTCAAGAACAAAGCAGAGGGCGACAATTGGCGGGAGCCCGAATCACGAGACTCAGCGACAGCCACCTGCAGGCTCCAGCTGTGGAAGGTAAGCGGTGGTCCAACACTAGCTGCAAGCAGGGCTAACTACAGCCGAAGCTGAGCCCAGCTTTCTTCGCACAGTTATATACAATTGTAGTGGTTTTGTATTGATGAATATATAAAGTCGTTTTGTCATTTACTGTATGTAAAAGCCTTGTAAAACAATGGCATGTACACTCATTTTTGTTAGTGTAAACAGAGGAGGCCATCGGTTGTCCACAACTCATAAATTGACATTAATCAAACCAGGCTACACCGAATTGTATTAATTTGTAGCATCTCTGTCATTGTCACTGTGACACAGCCGCTGTACTTTTTAAACAAAACGGAGACATTCAGCGTCCCTCTAACAATAACACATTCAGCAAACACGTTCAATTTGTACAAGAGCAGCTGTATGGTATAAATCTTAAGTATAGTTTGTTTTAGCTTAGTGCTCAAGATGCAGCAAGATGGTGTGCATGTTTACATACGTGTGTACAGAGGGGGTGGCGGCCCAAAGTGATTAAGCTCCGCCTCGTCGGTGGATTAGGCATCAGGGTGGTCCCCGTCATGGGATGGTAATCCTTGCTGCTGTGTACAAGTCCCTTTAGCAGTCTTCATACAAACACACGCACTCACATACACAAACATCAGTATTTATTAAACATTTATCCAAGTAAACTTTCTACACCAAAATCAAATATTTTCAGGTTTCAGGATAAATAGAATGTTCTCACTCATGTTTGTGGATTTCATGTTAGCTATAATCCCGTTGTTTGGATTCTAAAACAGGCTTTATGGGGTACCGTATATGCCACGGAAGAGGCGGGACTGTTTTTGCACATCAGCTTTGGTTCCGGTTCGTTTTGCGACGTGTGGGCAGCGTCAAAATACTTGTGCTTTCGACTTTGTGCCCCTCGGTTGCGTGTTCGCAACCCGGACCGGAACCAAACTCGTGCAAAATCACGGAAGTCGGAAGTCCCGCCTCTTCCGTGGCATATACCCCATTAGTGCAATACAGGTGACCAATGTAAATAATTACAGCATTTGGTATTATGATATTTAAATATAAACAGCATTCTGTTACTGGATCATCTCTGCTCAACATGCTACCATTCCCACAAGTACAATCACCATGTAGCCATCAAAAGTATAAACATTGTCATATTACGGTCATTCTTAACCAAGACTACGAACTCTATTTTAAAACTTCAGTGAAAATTGACACTTGTCTATGACCAAAATGTGAAAAATATGATTAGTGCACATATTAAACAGTATTATGAATGGCAACAAACTTTCCCGTTCTTAATTGATGAAAGGAGACTGATTCTGTCCTCTTTCATCTAAGAACTGCTTCAAACATCAAAGCGTATGTAGGGATGGAAGAATGTTGATTTGTTGTGATTGTATTGTATTGGTGTTAATGTTTTATGTTATGTTTGGGTTTTTTTTTATGTTCTGTAAAGCGCTTTGTGACAGTTCAGGCTGTTTGAAAGCGCTATATAAATAAACTTGAGTTGAGTTCAGTTGAGTTAATTATAAGGTCATTTTTTGTTTATATTAATAAATATGTCAACATTTGATGCTTGACCAAAACTCGTTAGTGTTAAAAAAAAAAAAAAAAAAAAGTAAATAAAATAAAATAAAATAAATTAAAAAAGCATTTCACATGGTCTCACCCGTCTGCATGTCATATTGAACCATGGTTGGATCAAAATTAATTTTAATGTTACCCAATTATATCTTATAACTTATCTTGACTGTGTATTGAGGATAAATAACAATTCTGTTATGGAGGAGGTGGGTCTGAGTACCGGTTTAAAACTTGCATCACAAGCTGTTTGACTAGCAATTAATTAATGTGTCCCAAGACAGCCCATCAGTCTTCATCACAGGCCACACTCCTGCCTTTGCTTATGTGTCTTTCTGTTTCTTTCGAGTGAAAAGGTATAATAAACAAATGGATTAGGAGGCTTGAACCAGTATGTTTTTAAAGCTGCTGGTATTCTATGATGAATAGAGTTGGAAGAAAAAGTATGTGGACTCTGGAATTTCTTCAATTTCTGTATGGAATGGTTGAAGTAGTATGAATTTTATTTATTTTTTTTAAACCCCAATAAACGAACGATGAAATTAAATGCCACACAAACAATTATATGTTGACATATATTTGTTGAAACATGTATATGTGTTTTCATATTTGTATTGAAATAATAACAGCTAGACATTTACAGGACCGCCGCGCCGTGAGGAAAAAGTACCGGTAGTAAATCCTTGGATGTAATAACTGTTCTCACCTCATTTAGCAGCAATAACCTCAACCAAATGTTTCCTGTGATCTTACTGTATTTGTATCCATTTGTAACAACAGTAAAGAATTCTTCTGACACGTTCACAAATTCCTACAAATCTCAGAAACTACACCATCTGTTTTACTGTCTGCTATTATGTAATGCAAAATGGCTGCCACATCCTGGAACTTCAGGTTTTCTCCAGTGGCACTGACAATAAAGGCAGCCTGAGTGGACTTCAGAGGAGGAAGGAAAGAAAGGAAGACACTGAAAGGCATTTGTGTTAGTTTTCACGGAAAATAAGGAGGAAGTCAAGTCAAAAATGTTCCTAATAATAATGTGTTCTATATGCCTCCAATAGTAATGTTACGTAAGTAATCAGTAACGCGTTATGGCCGCCCCTGAAATGGGTAAAAACAGGTGGAGCAGCTAAAAACAGCTCAGCTTGTGAATCTCACATTACCAAACCTAGAAAACAGGTGAGCTGTGATTGGTTACCTGAGCCCTTGTGATGTCATTTTCAGTCGACAGCAATTTGCAAAATGTGTTTTAAAGGTACTAATTATACGCGAAAAATAATGAAAGTATCAAATTAGTTATAGACAAAATATTAACTTTTTATTGCTATAATGGGCTAAATAAGTGAAGTATCACTTTAATAAACACCAAACAATCAAATACATACAGAGCACAAATAAATGGTGTTGTGGCTAAAGGTAACCCATGGTGAACTTTTGTGTTATAAATATAATAATATCAAATAAGACTACGGTTTATTTGTTTATTCATTCATTCATTCATTCTGTATAATTTATTTATTTATTTTTTATTTTATCAGTGATATTTCTCAAGTGGATCATTTACAATAACGGTAATATTTCTTGATAAAAAGACCTCAGCAAAGACAAAAATGCAGATGATTGAATGAATGATTTGTTGTGTTAAGTTACTAATTCTAAAGAGACCAAATAACATGAGTACTATGTTGATAAGATCGTACTTATTTTCCTACACGCCTCTCTGTGTGTTTTCTCTATTATTTCCCCTCTGACATTTTTAGCATGTTTTATTTACCTCCAAAAAAGTATACACAGGAAATGTGTGTAATTGTGAGTTCCTTCTTCAAATGAGCGGAGAATTATTTATTTCAACAAACATTCCTGATTTGCACAGCCCTGCAGGGCCGAGCTTTCTCAGGCCAGTGGGTGTCCGAGCTGTAAAACTATATTTAGACAGGGCCACTCTCTGTTTGCAATGATGCTGTCAGGCCAACTGACTGCTTTGATTTCATGCAGGTGTCAGACATTCAGTGAGAGTTAATGAGAGGATGGGGGGTGGGGGGGGGGAATTGCCACATATTGGGCAGTTTCAATAAATTATACATTGTTGGAGAATCAGTCAAAGCTGAGCTTTCCGTCATGCATCGTCATGTTTGACTTTATTGATCATAAATTGAATCAAAATTCAAGTTAATCTTTTATTCTGAGCCTCAAGCCGATCGTTCCTTAATTTGTATAGCTTTCCAAACAAAAAAGTGGCAACGTTTAAGGAAAACTCAGATACTTCTTAAACTCAGTGGGCTATTACTTTAGTGGTCAACAAATCTATCATAATGTCATTTTTCCCCAAGCTTGTAAGTTTCAGGAAAGACTGTCAACTTTAAGCATTTGGAGACTTTAGTGTTTTTGTTAGCTTACAGAAATTGTGTTTGGCATCTTACAATATAGATTATTTTAATACTGCAGTTCGGTGGCAGGAAGGTGAGAAACACACTGTATGATCCTTAATACTTAAATCACATATTTTTGTGCAAATTGTGCTAGTGGATTTTATATTTATCATTCATTCACATGTAGAAATAAAGCAAATCATGATTACAAATAACTTTTTTTTTTTTTTTTTTTTTATACAATCTAGTCCTGCTCTATTCAATTCTGCTCTCTTCTATTTCTAAGGTGCATATCCTGGAGGGCCCCCAAACTGCCTTTGAAGAATGCATTTTAAATTAAATGACGACCAATATCATTCTGAATGGACCACAAGTATGTTAAAATACACACAGATGACCTCACAATGCCAATTTCCAGGTTTGGGGAAGTTTAGGACAGGAAGTTGGAACAGGCTGTGGAAACCTTCTTGATCCTCTTAGTTCTCTGTTCCCTGCATCCTTGTTTCCTTGTTAAATTCCTTCCTTGTTTCCTCGCTTCCTTGCTTCTTTTTCCCCTCTTATGCGAATGTTCAACTCAAACAAAAAATCATTTATTACTAAACTAATCGTTCTTTATTTTACACGTGAAATTCACAGCAGATGGAAATACTGTACATGGGAATGCGTGGGTCTAAGTCTGATACTATACAACAATAAGGCAATACACAAAATGTAAGACTTTGTACACTAAACAGTACATTGTTTTTATGATGCTCTCTTATTTGAGAGGATATAAGAAGCATTTAAACATTTAACTGAGCAATATAGAAGAGAGTGTGCATTTTAAAATAGAATATACTGTACACTTTAATGCAGTGAGGGTGTTGTGGCAGTGTACCACAAAAGATTAGCAACTGCATAAGAAATTATTCTATTTCAATTCATAGGTACAAACTTGGGTTTAATTTATCTGTACCAGTGACATATAGTGACAACAAATGGAATGTTAAGATGACAGAATGTACTTAATAAAAATTGACATTTTTGTTCAGTGTTGTGCCTTGAGATAGGATAAAATAGGTGCCTTACCCTAAATAAAAGGGAAGGGGGATGAATAAAAACAGAAATGTGTGAGTCATTATTCAGATTTGTAATGCAGAATTGTATCTGAACAAGGCAGTGAGAAATAAGAGCAGAATGGAAATCCCATTTGGTGTAAAGGATGCTGTTGAGTGTCCGAAAACAGGTTTGGACCAACACCAGTCGGCCTACTTTGGCGCTGAGGGCCCAGGTCGCCTTCACTTTTTGCGAGGATGCTCTCGATGCTGAAAGCTTTACATTTGTCCCTGCTGGGAACAACACCTGCTTTTGGACCAACGCGAGGAAGAAGAGTTGAGTTGTTGTCTCCGGGAATGTGCACGTTAAGTCTGGGTGCGTCATGAGGTGAAATGTCCCTCTGGTCCTGCTTCCTCCTGGTGGGCTTCACGGCGTGACATACTTTCTGTGCGTGTGAGGGAGAGTTTTGCCGGTGAACTGATTTCGAGTCCGGTGGCGTCTGCGTTCCCTGCCTCAGCGTCATCTCCACCACCAAAGAAGATGAAGCTGAACTTGGATGCTCCCTCACGGAGGCTGACGATGAACCTTTGGCGCGCTCCTGTTGACTCTTCACCTTCCTCTTCCTCCGCCGATAGTTGCCGTTCTCAAACATGTTCGCGCATTTGGTGTCCAGCGTCCAGTAGCTGCCTTTGCCGGGCCGACCCTTCTCCCTGGGCATCTTGATGAAGCAGTCGTTAAGGGAAAGGTTGTGGCGGATGGAGTTCTGCCAGCCCTGCTTGTTGTCGTGGTAAAAGGGGAAACGGTCCATGATGAATTGGTAGATGCCGCTCAGCGTGGCTCGCTGCTCCGGCGTGCTCTTAATGGCCATGGCGATGAGCGCGATGTAACTGTAGGGGGGCTTCTGCGGAGGGTCCTGGCGGGCCGACACGATGCTGAAAGCGGCGGGCACCACGCCACCGCTGTCTGCTCCGTACACGTAGATAAGCGGAGGTCCGGAGAAGTTCAGAGTGGAGGATGGCACGCCGAATGCCGCCAGGCATTCGCGGTATAGCGTCATGGCGCAGGGAACGAGCACCAGAGGAGAAAAGTGCTCTTCTCTGACTCGCTCCCTCACTTCATGTGCGCCACTAAATAAATGTTAATCACTGTTGTACTTTTGCTTCGTTTATGTTGATTTTGCGGCGGGAAATAAATCATCCACCAAACCGTCGGTGCTGTTTCAGCCCACCCACATTAATTAAAATTTCATTGCGCCGAACGTCCCCCCACTATTTTGCCCACTCGGCTCCACGGCCAATCAGGTGCCGCTTTATTCCCTCATCTGTTTATAGAATTAGTCGCTTGATAAGTCTGCCCACCCAAGTTGAATCAAGCTGTGTTTATTTGGGAAAAAATTTCCGGCCACCCAATACATAAACGCACTGATGTGCTGTTTGAAATATCACGTCCACCCCTGACGCTGAGACTTTGTTGGAGAGGCACAGAAAGAACAAGCAAACACCGCAGAACCCTTTGCTGGGACTTTCATAGGTTCAAACTTGTTCAAAAGGGAAAAAAACAACAAAAAGATAAAACATTGTATATCTAAATATCTATCTATCTATCTATCTATCTATCTATCTATCTATCTATCTATCTATCTATCTATCTATCTATCTATCTATCTATCTATCTATCTATCTATCTATCTATCTATCTATCTATCTATCTATCCATCCATCCATCCATCCATCCATAGCATATCGATTGAGAAAAATACTGTAGGCTACTTGCATGTGCAAATATGAAATATGATTTGGTCTGCTCACGTAGAAGGGGGGAGGGGGGAGAGACGAAACAAATGTTAACTTTGATGAAGTTAGACAACTTTATCAGATTGTATCAGATCAAAGCTCTCTGCTTATTTTTGAGAATGTGTCTGTGAGCCAAGCTAATCCCAACAACGTTGTATGCACAATTTTCCCAATAGACTGTGCTATGTGCACATTTCTACTTTTTTTTTTTTTTAATTAGTGTTTTTCTTTTTGCTATGCAGTACTGTGTTTCATTTCTGTATCACAATGAGATGGTTTTTCAACAAATTACAATGCAGTGTTTCCCCCAGCGCATTAATAGCCTGGCGGCCCATGCACAAGGCTTTTCTGGAATATTTCAGTATTTTTGAAAAACCTGAAAAATCGTCAGTGCAATAACTACCTATTTTACTGTAATCTCTCAGCAATTATATTTTGATTGTTGATTATATTTTATTGTTAATGTTGACATTTTAGATTTGATGAATCTAATTGAATAGACTTGTGTGCTTCACTACTGTGAAAATCTTGTTATACTTTGCATTTTCTTTTGTACATATTTTTGTCAATTAGTTTTACATTTTTCTTTATTTATTTATTTTCGTTGTCATTTGTTTTTTTTACTAGTATAATGGATGGATGGATGGATGGATGGATGGATGGATGGATGGATGGATGGATGGATGGATGGATGGATGGATGGAAGGAAGGAAGATTTTCTCCATTTATTCACATCGAGAGGCAGAAACTCAGAGACGCTGTACACAGGACAGTTGGACAATCATCCGGCAAACCACACACAATTCTCAGCCTGCACCGACAGACAGTGAATCGTGAAGGACTAAAGAACGACCTCACATAGGTCCCCGACATCACCTGAAGGATTAAAGGTTGACATCATGAGCATCACGTTTTGTAAACAGACACTTGTTACATCAATACCTAACAGACACATAACAGGTCATGAACTCTGGCACATGCGACCCAGGCCATGACAACAGCATGCACTTGACATATTGAAAAAGAATCCAATCATTTCCCATTTTCCTTATTTCAAGTCATTAGTTATTTGTAACAAACACAAGTTAGGAAAAATGGCAACTTCAACAGATCCTGATGAATGGAAGACAAGCTCATGGTTACATATATATTTTCACGAAGTGTACATTCTTTAAATTTTGAAATACTCCATCTATAGTACTTTGCATGCCTTTAACCTAACTCTAATTGCTTTGGATTTTACAGTGTTGGCATAACATAATGACTGGAGTAGGGATGGGCGAGTACCGATACCAGGTATCGGTATCGGGCCGATACCAGCCTTTTTTCAAGTACTCGAGTACTCGTGACGCAGACGAGTACAAGTGACCGATGGCAGAGGGGGAAGACGTTAAGTGAGTCCTCCTTGCCTGTAACTGGCGCTAGCTTGCAGCAGTTTTTCACCCAAACTTCACCGGTTTGGAAATACTTCAAAATTGTGAATCTTAAACTAAAAGAACATTTTTGTGTTTTATTTTGAGCTTTAAGACTATTGAAGAGTGACTGTGCTGTTTTTTTTGTCAAAATTAAAGGAAATATATTTGTTTAAAAATATCTTTTAGTGATTTTTTTTACTTGTCAAAATGTACTACTGGTATCAGCAGTTGGTATCGGTATCGGTGAGTACTGAGGGTCTGAGTATCGGTCTAAAAAAAAGTGGTATCGAACATCCCTAGACTGGAGTATATAGACGTACAAAACAATAATGATACAGTAATGCCACAATAACAATAAGCAATAGACTCCTCTGCACATTGACTCTGTTTTTACCAAAGCTGGACAAAATGGATTGTCAAGTTTTTCGTTCTCACTTATGGGATATCAGGCACTAAGCGTTCATTTGCCTTACAAGGACAAAAATGAAAAGTGTATTTTTTTTCCCTCGTAGATGTGTGTATGAATCCTTATATTATGTATTTTCCTGTTTATAGGTCAAAGGAGTAATATAACAACTTTACAAGTGCTCACAGCTGGCTCCTGCTTACATTAGCGGTTGGGTGATTTCAGCAAATAAACCTACAAACTTAGTCTTTTCTCTGTTTGTGTCTCAGCAGACGATGATTCACTGTAGCATAGGAAATAAAACTAACAAGACGTGGCATGCAGACGGACTGTTGGAATGTTCACACTGCATTAGTGCAGAAGATACAAGGAAATGGTGTAATAATGATTTACTGAAAATATTGCTAAATTATTTGTTGTGTCTTTCAAATGAGTAGATTTTGAATGGGCTATTACATTTTTAACAATAACAATATTCAGTAATAAAATAATGCATGTTCCAAATATTGGCTGCAGGGTGACCTAGGCTAGTGGTTCATAATAATATCAAAAATATTCCTATAACAGCAACACTGAACATGACATGATACAGCAGGATATGAGAATATAATGTGCCACCTATATAGAGAAGGCTAACCAGATTAAATACATCTTTGTTGTTATTTTGTTGTTGTTGTTTTTTCATCAATGGTCTTTCTTTTAGTGGCACACCCAGCGGTCTAGAAATGCCCCATGTGTGCCCGGACTCTCTTTTCTGACTCTGAATGGTTTTTAGTCTATGTGTGCCTTGAAATTGGCTGGCGACCAGTTTTAGGTCTTCTCTGTGTATAGTGCCCAAAGTCACTGAGATTATCTCCAAAGTATACACAACGGCAATATGAATATGAACATAATAAGAACACTATTTTTCATCCGTTTCAACAAAATTAGTAAGTGGACAGGAAGGGAGGCTAGGGAGTTATCTTTGTCCAGTGACTTTGTTTGTCCTTGCTTCATGCGTTGACGTCCTCATGTGGAGTATGTCGGAATAAAGGCGACATCTGTTGGACATGTTGAAGAATAATCCAGCTGTTCCACCATACGAAATTTGTATTAGTTTATTAATTACATCACTGCGTTTTTTTTTTGTTTTTTTTTAATAAACCATGGAATAGAAAACGAATTTTGTTTATCAACAACATAAAAGTATTAATACACGACACGTGGACAAAATAATAATAATAATCATAATAATACTACAATACTATAATACTAGAATAGACATTGATTCTAAATTGAAGGTGGGGCGGAGGGGGGGGGGGGGGGGGGGGTAAGTCTGGAAAAGAAATTACTGAAAATAATTTGACCATAAGGACACGTTCATATAATGTGTGTCCTCTAATTAGCATCACAGTTGCCTTCAACTGTGTATTTAATTTTTATTTTTTATCATTCTCCCGAGTCATATTTAATTCTGTGACCATTGGGTGTTTTGGCGCATTTTTTCACCTTTATTTAGTGTTATAACACATTCAAAATAAGTAGAAATGTTCTTTATGCGTAAGCTTTAGGTTACTTTTTTTACGTGAATCTGTATGTGCTAGCATTAAACTTCCACAGCATCTATCAAATAGGTGTGCAAAATTCATCCTGGCTAGTGGTGGGAAAATGAAGTGTCATGAAACACTTTTTTGTTTTCCTTGGTTTAAAGGCAAGTGCAATGGAAAGTGATTTCAGTTTCCACTACATAGTTAAACCAAGAGCACCACCTAGTGGAGTAAGTGGTTCATTAAGCTTCATTTTCCCATCACTAGTAGGGTTGCAGGCTGGGGCCTACTCCAGCTGTTTTTGAGCAAGAGACAGGGGTACACCCAGTAAATCACAGGGTACATTTACATCTACAAAGAATGCATATGAGAGGAAACCGGGGTACCCGGAGAAAACCCACTCAGGCACAGGTAAAACAACTTTTATTAGAAACTATGCAGGAGAGATGGAACATCAACATACAAACATTGTGACGTAAAATATTTAACTTTCTTGAGAACCTGATTTTGATTGAAAATAACAATAAGCAATAACAAAACGGCATTTAAATCAACCAGGATCCTGTTCAGTCGGAGACGGATGCATTGTCCCTTTTGGAACAACAAGATATTTGATGGCCCACGGTAGCAGAGATTTTGCTACTTGAAACCTGCTTATGTCCAGAAGATTCTGCCCAGACACCACGTAAGTGTATGAGAACGGCTCTCCATCAGCATGAACAGTAAGCGGTTTTCTTCTTTTAGCAGACAAACTTTGAACATGAATACTGCCTTCAACATTGCCAGAAGCCATCACGGAGTCAAACAGCCACGACGGGGGGCTCCCATCTAATTGTGCCTCATCTTGCGCCACACCAATTGTCGTTTGTGCTTCTTGCACACACACTGGATCCCTTTTTCTCTTTGCCTTTCTATGTTGTCTATCGACAGTCTCTTGCTGCGTGTCCGCATTTTCGAGCATGGTCTGGGTTTCTTCAGGAGCAGTGTGACAACTTGATGTTGCTGTGTTACTGCTGCCCGATGAGAGTGGCTGGTTTTGATACGGTGGTAAGGAGCCAAGGTCCCCTTTGTTGTGGTCCTCACGTTGTGTGCTCGTTATGGGAAGTTCGGTACTGGTGTTCACATGAGAGTTTTGTTGGTGGGACTGCATTGACTGTATTGGAACGGCTTCCTGGGACATATCTGAGGAAGAAAAGTCATTAGGTGCAGCAAACATTTCCCACGGTTTCTCTAAAGGTGTGATGTCCTTATTAGGCAAATGTACACTTCCGTTGTCATGATGCGTGACGTTTTCGCCACAGTTTTGGACTTCTCCCCCTCCATCTGTAAACGTTGCATTTTGCAAGTCTGCAGGATCGAGAGACAATCGGGTGCTCTCCGAAAGTCGCAAATTCAACTCCAAGCCCCCGTCAGTTGTCAATGTATCGGAATTTTCTTTTTGTTCATGCATAGCATGTCCTTGTGGGATGAGGAGACACTCAATCGGAATGCTGAAATTCCCCACGCCGTCATCTAGAACTCGTTCAGTGTCCCAGCTGGTGGGAGTGAACATGTCCGGTTGAGTCGGGGATGGGAGGCCATTTGATGTGGAAGGCTGCAGATTTGCACTCCTTGCAATTGTCAGTTTCTCCTTTACATCCTCAAGCACGGTTTGTAAACTGTCATGCTGCCACTCCCCCAGCAGATCAGACAGATTGAAGTCATTGGGGTTCATTTGAGAGTCCTGCGTTTCCTGGCCCGAAAGCGCCTTCCATGTTTTATAGATTATCTGCTGGACAGAGCGTGAAGTGGTGCAGCAGGGTGTGCGGTCTTTTGTTGGGCCAGCTGCAAGTGATTGCATCGCTCCAACTGACAAGAAGAACCTGCATTTGGTCGGTTCAGTGGCCATGTGAAACTGCAGGCAGTAGTTTCTGATACAAACAGTGGTATTGAGCAGACTCGTGAAACATTCCCTCTCCTCCTGCTCCTGAAGATGCTCCCACGCGGACGAGGTGAGAATGGCGGGGATCTGCATTACACTATCAGAGAGAAAGATCAACCCTGTTGGGCCTTCTACGTTTCGGGCCTGAGACAGAGACATCTGACCCACAGAGGTAACATGGGCCTTGAGTCGCCCAACGTTACTGCTCCCCTCCTCACTGCCATAACTCTGGATGAGACCCTCAATCCACGGAGTCAGTGCACCCCGAATGATGCGCGGCATGTTTTAAGATTCAGGTTTTTCTTCAGCTGCTCCGTTAGGCAATTGTTGATGAGCTTATGAAGTTCCGCCGGACTACCTACGTAATAAACACAGCAAAACAGACCATTATCCTAACAATTATTACAATAAACAATTATTATAGTAGGCTATATGAAAGACATGATGTAATAACGTCTCACTATCCATTTACATGAATATGTTTGAATTGCGTTTATGTACGAAGTTAATCAACAGGCAGTATAATATCGTTACTTAATTTATTATAATAAAAGTATATTATAATGTTATATTAGTTTTGTTTACTTTTTCGAATTCCACATGAACCTGCAAGTCCGAGAGATGAGCGCGCCCAACCCGGAAGTATTTGTCACGATCACATGACACTCAACGTGGCTGCGTCCCACTTCGTTTTAACCTAGTACTTTGCATACACACGTCGAAATATAAGCAAATATTCTGCTATTTGAATCAGTCTCGTTTTATTACGTAGATAATTTCAACCATATTTCACTATTACAATCTTTTTTTTTTCTGTACCAAACATGCGAATTTGGAATGAAATGAGTCAATAAAACTGTGAGAAGCGTATTTGGACGCTACTCTGCAAATGTATTTCCGCCACGTTGATGGTGTGTTCAGGTACAGCCAAAACTCCTTGAATGTTAATACGAAACCCGACTTGTTTGAAGGCGTTCCGCAATTATATAATAGTAAATGTATGCAATAACTGTTTTCGCTCGATTCACTCATTTTCTGAACAGCTTATGCTCTGATAAATTAAACCCACTCAGGTTATGGTTTGTACGCAAATGTAATTTAACAACAATTTCCCATGAGCATTAAATGCAGCACAAACCATGTCCTGGGCTTTCTCAAAACATTGTGAAGTGATGTGTGCTGACTAAAATGTAGTTAGGTAAGCGCACAGACTGCACCCAGAAAGAGTCACGCGTTTTTCCATCTCAAGGTAAGGCACATCTCTGTTAAACTTGAATTTGGATTCGTTCAAAAATGACATAGCAAGTTTTGGACAACTGTAATCTCACAGCAAGTAATAGCTAGCGGAATAATTCAATTTAACACACCATTATTGACCTCTTCTATGAACACTTCTGTGTGGATTATATTGTCAACTACAACGTGTCATTTTTTGGGGGGAACGAGTGAAATAAAATAACCATTCTGCTAGCCGAGTCTGAGTCTGAGTAAATGAGCCAAACTCAATTTAGGAACGTTGCGGATCTAATACGATGTCATATCACATTCGTCTTTCTAGTTCACATATTCTACTGACTCGCGAGCTTGGGTATATTAACAGTAGTGGGGTATACAATTAATAGCTTTATATATAAACAGGTTTTTGTGTGTCATGTTCATGTTGGTTTTATATGTGCTCACTACTCTCCCTTGTGGCGTATTGTTGTAAAGGCGGATTGGATTAATTGTTTTTTTAAAGCGACTGTAATGTTGTTCAACAAGGTCTGTTTTGTATTTTTGCTTGGCAACACGCACCGAGATTTAAATATAAAAACAATTAGGTAACAAATACGGAATCTTTGTGGAGGTTCTTGTTCATTATTTCAAGTAGACATACTAGTGTTACTGTGTCCCATGTTATGTACTCTCAAAATACCCCAAGAAGTAAAATTATATCACACTTTACACAATTATTCTTGTCTTGCTAAAAATCTTCCCTTGGTAACTCTTAAGATAAATGCTAATCTGTTTTAACACTGCCACTGCAGCTCTGTTTATCTTTTGGTTTTGGCCTCTATTTGAAAGTATCTTTTTCGCTAAAGTGAGAAGTTGAGTTGGTGGTTATTATGTGAGCAGCTTACAACAGTGGGCTGATCGCGTTTTGCAGCCTTTTCATAATTTGGCTTATACAGAATTTACCTACTGTTTAAATTTAACACTTGGTGTATATGTCACATTTTTATTTGCGACATTGGAGGTTTGATTTATTTTGTATGCCTTTTATCTTATCAGTTCCATCCTGTTTTTTTTTTCTTGTCATTGAGCACACAACCAGACTTTGCCAAGTCCAGACATGCCAGATTCTGCGCCGAGTGATCCTGGTTCGAGGGTATTTGACCCTCAGCATTCCCAGAACCTTCTCAGAGTTCTTCGCACCTTCTGGCAAGAGCAAAGCTTCCATGATGCACTGCTGGTGGTGGATGGTGAGGAACTTCCTGTCCAGAAAAACATCCTGGCTGCAGCCAGCCCTTATATTCGGTAAGGCAACATGAGTAAGACGTTGTAGCTTTATTCCACTCTTATGGTAACAACATTTTAATGTGAAATGTGTCTATAAAGTTCAGGGGCAATCTACAAGGGGTTGCTTATGTTAACGATTCTGTTCTAGGACCAAACTGAACTACAATCCTCCAAAAGAAGATGGGTCAATGTACAGAATTGAGCTACAGGGAGTTTCCATGTCCATCATGAAACAGATTCTGGACTACATCTTCAGTGGTGAAGTGAGTGCAGATGCTTTCAGAAGCATCTTAGATTTTCGTATCTTTTGTTTTGGTTCGTATTACTAGTACCTCACTCTGTCTATTGTTTACATACTTGTTTATGTTTTAACATCTGCATGACCTTTACATACAGATCACTTTGAGTGAAGGGACCATCCAGGACATGGTCCAAGCGTCTGACCTGCTCCTCATGACTGAGCTCAAGTTGCTGTGTTGCCAGTTCCTTGAAAGTTGCATCACAGCAGAGAACTGTATCGGCATCCGTCTTTTCTCCCTCCATTACTGCCTGCACCACGTCCACTACACTGCCACGGAGTACTTGCACACTCATTTCCGCGACGTGACGCTCACGGAGGAGTTCAGGGAGTTGCCTCACGAACGACTCTGTGAGGTGCTGTCTGAGGAGAAGCTTAACGTCGGTAATGAAAAGCATGTGCTCGAGGCTGTGGTGCGATGGTTCGCTCACGATCCGGAAGCTCGCAGGGTATGTGCTCACCCATGTTGGACCAGGCTCGCCGTCTCTTTTATAGGTTAAATACAAATACCTTCCCTGGTTATTTGAAGGCATTCAATTGAGCATAAGGTTTTTGTATAGGATCAAGTTTTAGGCGGAACTAGGAGGTCTAGTCCATTGATCCATCAATTAACCTTTTATGTACATTACGTTGCTACCATGGCTGGATTTGCATGGAGATTTCAAAGGATTTATCCAATATGGCTGAGTTCACATCCCAAGTTGCATGCACATTTTCTTTACCATCCTAGACCTCATTCAGGTTGTGGGTGAGCTATGACTCAGCTGATAGAAATATTATTGTAACTTCACATAAACTATAGACAAACAACTGTTCATACTCACATTTTCACGTACGGACAATTAGAGTTGTCAGTAAACCTAACATGAATGTTTGTGGAATGTAGGTGAAATCCAGATTACCCAGAGAAAAGCCGTGCAAGCACGGGGAGAACATGCATACTCCAAACAGTAAAAATGAACTGACCTGCTCCCCCTATTGATTTAAATGATGGTAGCCAACACATTACTCCACTGGATGCCAATATTTTCCTTATTTAGTGACATCATCAACGACCTTCAAATGTAGTATAATTTAAAGCACGGATTCTCAAACTGTTTACACCAAATCCCACCTCAAAAAATATGTAATATCTATCTACACAATATATATTTCCAACTACCACCATAATGACCCAAATTAAAATACAGTTGAAAACAAAATATAAAGATAAAAGATTTCTAAAAAGTCCTAAATGTTCTTAATTTAAATACAACTAAACTGTACTTCAAAAACTGTACAGGAAAACTTAAAAAAACAAAACAAAACTGTGCTCTCGTTTTTTTTTTTTTTGTATTTTTCATTTATTTGTATAGTTTAGTTTGTTGAGACGCAAATCTGTGTATTTTGATTACATAAAACTTGCTTTTTTCTTCTACATCTTTTTCTGTCATTCATTCTAAATCTCTTTTTCATGCACATTTCAAGTGACTTACCGATCCAGCTGTGTTGACATTCATAGGAGACATGAAACTAGATTAACCAAATTGTTCTACTTAATTAAGAGTTGGATTTGACCCACTTATTTCCCCTTGAATTCTTGATCTAACCAATACCTTATGGATAATAGCATTCTTTCAACTCTGTGATAGCATTTTGTGGAAGACTGCCCTGGAGGAGTTTAGTGTGAAAAGCAAAACCTGCCCAGAACCCTAATGGATGGATGAATAACAAACAACATTACTACATCTTGTAGAAAGACTTAGCAGAAGAGTGAATTCTGTCGCAGGAAAGTTTTCACTTCCTGTAGATGCAGTGAATGATCACTTGGCTTCTTCGTCTATTAAGTCTGTTACCAGCTATATACAGTAAAGAAAACACCGTTATTGTATGACTTTTATTTTAAGGTTCAACCTAAACTCTTTGTGTAATTGCAGGTGCATATGAGGGAAGTGATGTCGGCAGTATGGTTGCAAGGCTTGGATGCGAGCTACCTGAGAGAACAGGTACCGAAACAGCCTATTCTTGTATGTTGCGTTGCGCGCATTCAGTTCATTATAGGTTTAGGTTCCCATGTTAAACAGATATTTCTTGCCAGGCCAGGTTTGAACTCGTGTGAATGTGTCATCATATCCCTTTAGGCCTTGGGAGAGCCGCTGATGAGAGAGGTGATTAGAGAGCACTGTCAGCCAGTGCTAGGAGAGAACCAGCTGCAAGGCGAAGCTCTTCTCGCTGCTTTCAAGCCTCGAGGTTACTCGGAGTGCATTGTCGTTGTCGGCGGAGAGGATCGTAGGTAAGATGGAAATAGATTCAATCATGACTCTGTGGCGATCACAAAGAATTAGTTATGTGCTGTGGTTGGAACCCAAAAATGCAGACACAAATAAGATTTTAACACTTTATTCACATAACATCAAGAGACGCGAAGCTAACTTGCACTGTGGAGGTGCACAGGGAGACAGAGATAATAATCCGACAAAAACACACATTTCTCAGTCAGGCTTATATAGACAGCGAATCGATCTGATTGGTTGTGGCAAGACATGTGGGTAACAGGACTGACGGAATTATCTGATTGGCTGTTGACCAGATAAAGAGAGTAAAGATTCCTGACATCACATAGCTCCTGACATCGCATAGCGTCTTACCAGTTGAAACTAGATGCTGGTTGCATCAGTTCAAAACAGAATACTTGACCACACGGTCATGACCCAAACATAACCTTTGCATGGCCTAAACATAACCTTTGCCTGATCCAAGTCATGACAGTAAACATAACCCTTGCATGACCCTAGTCATGACAGTAAACATAACCCTTGCATGACCCTAGTCATGACAGTAAACATAGCCTTTGCATGACCCTAGTCATGACAGTAAACATAACCTTTGTATGACCCTAGTCAAGACAGAATTAAAGACATTTCAAATCAAACTACATAAATAAGACAGTTTACAAATTACTAAAAGAGCATACAATGTAAGAAAAATATAAATATATTTCAAATGAATAAAAAAAGGTCATGAGCATGATAAAAAAAAAAAAAAAGTCATTTTAAACCTTGACTTAAAAACATTCACACTTGCGACTGACTTCACTTCTGCTGGCAGCTTATTCCATTTGTGTGCAGCATCACAGCAAAGTGCTGTTTCACCATGTTTGCTTTGAACTTTGGCCTCCATTGTTAGAACTGAGTCTGCAGAACTCAGAGCTTAGCTTAGTGCTCATTTTCAAATAAGTGTGTAAAAATAGAAGTTTGATGAGTGCAAATGTGTTTGTTCCGTGCAGGACCAGGAAACCTACAGCTCTGACCCGCTGCATGTGTCCGCTGTATGACACCAACCGACAAGCCTGGATCGATCTGCAACCTATGAGCATCGCCCGTGTGGGTCATGGGGTGGTCGCTGCTGGTATGTGACAGGGCAGTACAGCATGACAGTGATGCAGAAATTACATTGTTCTCCCTCAATTAGACCTAACAACAATATATTAAATTAGTAATCTAAACCAGTGAGTCTCAGATGTTGGGTTGGGACACAAAATGTTTGTTTTTTGTTTCCGCCCCTTTCAGTACAGAGGCATACCAAGTTCCCACATAATATACAATTCTCTTACACTATGCTACTAGTTACTCTGTAAACGAATATAGTGCAACTCAGCCGCTAGCTAGCAGACGTCAAATCTAGATCAAACTCATTTAAAGCAATGTTTAAAACGGTAACTAAATGTATGTATACTGTATTTTCAGAAGCTATTTTGAAACAAAAAAATATTTAATTTTTACAAAAGTGCGTCACAACTTTGCAAACATGTTACAGTACAGTACGGCTTTTAATAATGTCGTTTTTTTCTGGTGTTTTAGAGGGATTTCTATTTGTGATTGGTGGGACAGATGAGAACAATATAGTCTTGGACACTGGTGAGAAATACGACCCAGATTCTAATACATGGAGCCCCATACCCACAATGTTACAGGTATGCTATTGACCAATTCCTACATCTCTTTTCCAATTGCTCACCGTTTTTCTTTTCTGTCAATTAGAAATAAAATGGTAAGAACTGTTCCATGTCATGATTATCTTGACCAAAATGATCAGTCATTTCTGTAATCGAGATTTGGCTAAAAGTAATTATAAAAATAAAAAATAAAAAAGTTATAATGCATGACTGCACCTCAACCACTGGAACAGGTTTTATTTTAGCTGCGTCACAACAAACCATGTGCCATCACCTGCTAGGTAACAAAAATGTAAACAGGAAATAGATTTGCTGTACAGAATAGCAAGTGATAAGTGACTGTCATTTGTTGACAATTTAAAAAATTGCCCAGCAGTCTAACACAGTGATTCTCCAACTGGGATTTGGGGAATAGCAAATGACAACAATAGGTAGATATTGAAGTAGATTCAATTGAATGTGATTAACTTTGTTTGGATTAAACAAATAATGAATATTTAGGCTGAAACACACCCAAAAAAAAATTCCAAATTCTCGTGGCATTTTATGCTGCACAAGGGTAGTTATGTTTAATTGGTGTGCACATTATGAAGTAGTCCTTAGAAAAATGTCTTCTTTAAAAGGGGTCCCAGGACCCAAAAAGTTTGAGAATGCCTGAAATTCAAGCAGCAACTTCAGCAACACATCAAAAATATCCAATTTGAACATATTATCTTTGTTTGCGAGATGAAACAAAGACACATTCTTTAAATTACTGTAACACTCTAATATGTTTATTATATGCAAACATGTCACTTTTTTATTTATTTATTTATTTATTTATTTATTTTTTTTAGGCGTGGCGCAATCATATCAGTAAATAACCCTTCCCTTTGCTATGTTAGCTGCCGATACTATTGCTATTCTTGTTGAGGTGTATTATGAGGGATTGCATATAATAAATTCAACCCATTTTAAATAGTAACTAATCAAACTCATTTAAAATAATCAGTTCTGTGAATGAGAGAGCGATAAATACAAAAAAAAAAGTTACATTGAACTGTTACAAGGGTTTATCTGTAGACAATTTCGCCATGACACTCGATGTGTATTTTATCTTTTGTTTATATAACACGTTATCTGATGGACTCACAAATGGAACACCACTAGTCGGCATGGAGACATTTTGAGGCTCAAGATTTTTACGATAGTCACCACTCTCGCCAGAGCTCAGAGGTTGAAGAGCACACATTGAACTCGCCCTTCACTTTCATCTCAATTACACACCTGTAAAGTGTCATCACTTCAGCTTGTGGTTTATGATGTTGCTGTGGTGACAATATCTGACATTTGACTGACTTATAAACACCTGTGAGAGTGCTCAGTGCCACCTATGTGGCAATTCCAGCGAGATTAGATACATCCAGGACTACTTTTTTTTTTTTTTTTTTTTTTTTTTTTTTTTTTTTTTTTAAATGTTGACAAGCACACAAGATTATTTGTACAAGGCATATTTTGCAGTTTTGTTAACAAACTCTTGCATTTCTATAGAATTGTTCTGTGGAAGTTTTGCCTGACAACACTTGAATATGTCTTGAACACTGATTTGTGCAGACTCGCCAGAATTTTGGAGTGGTGGAGCTGGATGGTCTTGTTTATATTCTTGGTGGGGAGAATGCAGAAAGTGAACTGACCACTGTCGAAGTGTTTGACCCTCACGTCAATACCTGGAAGATGCAGACCAGTATGACCATGATTCGTAAGGTAACACAACTTACAGCTTTACAATAAAGTAAACATTTGATGTAGCTAATAAAAGTTGGCTGTCATATTTATGTACATAGTGTTAGACATGTGACAGCAGGGGCTAGCAAGGATCTGAACTTCACTCCCAATTTTCATTTTAGCGCCTTCCAGTTAGTACATTAATACAACAATATATCTTAACTCATTCACTCCCAGCCATTTTCACAGAAGCAATCCCGTTCACTCCCGGCTGTTTTACTGAATTTTGACTGATTTTGCAAGGCCCACAGAATATTGTGTTCAATTGCTATAAAGCATGGAACCTATAAAAAGAAAGATTAAAGTCTCTTCTTTCATCAGGAAAAATAAGTATGTTTCTATCTGTTTCCGTTTTTCAGCAATTAGCATTAGAAGAGAGCTGAGAGCTAAGTTTCATCAGTTTTCACAAATCTATTTAAAATTGTAAGTAATTGAGCTTTTTTTCGAGATGGCCCTGGTTGATCTCCTTTGCTCTGCTGCCACCTGCTGGCCGTTTGTGTAATAACTACCATTTCTGCAACCGTTCTTTGCAGTTGAGAGGCTGCATCAAACCCCTCTGTATGCTTTAGCATTAAAAAAAAAAAAAAAGAAAAAAAAAAAAAACGTATAAATACGTCTTTGGGAGACGTAAAACATTAAAAAAAAACATATTTACATGTTATTGGGAGCAAATGAGTTAATAATAAAATACTTGATTCTTATAAAATATTTGCCACAAGCATGAATAATACAGGGCAGCATGGAGTAATGGTTAGCATGTTTGCCTCACGGTCAAGAGGTTCTGTGTTTGAAACGTAGCTCAAACCCCGAGTGTGGCGTTTGCGTGTTCTCCCCATTGTTAGCTTGTGTTTTTTCTGAATACTTCAGTGTTCGCCCACATTCCAAGAACATGCATCAAACAATTGAATGTAAACCATTTCAGGGTCCCCGTCCATCGCCTAAAATCTGCAGGGATGTAGCTTATTCACGACCTTAATGAGGACAAGCCTTATTGAAAATGGATGGATGGATGGATGAATAATGCATGTTTCTGCTTGAAAATTGCAATTCATCCCGCCATCCATACATTTTCTGTCACACTTCACTTTATTAGGGTTTAGGGCAGGGCAATGTATTGTTATACATCGTAAGCAGAAGAAAATTGAGGGATGTGTCGTTCGTTATTGTAGTGATATCTATATATGACCATTTAAGATATTAATATGGAAAATTAAAACTGTCAAGTATGTGGATTTATCACGCTCGCACTCCATGTCAGGCTTACCAAACACATACCCCCATTCTAGTTTGGGATTAATTGACAGCTAACTGACAGAGGACACAAAAAGGCATTTGACGATAATTGCTACATTGACTTATTGTTTGATTAATAAAGTTTGAGGGACGGAGTTGGAAATTCACTTTGTCTGATTCTCGGGATTTAAACTTGCCAGGTTTTTGTGATTTTAAAAATATACCCAAATAAAATTCCACCATCAATGTAACATATAATCTGCACAATCGAAAGTTGAAAAATATTGCACTTTTTGAGAGGGGAAATAAAAAATAAGATGAGAAGTGATTAGGGGTGTTAAAAAAAAAATCGATTCGGCGATATATCGCGATACTACATCGCGCGATTCTCGAATCGATTCAATAATCGGCAGAATCGATTTTTTTTTTTTTTTTTTTTTTTTTTTTTTTTTTTTTTTTTTTTTTTTTTAGGATTCACACCTTGAGCATGGAAGAATGTTATATGAACGGCACATTAAGCCTTAATATTTTTATTTTAATGCTGTTCAAACATGAAACAGATTACAACCTCTATAAGACTGAAATTTCAGATAAATAAATAATACATTTTCATATAAATCTTACACTCTACAAGCTTACTGATTAGTATTTTCTAAATATGAATGAAAAAAAATCGCAACAATCGACTTATAAATTCGTATCGGGATTAATCGGTATCGAATCGTGACCATTCGTATCGGGATTAATCGGTATCGAATCGAATCGTGACCTGTGAATCGTGATACGAATCGAATCGTCAGGTACTAGGCAATTCACACCCCTAGAAGTGATGTGGTTTTATACGTGCACAATTCACATCCTTTTACAACTGGGAAGGAATGTGGCAGTTAAGAATTAACCAATCACATCCAAATTCACGTTAAACGAGAGTTTGTATGTTTTGCATGTTCTTTATTTATTTATTTATTTATTTATTTATTTATTTTTGCACCATTCAGCATTAATGGTGCCTTCACAGATGTGTAAATTACCCAATGTCATGGACACTAACTATACCTCTTTGACCCAGAGGACACAACATCCATGATTTCCAAAAACAATTTGATGTGTGGACTCATCAGACCACAGCACACTCTTCCACTGTCACTAACAAACTGGTTATTACTTTTATTGGGTTTGTTTGCTCCAGAATAAAAAACAACAACATGTGTTTAAAGTGTGCTATATTTTCCAAATGGGTTCCTATGACTTTCAGAAGTCCCAAGAAAATTCAATGTTCCATAATTTACAGCCAGCCTCGACTTCAGTGAGTCATGCCTCTGATGGTTGCTTCAAAATTCCCAGGTTACACAGGACGGATGTGTTAGATCTGTCTGTACGGAAGAAGGCACGTAGATGAAATGTGTGCCAGCCAGCCACGCAAAAAAAAAAAAAAAAAAAACTGGCAGTTTTTCAGGCAGTTACTTTTGCCTTGTGACTTTATTTTTGCTCTGATATGGCATCAGCAACCTGTCAGACCTGTGACCAAATAATTAATATGTATGGTGCAAATCCCCCCCTTCCCCCCAAAGGTGGGTTGCTATGCCGCCATGAATAAGAAGCTCTATGCCATGGGTGGCGGCTCCTATGGGAAACTTTTCGACTCAGTCGAATGTTTTGACCCCAAAACCCAGCAGTGGACCGGCCTCTGTCCGCTCAAGGAAAGAAGGTAATCTTGTTTTACGTCTAATAGTCTTGTGAGTGTAGTTTGATAAATGAAGGAGGCTTTTTCGTTACATTGACTGATGCAGGTACATAAATTTAAAGGGATACTTGACTCACTGAGCCATTTTTAACAGTAATATTTTGTCTATATTTAATATGATAACGTCATTATTTTTCATGAAATATTAATATCTTTAAATACAAATTTTGCCACTTGACGTCGACTGAAGATCACATCACCTGTGCTGGAAGCAGGTAACGACAAATCATGTCTCAGTTTGCTGACCAAACCCAGAAAACAGGTGAGCCGTGATTGGTCATTACCTACTTCTTCAGCACAGGTGATGTCATCTTCAGTCAACAGCTAATGGAAAAATGTGTTTTTAAAGGTATTAATTGTAAATGAAAATGAAGTTATCAAATTAATTTGACAAAATATTAACTTTTTAATGATAATTTCTATATTTTAATTTTTTTTATATATTGTATATTTTACATGATATACATTTTATATTTTTCTTATTTTATATTATGTATATTTTTAATTAAAATTTACATGTTTATATATATATATATATATATATATATATATATTTTATTTAATTATAATTTTAACTTCTTTTTTTTCCCCCCAAAGTATTCCTTTAAGTATTTTTATTTCACCTTACCTTTCTTATTTTTATACATGGCAGATTTGATTTGTTTCAAGTGTTTTTAATTTGAAAAGAATACACTCTTAATTTAGGCTGTTTGACCTTTTATGTTGCAGTATTGCACAACAGGAAATGAAACACAGCTTTGCGGTCATTGTTGCAGCGCCAACAGTGTCAATTTTAGTTTCAGTTTGACTTGTTTTCAATGTCTGCTAAATCATATGAGATTGTTGCACAGAATGATGACGCAATAGATACTGCAGTTGTTGAGTCACTCACAACATGTACAGAATTAAAGAATAGTACAAATAAATGTCATGTTGCATTACCTCGAAGATGCATCACTACAACTTGAAATGACCTGTTTTTGCTGGCACAATTATGATTCTTTTTATTTTTGTGTGTCAATTATATTTCGATCACATGCTTTTATCAAATGTTTTCCTGAATTATGCCCATTTGAGAGGCCTTATTCTAATGCAAGTACCCTATTTTCCGCACTATAAGGCGCACCGCGTTATAAGGCGCACCTTTAATGAATGTCATATTCTAAAACTTTTTCCATATATAAGGCGCTACGGTAGAGGCTAGGGTTACGTTATGCATCCATTAGATGGTGCTGCGCTAAAGGGAATGTCAACAAAACAGTCAGATAGCTCAGTCAAACTTTATGAATAGATTACAAACCAGCTTTCTGACAACTCCATTCACTCCCAAAATCAATAAACAGCTGTTTTATTATTTTCTCTGAGGTAAACTATTAGTATTAGCTAGCGATCCAAGATGGCGAGATCTTCTGCACATGTCACCGATCGTGCAGGGTCACGATAGCGTCTTGACAGCGAGACCTGTTCCGGCTCAATTTTGATCCATATATAAGGCGCACCTGATTATAAGGCGCATGGTCAGCTTTTGAAAAAATTTAAGGCTTTTAGGTGCGCCTTGTAGTGCGGAAAATACGGTAAGTAAGTAGCCAATCCCGCCCCACATACTTCTGGGCCAATAGTGAGTATGGATTTTACACTATGACAATTAGGGGCGGAGCTACATGTGGCTGCATTTAGAGCTCCATTTTTTTTTTTTTTTTTTTTTTTATTAAAAGTAAACTAACTAAAATGTTTCCGATTAGGTTTGGATCGGTGGCCTGTGGTATCGGTAGGGAGCTCTACGTCTTTGGTGGAGTGAGAAGTCAAGAGAACGACAACCCAGAGCAACGTCACATGATGACCTGCAAGTCTGAATTCTACCATGATGAAATGAGGAGGTTTGTCATACACATCAACGAGCAGTACTTGTTAAATGTGTGATTGATGTTCTGATCCTAATGGGGGCACGTTTATGATGTCGTCACCGTGGAAATGTTTTGAATTGCTAGAACAGCTGTACTTGCCGTGACGATGTGCTTTTGTGCAGGTGGATGTTCCTAGACGACCAAAACCTGTGTATCCACACAAGCTCATCATTCGTCTACGGTGCCGTCCCCATCGGAGGCAGCATCTATGTCGTCGGAGACCTGGACACCGGTCAGAGAAACGCGACCAAGATGTCGTAAGCAACATTGGTTTTGGTTTGGAGTGAGTCATTGACCTGTTGTGGTCGCGCAGGTACCAGTTTCGACTACATCCGCGAGTTCCGCCGCAGTACGGGGACCTGGCATCGGACCAAGCCCATGCTGGCCAGCGACCTCTCCAAAACGACCTGCGCCGCGCTTCGGATCGCCAACTGTCGTCTGTTCCGCCTTCAGTTGAGCCAAGGCATGTTTCGAATCCGAGTCTGACGTGAGGAAGAACGAACCAGCTGCTGCTGCTGTACATCTCTTTTGCACACTTGTCATGTCCACCCACTTATGACATAGTATCTGGGTTTAGGGAATTTAGAAACACTGAAGTATTTAAATGGCGAACTATGCTTTTTGCGCTTATTTTTTTTCATTTTTTTTCAATTTTTTTTTAAGGGAGACTTTTTCTTTTATTATTATCATTATTATTATTATTATTTACAAAGCATATATGCTGCATAATTTTGAGGGACATTTTATATTTTTAGGCTGATAGTTTAACTCATTTGCTCCCAAAAACGTATAAATACATTTTATTTTAAATATTACCACGCTCCCAAAGACTTATTTATACGTTTTTATGTTGTTGTTGTTTTTTATGCCACAGCATATAGAAGGCTTTAATGCAGCCTGAACTGAAGAGAATGTTCAAGCAATGGTAGTTATTACAAAAATGGCCAGCAGGTGGCAGCAGGGTATAAGAGATCAACCTGGGTCATGTTGCAAAAAGCTCTTTTTTTCCCACTGTTTTAAACAGATTTGTGAATAATAATGAAACTTAGCTATATTCTAATACTAATTGCTGCAAAACTGAAACCAATAGAATTATCCTTTTTTTTTTCTTCTTCTTTTTTTTTTCTTTTTTTCCCTCCATGATGAAAGAAGAGATTCTAATATTTGATTTGGTAGGTTCCATGTTTTGTTAGCAATAGGACACATTATTCTGTGGGCCTTTCAAATATCAGTCAAAATCCAGTAAAACAGCGAAAAATGTGCTGGGAGTGAATGAGTTAAGATATTTGAATTAATCCAATGATTTATATTTTTTTCAGATTTTTTTTAAATTGTTCTACTGCTTGAGGAGGGATTTGAAGCAACACTGGAAGAAATAGTAGCATCGGGTACTTACGGGGAAATTATGTGATGGTGCTTTTTTTTTTTTTTTTTTTTTTTTTTTTAAACATTGATTCCATCATTTGTAAATTATCATATGGTAGACTGGGGGGGAAATAGTTTGCAAAGACATTTAGCAAGTTGGTCACTATGCTGAAAGTCCTGATTACACTAATGATGTTTTACATTTGTTCAGTTTGTTTGCGACTACCATGTGACTAACCATCATTTTGAAATAGTGCATTGTTAAACGCCAAATGGAAATGAGGATATACAACTTATCTGTGAGTCAGTCTTTTACATGCTTTCAACTGGCGTAATCTCATACTTCACTGAAAAAAAAAATAGTTGCAAAAAAGGTTGTCTGGGTCGCACGGTGGGCTATTTGTTACCATGTCTTCCTCACAGGTGAAAGGTTCTGTGTTTGAATCGTTTTTCCATATTCTCACCATCCTTGTGTTTTTATTTGGTTTGCTAAAGCTTCCTCCCAAAGAGCAAAAAAAAAAAAAACATGCTTAAGATGGTTAATTGAAGATTTGATATTGTCTATAGGCATGAATGTGAGTGTGGATGGTTGTCTGTATGCTCGGCAACCCAAATGAGGACAAGCAGTCGAATGAATGGATCACCAACAAATGCAAAAGTTAATGTGTAGCACCTTCGACTGTCATCTTCTACTTTTTATTTTTTTGTATCCAGATTCCGACTGAGTGTATCCACAAGAGTACATACAAATACTTGACTGTAGAATACATCACTTGGTCCTGATGGATCCAAAATAGACTTTGCCAAAATTGAATCTTGAGTTGTTGGGATGGGTATTTTTACTGCCTTGGTGACCTCTGACCCGGCCTTGCAATAGGTGCAGCTTTGCCATCCATCGATCCTGTTTGTTTTGTGTGACTACAAAGCTGTTACTTTCTGACCTCAACTCAGGGTCACGCATGTAAAAGTAGACTCACTCTCAGTGAGAGTTCAGTTCACGCTACAATGCGAAGGTGATATCTTTTAAAAGGAATTTCTGAGAGACATATTGTTTATTATAGTTTAGGAGGTGAAACGCTCGGGTCGTGTCATTAACATCTTATGAGCATGTTGAGCGAGGGGGAGAGGTTCCGAAAGACCTAAATTGGCAGTTGCCTTAAATATTACATGCAGCTAATATTCTAGTGAGCATCACGTTAGCAGTATTGTACTGAGGAGGGTGTGGCTACCGCGTCATATTGTCAGTGTTTCCCAACCCTGGTCCTCGGGCACACTATCCAGCCTGTTTTTCATGTCTCCCGATTCCAACACAGGTGAGGATCGTTATCAGGCTTCTCCAGAGCTTGCTAATATGCTGCCATTGGAATCACCTGCGTTGCAAATAGAGAGACATGGAAAACAGGCTGATAGTGTGCCCTGAGGACCAGGGTTGAAAAACACTGATATTGTATTCGTCATACATCTGTATCCTCTCTGGTTTCATTTGTACACTTTTTTTTTTTTTTGTTATAAACATGACTTCCTGTTTATTGCCAGATTTACAATCCTGATTACCCAACTCTAAATCTAAAACTAAACAAACAAACAAAAAAATACCACTACTGTGAAAGTTGTGTGTTAAACTGACTAATTCATTCCAATCTTACTCCAGTCCTTTGGAGACATCATACGCTTTTTTTTTCTTTTTTTTTTCCCTATGTCTGCAGTGTACGCTATTGAGAACACACTAAAAAGGAATTTCTGAAATTTTTAGTGCAACAAATCTGTTTTCATTCCATCATGTGTGTGCCAAGGTTATTTTAGTTAACTAAAACTAACAAAACTAAAATTCAACAAACAATTTCGTTAATGAAATAAAATAAAAACGAAAATGCTTTTCAAAAAACAAACTGCAACTACATTTTGTTTACAAAACTAAGTAAAACTTTAATTATATAAAAAATGTCCTTTGTTTTAGTCTTTGGTAATTAATTTAATGTATGATCCTTTGAGGATGATTTTAAATGTGATTTTAAGTAGATTTATTTTTTTATATTAACCAGAATGGGGTATATGCCACGGAAGAGGCAGGACTGTTTTTGCACATGAGCTTTGATTCCGGTTCCGGTTCGCGACGTGTAGGCTGCATCCCAATACTTGTGCTTCCGACTTTGTACCCCTCGGTTGCGTGTTCCCGTCGACGGGTGCGAGTGTGTATCGTGTCTGTCAGTTGTCCGAAGCACGTCAGAGAGCTGAGACGTCCTGCGTGCTCTCCTTCAATATCGAGGCGTGCACGCAGTTGGGGGGCGCAGGGGTGGGGGATGCGAGTGTTGGAACGCGGCACACACGTCGCAACCTGGAACCGGAATCAAAGCTCGTGCGAAGTCACGGAAGTCGGAAGTCCCGCCTCTTCCGTGGCACATTACGACATCTAGCAGTAGCCAATAGAAAAGCATCTTCAGATGACAAATCGCTGTTATGGTGCTTTTTTTTATTTATTTTTTTTTCTAATATTGCGCACAACTAAAACTAATAAAAACTAAGGGAACCAATTGAATACTAATTAAAACTAAATTAAAATAATAATAAAAAATAAAACTAACTAAAACAACAACAACCCTGTTGTGCGCTTCCAGTAAATCTGTCAGCAAGTTCTTGAATCCACTCTTCAATGTTGGTGGTTTCTTCTGTTAATGATTCATTTCCTCTATTAATCTTGTACACGACATGACGCGAGTTTGAATTATGACTGGACAGGGGACACTCGGCAATAGCTTGTTAATGTCCTATCACCTGCTGCTGTGTTTAATCAGTTACTGGAACTACAGTGACTTATTGCACTGTTTACTTATATTGGCACATTATGTGGCACAATAGTCTAATCTAGTAATGATCTTTTTTTAACCTAAGTTGTCTTATGGAACGGGGGAAGCATTTGGCTGTTTGACATGTACAGTATAACGAGTGTGTTTTGTAAGACATGTCAAGTGAATTAAAGCACCAAAAGAATTAACTACGTTTGTAATCCCTCCAATTTTTGAGTCTTTTTTTTTTTTCTTTTTTTTCATGACGTTAGATCTATGGATCATTGTTTGCCTTATCATGCTACCTCTTAGATGCAAAGTGACACACATACACGACAGATTATGTAATTTGGGGGTTTTAAAATGCAAATTGCTTGCGCTCACCTTGTTGATGGTGACTTGCTTCCTCATATGTTATACTTTATTGGCCTTGTTCAATCTAAAAATAATGTTTTCGAACTATGGTTCAACGGAATTATTTTTCAAGACAAGCTGATGAAACAGGCCTGGATTAAAAATGATGGTGCCAATTAAAAACATTGAAAATAATTTGACCACAGGGACATGCTCAACCAAGGTGTGTTCTATAATTAGCGTCACAGGTGTTTTGAAATTTATAATGAGTCAGTTGGCCTATTTAAAGGGCGACAAGTCGTCACTGTGCTGTTTGGTGACATGTAAACAACAATAAACATGGACTGTGGAGGAGTGATGGTTCTCATCTTAGAAAGAAAATTATAGACAAGCATGTTAAAGGTAAAGGGTATAAAACAATTTCCAAACAGCTTCGTGTTCCTGTGACTACAGTTAAAACTTCCACATATTCCCAAATTTAAGATCAACAGGACTGTATACCCATTTTGTCTACATGTGTAGTTTTTGGTAAGGGAAAGAACTATTTGATTAAGTTTTGGTACAGTTCCTGTTGTCGTTTGATCATGCTATGATGTTTTATTAGAATATTTAATTCATCGTAGGTTTACGATTTCTTGCTTGCGTCAAGCCTTTGTGTCTGGCCATTAGTTTGACCATGTCATGATCCGCTTATCTCTCTCTCTCTCTCTCTCTTTCCGTCTCATCCCAGACTGCGTGCATTCAGTTCCAAGTCTCAGGATACTGAATCGATTGCAACTGGACTATTCTGGTTGTTTCAGAAAATGTTTCGCCTCTCATCTGAGAAGGCGTCATCAGTCCATGCAACAAGGTTTGGTTGGCACTGTACCAGTATCAAGTCTTGTCCATGCAACAAGGTTTGGTTTGCAATGTACCAGTATCAAGTCTTGTTTTTTTTTTTATATAATTTTTTTTATCTTAAGAAAAACTAATAGTTACTGCAATTAATAGCCAATTCATTCAAATCATATCTGCACAAAAAATCCTTAATTCTTCACATTTCTCAACAATGTTTTGTTTTGTTTTTTTGTTCCTGCTTGTATTATGTCATGCTGCAGTACGCCGGCCAGTGTTTGCTTTTATTTTGTCTGCCCATTTCCTGTTTATTTTGAAAGTTCTAACTACAGTCTCACCTCAGGTCACTTGTCCTTCCTCCTGCTCTGCTAATTACCGGTCCCAGCCCATGATTGCTTCCACCTGCCATCAATTACCCAACCAATAAATAAACTTCATCCACCACCTGCCGTTGTCAAAGTGTCACACCCAGTGCATGGAAGTGTCCACAGTCTTTGCCTTGTTTTTGTGCCCCTTTTCCTTCCCAGTGGAGCCCCTTTAGTTGTCCCTTTTTTGAGTGCCCTTTTCTCCCTCTCCAGTTTGGAGCTCTTTGTGTTCAGCGTTGTTCCTTCTGCAAGAGGTGATTTTGTGTTTTTTTGTGATTAAACTGCAGCCTTTGAGGCCTACCGTCTCCGTGCGCCTCAGTCCTCCCTTCTTCGTTGTATCATATTATGAATGTGTTAAGCAAGGTTCTAGATAGGTGTGCATTTTATTTTATGAAACGATGACTGTGGGTGGTGTGATACTTCTCAGGCATGTAGTTGAATGGATGGATACAGTGACTGCAAAAATTAAACAATCTATTCTTAATAAAACAGATTTATTCAAATATTACTCCTGATTATCCCTAGCTTTAGCACTTAGCTCTGCCATTGAGGTTGATTGGTTGTATTCTATTCGCTGTGTATATTGTGAATGGTAATGGACTGCTCCCTCTAAATTGTGTCTTTTGAGGTAAAAATGAGGAAAATAATAGAGATGGGCGAGTAGAGGTATTGGTGCCAATACTTAATTTATTTGAATAAATTGGTACTCGCAACAGGTGCGATACTATCGGCTGCCATTGTGTTGGTGTTTTATGATCAGGAAATGGAATTAAAGAGAATAGAAAAGTGACAATAAAAAAAATAATTTCATGGAATTATAAGGAAAACACTAAAGGGATATATATACCTATGTCTTTAAAATTCCATGCCTGTTTATATATATATGAATTACTAGTGGTATCGGTACTTGATATCGGTGGTTACTCAAGAGTTGAAACTCTCATGCTGACATCAGTCTGAAAAAAAAAGTGGTATTGAACATCCCTATTAAAATAATTTAATGGCACTGTATCGGCTCCAAAATATGCCTATATGCCAGATGGCCTTGGCAAACACAACGTGCCCAGAAAAAAAAAAAACTTGTCAATAAATCGTACGTTCGTATTATTTACTGCCTTTGATATTTTTTTTCCTGTTATGAACGAATACCATTGTCTTTATTTTGGATATGTAATCCTTCCATTTTAGATACTCTAAATGCAGCTGTTTTTCATTTAAATCAAAACGATGACAAGAAATGTGGTGGATGGAGAAGGAGAAAAAGAAAGAGGTGGAGGAGGAGCAGTATGCTGCCTTCGGCAGACAGTCAAGCGCAAAAGACACAAGAAGAAGGCTCATCCGCTCGCCTCCCCATTGACGTCAGTCCGGTATCACATGAACCGGCGCCGACCAATCGGAGAGGCGCTGCTGGAGAGAGCTGGCTCATTTACAGCAAGATAGGGGGAAAATACGGAATAAAAGGAAACCGAGCCACTGAGCCTGTAATGAGCACAAAATCCCGGGGAGGAAGCGAGGCCCGCCGCAATTTGAGCGTTCGGTCCTTTTCGTCCCCTTCGCCGCGTCTTTCTGCCGGTGGATTATTCGTTTTGGCTCGGCGGCGGACCAAATGGATAAGGCCATGGCCCTAACATATTGAATCGCTCATTGGCAGCGGAGGGGAGTCGAGACGCTCACCGCGGACACATTTCATGGAGCGCTGTGCGGGGAGGAAAATGGTGGACTGTTTACAGTGTATCATAAAAACCTTCCCCCGTGTGGATATCCTGCCATAAAAGTGCTCGAAGGCTCCTTTTAGCGCCCGTCTCGGCCTCGTCTCTCCCCAGTAATTAGTCGTGTTCGAGCACCACTAGGTAGGTAGGTGCCCCCTCCCCCAGCTCGATCAGACTGCTCATTTTTCATATACATGTAGGTAGGTGTCTTGTTGTGTGGGTGTCTTGTGTCGAGCGATCGCCCTCCTCTGCTCATTTCGGGGAAAACTGTTGGATTACTGGATTATGGATTTCAACAGCGCCGGCGGAGGCAACGAGCTGCACAACAACCAGTTTTATCAGTGCGAGGAGAGCAAGCCTTTACTGGGGGACATGTCGGAGGGGAATAATAACGCCAAAGTTGCCGCGGGGCCGTGTAAGAGGAGCCTGCAACACTGCAGCAGCAGCGGGATGCGCTACAAGCTGCTGCACGAGGGCGACATCCAGGTGTGCGTGGTCAAGCACCCTCGCACCTTCCTCAGCAAGATCCTCACCTCCAAGTTCCTGCGCAGATGGGAGCCGCATCACCTCACGCTCACGGACAGCAGCCTGACCTCTGCCACCGTGAGAATCTTCATTTTATTAGCTGCGCCTGCGCGTGTCGTTCGTTATACGAGTCGTATGCTGCGTATCGCATTCCACAGGCTACGTCGGTGTTTTGCCTTTTCTTGTCTGGACTCAACAGACGAACGCCAAGATTGTGCACAATCTGTTTGACGCAGTTGGCAAGAAAACAGTGTGTCAGCATGTTGATGATAACACTGACGTTGTGTTTGACAGGCGCCTTCGTCGGAATTGGTCATACCTGTAGTCGCTCACAGGTGTTGAGCTTTTCATATACGGGGTAGCTTTCAACATCACTTTCATTTCCTCTTTGGTCTGCGAGGTAGGAGAGTGGTTAGCACATCCACTTCACAGTTCTGAGCTTGGGGCTTTAGTTGTCAAAATTAATCGATTAATCGTCAAGTAATCGATTATCAGATTAATCGACAACGATTTTAATCATCGAGTAATTGTTTGGAGCCATTTCTTAATTTAAAATAGTGAAAATCCTCTGATTTCACTATATCAACAGTTCACAGAATTCTGTAGTTCTCAATGAAAGAAGACTGAATATCTTCTGTGTTTAATCAAAATAAAACATTTTTAAACATCTATTTTTACTTTGGAAAATAATGACCGAAATGGTAACATAGTAGTCAACCCAAGCCCCCCCTCCCCCCCTTCTTTTTTTTTTTTTTTTTTTTTTTTTAAATCACTATATGAATCCAAAGTACAAAATAACCAATCACTGGGGAAAATGCTTTTGTAATACACTTGAATGCAAAATTAACATGAATCAGATTAGTCGATTAAATAATCAATAAATTAAGCGATTCTAAAAATATTCGATAGTGACAGCACTAAATCAGGTTTTGAAACAATCACCTGACCTTTCTTGTGTGGATTTTGTTTTCGTTTGATTACTTAGGATACTCTGGCCTCCTCTCACATTCCAAAAACATGTTTGTTGTGTTATTGATGACTGTAAATAGTTCTCAGGTGTGAATGGCTGTTTGTGTACTATAAATGCAATTGGCTGTTGACCGGGTCAGGGCCAAAGTCAACTAGGAACTCCAGTTCTCCTTGAGCTCAACTGAGGATACGCAGTAAGGACCTGTGGTGTAGTCCATGGTACACACGGGTATACCAGCCAACCAATTTCATACAAAACAGCCAAACTAACTTATAGCAGTTATTGTACTTCTGACAGAGTTTTATTAATGCCAGTTGGACAATGTGAAACAACGTGGAGTATTGTAAATAGATATGTTAATGTTAATGGAGTCTTTTCATACCATATATCCCATTCAGGGAAACCATGCAGAGCCTCTGCTCCACTGACTACTAGTGACCATTATGACAACATTAAAATTCAGTAGCGTTGTAGATCTAAGCGTCCATGAAAATATGTTTATTAGGGACTCTGTGTGTCACAGTTTTAAGGAAATAATGTACTTCCGCTCACAAGACGTGTTTACAACGCTGACTCTTAATGTGTCACTTGCTGTGTTAGCGATTACTGATAGAAAAAAGTTGGTGTGAGGGTAAGCGCTTGCAATGGTGGTATTAGCTAAATAATGTGATATTTAATCTTTAAACCAAACTTAGAAGTCACCATGTCTCAAGTCATTTGAAGTGTTGAGTCATTAACACTCAAGTTAAGTGTGTGATCTTTTTGTTTTGGTTAACAAGTTATCAAAACAGGAACTTGAGTCCGCTCAAGCCCAAGTCACAATGACCCATGTCCGCATCTTTGCACGGACCAAAGCACGAATTTCAATTTGGAACCTTTTAGCTGTGTGACAAATCACTCTTAAGCCATAAATGTAGGATTGATGCATGAAGGTTTGGTCCGCCATCACGTTGATCAACTGCTGTGTTATCTCAGGATCTGATGATGGCTTCTGTCGTCTGTTTTAATGCTTGTTTCTGTTTACATTTACCAAACATTTGAAAGATATAAGCACACTCAGTCTTAGGGCAGACTCATTTCAATGCATATAATCAGACATGTTATTGATAACAACAAACCCCAAACCACAATATGAGTAATATGAGTGCAGTTAACAGAGTAATGCCAATTTAACAAAAGCCTTTATCACCATCTGTTTTTATCAACATATTTGACATTTTTGCCCATCACCATAAAATTGTAAACAAATTAATTCACTTAGACAAAGCATGGCTAGTGGATGGCAGGCAGTTGCAATTGCCCCACAATTTTGTTAATATTAGTAAACCGTATTAACGTTTACCGCGTCTATTTTTAAACATTTCTGGAATGTTTATTTGTGCGAATGAGAGCAGGGAGCTGCTATTCAAGGAAATTGGCACATCAAATTTCCTGCGTCATGGCCTAGTAACATTTCAGAGAAAATCAAATCTTTGTGCTTTTTTTTTTTCTTTTTTTTTTTTCTTTTTTTTTTTTTTTGTGAAGAAAGAATATTATACTGCAGGGCAAACGCGCACAACAGTGACATCCATGTGATGTACCTAACACATGGGGTCAGCGAAGCAACCACCAAGACATGAGGGCCTGAGGGATGTGGGGCTGCCTGTGTGGTTGCAGTGCTTCATTACTTGCTGGCCCTGGAGCCAATCCCAACTGAACTAACTTTGGGCAAGTAGTGGGATACACCCTAGAATGGTCACCAGTCAATCACAGGGAGAAATTATAAATAAACAAATAGCCATTCACAGTTTTTAACACACTTTTGACAATTTTTTAGTTCACTGAGAACTGTGGTCTTGGTATGGAGAAAACCATCAAGGCCTGAGCTGACATTTGAACCCTTTAACCTCCGAACTGTGAGGAAAATGTGCTAACTATGGTGTCTGAAAAGGATTTTCCCAACCAACTCTAGAACTTTTGAAAGGATTTCATAATACGTGGGCAACACTTTCAACCTGTCACATGCACAGTGCCATTAAGTGTAAGCAGGGTTGGGCAGTACAGATCCAGAAAATCAAAACCCTGAAAACGTTTGACTTTAGTCACAGGTGCTTCTTGTCAACACGTGAAGACAAGCTCATTTACCTGCCCGTTGAGTAGAAGCACCTGTGGCAAAAGCCAATTCGTGGAAGGGTTTTTAATAGGGGTGTGCCAAAGAAATCACAATTCTCATTTTGTACAATTTAGAATCCATTTTAAATGTCCTAAAATCGATTTTATTTAATTTATTTTATCCCGTCTTGCCCCTGTTTGTGTACTGGAAACGCTGTTCATGTACCCGATTTGGCCACTTAGGGGTAGTGTGGTTCTGTGCGTTCTGATACACAGTTAAGTTGTAGCCACATTAGAGAGTGGAAGGAAAAAGTCACGATCAAGTTATGCCAATAAAAGTAGATTTTTTTTTTTTTGCAGCATAGGAAGAGCATATGCCGGTGAGTAATGTTAAAATGCTTCTCTGTATATATTCCTGAAGTGTTTTGTATGAATAGCCGTTCTTTTGAGGGATAAAAGTGCTGTGAGTGGCGCGCTAATTAGCATTAGCGAGTGAGACTGGAGTAGATCATGACGATTCTTTGCACATCTATGAATTGAAGCTAAAATCATTGTCAATCAAATCATTTTGAATCGAAAACCTTCACAGAAAATTCTCCACTATTTAAGAATTCAAGAACTCCACTTTCGCAGTACTTTGTGGGCTTACTGCAGTGTTGCCAGGTGGGAAATATAGAATTATCGTACCATAGACTAAAAATTATCGTATTTTGATGGAAATTATCGTACATCCGTTATAACCAAAATTCACTGATTCGCAAAAGTCAAATATAGTCGTTCTTGTGTTTAAAAGCGCTCGCCGCTCACAGGCACTCCGGGCTTCGTTGCGGGTTAACGTCACTGATCTGTATGTATTACTGGATAGCCAAGACTTTTGAAGCCGCGAGGCCGCCGTATTACTACTCCCAAGAAAGAAACGTTCCTCGGCACACGAGCCTATACATTTACTAGGGGTGTTAAAAAAAATCGATTCGGCGATATATCGCGATACTACATCGCGCGATTCTCGAATCGATTCAATAATCGGCAGAATCGATTTATTTTTTTTTATTTATTTATTTTTTTATTTATTTTTTTTAGGATTCACACCTTGAGCATGGAAGAATGTTATATGAACGGCACATTAAGCCTTAATATTTTTATTTTAATGCTGTTCAAACATGAAACAGATTACAACCTCTATAAGACTGAAATTTCAGATAAATAAATAATAAATTTTCATATAAATCTTACACTCTACAAGCTTACTGATTAGTATTTTCTAAATATGAATGAAAAAAAATCGCAACAATCGACTTATAAATTCGTATCGGGATTAATCGGTATCGAATCGTGACCATTCGTATCGGGATTAATCGGTATCGAATCGAATCGTGACCTGTGAATCGTGATACGAATCGAATCGTCAGGTGCTAGGCAATTCACACCCCTACTAATTACTGTGTGTTTCATCACTTTTTATCTGATCAATTTAGCTTCTGTAATGGTGTATAAACCTATTCAGAAATTATTCATTTATGACCATTAATAGGGGTGTTAAAAAAAATCGATTCGGCGATATATCGCGATACTACACCGCGCGATTCTCGAATCGATTCAATAAAAAATAAAAAAAATCGAATTTTTTTTTTTTTTTTTTTTTTTTTTTTTAAGAGCTCAGAATTGTTCATTCGGTAGTCTTACCGATTCAACGTCTTATCATCATTGCCTTTTATTTATTTATTTATTTATTTATTTTTTTGGTGTGTGAATCGATTTTTAAACTTCCATTTTTAATGGAAAAATATTCAACAAAACGTCTGACTTCGGGTTAGGATTCACACCTTGAGAATGGAAGAATGTTATATGAACGGAACATTAAGCCTTAATATTTTATTTTAATGCTGTTCAAACATGAAACAGATTACAACCTCTATAAGACTGAAATTTCAGATAAATAAATAATACATTTTCATATAAATCTTACACTCTACAAGCTTACTGATTAGTATTTTCTAAATTTGAATGAAAAAAAATCGCAACAATCGACTTATAAATTCGTATCGGGATTAATCGGTATCGAATCGAATCGTGACCTGTGAATCGTGATACGAATCGAATCGTCAGGTACTAGGCAATTCACACCCCTAACATTTACAGTACATTTGAGACAGTAAAAGGTTGTTCAAAGCAGTATATTTTTAAAACCATTAATTTAGCCAACAGCTCGGTGTTGCAACAATGCAAAAGGCTTACCGTAAGCCTGCAACAGGTTTCAGCCAGCCTGCAAAGTGGGCCCGGCTTTCCCATTCTTTTCTGTGTTTGTGGACAATGCTGCTTGTTTCTCTTTCTTGTCTCTCGTCTCGTCCCTCCCCACTATCTCCTTCAATGTAATTCATTTTGCTTCTGTTTATCTCTTCTTCTCTGTCTTCTGCTTTTGCCTCTCATTCACGTTGTTTTGGTGGTTTGAGCTTTGTCCGGTTTCCTGTCTGGGAGCGTCTCCTGGGGGCGGGCTCTTACCATTCAGCCAATCAGTGCATGGACATCACTCGTTTCTCATGCTCAGCAAAGCGCGATTGGCTGGTGTTGTGTCACATGAGAACAGATACCGTCAAGGTTCGCAAAAAAACTGGTAGTTTCAGTTTCGCCGGCAATAATATGAAATGGTCAAATTATCGTACATTTGCCATTTTTTAGGATTATTGATCGTACATCGTACAGAGGGTCAAATTATCGTACAAATACGATAATTATCATACACCTGGCAACACTGGCTTACTGGGGCATGAAAACAGCAAAAGCAAGCACAGGAAGGAAGTGAAGTCGGAAGTGGATGTCCTTCAAAGTAAAATTTTCAAAATAAAATAAATAAAAATATTTTTAACAAATAATAAGAAAAGCCTGCCACAAGAGCGTAGTTTTAGTTTCTGATAGTTAAATCAACACATACTGTAGGTTTTACAGACACAACTAACTAATGTGAGATGCTAGCACAGTTGACAAGTAAACAGAACCTGCCCCTTTCCAGATTATATTGTTATTCAGATGCATCTGAATTTATTATGTTAAAGAGTTAGTTGTCATAGTTCAGGGTTGAAGTGGAGTTTCAGCTTTGACCATTGTCAATATAGTTTGGTGCAAATTTGAACCGCAGTATTTTATTTATTTATTTTTGTTATTTTGGTTGTGTCACAGGTCCAGTTTATCCTTAAATTCCCTTGTGTGTGCGTGTGTGTATGTTAGGGGTGGGAATCTCTGACATGAGGCCGATTCGATATGTATCTCGATACACAGGTTGCGATTCGATTGAAAAACGATTATCTTTCAGAACAGAACGGTTCGATGCGGTTCGATTAAGTTTGGGAACGATACGATTTTCGATTCGATACAATTCATTTCAATATTCAAAACTTATAGTGACATTTGTTGCTTGTAAACATTAATCTTAAAACACCACAAATTTTTACAGTATCTACAAATGTGTTTAAAAACAAAAAACAAAAATGTCTTCTATATTTTTATATATTGAATCAATTATTTAAATGGACCGCAACAAAGGGCTGGGCGATATGACTGAAAAATGTATCAGGTTAAATATTTATTAGTCGTTATTGAGAGTTATAATTGTTTTTTATTTTATTTATTTATTTTTAATTCAAAATAAGGATCAGGAAAAAAAGGCTGATAATTCAATTTGAAATATAAATATTTAACCTTTAAAAAGACACCAACACAATTAAACAGAATATGTGCACATTGTGAAGTATTTCAGAAACATAAATTTAAGACATGAAATAAACCTACCGTCCAGCCAAAAGAAATATGAAGCCACCTTATGGAACAATAAATCTATCAAACACATTTTAACCACTTAATATATCCAAAAATATTTCCAAAAGTGCCCTTCCCTTTTTATCAACAATTTTTGTTTTTAAAAATATTTGTTTTTCTTTTGCCATCATATTCATTTTTGGTTAATGTATGACATCTTTTTGTTTTTTTTGTTTTTTTTAATCTGAGACAAGATGATGACCACGGAATCACTACTGTTTATGTTTTGTTTTTTTGGGCTGCCGTTCATTTTGCGTTTGATGACGTAATCACGGGCACGTCTCAGTTCTCCTATCTATTGCTCATGCTAGTTGTATACATTGACAGGGAGCCACAAACTGAGAAATGAGATACTTGCAGTGTGCTTTTAGCTTAGCTGGTGTGTTGGCTGTGGGACATACCTGTTTCGTTTGAATCCATGCATTGGATCGTCACGGGAGTTATTCTTTTTGGCTCGCGCGCAGTACCAACGCCGGCCCGGGACATACAAGTGCACCGAGAGGACTCGATAGCCATGGGAAATACCGAGATGTACGGCACCGGCTTCTGCTAACTGTTGCATGTTGTCACTCGTGCGCGCGCGCGCCGTGTCGCGAGCACGGCGTTGACGGTAGGCTCCTCCCCAAGGTGCGTAACGTCTTTGCATTATGTTTACAACATCCGGGGAATGAAGCGTCTCTGAGCGCTACTTTGCTAGCTCTCTGTAAACAGGGAAGTAGCTTGAATAGTGCTGCTACTGAAATGTAAACAAAACAAGTAGAGCACGGTGCAGAACTCTTGCTATTGTTATGAAAACCATAAAGCCTCCCTCGCAACCGATTCACAGCCACGCGATATCCGGTCCACAGCTTTACAAGCAATGTATCTAAGGATTCCCGGCGGATTTTGTATCGGTTGACAAGTCTGCTACCGATACGGTCGTTTAGCTCCCCTTGACGACCGATGGTTCGGTCGAATCGGTTTTTTGTCCCACCCCTAGTGTATGTATGCTCTTTTTCTTTGTTCATATTCTGTGTCAGCCAGCCTGCACACAGTGATCATGTGTCTTTGTGTTACTTGTCGGCGACATTGGCAAATAGCAACATTGTTATCAAAAAGCAAGGAGGCTTTCAGAACATGTGGGGGGGGGGAATTGTTCTTCCTTTCAAATCCAACTAGCCACCACCAAACCATGTTTGTGTAGGAAAGCTGTGTATGTGAAAAGCTGGTCAAGTCGGTCATCAAAAACCAAACGTGCATCACATTTACGTAAGAAGAGTGACAGAGCGAGTACACTTCCTGTGTTGCGAGTGGCTCACAAAAGGCCTGAGATGAAAGGAAACTGGGTGCGGCACAAGCTTAATAACCTGGAAAGAGCCCGATTGATGATGTGAATCACTCAAAGGAGTTCTCCACAATATCAATCTGGGACTGCTCCAGTGTGATCTGTTCGGGAAAGGCGGTACATTCAGTACAATGCTTTGCGCTGATTGGGCGATGCGGCGACTTGTGCACGCTGACCAAATATTTGTTTTGGCCAATCACGGCAAGAGATGAAAATGTCATCATCGTTGTCGCACCGACTTAGATATCGCTCCTTATATAATCCACTCGTTTTCGACCATCTCAGGGGGCGGCCATTTTGTTACTTGCTGTTGACTGTAAATGACATTACATTTGCTCCAATTACGGTTCAGCTTTGGAAAACAGGTGAGCCACGTATATCGTCACCACTTATGTCAGTGGCTTTTTAAAATGTAATTCATGAATATTGCCATTCATTGTGTCGGGTTGATTTTTGGTCAGTCATGTAATTGGGGAGTGATCTACTTACACTGTTGATTCAGTGTTAAGCAGTTTGAGATCAAAAGAAAAAAGCTTGACATCCGTTATATTTTGAACTGTATCAACGCCTCATCTGGCGTTCATTATTCGGCTTAAACCGGCACTATCATCTGAATGTAGTTATTCAGGACATTCAGTGGAAGACGTCCCCTTAGGGCTGAACAATTTGGGGAATTTTTTTAATTGCGATTCGAAATGCAAGTTGTTTTATAATCATTTTCCAAAAAGCACAAGCAATTCGTTAATCTTTATTACAATCAACAACATCAGCTGTATTAACATTGTATTATTGGATACTAAAATAAAGACAAATAAACCATTAATTTGAAAGACAGTTTATTTACAATTACAGGTGTAAACCTACTAAATACTTAGACGTGCAGTCTTGAATGTGTTCACTCCAACAAAATTCGACCACACCAGTAAGAAATCTCATAAAATAACGTACAAATTAAAACAATAATGCGAACAAACCTGTGGCTTTACTACTTAAAAGGGATACTTGACTCATTGAACAATTTGCAGTCGTGAAAAGTTAATATTATGTCCAGAATGAATTTGATAATTTCATTATTTTTCATGTACAATTAATATCTTTAAAAAGTAATGTTTCTACTTGCTGTCGACTGATGATGACATCATCTGAGCTGAGGAAGTAGGTAACGGCCAATCATGGCTCACCTGTTTTCTGGGTTTGATCAGTAAACTCAGCCATGATTGGTCGTTACCTACTTCCTCAGCACAGGTGATGTCATCATTAGTTGACCGCAAGTAGAAAAATGACTTTTTAAAGGTATTTTGTACATGAAAAATAATGAAGTTACATTAATTATAGACAAAATATTTTACTGCTGAAAATGGCTCAATGAGTCAGGTATCCCTGATATCCAACATTTCATATTTCATGAAACATGATATAAAACTGTACCAGTTTTGTTGTTGTTTTTCAGTTGTTATGTCTAAAATTGCATTAAGAAGAGTTTGAATTGATTTGAGCGATTGGATCACATTGCTTAACCTTTTAATTATGTCAGTGTTAGCTTGTGACACGACATGACGCAGGAAGAACTTGTGAGTGACGTTTTCAGAAGTACTCTTATTGTGCTAGTTGCATTACTTTTTTTTTTCATTTGGTCAAATGTTTAAAATTACATTATGCCTTTGAATGTGGATGTTGGAACTGCTGAGACTTTTCTGACGTGAGCGAGTCGAGAACTAAGCATTGTTGGCTTAGATTTCTCAAAGCTCTCTTGACAGAAGCAGCCACAGCAAACCCCAAACCACAGTCAACAAACTCGCATGCAGCTCAGAAGCTGTTTTCTCATGTTTGGGCACATTGTAGGTTACCGGCGTGTTTTTTTTCCATGTTCATGAGCAGCAATTGAGTTCCTCATCTAATGCAGAAGTATTATTCGGGGAAGTGACCCTTAAATGCCGCATAGACGTCATACTAGGGAGTCCAGCAGCCACACACGTGAGAACAGGAACAGGAAGAACTTTACCCGTTAAGGAAGATTGTGTTTTTTTTGTGTGTGTGTGTGTGTGTTGCAAACACAGTGGCTGCAGAACTCCTCCTGTGTTTTATGTGTCAATAAATGTGGCATATAACATTTGACCAAAAGAAAATAAGGATGTAAATAGATAAGTGAGGTAAAGTGAGATGGAAGGTAAGGCAAGGCAAGGCAAGTTTATTTGTATAGCACATTTCATACACAAGGCAACTCAATGTGTTTTACACAAGGAAAGACAACACATATGAAACAAAGGAGCTGGAAATAAAGGAGAAAAATATATAAGGAAGTAAATGGAAGACAGAAGGATGTTGTTATTAAGAGAAAGGGGAAGACAATGTGGCAAAAAATAACAAGGCCAAATTGAAATGTAAATGAATATGAATGGGAACTCCCTTAAAAGGTACTTATGCTGCTTTTCGACTGCTCAGTGTTGGCTCGTTTACAGCACCAGGTGGGCATTGGTGGTAGTGCTCTTGAGTGGTTTCGATCCTATTTGGCCGACAGAACTTTCTGTGTTCGCCATGGGTGCTCCGAGTCCTGCACCACCGCCCCACTGTCATATGGTGTTCCACAAGGTTCTGTATTGGGGCCCCTACTGGAATCATATTTACTTCCCTTGGGCTCCATCCTAAGAAAACATTTAATCTCTTTTCACTGCTATGCGGATGACAGATCTATGTCCCACTTAGTAAAAAGGACGCTTTCTCATTGAGGCCTCTTTTTGTCCTGTCTCGAGGAAATCAAAGCCTGGATGGTTTCCAATTTCTTGAACTTCAGTGATGAGAAAACAGAAGTTAAAACAGAAGTCTTCTCATCCTGCCGACTTGGGTCCTCTGGCACACTGTCTAAAGCCAACAGTCTCAAACCTGGGTGTTAAGATGGACAGTGATTTTAAACTAGACGGGCAAATTGCTGCTGTTGTCAAATCCAGCTTTTTTCATCTTAGGCAGCTGGCTAAGGTCAAAACTCTCTTATCTCAGCAGCACTTAGAAACGGTAATCCATGCCTTTGTTACATCTCGGCTGGATTACTGTAATGCACTTTACTTTGGAATCATCCAGTACTTCCGCACATGACTCCAAAATGCTGCTACTCGTCTCCTTACTGGTGCCCGTAAGAGGGAGCACATAACCCCTATCCTGGCCTTTCTTCACTGGATGCCCGTGAAATTCAGTCCAGTTTAAGATTCTTCTATTTGTTTTCAAATCTCTTAATGGTCTTGCCACACCTTATCTCGCTGAGCTCTTGCACCCCTACGCACCTGCCCGCTGCCTCAGGTCAGCAGACCAGACTCAATTGGAGGTAACGAGGGCAAAGCGGAGGCTTAGAGGAGATCGAGCCTTTGCTGTTGCCGGTCCCTCCCTTTGGAACGACCTTCCACAAAATATTAGGCAATGCCCCTCTTTATCCTCTTTTAAAACACGTCTTAAAACACATCTGTATTCTTTGGCTTTTGGCGCACCATGAGACTATGTGTATGAATTTGATGTTTGATGTTTAATCTACCTATTTATCTATGTATTTATTTAGTTATTATTTAGTTATTCACTTGCCTAATTCTTATTAATTTACTGATGTAAAATTTACGCACTTCAAAATGTTTGCTTTGTTCTTGTTCTGTTACCTTATCTTTACTGCGCAACTGATTTATGTTTCATATACAACACTTTTTATACAGCAATGCCTATTCTTAAAGCGCTTTAGAAATAAAGTTGAGTTGAGTTGAATGATGAAGCGATGACTTTTCAGTTAGAACATTGAGAGACCAGCAGTGGTTTATGTTAAACTTGTGGTTATCATCTCAACATGTACTTGGCTTTAATAGTCATGACTGTAAAAATGTCTCAATTTATTTTCACTAGTCTAATTGGAAATTGAGTGTTTGTTTCTAGCCATCCATGTAAACAATACTAAATATGAGCAACCTTTTCAACGCACAGAACAGAAGCTGCGTAGTCACGGCTCCCAAGAGTCTCTTTAACCCTCGCTCAGCTGTGTCTCTTATCAGGCTTCCTCCATGACTCCAGTTCCTCTTTCCTTCATTCGGCACTTGCTTTGTGTCTGTGTCTGTCTTGAGTTTGAGCGTACAGAGCAAATATTATCCGTGTATACTATTAGAAACTACAATCAAAGAAGTAAGAAATAAAATGAATTGACCTGAATTAACAAATACTTTCAACTCCCCAGTGGTAGCATGGCATAAACAACAGCAAACCACTTTTGTAGCAGTTTTCGTATTGTGAGGTTTGTTGTTAATCACACTGAAATGTTTATCAAACTCTTATGGCCAATATTGCAACAGCAATTTTCATGTAGGAGAAATAATTAGCTTGTCAGAGGTCTATTTCAGTTTTATTTTATTTTTTTAACCATCCGTCCATCTATTTTCTCTACAGCTTTATTTATTTATATATATATATATCACCATTTTGGATAACAACAACAAATTATATTAAACCATTGGTTTGTTTATTGGCCACTCTTGAGAATGTACTTTACATGAAAACCAACATTTTTTTTTTCAAGATATTGAAAGTTCAAAGCTTGAATACAGCCAACTTGAATGTATTGTGGTTATTATCACCTTAAAATTGAGCTTGAAATCATCTTACTATAATTGTACTTTGTTAAATCTGTAAATGTGGTAGCCTAACGGCAAATTAGCTCAACTTTAGATACATTTTCTATGATTTTCAAGTTCATGCATCTGGATCTAAATACATTGCTCATTATCCATCCATTTTCTTGACCGCTTATTGGCAGGTTAATTGGGCGCTCGGAATTGTCCCTAGGTGTGCGTGTGAGTGTGGATGGTTGTTTGTCTCTGTGTGCCCTGCGATCGGCTGGCAACCAGTCCGGGGTGTCCCCCACCTACTGCCCAGAGCCAGCTGAGATAGGCGCCAGCACCCCCCGCGACCCATTGCTCATTGCATTTAAATGCAATTCTTTCAGGTTAAATTTATTTAATAAATGCTATTTGTTTTGTAATCAGGTCCCCAAATGCACAATTATGTAAGTACCAGCCAATGTTTAGGGTGACTAATTAAACTAGACTGTTAAAGGAGTTCTACACAACCTTGATAAAATGATAATAATAACAACACACATTAGAATTAGCAAATTACACAGGAAATATTCTCTTCCTTTATCACTACAGCTCTCCTCTGCTCGTTTTTGTTTTTGTTTTTTTTGTTTTTTTTAACCTTTTGACTGATTTTCTCCCTGGAAACAAAAAAACAACAACACACACATCTCCATCTTCTTGTTTCTATGGAAACACATCAGTAAGAAGAGCAGGCAGTAAGATTATGTTGCCTCTTCTCTGATGGAAAGCCAAAGAGATTTTTGAAAAATGGAAGGAAAATAGAAGCTGCCTATTGAAGAAAGAGATGGAAAGATGCATTACAGGATGAGATCTGGAGATGGAGAGGAGGAAAAGTAGGAAGACAATCGCCATGTTTTTGTGCAAGATGGGGTATCTATGGTAACCTATCAGAAAATTGAAACCCCGTCTGTTTTTTTTATTCCACTCTACCTCTCCTTGTTGACAAGGATCTCATTTTCTCTTACACATTCTCATTCCACTCCTTTGATATTTGGATCATGGATGGATGGTGTTTGCTGTACACTACACAGAAAACACTGTCCAGGAAATGTGTTGCTATTCATGGACGGCAGGGACCAAGCCGTGCCGCGAATGGTGAAATTCAATCATTTCAAACTCATCTTAGCCTTAAAAGCAGTCATTGAGAAACAAATGAAATGTGTTGAAGTGTGTTTACATGCACGTATTGTGAAGACTCTCCGTAATGTCCTTTGACAACGTTAAACTTAGCTCCTCCCCAAATATCTTCTCTCAGTTGAGCTGTATTACTACAAATACTTCCTTGACAACAATTACTATCTTCCCATTAGCCAGAGCTTTGTCGCCATCTTGTGGCATCTTAGTCACTAAAAGAGCACACAAATACGCAAATAGGTGAGTTTTACAGTGAATAGCAAAAAAACAAGTATGTGAAATGAATAGAAAACTGCGACTAAGTGGCTTTTTATTGTGCATGCAGTATATACAGGCAAAAAGATGTATACTGTTCTTCAACTAGATTAAGTGCAATTTCTACAGAAATTGTGTGGGAATGCTGAAAGCTAATATTGGAATGCTAAGCTCAATGCTTATCAAGGAAATTGAAGGATAAAGTCTGTAAATTCTACTAGTAGTAGGCAGTAGTAGAAGTAGTTGTAGTATTACTAATAATTTTTAAGTAGTAACTTGGAGTTGAATGACAAATGAATAAAAAGAAAGTTGAACTGGAATCTAGTGAAGGTGGGATTCAAATCCTCGCCTTCTGTTTACTTAATCAGTGCGCCACTGAGCAGTATCAGAGAGCTGTAATGATGATCAGTTGTATGTATAGAAGTGGGCTTGGAAAGTGGGACTTAGAAAAAGTTAAATGTCAGTCCCATTGAAAATGAATGGGGAAAGGTTGATATTTAACGTTAAATTTTGTGAGTACTGTAAGTAATACGGAATCAGCCGATATATACCTTGGAAGGTGAGAATGTTTGAAGCAAGTTGAAATTTGAATAAATCGGAAGTATCATGTGGGAGTTGTTTCGAGTCAGGAATTTGACGACTTTAGACTCGACTTGACAAAATGTTAAAAGACTTGCAACTCAACTTGGACTTGAACAACTATGACTTGTGACTTGTGTGGACTTGAGCCCTTTGACTTGAAAAGACTTGCTTCTTCTACCTAAACAAAAACATTAAAATGTATGCAAACGATTAAGTTCCGTCTCGGTGTGTGTGTGTATGTGTGCGAGCTGTGCTGACCTGACAACACAACGCAGTTATTCACACGTCAGGGAAGCCGCAAACACTACGCTAAGGCAAACTTCAAAATAAAGCTGACCAAATAATGCATTGTCATCAATGCAACAGCCTTGGTGAATTTTACTTTGAAGTCTGTCTGCATGGTGGCGTGAACGCAAGCTTGACTACTTCCTTTTGACATTTTGGCTTGCATTATCAACATTTTTATTGAAATTACATATTTTCTACCACCATTATCATAATGCCACCCCGAAAGTATATTAATAAATAGCTAATTTAGGACGCAAAGAAACCGCAAGTTAATTACGCCGTCATTGTATGATACAGTACAAGTCTCCCGGTGTTTGTGGCTAGTAGCTAGCTGTTAGCGTTAGCATTGGGTCCCTGGCTGGCAGAGTGACAGCTGTTCCTTGGCTCGCTTGCTTTTTGTATTGTTTCAATATTGTGGATCTAGGCTACTTTGTAACCCACTCTCCCTATTTAAACGAAGGGAATGTACCTTAAATTGCACTTAGATGTCCATCCATCCATTTTCTTGACCACTTATTCCTCACAAGGGTCACGAGGGGTGCTGGAGCCTATCCCAGTTGGCTCTGGGCAGTAGTAGCTGGCTCGGTGCAACCAGTCGAGGGTTGCCAGCCAATCGCAGGGCACACGTGGGACTTACTTGTGGCTTGCAATACAATGACTTACTCCCACCTCTGCTTTCAGCATTCCCACAATTAATAGTTACCATAAGTGCAGTTTGTAATAAACATCATGTGTGTAGCCACTTTGCATATGTTGGAGGTTTTGTCCGAGTGTGTGTGTGGCCTCACCCTGACTTCTTGCAGGCGTTACATGAAGGGAAAGCAAAAGCATGTTTGTTCTTCGCCTTTCACCATAGAAAGTAGGACTGGTGCAAATGAAGAGAACCACCTGTCTGCCTGACACTCCAGTGGTATGTCAGGCCAACAAAAAGGCACACTGGCTTCTGCTTCTAAATGGGCTTGTGTTTTGAGCTGTGAGTGTGTGCGTGTGTGCTGGAGGAGGTCACAGTCAAGATTGTTTAGAGAAAAAACATGGAGGCAGTGGAGTGATACCAGAACAAACCATAGAGGCCTGTTTTAATAATAAATAAATAAATAAACTATGCTGATGTTCATTCATGTTATCATGAATAATATATATTTTTAATTATTTGGCCTCCTGGTTTACCTTAGCATTTTAAATTTTTATTTTTTTTATTTTATTTAATATTTAACCAGAATAGCATTTAATATAGGGCTGACCTCTTGACATGAAAAAATAATAAAGAATTGCATGGAATGTCCTTTTTGAGTCTGATTGTCCTGTCATATTATGGCAAACAGGATTTACTTAAATCAGCAACGTGTGCTCTGATAAGAGGCAGGATATCGAAAGGATTGGCATTTTTTGGTACATAAAATTCCATTCCATGATGATCCACTGTTGCAATATTGACTTTTGAACACAGAACACATTTATGTTTGACTTGCAATGTTCTTTTTTTTTTTTTTTTTTTTTTTAAATGTATTTCATATTTTTAACAAACCGTCATGTGACTTTAGGTTGTAACATCCAAGTCAAGCATTGCGTCTAAAAAATAAGATTGACTTTGTTTTGAATGATGGGTCCATAGATCGATTGGTCAGAGGTGCCCATGTCCGATAACGATCCTGATCATGAATCAGGTGTATCGGTGGAGGGAAACATGGTAAATAGGCTCGATGTGGTTTTGGGGCTCTCGAGGGAAGACCGAACTTGGGCATCCCTGCCCTATATCAGCATTCACTTGCGATTCAATGTTTCTAAGTGGAAAAACAACTGGCATAATGTTCTTCATTGGATCTAATTACGTGTAAATGACGTTTGCAGGCCCCATTTTTGTGGCGGTACAGTAAGCCTCTCTTCACACAGTGACGCTAATGTCTGGGAAACCAAATGATTCATGTATTGCAATTTCTGCCTCTGTGAGAGACACGTGCCTTATTATAGATCCTCTGTGGTATAAAACATTTTTCTTCAAACCTCTCTTGAGCCTCACAAGATAAACAAGCTCCTTTTCTATTGTGGTGTCTGTCTCTTATTTATCTGTTCATCTTTTTCTCACCCACTGTCCAGAGTTGGGAAACTTGTGGGAATTTGTCATTGTTTTTGTTTGCTTCGATTCAGAGCCAGTTAGCCCAGGGTATTTTTTTTTCTTTCCAGATGACAGCCATCAAAAAGAAATGCTAGACATTGTCAAATCAATTACCAAACGTGTGAATGTTTCTCTCGTCCACAGCCCACTGGTTACATGGAGACGTCGTTGTCCTACAGCTCTATAGAGGACTTGCAGCTGCTTTCGTGGGACAATGCACCAAAGTACTGTGTCCAGCTCAGCTTCCCTGGTGGCACCGTCCTGCTTCAGGTAAAAGCTGTTTTGTTTTTTTTCTGATTGTATGTGGGATGTGGCAGCATTGGCAAGGTTGGTTGTTCATCCCGGAATTATTTGATTACGTGACTATTTGAAAACCAAATCATATAACACCTCTACAATGAAAGCGCTAAAGTTGACCACAATCTGTTCCGTGACGCTGGTTGACTTGAACATTTGTTTCAGCGTCATCCACCATAAAACCTTAATCGACTACACAGACAGCGTTTAAAAGGGGACGTGTGAAAAATAGACTTAGTTGGGTCTGTGAGTGTGTGAAATTAGTCAACAAAGTCAGTCTTTTGTTATTTGTATTTCTGAAAATGTGCTTGTGTGATCGATCCGTTCTGCACTTCCGCCTCCCAGTTTCAAAAAAGTCAGGCTAATTGACATAATCTTTGCCCCCACCCCAAGTCAAGCCATTGACTTGGCAGTGATGCTGGCCGATGTTGCAGAAGGAAAAAAGAACCGCTTTGACACAGCGGCTAAAGTACTATCATGTCCAGACCAAAAGGCAAGCAGAGCAGATTAGCATTAGCTAGCTAGCGTTTCCTGTGTTAGTTTCTGAAAATAATGGAATAATTGTGGACGTGGGAGTGGTAGGGTAGGCATTGGTGTTCGCCAATGTTATGCGCCACATCACGCCACTAATTGACAATGGGCACAAATTTGAGCAATTGTATGACTTTAGAAACATTTGACTTTGGAGGTTTCCTGGTGAATCTGGTTTTAGTATTATTTTCAAAATAACAAAGGGCCCTGGCACAAATTGTAACCAATATATAGTAGTTTACATTATATCAGAGCAGGGATGTAGCCATTGTTTCAAAAGTGAGGGCTACAAATTGTTCAGGGGTAAAATACGTTTTATGAACAAACAATCATCCTCTCAATTCAACTGCTCTTCTCTGGAGTGCATTAAGCACTAGAACCAAATTGACTGAGTTAAAACAAAAGGACAGTAAAGCTAAGTAGCCAGTTAATTAAATGCACCATGGTGACACTGAACACGAAATTCAGTATAACAAAGGCAAGTCACAGCAAAGAAATTATAAAGTTTTAAGCCACCCATTTTATTACTGTGTTAGAACCATTTGAATGAAGTTTACTTACTTACATAACAAAATTTTCCATTTTACCAACGCTCCCTGCCAGGTGGTCAGGTCTCTTTTGTGATTTTAGGCAAACTTCCAGTGTTTATTATCACACAGCTAAAATTGAGCAAGGCTGTTTGCTGGCAGCTTCAAAATTCGGGCTACCTGTACACTGAACATACTGAACTTTCAAAGTAAAACAAAACTATTCGTAAAGATCATGATTGCAAGGGAGTAACTTGATTGACAGCTTGTTTCTGGGAATTTAGTTCTCGGTCTTTATGTACTTTAATATTATATAAAGATGAAAGAATGATGTATACGTAAAGGCCACTATGTGGCAAGGTCTTTAATGAATCTAACATACATTCCACTGTTACTCGTTGGTTTGCTTTCTTCTACCTCTGACCAAATATGACAAATTACATGCCTTTTCTTGTGTGATCCTGCAGGCTGCTAACAGCTACTTAAGGGACCAGTGGTTTCACTCCTTACAATGGAAGGTAAGCATGTCTTTATTTTCATATTGATATTGCTATAAGATTGTGCTGAAGCCACCTGAAATCATATTGCACTGTGATTATATTCCCACAGCAGATTCTAATACTGTACACGTGAAATGCTATGCTCGAAGTAGCTTGACCAGTAAGTGTACTTGATGGGTTCAGAGTTGTTTCTATACTCTTATGTCTTTAAACTTTGACTGATAAAGCAAAAACCTATAATAAATCAGCTCTAATGCTTCACCAACATATTTCAATCGCAAGAGTTTATTGGGAAGAAGTCCCTGTCAGAGTTCGTCGAAGCATGAGCCCTAAAATGTGGCGTTAATGGCTGCTTTAAAACCAAAATGTCTGACTTTGTTCAATTTGAGGCTTGGGTCCTTGAGACTTTTTAATGCGTACACCAAATTTTGTGTCAAATGGCTGTCGAGGGATAATAAATTTGCTGGGGGTTAGAGTGAATGGGGTTGTGATGCTTGAATGAATACCTGACTTACTTGGTCGCTTAATCATTTTAATACTTTTTTAATTTTAATTTGTATTTTTTTATTAAGCTTAGAGAAGCAGGGTTTGTCAATAAACTGCATTAAAAGTTATGAAGCAGATTTTTTTTCCAAATTAAGGCCTTAAATGGTTTTAAGAAGCATTAATACGATGTCGAGAGGCATTAAAAATGTAAATACAATTGTTGTTCATGCTTTATTTTACATACACTTTTGTGTAAAGGAGTCAATATAAGACAATTTAGGAGTATATGAGTTGCTTAATGTTCCGAATATCAGCTGCTCTGAATTTGAAAAGAAAAATGTAGTTGTCCCGTCTCTAACGTCTAACATGTAACACTAATGTCACCTAGTTTGCTAGAATTTTGCAGCTGAAAACTCAAGTTGTTTTATGGGCATGCACGATGACCAATCCAACAGGTGTACGACGGGTTGCCCTGTATGCGAAGCTTGTGATAAATTTCAGAATATAATAATGATACGCAGATGCCGAAATTGTCGAGACTGTTCAATTCATGCATTTGTGGCATAAACTGAGCAGCTTCTTTTATGACTTCTTTCCCATGTAGAAAAAGATCTACAAATACCGTAAGGTGTTGAACAATCCAAGCCGCTGGGACGTTGTGCTGAAGGAGATCCGAGCGCTGGTGGACATGGCTCTGACCTCACCACTGCAGGACGAGTCCATCCATCAGGCCCCTTTACATATCATCTCCACTCTGCTGGCTGAGGTAGCAACACTTTTACGCTTTCATCTTTATTTCAAATAATGTAGAAACGTCCACCATAGGTTGAACGCAGTCTGTTCCAGGATCAAATTGTCATTTTTTTTAAATAACATTGTAAAATGTTTACTTTGTAGGTTCCATATATATATATATATATATATATATATATATATATATATATATATAATATACAGGGAGTCCTCGAGTTACATCGACGTTCCGTTCCTACGCCAGCGATGAAACCTGAATTTCGACTTAAGTCGAATTTCCTCATTAAAGTAAATATGTACATCAAAATAATTTGTATAAAAAAATCTAATAATATGCTATAAAATAAAATAAAAAATAAGATGCTGTACGACTGTCCGACTGAAGCCCAAGTCTTTGCAGATGTTCGTCGGTGTCTTTCATTTCTGCGATCTTTTTATGATGTTTAGATTCGTTTCCATGGTAATTGTTTTTCTCTTGCCCTCGACTAACATTGAAAGAAGACGTAGCTTTCTTCTTCTTTGGGGCCATGATGTGGAGAAAAAAAAAGAGGGCAAAAACGCCAAAGATACTCCCACACGTGCACAAGCGCTAGCACTAGCTAATGGCTCAATAGCGGACGAGGGGAAAACACTATATGGCGGACGAGGAGCCAAAATGGCGGACCGAAACAAAATGGCGGACCGGGCATAACGGTTGTAAAATCGAAACGCCTTAGACAAGTGCGCCTTAACTCGAGGACTTCCTGTATATAGGTGGCATATTTGGCAAACAAGATATACAGTTGAGCTATAAATATTTTTAACGTTTTTGTATACAAATTAAACAAGCTTAATTTCAGAATTGTTGCTGGTACGGGGATTTTGTTAATCAAATCATGTATTGAATAGATTGATATGGTCCACAAGCAATATGTGGTGTTGAATATTATATATAGTGTTATTGATTAAAATGAAGTAATCATTTCCCAATATGACTTAATCTATCTGTATGTCAAAACTATAAAAATGTTTCAGTGATTTTCATTTGCTATCTAATGACTCTTCTGCTTCTGAAATTTCCCAATTTTCTACATCTTTGGTCTTGTTTGTCTGGTTGCATTTGTCATTTCCTCTGAGGCCGACTATTTTAGGAAAGGTGCTATATCTCAGCTAGGCACAATCACCGCAATTCATTTCTGTATTTTTTATTTATTTATTTATTTTTCTGGCTTCTGATTTTTTTCCCCCTTCTTTTTAAATTTCCGTCATTCATTTATATCTTTGTTATCTTTTTGCCCTCAGAACTCTAATCTCAGCACACAGGATCACGAGAACATCATTGTGGTAAGAGTGACAGACACACATTCACATCTTTAATTTTGCGGGTGTTGATATCAGATGTTTGTCAGATTTAGTTTGATCTAAAGATGGTACAAATTCAACAAAAGTGATGACATTGACATATTTTCTGTTGACCCGGTGGATATACAGTTGTGGTATCTATCTGAGCACAAACACAGGAGCTTTTCTTGTAATTATTATTATTATTATTTTTAATTCACCTGTGTATAGTTTTGACATTTTGACTTGGCATATGTATTCCCCTGGCCCTCTTTGGAATATTGTTTTTAAACAGTGCCTGGGTCTGGGTGTTCCTCTGTATTTACAGGCAATTGCACCTCTTTTGGAAAACAACCACCCACCCCCAGATCTTTGTGAGTTCTTCTGTAAGGTGAGGTTGATGAGATGTCCTGGAGCTGTAAGAAATAGTAGCGTTTTATTAGAGACATCCAATGTGTCTTATATCACTAAAATGGCCTTGACTTTTTGCAGCATTGTCGGGAGCGACCGCGTTCCATGGTTGTTATAGAAGTGTTCACCCCTGTGGTCCAGAGAATCCTCAAACACAACATGGTGAGAAATGATGACTGTGATGAATTTCTGTTGCCTCCCTTTCCAGGTCCTCGTGAGCTTTTATTCAGCTTTTATTCATTTTAGTCAGCTTTTATTCAGTTTTGTGTCGTGTGCGTATTTGCAGGATTTTGGAAAGTGCCCTCGACTGCGCCTCTTCACTCAGGAGTACATCCTGGCCCTGAATGAACTGAATGCAGGAATGGAAGTTGTCAAGAAGTTTGTTCACAGGTGAGAAATGTGAATGTGCAATTTTACACTTCAGTTGGTATTTAGTATAAATAAAAATGTTTTTGGTATGATAGTTAAGAATGGTAAAACATTTAAAACTGTCATGACTAGGGTCATGCAGGGGTAATGTTTGGGTCTTAACTCATGACAGGGTCACGCCAGGGTTAAGTTTGGGTCATGACCGTGAGGTCAAGTGTCTGTTTTGAACTGATGTTTTGGACTGTTGTAATCGGCATCTAGTTTCAACTGGTTTTAAGCTATGTGATGTCAGGAGCTATGTGATGTCAAGAATCTGTATTCTATTTACTGGGTCAACAGCCAACCAGAGAATTCCATGTCAGTACTGTTACCCATATGTCTAGCCACAACTAATGAGATCGATTCACTGCCTATTTACGCCAAACTGAGAGGTGTGTATTTTTGTCGGATTATTACCTCTGTTCCTCTGTGCATCTCCGCAGCCCAAGGGGGCTTGGCGTCTCGTGATTCTCGATGCATTCTCGTTGTTTCTTGTCTACTCAAGTTGTTCTACGCCTCTCGATGTTATGTGAATAAAGAGTTAAAACCTTGTGTCTGCGCTTTGGGATCCAACCTCAGAACATAAAAAGAATGTTTTGCAGTTGTTGGCGACACTTTGAACCCTGAAATGTGAATAACTTGGAAGTCAATCACTGTCACAATGTGTTTTAGAGGACCTTCATCTAATTTATCTGAACTCTGATTAGATAATGATCATGTTTCTCACCTACACTGTGTTGCAGCATGCACGGGCCAACAGGGCAGTGCCCTCATCCACGTGTCCTGCCAAACCTGGTTGCAGTTTGTCTTGCCGCCATTTACTCGTGTTATGAGGAATTCATTAACAGGTTAGTCAGGTGCACATACAGTACGCAGTCTCTTTTCATCTTTTCTGCTTTGCATGGTTCGAGTTTCCTTACTTTCTTCAATCTTATAAGTCTTTTTTTCTTTTTTCTTTTTTTTTTTTTTTAGTTGCTCAGATATGTTGATCCTAAAGGTCAGCATCATGAAGGATAAACAGCCTGCAGCTCATATTTTCTCGAGCACCATTTTTATAGCACTTCAAAACAGTACAACTCATAGAAATAAAAAATAATATTTCCCTGTAAAATCAAAACAGATGAGGCATACACAGACCTTGACATTGGCGTGCAGGATATTGGCATGCACAAAGTACGTTTATAAAAAATGCAAGACCCCTGTTGTGGGTGATTCAGTTGGATCATATGTGAAGTGTAAAAGATAACACAGTTGATCGGAACACTTTGCAAGGTGCAGCATAGTCTACCAAATATACAAACATGCTAAACTAGACTTGCCCCGGTATGAAAATGAATATGCGGCCATTTCTACGCTGAGCACGTGCAGTCGTGCACCATACCACCAACTCGTCAAATACGCAGGAGGCATATAATCAAAAAAACAAAACAAAAAAAACACACTTGGTCCGCCGAAAGGTGCAACGTGGGCTGATAAATTCCCATTAATCACAGAATAATTATTGCATTAATCATGTATTAATCACACTATTAATTTTGACTGTAGATTATCCCTTAGTTTGACAGCGGATCGTTACGTTAAAGGTAGTGCAGGTTGTGTTTGAACAGTAAACATAACTACATGCATTAAAGTAAAGCATTTAATAAATGTTTACGTCCTCATAACATTAAATGTCAAGATAATTAACATAACAGTGCTCTCCAAATTTGGCAAGCAAAAAAGCGTTGATAAAAAGCCTTTTTAATTAAGTGATTAATCATGATTAATCAAAATTATAAAATGTGATATTTTTTTTTACAGCTCTACACATATATATTTCTGAAAGATTTACGCAAGCGGAAAAGTTCTCCCGCCACCTTTCATTCTACTTGCACAATGTTTGTTTTGCCTTTCAGATACAAAATGGACTGAGTGGCAATTTAGCCTATTTCTAATCAGCAGGTTTTTACAATGTATACCAGTAGCTTGTGACAAAATGGTGTCACTCAAGTATGTTCCATGTATCGACTAAAATACACCTCATAAGACGTAACCACACAATCATTGTCATCAACATTACCGTTGCCAACATCATTCACCCCAGAGAATAACACATCATTTATTTATTTTTTTCCTTGTCGGAAACTCCAACCCTCCAAGTTACATTACGTATGGTACCCACTCCCCTAGCTCAACGTTCTCACCTATTTGTTGTTTATATGTGTACATATGTTCATTGTTGGAGGTTAAGCCCTACAACCCTCTCCTTTTTTCCCCCCACTCCAGTCGAGACAACTCTCCAAGCTTGAAGGAGATCCGCAATGGCTGCCAGCAACAGAACGACCGCAAGCCTCCGATGCCCCTCCGCCTGCTGCGCCCAGAGCCTCCAACGCCACCTTCGACCACCCTGCTCCCCCTCTCCCCCAACCCCAGTCCTCCTCAGCCAGCTCCCCCTGCTGCCCCAAACCCTCCGCCATCAATCCCCATATGCTCCCCAACTCCCAGCCTGCCGCTCTCTCCTCCTCCGTCTGTTGTCAACTCCAGCGAGATCCTGGTGGAATTGGAGCGCAACAACAATTCGGCCAACGCGAAGCGGAAATCCGAACACGACAGTGAACCCAACCTCATCGACTGTCTGCTGGTCAGCCCGGCCGTCAACACTCTGTCCATCCAGCTGCCTGCGCAGGCGGACCGCGTGCTTGGATGCTTCGCTCTCATCCTGAAGATGCTGTGAGTCTTGGTGCATCCAAATATTCTGACACTTTTAACTCATTTGCTCCCAAAAACATATACATACGTTCTATTATAAATGTTTTATGTGTCCCAAAGACGTATTCATACTTTTCTTTTTGATGGGGGTTGTGCTAGAGCATACAAAAGGCTTTGATGCAGCCTCTGAACTGCAGAGAACGGGTGACGTAATGGTAGTAATGACAAAAACGTCCAGCAGGTAGCAACAGAGTATAAGAGATCAACCAGAGCCATGTTGAAAACAAGCTGATTTCCCCACAGTTCTAAACTGATTTGTGAGTAATGATGAAACTTAGCTATATTCTAATGCTAATTGCTGCAAAACGGAAACAGAAATATACTTTTATCCTTTCCCAAAGAAAGCCCACACTGGCGACTGCAATGTCACCATGATGCATCTTCTGTGAACACGAGCTCGCACACATTATGATGTCACAAACATGCGACACTACCATAGGAAAGGGGAGGGGTTGAGCAGTTGGCCACAACTTGAGCCACAACAGATGGACCAACGCGGCGAGTCTCTTATTAACAGCGGATTTCTTTATGATCTGGTTTATCTGTATGATGTCAAATTGGTTGATAATTGCTGATAATTATCGGCCACCGACATTTATCGTGCATCCCTAATTTGTAAGCGAATTTGGTGAAAATGCGCAAAAAGAACATGCAACTTATGTGCATTTTCATTTATTATTTTGCGAACATTGAGAGGAGACTGCGCCATGAGATAACCTCATATGAGGGCATCTCTCTGCCACAAGACACTCGACTGACTGTCAACAAATGGCATTAAAGTTCGCTTATTTTAATGATTCCGGAAATATCTTACACCCCTCCAAACATACTTTATCATCTGCTGCCATTTTTTGTGACCACAATATGTGGGTGACGTAAAACAGAAAATTCTCGAGACGTCACGTGTCCTGTCATTGTTATTCACACAACCTGTTTCCATAGCCAAAAATTTGCATTTTCCTGCTATCGCCACACTGAAAAATCCACCCACTAAAAGTGTAAAAACTTTTTTTGTGGGTGAATTTTAGGCAGAATTTTTAGCATTTCCAATCCAGGTTTATTTTTGCATTTCATGAAATTTAAAAAAATCGGTGGAGGGAAACCCACCTAGTCAAAGTTGCAAAACATATGCTGATCAGTTAATCATTTATCCCATATTCCAATGCTATAAAAAGCTGTCATAGGAAGTTATCTATGACCTTATAAAACACCAGGTCAGATTAATAGCTTTGGGTAGCTCGCATTTTTCATGTTTGACTTTGGTATGTGAACTTCTTTTGAGAGATGTTTCAACCTTAAAATTTTCTACAACACATGGCTAAGATACATTTAAATCTTAGTCTGGTACGTACAGTATATGAAATACTGAGACAATACAGAGTCGTTTCTACTCCGTGAAGGTGACATATGGGTATGCCTGAAGCAATTAAGTGAAAATGGGTCCGACAGTGCTGAATGTCATCATACAATGTGAAAGTGGAGCTGCTACGTGTGACTTTCTTTCAAAGTGAAGGTCTTGTAACCACATCGAAGAGGCTGACCTTAAACTAGGCTTCATCATTTGTTAACTAAAAAGAACCTGGTGTTACTTCACTCCCCGTAATGCGAGACACCTTCTGTTAAAGTGGCCTTGCGTCATCCTAGCGGCTCATGTTCAACCACACCTTTTGTTATTACTTATTCAGCGTCCAACCCTCTTTATCGCTGTTCCTCTAATGACTGTCTTTGTGTGTGTCAGGTCGGATTATGACGACTGGAGGCCTGCGTTGGCCAGCCTGTTGCAGCCCATCCCTTTTCCAAAAGAGTGAGTCGTCACACACGTTAAAACGGACACGTCAGCACATTGTTGCCAGAATGAATTTAGCCAAGTACTGTAGTTTTTTTTTATTTTTACGGTTATTGCTGTGTCGCAAGTATGACTTCATTGGGAATTGTGACCATGTTATGGAATTGGTTGTGAATTGCATTTTGTAGAAACTGAGGCAAAACTACTTGGTGGCAATCAGTATTCTTGGTAACATGTTGAGCTGGAGCCCATCCCAGCTGATTTCCAGTGTACACCCTGGAGTGGACGGAAGTCAATCACGCTTATCTAGACAGGCAACCATTCACCTTGCATTTACAGCTAAGGGTGATTTAGAGTCTTAATTAACCGTGCTTGTTTTTGAAACGTGGTAGAAATCCAGAGAAAATCCAAGCAAGCACAAGGGGAACGCACAGACTTCATCTCCACCTTTCTGTGTGCTATCTTAAATTAATGATATTTTATATATATATATATATATATATATATATATATATATACTATGTAGTTGGTTAAAAATAGTCAAATGCCAAATGAGGTTTCAGTCCCAGAAATACAGTGCACTAACTATTTAGTGCACTTTTAATATACTTTTATTTAGTACAATAAAATTAAATTTTACCTTTTTTTTGTTTTTTTTGTTTCCCTTCTGGCATTTAGTGTGGTGCCTTGAGATACACATGATTCAGTTTCTTACTTTTTTAAGATACGAGCTGTCATTTTGCTAATTTTTTATTTTTTATTTACCGGTACAGTGTTCCCTCGTTTATCACGGGTGTTACGATCCAAAATCTACCCGCGATAATTGAAATCCGCGTTAATTAAATAATAAATTTTTTAAAAAATCTGTTAATTAAATATATTTTTTGTTTATTGTTATTTTGGTATGATTTTTACTTTATTATAAATGCTTTTTCATTCATAATATATGTTCTTTTTTTTCATTTACATTCATTTTTTTCTATTAAAAGTATCTATTATTTTTTCTTTTTTTTATTACAGTATACAGTACAGTATATATTATTTCTTTTGTGTTTTTTTGTTTTGGTATGATTTTTAGTTTATTTGAATGCTTTTTCATTCCTAATTTGTTTTGGTTTTGTTTTTGTTTAGTTTTTTTATAGCCATTTTTTTTTCCATTAAAAGTACGTGTTTTTAAAGTACTTGTTAACTGCACAATATATATTTTCAATTTCCGTAATGCAATATCATGTAGCGACGGGAGAGACACAGTTGGAAAGGTCTCGTCGAGGCGAATCCGCGGATGCCCGTATGTCCCCGGTCGGGCGTAAGGTTCGAGAGATACAGCCGTGCAAAGAGTAAAAAAATAAATAAACAAGCCAAAAACCATGTAAAAAAAAAAAAAAAACTTGCGAATGTAAGCGACGAGGATGGTGGCATACTAAACAGCAGTCTGGTGATACTAATGGCGACAGTAAACATTTCTTACTAAAAATAAATAGGCTTTAAGCCAGTGGTGTCCAAACTCATTCTCAAGGTCTGGAGTCCTGCAGGTTTTGGATGTTTCTCTTCTCCAATACACCTGAAGCTCATCAGCAAGCTCTGCATAAGCTTGATAACGATCCTGTTCATTGGAACAGGTGCGTTGGAGCAGGGAAATCCAAAACCTGCAGGACTCCGGCCCCCGAGGATCGAGTTTGGACACCACTTTTAAGCTGTTCAATATCAATCCCAGTTGAATTTTACTGTCAAACTAACATAAACTAATAATATATAATGGAAAAGACCATTGATGGACTAACACTATGATCGTCAGTGTTTTAACCCTTCATGCCACAGATATTTGAACTCAAATGGGGACTAACACATATAAACAAACCATATCACAATCGTCCCAGGCAAATTACATATTTCAGCAGCTTATACTGACGCACAGTGAAACTAATTTTGGTCTGCATGACTGATTATACTGTCCCCTGGTGGCCAAGGCACCCACACCAGGAGCAGCGCCACAATTAATTGAAAGGAAGTGTTTAATCATTATACACAAACTGTTCAATTCATTACATTATATTTATGTTATTACTCTGTTTTTAGAAAGTACAGTGTAAATAATTTCCTTGTCTAAAACGCATTACACATTACATTTATGATAGGAAAGAGGAATGTTTTGCGTTACGAGCAAGTTTACTGAAGTGCGTAACTTTAGCCCAAACATAATTATAGATTTTAACCAACAAGACAGTCCATTTAAATAATACTTTCTCCGTGTACTTGGGAAGTTAAGACCGTTTGGTTCCGTTGGGGACCTGAATGCTGACGTTGGTTGAAGTCCCTCAACAACATGCCTCGTCTCCCTGTGGGCTTGAACTGAAGAGTTCATGTCTCGTCCCCCAGAGAGACTGTCATACAGTAATGCACTTGAAACTGCCCCAAGCCATTTCTGGAAGCAGCTCTTGAGAGGTTCATTAAGAAGTGGAGATGAGATGACCTGGAAATCACCTGCACCATTGTTGCCCCCGTAGATGTCTTAAGGCGTCATTAGGAAAAGACAACAATACTCCCAAGTAACCTTGTAGCTCAGGCCAGGATACAATTAGGTAACATCATGCACATGCTAACAAGCACACACTGACAATATTGCGATAAACAACATTTTATAACGGCAAATTACAATGGATTCTAAGACAAGCACAATATTTGTTCAGACTTCCACATTGTTCTAATCTCAAAACAATGGTGTGTCTGTAAAGTGATTTAATTAGGTTCAGTCTCATCGTAAATGTGCCAAATGTGAATAAAGAAAATAAACAGATGAAACCCGGCTCTGAACTCATCAAAACAAGAGCCCTCGTCGCATAAAATGTGCTTTGTCTCCTTTAGCAATCAATCAAATGCTTTTGAATAGTGTGCATTAGCCGCTAGCTAGCAAACTAGCTCAGAGGCAAACAAGTTTCCCAATGATGGAACGTTATCCGTTCATTAAACACAGCGACACGTTATTTCAGGCTGTGACTTGAACTCACAGCCTTTGAGCACATGCTATGTATGATGCTACTACTACAAACCTTATGATCCTTACGTTATCCTTAATCCTTACGTTTCGACTTACAGTTGTAGCCCGAAAAGAACAAATGCTATAAAACTTGGGAATTAAATAACATCAAGCTCTTCTCTCCAGGACAGGTGTGTTTTTCGGATTTTAGGCATAGCTTTCTAAGCTAACCGCACTCTGTAGTGGTAGAAATTGGCCAAGTTATTATTACTGGAACTGGCAATTGCGCCAGACAGCCACTGATGGAAGGATGGCGCTCGAATCAATACTTATGTAGTGAAGGAAGTTCGCTTTATGGATGCATTTATGAGCTGCTGTTTGTGTCAAATGCTGCTTAAGATCACAGCTTGTTTTTTGTGATTGTTTCGCCAATATGAACTGTGGACGCTTTCACATCTGGAGCCCAAAACACAGTCTAACTCTGCACATGGGTAGATAGTAGTCTTTCTTTTGTTTGTTTGTTTTTTAGACAAACACAGTTAGAAATTGTTAAGAACACAGCTAACTGGCTCCCTAGCCAGTGGAAGTGGCTCCACTGTTTCCCTTTAGTGTAGCAGAGGCGCATGGTCGACATTGGGTTAGCCCCAACACTTTGCTTTCTTATTTACTAACATTATCACAATTTGTCCTCGTTGTATCAGTTAAAAATGAGCTGGTGTCCAATGTTTTATTGCTAACAACAATAATGCGAACCTACCTACTGCGGTATCTAGCAGAACACTGTACAAGAGTAGCCACAGAGCGGTTTAGGCTAAAAATGATTTGGCTCATGCAGGTTATAGCACACAGAGGTTGAATGGCTTTCATGTTACATGGAAACTACTCTTGAGTGCATCACTTCATAGAAACCAGTTGATTAAAATAAGAGTCACAAACGAATACAATAAATGACTCTTATCTTGTATAGATAGCATTCCATATAATTTTTTTAATTTTTTTTGTTCGCAAGGACTGACGTAATAACCAGTAGATCACTCCCTCTGACAGCATGTTGAGTGGTTAGATAAACATCATCAGTGGCCATGTAAAAGGTTCAGCTCAAACCAAATATAGTTGAGTGAGCTCAAGTGACGTATGAATAATACGCTAAACAATTTAAAATATTCAACAATGTTATCATTAAGACACTGACATGTCATTTGTCCTCTTCCGCAGGGCCCTTGCACATGCCAAATTCACAAAGTAAGTATCACATACAGCGTCACTGGATCGCAAAATATTGATTTTAGCTGACCAACTTTGTTTCTCCCCCGTCTGAATAGGGAACTGAAATATGTTATTCAGAGGTTTGCACAGGATCCAAGGCAGGAGGTGAGAGTTTGTTGAAGTTCAATCCGGTGTCAACCCCCCCCTCAATGCTCCAGAGAACACGTGTGAACAACTCCTTTGTACGTACCTTAGGTCCATTCCTGCCTACTCAGCGTGCGTTCAGGAAAAGATGGCTGGTTTCAACTCTATAGTCCAGGAGGGGTGGCCTGTGATGATGATGGCGAACTTTTTGCTAGCATGGTGGGTGGTACATACTCTCAATTACACCTTAGTTGATTGTCTTTGGTAATAACGGCCTCTTCTTCTATACCAGGTCCATATCCTGATGGGCTCCTGTTATAAGACAAAGAAGTTCCTCTTCTCTTTGGCTGAGAACAAGCTTGGCCCCTGTATGCTATTGGCCTTGCGCGGGAACCAGACGATGGTGGAGGTATGTCGTTGTTTAGATTCACTTTTGGAAAAGAAAATGTGTATTTAAACGTATAAAGTAGACATAAATGGTTATGTTTTGATCAATAAAGACCTCGTTGAGTTTTGGTGATGAGTATTAAAGTGGAGATAAAGGAATTTCTTGTCACTTTCCAATGTTACGGCCCCACTTGAATTAGTGCCAGTGGGGCAATGAGACACTAGACAGACCTAGCAACTTGACATGGTCAGACAGAAAAAAAAAAAAGTGCAACAACACTAGTTTGAAAGTGTTGCCTTGTTTCAGTACAAGCCAGAATGGCATGTTTAGGATTGTTTTGCCTTGCCTTAGTGGAGGGCTTCACTCTAAGTGCAATCATTGTGAAATGTTCCTCAATTTTGCAAGAATTCAGAATATAAAATCAATTTACAGTAGACAGTTACAAAATAAAAAGGATATACAGTACTTACAAGGAGTCAAACAAGTTCTCGAGAAATTCGAGGACCTTGATTAAAGGAAATTTTTTTTCTGTCTTGCGTACCCGTTAATTTAGTGTACATCTTTGGGATGACTGTCAAATAGCCGCAGCTACACCTGTTAATGCTATACATGTTGGTAGTGTGATAAGGTCAACTTCAAAATAAACCTTATCTTACCACAGAATATCTTCAATGCCTTGAGCCACATTTATTTTGAAATTCTTCCCAGCAACGCATAGCAGGATGGAGGCTATCGTCACCAATATTATTAACGCATCATCTTGAAATCATGTTTAATAGCTAATTAAGGATGCTGAAAAAAAAAAAAAAAAAAGAAATTACGTCGACATTAGCATCTGGCGCCTGTCGCCAGTGTTAGCGTGTAGTGGCTAGCAGCTATAGCCGCTAAGTGAGTGCCCCATGTCATGAGCCGTTCAACTATTTTTAAAGGTAATTTATTCAACAAAAATGACTGCACGCTTGTGCTGACAGCCTGACACACTTGCACTTCTGACTTCCACACTTGCTCGAATGTGCTGTTTTAGCTAGTAAACTCGCTACTGTGGTCTGCACTGGTGAGCGCCATCTATTACAAACATTTGAATGTGTGTGGCCAGATTTTGTGTCTGATGTTGGAGTACAACATCATCGAGAACAAGGACACCCAGCTGCAGATCATCTCCACCCTGGAGAGCACCCAGGTTGGCCTCCGCATGTACGAACAGCTCTGCGACCGACAGCGGGAGCTCAAGGAATTGGTGAGTTACTATTGCTTATGCACATTAAGATTACAAGGTACATTTGGTGTCTTCAATTAATACTTTGTATTAAAATTAATACCGAAACCAACTAAACCAAACTAAATAGGTGTGCACCGATCACAATTTTCCGGCCGATCACCGGTCTTTTAAAAAAATCTGACCTGCCGATCCCGATTTTTGCCATTACCGATGTTTTTCATTACAAGCTACATATACCTTCAGTATTCCAATCTTGTTTTATAGGAAAACATTGAACAATAATAGCGAAATAATACAAATGGATTGTTTTAACTGCACATGAAGTAGTTCTCGCAAATAAAAATGAAAATTCTATTAGTCATCTCAGCAGAGGACAGTGGCTGACTTTTTCAGACCTCTGAGGAGGGAGATGAGATTGGTGGAAAAGATTGGTTTATTTTTAAGGGATCGGCCGATTACCGATTTTCCAAAATTAAGGAAAGGCCGATCGATCGGTGCAAAACTAAAAACTAAGCATTTTTAAAATAACCCAGAAACAACTAAAATGAAAATTCCAAATCTGTAATAACCTTGCTGTGAAATGAAACAAAAAACTATACACCATAAAAATTTGTACTATAAATACTAAACAACTATTGAAAAATACAAACTGAAATGCTTTCTAACTAAATATATAAATAACTAAATATAAAAATTAAAAAAAATCCAAACTCAAAATGAAAATAAAACTAACTAAAATGAAAATTCCAAATCTATAATAACCTTGCTGTGAATTGAAACAAAAAACTATACACCATAAAAATGTGTTCTATAAATACTAAACAACTATTGAAAAATACAAACTGAAATACTTAATAACTAAATATATTAATAACTACATTTAAAAAATTAAAAAATTAAAACTCAAAATGAAAATAAAAACTAACTAAAATGAAAATTCCAAATCTATAATAACCTTGCTGTGAATTGAAACAAAAAACTATACGCCATAAAAATGTGTTCTATAAATACTAAACAACTATTGAAAAATACAAACTGAAATACTTCATAACTAAATATATTAATAACTACATTTAAAAAATAAAAAAATTAAAACTCAAAATGAAAATAAAAACTAAAATGAAAATTCCAAATCTATAATAACCTTGCTGTGAAATGAAACAAAAAAACTCTACACCATAAAAATTTGCACTATAAATACTATGCAACTATTAATAAATACAAACTGAAATACATTAATAAAAAATATTTTCAAAATGTTTTAATGCAAACAGTTTAGTAAAAATTGGAATAGAAGACACTGTGCTTTAAAAAAAAAAAAAAAAAAAAAAAAACTCAAGTAAATTTCCGAGCTGTGTTGCCAACACCGGTTAGCCATCATGCTGTAGTAACACTCGCACTTCTGTTTACATCACAAGTGACCCAAATTACCACCATGGCACATGTGCGTGAACGACAGGCACCAGCGGGAAGCGAGGCAGTTCAGAGAGAAACATAGGATATATTTTCAGTGTTTGTGGCTGATTGGTTTAAAAAAAACAAAAAAACACTTTATTTGTATGATTCAAACATGATTTAGCAACAGGACTTTTCCACATAATACACCCCATTACTCAAGCGTCAACTTCCTTCCATAGACATAGCATGACTACTCACACACGCCATCTGCTGCCTGAAAATGTTCCTTCAAGGTCATGTGCGCTGACGCCATCTTTTTTGTTTATGTCTTCATAGCAAAGAAAAGGAGGCCCCACCCGCCTGACTCTCCCCTCCAAGTCCACGGTGAGATAACAGTGACGAGCTCCAGCGTCTTTCTTCTCATATATGAATACATTTCAACGAATGTACCCTATGTTATGTCTTAGGATGCAGATTTGGCTCGCCTGTTGAGTTCGGGTTCTTTTGGGAACTTGGAGAATCTCAGCCTGGCCTTCACCAATGTCACCAGTGCCTGTGCCGAGCAGCTCATCAAGCTGCCTTCGCTCAAACAGCTTAACCTGTGGTCCACTCAGGTACACGCGCACACTCCGTGTTGAGCAGCACACATACGCTTCAATTTATTTGTACTCTTTCGTCAAAGTAATAAGAAAAGAAGGAAGTAGTGCTGTAAGGTAGTGGAGGGCAAATCGAGAAACTGATGGCTCCGATAACTTGGGGGAAGTCGGCAAACGCATGAAAGCTACGCTTTGTTTGCTTTAACTTTCATATGCAAATATTAGTTTTTACTTTGAAAAACAATAACCAAACTGCTAACATAGTACAACTGTAGTTTACTGCAGATAACAAATTCAGAAAAATACCGTGTGTATATTTATTGTCTTTCTCCAGTTCGGGGATGCAGGACTGCGGTTGCTGTCGGAGCACCTGGCCTGCCTTCAAGTGTTGAACCTGTGTGAGACTCCTGTCACTGATGCTGGATTACTGGCTCTGAGCTGTAAGAAAATACACATTTACAAAATGTATACTATTGTTCCATGACAATATGTGTCAAGATATGATAAATTCTTGTCCCTGTGCTTGTTTCAGCCATGAAGAGTTTGTGTAGTCTGAACATGAACAGTACCAAGCTTACAGCGGACACATATGAAGACCTCAAGGTAAAAATACAAGACACAACTATGATCAAGACAAAATGTTTGGCTTTGTGTGTCGTTTTCATAGAAAAGGCCTTTATGACATGTATTGGTGGTCATTTGGCATTTGTTGTGTTGTATCTCTCTTTCACTACCTGTAGTCTTTCAATGACCAATGTGCGTCAACATCAGTAAAATAACACTTGACTTGCTAATTTAATATGTTAAAAAAAAAAATCACAAAATAAAAAATCCACAAATTTATTACACTGCAATGACTCAAGTGGTTCCAAACACGTTGCCGTCATTATTATTCGTTATGTGTTATTTCTCCCCCCAGGCCAAACTGCCCAACCTGAAAGATGTTGACGTTCGGTACACAGAGGCCTGGTGATGGATTGCGCTCGCCTAACCTGTACGGGGAGCACGATTCCCGCAAGCATGGCCACTCCGGAAACAGTTCACAGGTTTTTTTCGTTGCATCATCTGATATTTTCATCATGAGACCAGGATGTCAAGACGGCAATCATCAGGATCATCTTACTTTAATACGTACGTGAGTGTGTGTGAGGAGAAGATAACAACAGAAGGTTCCAATTTCTCCAACAAAGAAATCTTGATGGACCTTGTTGCTTCCCTCGCTACTGCTGTCAATGTATAGTGGACCTTTTTTTTTTTTTTTTTTTTTTTTTTTTTTTTTTTTTTTTTTTTTTGCTAATTTGATCAGAGGATGTTGAAAGACCTGCTATACTGTTAACAAAACTGATCTTTTTTTTTTTTTTTTTTTTTTTTCCTCCCGATGTTCTTGTAATATGTTGTCAGATATGTCATCCGCTCCTCAACTCGGCCAGCTGTGATGTTTTTGTGGGAAAGAGTGATGCCCACCTTCCACTCGTTTTATGTGATGAAGTGCTCACATTCCAGCTCTTCTCTGCCCTAAATCAAGATGTAGCTTTTCAAATGGACTTCTTTTACTCTTCGTCACCTCAGTCTCCTTTGCGAGCTCCTCATTTACAAACATATTCAAAGGCAAGACAAAAAAAAAAAAAAAAAAAAAAAAGGTTTTTACCAGCTTAAATATACAGTCCATATTTTTCCAGGCCTCTGCACTTTCATATACTGTGCGTTTATATGAAGATGAATGGCATTTGAGAAGCAGTTTGGGATCTGTGGAGGAGGATTTAACAGCGTCCCTTTTTAATTGGTCATTGTACATACTGATCAGTATGGAAGCGTAGAGCTGCCAATGTGGAGTAAACATTTTTGGCTGGCGAGTATGTTCGAACATACTCACAAATATGTTCGAACATAATCGCAAATATGTTCGAACATAATCGCAAATATGTTCGAACATAGTCGCAAATATGTTGGAACATACTCGCAAATATGTTCTAACATACTCGCAAATATGTTGGAACATACTCGCAAATACGTTGGAACATAATCGCAAATATGTTCGAACATAATCGCAAATATGTTCGAACATACTCGCAAATATGTTCGAACATACTCGCAAATATGTTGGAACATACTCGCAAATACGTTGGAACATAATCGCAAATATGTTCGAACATAATCGCAAATATGTTCGAACATACTCGCAAATATGTTCGAACATAATCGCAAATATGTTCGAACATACTCGCAAATATGTTCGTACATAGTCGCAAATATGTTCGTACATACTCGCAAATACGTTCGAACATACTCGCAAATATGTTTGAACATACTCGATTGCTGTGGTACTCAAGTGTGCAAGCGTAATACCCCATTGTATTATGGGGCGAAAAAGTTAAGCTAAAAGTTATGAATGAGCACTGTTTATTTGTCTACTTAATTTTCTAATGAATTGGTAATGTGACCCAAATGCTTAAAAAATTGGGTTTTGTTTTCACTCGCGCATGCGCAAATAAAACCCCGTGGCATTATGGGAAGGTATGCTAACTTTGTAGCATGTAGCCTACAAGTACGTTCGAACATATTTACGAGTACGTTAGAACGTATTTGCGACTATGTTCGAACGTATTTGCGACTATATTCCAACATATTTCAATACGCTCGAACATATTTGCGAGTATGTTCGAACATACTCGCCAGCCAAAAATGTTTACTCCACATTGGCAGCCCTCAGCTTCCGTAGATCAGCCCCCATCACTATTTAATAGGACTTTTGTGTAGCAGTAGCCGGGCTGTCAGGGACTGCATGTTATTCATAAGCCTCGTTTACTCTCTGGGATTTGATCTCGGCAGTATCGATGTACACAGACTCTCTTTTTTTTTAGTTGTTAGGCTGCTTGTTTTTGACACATAATACACAAAGCCAACCTAGAGCGTACCCATACATGGTTCTCTCTGGACTACGCCATAGCGGTCACATAGATATGTTAACATACACCTGTAGATGAGACTCATCACCAGCTAAGAGTTTTCTATGCTCTGTCTTTTGGGCCCTGTTGTAGACTGTTGGACGTGGAGAAAGGACACTTGCCAAACCGATTTGACGGTATTCTTAAGGTGATTTGCAAACAAGCTGTTGGGACACAATTAATTCATGTATATATTAAAGAGGTGGGATAATAAAGGACAATGATTTGACAACTTTTGGCCATAATTGTCCCTCCACATTCCCTCTGTACGTGCCACTTGCAGAATGCTCCAAGTTGTTGATACAAAGCAAAAAGTTACAGCAGAGAGTAGGATGCCGTCCAACTGCAAATTACTTACTTTTACTATTTATTAAGGTGAAATGCAGTTTTTTGTTTGATCAGTAGATTTTGGGCCATCCTCATCCTCGCTAACGTTCATATCCTGTATAATGTACATATAATTGTATATAGTCTTTTGTTTCTTTTATTGTATTGGAATCATTTTTAAACCCTTGTCATTTTTCCTTTATGCATCGTATAGTCTTGGCCTTCCTTTATCGGTGGGGCCGCCGTTGCCTTCATTTCGCAATCTGTGTGGTTGTTTTGTTGTTTCACACAAAGTGCACTGTAATCAAATTCATTGTTTTCTTTGCATCACATTTTGAAGTTGCCAGCTTTGCTGATTTGATGACAGAAATCTGATGTTTTGTTGGTTTTGTTTTCAGGGTTGTTTTGCATGTACAGTACGTGTCGCTACATCGTTTAATATGTTCACTTTTTGGTTGTTTTTATATAAGGTTTGAAATTGTGATAAAGGGTTTGATCACTATATGAGGTTAAGTGCTGAACTAGAACAATCACTTTTGGGGTTTTTTCTTATCATCCTCTCATAAGCCGTGACAGATCTTGTCATGCACTGTAATTATTATTATCATTATTATTTAGAAAACATAATAGTGTTGTTGGTGTCTAAAAGTCCCTAGTTAAGAATTTACCTAACACAAAGACCACTTAAATAAAATTTAAAATGTTTTTCAATTCTCCAAAAGCGTACTGTAACCTTGTTGCCTGACCATTTCAGGAGCACCACTTTTTTTTTCTTTTTCTTTTTTTTCTCTTTAATTTCATAGAATTGGATAACCACTTTCATGGTTGAAAACATGCTGCTGTGGTTACTTCTACTGGTTGCGTGATAAATGAATAAACTACAGCCAAATTCATGGTGGTCCCTGCTACTGTATGTTAATTTTATTTATTGTGGGTTTTTTTGTGCATTTAAAAAGAACATTTTAATGATAATCAGCGGATTTTATAGGTGCTGGTTATTTGAATTAAGCCAAGCTCTTTGTATTGCAGCCTTGCATTAAACAACCTCTTTGTCAAAAAGACATCAAACAGCACATTCTTGGTGGCTGAATAGATGCAACTACTTTTTTGTCATGTTTGTAAATTTGGGGCTGCCTTTCGTTTTGTTAAGTGTTCACCTCAAGTTTGATCGTAAGAAATACTCCCAAAAACATGTTTCTATGGTTTGACGTTGTGTTTGAGTCATGCAATGTAAGGACATGATCAGATTGGGGAAAATCTGACTGAAAATCAAGAATTTGTATTTTGCGTTATTCCTTCCTTGTGTTTTGGAGGAGGCAGCAGGAAAGAGTGCCCATCTTATTTTCTGTTTTAGTCCTTCTCAGCATTGATCTGCTTCGACTGGGTTATTACTATTATTGTTATTATCATCATTATATTATTATTGCTGCTACTATTCTGTGGCTGTGATAAAACAAACGACCTTCAACATGTAAAATAATTTTAAATAAAAATACATTGTCTGTGAGTATGTATAAGTTGTAAGTGTTGATTTTCTGCTGCATACAAGACTCACTTTTCTCATAATGGTCAGCTTTTCACTGAAAGACCACTTTGGTCCACGCACATGCGCGGAACATTATAAAATAAAATGTGTAGGTACGTTCTTTATGGACACTTTTAAGTGTACCAATTCATGTAAAGAAATGATGCTCATTTGTTTGGCTTTTGTAACTCTTAGCATTCATCTAATTCTGCCACTAGGTTGTTATTATTGCAGCTACAACTACTGACTGTTGTGTTAATGTATTATATTTACATGTATTCAGTCTAGAACAGTAGTTGGTTAGCTATCCAACTGGGTTATATTGCGGCTTGACAACATTGACACGGCAGATTCTAGAATAGTCTGGCAAGATTATTAGTCACAGACAATAAACACCACTTCACAAAGCAGGTTCAACAAACTCTGAGACTAACCCTGAACTGTGTTGACCTACCCTGAGATAGGAAACTGCATTTTTGGTTCCAGGACAGCTGATTTGAGTTTGATCAACGCAGAGTAGTTAAGTTAAGTAAACCACCACTCTAAAAAGATTGCATCAATGGAGCCCCGATTCAACGAGTCACCGTGACAGCAGAACTATGTTATGCCAAAATTCGCAAGCTGACTGAATGAATGAGGAACTCAAATGTCGTGTGTGGCTGAAAGAAGGCGGAGACAGCGAGGAAGGTTCATTGTGATAAAGCTGGTACCGACCAGTTTAGGTTCATAGACTGTTACTATGGTAACTGACTGAGAGCTTAAGTTACCTCTTTTTATGAAACGGGCTAGAGTCACTTCTTTTTCTCTGGTTTCAGTTACCTGCCTTTCTAAAACAGAAAACGCAGAGTTTCCCACATTTCAGGGTTAACAGACTCGGGTTTCTCACTAAACCTGCTTTGTGAAATGGACCACAGAACGTTATGTCACTGCTGAAAGTGTCAACATTAATACTGTGTTGGGATGGTCAAGTGGTCCAGTGCGCTGCATTTCTGGTCTCAATGGAGACCATACCAACAAAGATAACTTGGGTGTTTGGGTCTTGGGATTTTCACAAATTTGAAGTCAGCTGCTAGCTGCAGGAGAAAGGCAGCAACACAGAAGCTTGGGAGCACTAATGCAGTCTGGTGTTCTTCAAGATGGTCTTTGAATGACAATAGAGCAACATAGTGGAAATGTTTACTATAGCAGTAAATGTGGATTCCTTCTGACAGGAGCACCACTTTTTTTTTCTTTTTTTTTAATTGCATAGAATTGTCTGTACACTAAAATGCATGGACAGTGGGTCTAGAATTTCGCATTTTTTCAATGAGTAGTGCTGAAATAAGTTTAAAAAAGACGTTTGTAGTTGCTTTAAAAGTTGTATTATTGGCCCTGATACTGATATTTATTTTGATAGTGTAAATATGCGTGAAAACATGAAACTTTGCACACATGTCACACCTGGAGAAATAATATTTTATTAGTTTATTGTATGGTTTAAATATTGCTTTGTAGAAAACGTTAGAAATGATACAATAGAGACAAATTCTCAAACCGGGTGTGACTTTTGTTTGATCACAGACAGGTGTTATATAACCTTGCTCTCGCAAGATGAATTCTCGTGGTATTTGTGAGTTCACAAACTCCGGAGAATACATCTTGTACTTGTCCCGCTCCCGCAGGTAACCGCCGTTCCCGAACAGTTGGTGGCTCGGACCAATCACAGAGCGACATTGTGTTTGGGGGCGGGATATGCAACTTTGACGAAAGCCAGCGCCGACGCCGGAGCGAACAAACAAACCTAACATGGACGAATGGACGTTACAATTAATTATGTTCTCGCAGAATTACTCACTGTTTCCTTGTTGAGTGTTGAACAGCGAGGGGCGCTTCGTGTATTTCTAGCTGGTAAAATATTCGTGCTCCTCCCCTTTCGACAAGAACGAAGACGAAATTTTCACCCATGGCCGTGATTGGTTAAAACAAGTGTAGAATGTCGCATCATCCAATCAGTTCGAATTATTGTACAGAATGTCCCGCCTTTCCCCGACCAAATTGCTGTGGAGCGGTACTAGATGGAGGTCTTATAGATTTCATTGCTTTAATCACGCATGGACATTTTCCAATGAAATTGTTCTCTTTTACATATAGCCTATTTAACTTCTTTTGCTCCGAAGACCAGCAGAAGTTCACTTGCAAAATAACGCACACTTTGTGTGCCAACATGACCAGTGAATCTTATTGTGAAAATATTTGTGGGCGTGTGTTCCCAATTTAAAATGGAAAAGTAACTGTCATTAAATAGATTACATTTCTCTCCTTGTTCAACATGCTCCCCCCACCATGGAGGAGAGTAATGGCTTGTATATACTCCACAAAAACAGTGTTTTTCTCCAGGGGCAAGAAGAAAAGAACAAAGTTCACTCTGGTAAGAACATTTCATACTCTACGAGAACTCTTTACGAGAAATCCTCGGATGGGCCAACCTCTTCTACACACGTCACGCTTTGTGCATCTTTTTGTGAGAGACCCTCTCCTTTTTTTTTTTTTTTTTTTTTTACACAAATTGTTTGTCATTGGTATATTTCAGACACAAAGAGTTGGAGCAATATTTCTACTTCCTCATCACCTCTGATCCTCAAAACTTTCCATTGTTTGATAGCTGCCACCACTAGGGGGGGAAAGTAGAACTTAAAGCATTTTACATCACAAGGTCAGTTTGAGCACTCTACTTACATCAGGCCGAGATATAGGCTATACACATTGAGAGAAGCAACATCTTACATTGCACTTAAGGTTGTGTTTGCACTAGTGATTGCCGTGACAAACACACAAACAAGCAAACACATTTTTTTTTTAAATTAAGTTAAAACAATCTGCATGACTTACAAGAAGAATATTGAAGTGATCTTTGGGAAAATTCTCCTTGTATGTGGTGTTTTATTTTTATTTTTATTTTTTACTTTCTGCCCATACCATACCTAACACCATAACAAAATGGCAAAAACTGCTCCCAAAAACTTTGCAAAAAAGACCTGCTGACATAGTTATAATAATAATAATAATAATGATGATAATAATAATAATGATGATAATAATAATAATAATAATAATAATACATGAAAACAAAACGGCTGAGACCAGTTCGACAGCCACAGAAATTGTTTGATAACATTAAGTCAAATACCATCATATTTGTCCAAGCCTTAATTGTCCTTTTTTTTTTTTTTTAATTCTGTTGGACCATAAAAATAAAAATATGAACTATGCCTGATTTTTTATTTTTATTTTTACTATTTTTTTTATTATTATTTTTTATACACGTTAGTTAGATTCAAGTTATTACAGTGACAGTGAGCATTATTTTCTTCTTTCATTAACAGCAGGCACCAATTGAGAAACTACATTATGTTTCGACATGTATTATTTCTTACACACACAAAAAAAAAAGAATATATAGAAAGTGCATACGTATACAGTATAGTGTATAAGCCCTGGTATGTGGCCAAGTATGACCCCCCCCCCCCCCCCCCCCAAATACCAGAAGCAGTAGTGAAGAGATCACGCCCAGTCATTCCACACAGCAACCAACGTTCAAACTGAAATGCCCCTCTTGCATACTTGCCTTTTCATATGGATTTTCCTATGGCCCCTTTTGCAGCGTCATCTTTCAAGACATCAGCAACAGTTATTTATAAAGAGCACGCCATCTGCTGGACATCGTAAGGCAGTTTCTACGACAGTGCATCCATTATGAATGTAACCGAGAATTATGTATGGCAACACACAATGTTGGAAAAGCTGAACGTGATCCATCACCAAAAGTATGTTTTTAATACTTCAAGGTTCACATTAGAGTCAACATAAGTGGCTGTGTGCCGCCGCTCCGCCATGGGGGGAAAAAAAGGGGTTGCATCCAGCGTTTCCTCATCATTAAAGCGAGTTCGTCCTCCTCAGAGTTTCCAAATAAAACCGATCCAGCTGTGCCTGTGTGCAGTTGAGCTCTTTGCGTCATCCGTCTATGAGCGCTCCGTGGACTCTCAACAAAGAGGAACAGACGCAGAAATGTCCGGCCATGCGTTATTCTCTGTTTCTTTCAGTCTGTGTTTGTTGTGGGCGGCTGTCGGAGTCGTTCCGAGCCGGGCAATGATCATTCCGGGCGGCCAGGAGCAACAACGAAGCTTTGTCAGCTTGAACGACATGTTCCGTGAAGTGGAGGAGTTGATGGAAGATACGCAAAACCTACTGGAGGATGCCGTCGACCAGGTCATAACATTATTCTGTATTGTAGCCCGATGATGTGATTTTTATTTTATTTTATTTTATTTATTTATTTTGAAAGAATAAATCTGACCACAGCAGCAGTGCTACTCTGTCGTCAGGACTTATCAATCAAGTTTGTTGCCTTATTATTGATTACATTAATTAAGAAAAAAAAATATTAAGCTTGCTCTATTTTTAATTACATTTATTAAGCAAAAAAATACGATGGGTTGCCTTATTATGGAAAAAAAAAAGGAGAAAAAAAAAGATTATGACTGCATGCAATGTCTTCACCAATGCTAACCAACCCCAATAATACAACCATGCTGTTAAAATTACAACCTTGTAACAGAAAACCAAAACAATCAAGTGACTCACAGCACAGCTATCAGTGAATATATTTCTTGTAACTTACACTTTGTCTGGTCTTTTTGTTATATGCAATTTTCAAGTGAATTCTAACTCTCAGATAACAACGGAGACTGCCAAGTCACTGGAAAATTATCATCATCATCATCATCATCATCATCACCACAATGACACAAAGACGATATTAGCTGGAGCGATAACCATTCGAACTGACAAGGTACTTCTTTAATACTTCAGAACTAGTCAAGAGGTATTAGCTAACAGTATTTATCTTTTCCTTTTTTGTCTTTTAAAGCAAATTAACAGCACGGCAGGAGAGACAGAATCACCACAAATCCGCGTGGAGATCTCAGGCGAGTGGAACAGTGTGTATCATGTAAGTCTTTAGCATTCATGTCCTCCATCTTGGAAATATAGACATGTTAAAAGCACATAGTGAGATAGTAGTGTAAGAGAGTTCAGCTAATTGTCTCTGACTAAGTTTTAAGGAATCCCGTTTTTTTGTTTTTTTTTTCAGACACAGACGCTTGCCTAAAATTTTAAAGCAAACCGAGCAACTTCATGTTAATATCACAGTACTACATAGTACATACAACCATTTAAATCTGAAATGTAACTACTGGGAGGGTTTCTTGGGCTGCTTTCAAAGTGTGACTGCAATGTGAAGTCTTGTTTTTACATACAGTGCAGCATGCAACTAACACGTCATGTTTTTCATTTTTCATCATTTGTCAGCATGGTTGAGGTCAGGTGTTGACTGTCTGCTTTTTATTATATGCATTCAAATCCCTCAAGGGGAAATTGAACTCACAAGCTGCTGCATATTTTATGAAGCACTCCTCACACACGCAGGAATGTAAGAAAGGATGTCAGAGTGAAAAAATCAACGCTGCACTTTTTGAGCTTGGGGTGTTAACCATTTTTAATGAGCAACTAAAGTTTAAGTATTTTGTTTTCATCGCAGCTGTCATAAAGATTGATGCAAGGAAAACAATTGGTGTAAAATGTCTACGCCGAACTGTAGAATTTACAATAAATAACTGGCAAAAAGTTGCTGCTAATAATGTAAAAGCTCAGTTATTTACTGTAAGAATCTATTATAGCATATTAATGTTTTTTTTTTTTTTGCATTTTTTTACTGCATAGAAATTACAGTTAGAACACAGTAAGTGTAATTTCTATGCAGCAAAATTATATAAATTACAGATACTTAGAATACTGAAATTGTAATTTATATTCCGTTAAACAAAACTGTCGATAATTTACAATTTAACAACAAAACAGTTTAAAAAGCAATCTAAAAATCTATTATAGCAGATAACTGTAAAAAAAAATACATTTTTTACTGTATGTAAATTACTTAGAATACAATTACTGTAATTATACAGTAAAAAAATTATAAAGTTACTTAGAATACAGTAAGTAACTGTAATTCATATACAGTAAACAATTGTAAATTACAGTTACTTGGAATACTGTAACTGTAATTTAAATTCAGATAAAAAAAAAAAAAAAGTAAACCATTTAACGTAATATGCTGTAATAGATTTTTGACAGTAATTTACTGATAATTTACAATAATTATCTGGCAACTTTTTTGCCAATTATTTACTGTAACTTCTACAGTCAATTCTTTCCAGCGTACTTTTTGATTAAATGTATAACTGTAGAGGCTGTTCTGTAGAGAGATGTTGTCTTAGATGCAATTAGGGGTCAGAGTGTCTGTGTGTTTATGTATGTGTGGGCGGAGCTGTGTGAGGGCGTGTCACAAAGGTAGAGCGATTGCTTAATCAATATCACCTGTGTTTCTTGAAAAACGTTTGCCTGATGGTACAGGGAGAGAGGAGGCAGGGTGCTGTTATTTTCTGTTGACCGCTAGATTGAACACTTGATGTTGGATTTTACCACCATATTGTCCCACTCTGCAAGTTTTACTTTCAGTAATTGTACACAAGAAAGTATATTACTGAAAGAGTCAAATAAACGTCGGACAGAGCCCCGTCTTCTTATCTCAGTCACTACATTTGGTTGGGATAGTCACAACAATAACAACAATGTATATTAAATCAAAGCGAGAATTGAAGATTATGCCAAGCTGCAATATTTTGTCCTACTTTCTAATGAGTTATCAGTAAGTGCTTTTGGGGGGAAATATTGACTCGACTAGACTGATAAGTGCTACTGTGCGTATGACTAAGAGCAGCAGTATTTGTCTGGACCATATTGAAGTAATTACAGGCTTGTCTGGCCCCGACTTATAGTTTCCAGTGGGCTTTTATTACCTCAAGAAGACCTCATGACAAATACTGCAGAAAAAAAAAAACAGTGAGGATATGAACAGCGCCTGGGATAATTGTTTTAATATGATGTGGTCTATATGATAGCCCATATACAGGACTGCAGTGCATGTTATTTTCACAACGGTTCTGGCTGTGCACGAACTAAGCAAATGATCATAAAACTCAATCGCCAACAAAATGAAGACAATATTAAGAGGCTAATCCAGATAATCATCTACTTTTTGTTTTATATGGTGGCTAAAGGTCTTAGCTTTAATGAGACTTGTTTAAGTTAGGTTGGTTCTCATTCATGTTATATAGGTGCTGCATATGTTTTTCCATTGGTTCAAAATATGAGGTGGGCCAAATATGAAATTATTTAAAAAATAAAATCTGCTCAAATCAACCATCACATGAACTACTACTTTTGGGCTTTGCGGAAAGTTCAATGCCCTCTGGTGAACTTTCGGTCCAGACTAGGGCTGCACAATATATCGAAAAAATATCGATATCGCGATATTCTCCCTTGCAATATGCATATCGCAAAGGCATGCAATAAGTTTTATATGGAATTTTATGCGTTTTAAATGAATTTGACCAGTCAGATGCTAACTAAAATGTGCATCGCCATTCAATAGTTGAAAATTATAAAGACATAATTACAATTAATGAACTAAGATTACATTAAGGTTGCTTATTTTGCCACATGAAAAATGTTTTTATTTCATTAGGTAATAACAATGACATTTCTTTAGGTACATGTTAAATATCGCAATAATATCGATATCGCTATGTTCAGCAAGTATATCGCATATCGCATGTTTTTCCAATATCGTGCAGCCCTAGTCCAGACTCCCCTACTATATACTGTACTTGACATGAGAGATTGTTTTTAATTATGCTTACTTATATTTGCACTGCTCACACCCATGGAAAAAGAAAAGAAAACAATAAAGCGTAAAGTTCAGTTGCAGGTGCTGTTTTGGGCCAAAATATGGGCAGAGATTCAAGTGTGCTTTATTTACTGTAAATTGACAGTAGTACATAATTAGAAGTTCATCATTATAAATGTTTAATTCTTTGAGATGTTAGTAACTTTTCCCCTCTAAAAGCCTGAGCAGGATTCAGAACTAGAGAAGAGTTTGGACTAAATATATATTCAGTCATTTTGAAACAGTGTAAATCAGTCAGTAACTGTATATGGCGACTGGGGCATAACATGCAGAGCATATAATGACTGAACAGCAGACCATGTGTAAAAGGAAGGGTGGGAGTAAGAAAAAGTAAAGAATAAGAGGAAACAGATTTGCAGTTTATGGGCCTCCAAAGCTGCCTACAATCAGTCTATCAGTTTAAAGTTCATGTTTCATTTCTTTGCCCCACGAGTGATGAAATGAAATGTGTATCTCATGCCACAGGAGTGCATGGTGGACGAGGACTGTGGTGAGCTGAGGTATTGCCTGTATGAGATTGACAGCTCCAAGTGCCTCCCTTGCATACCAACTGATATGGTGGGAAAGTCAGAATTGTTGATTTTGTTTTGTTTTGTTAAATAAGCCTAGTTTTTACGTGAGCAATGAAACAAATGACTCAAATCATTGCAGTTTGTATATCTGTATCTTTCCCTTCTTAGCCCTGCACAAAAAATGAGGAGTGTTGCTCAAGTCAGTTGTGCGTTTGGGGCCAATGTACAGTCAATGCCACTGAGGGAACCGAGGGAACGATCTGTCAAGATCAGAACGACTGCAAACTGGACCTCTGCTGTGCCTTTCAACGAGGTAACCTCTTTTTTTTTTTCTTGACTTGAGCTTGCATGTATGTTGATGGTTCTCTCTCTTTCTTCAAAATCTCCATCTCTCCATAGAGCTTTTATTTCCTGTGTGCAACCCGAAACCGGGAAAGGGTGAGGCCTGTCTGAACCATCCCAACCTACTGATGGACATGCTTGCCTGGGACCAGGAGGGTCCTCGCGACTACTGCCCCTGTGCCAATGACCTTCAGTGCCAACCTCAAGGGTAGGAGCAAAGATTAGATAAGATTATATAATGTATAATTTATGCTTCCAGACTTTCAGAAGCACAGCAAGTGAATGTTACTTCTTAACTCAGTTCTTTGCTCCATTACCTGTATTTTTATTTTTTCTGTTTCAGACGTGGATCTGTTTGTGGGCCGTGATACTGGAAAAAGAACTTTATGAGATTGCCTGCAGCTGCGGTGAAGTTGTGATTGATGATTGACCAAAGAAAAAGAAAATCTGCTGCAACTGCCAGTTTTTCCAAATTTGAAGGAGTTGCACTGTTTGTTTATGTATGTATTATTTGTAATAAAAGATGCAAACACCCAAGATAAGATACTGCATCTTGTTTTTTCCCCTCTGAAATTGTCAAGAAATAATTGAACACTAGGGGGCCTCAAAGCATGATAAGAGATTACAGTACTGAGCGGTTATGTATTTATTCATTCATTTATTTATTGTACATGTGTCAAACTTGTAGTCTTGAATCACGATGATCTGTTTAAGGATTCCATAACGGCTTTTACAATTTTTTTTTTTTTTAAAAAGAACCAATTGCGGGGAAAAATATAGAAAAAAAACGATTTCTTTTCGTCGAATCTTTGCCTGGGGGGAGCACGCCGTTCCTATGACGTAATGACGTCACATTACCCGCCCCACGGCCAGCTTCCTCGTGAGTGACCACTCTGTTGAATTTAGCTATACCAACCGATTGCTTCCCTGCTATCAGAACGCTGTGCAACAGGCTAACAAGGTAGCAAGCCCGGAAACATCAACGCTTGGGTACGTAAAAGCGATGCAAAACACCCGTGAGTTGATATTCTCTCCTAACTGAATTGTTTGTTTCCAACGGTGGTTTTTCTTAGCGCCAATTTGTGCGCCAGGCGACTCGAGATGCTTAAAAAGCAAGAATCGTGTTTTTCCCCTCCACCTCACCCTCATGTTTGTTTCCCTTGGCTACCACAGATACAGAAATGTCCCTAACAATCTCCAAGCCACTTTAACAGCCGCCGCGGGGCTCTCGTGCTAAACAGTAATGTGAATTCTCCTCTGTAGCCAGCCCGCTGTTAAACTTTCTCTGTGAGCAAGCAAAGGCAGAAAAACATGACGCGTTTGTGGCAAGCACGTTTACCATTGGGTCTGGGTGGCAATGTTACAAATAATATAGTCACTGTGTTGAAGTGGAACTCCACAAGCTTAATGGTGTGGTTGTGATGCGAGGCATCAGCGAGAAATTGGAATCACGGGATCCGGTGGCTTCACTGCTTACGGTCTGGATTTCACTTTAGATTTCCACAAATGCATGCATGCATGCATGCATGTATGTTCATGAGGTCTGTTTTGATGGGTTGAATATTTTGTGTGCACTGAATATATTTTATACGGACGTATAAAACGATGGGGTCGCGTTGTCACTACCCCAAAGTAATCCATTAAAACTTGTTACGTCTGGACATTGAACAATTAATCAAATTAAAATCGACATTGCTATTTAGTAGAATGCAATTTGGAAGAAAAAACATTTCAGGCGGTCTGTAATTATGTTTTTTTGTTTTGTTTTGTTTTTGTTAAATAAATTCATTTTCATAGAGTCAGATGAGTTAGAAAATCTTTACAATTTTTTTTCAGCGTAACCCTTTTTATTCAGCTACAATGTAAGTTCTGTTGTTCTGTTGACATGTATTTGACTTTTGATTTGTGAATTAAGCTAATTGATATCTATCTCTGTGTGTCTGTCTGTCTGTCCAGCTTCACTAACCTAAACACGGAATTCTGATTAATATTGCATGTGTGCAACAGGAATTAACTTAGCGTGTAGATGTCCCACCTGTGGCAAAAATTCAGTGATATCTTTAAAAAAAAAAAACAAAAAAAAAAACTACGCTGATACTCCAAATGGTTCAAAAACAGCTTCAAGTTTACTTTGTATACACCTTTTATTTTTTTATTTTTTAGGCGTTTTCGGCAAAATTGCCCTAATTAAATAAAAATAACTTCCAAACTCACATGACCAAATGATGATCAGCTCTGGTTGGTCGTTACCCGAGTCCTTATGCTGTATTTGAGGAAGGTGGGAAGTCTGGCTTTTCCGACCTCATACTATGAAGTGTGCAGTCTGACAGCCAGCTCACTACTTTCTCCCCGTCACATATCAGGTGACCACCGTACCTGTCACGTCACACTGGTGCATAACTATTTATTGTGAATGAAAATGTTTTAAAACTGTACTTTTTCCTTTGTTGTGCATATTCTCAACTAAAATGAATTATTTCCATAGTGTTTGGGATGGCATGGCTCAGTGATTGAGTGGTTGTCTCTCAGCTGTGAGATTGTGGGTTGGATCCTCACCTCTGGTGACCATGTGGAAGTGTCTACGTCAACCCGGTTGAGTGAACATTAATGTTCAGTACTTTTCAGAGTGCATTGTGGGTAATTTTGAGTGCCATGGACATTCGGACACCCCAATAAAATGGCATGACCCCTCAGTAGGGCAATATAAAGGGATTAAGGGTGCACATTCGGACACAGCCCGTGATGTCATATTTAGTCAAAATGGCCGCCCCCTAAGATGGATAAAAATGGGTGGCTTTTGCTACTTAATCAGTGGTGATTGCTCTCAGACTGTAAGGGAAACGCATCTTCCCCTAAAATGTTCTGCCTGCCCGAAAAGTGGTGAAATATCGACTGCTGTGTAATCACTTTGTTGACTTAATATGCGCTAATACCTTCATCTTTGTAACTGACAGATCTTCTTCCCCTTCATTTGATGATCTGTGTGAGGCGGGAAAAAATGAGCTTCCCTTATTTGAATGCCACCACTGTGCTTAATTCATATTCCACAAACAAATGCCGTGTTTAGACAAGTGGGGGCGGATAGAACATATTGAAAAGAACATTTTTGACTTGACTTCGCCTTTGAGAAGTGCATTCCACGTTTACATATCATTGTTTCATGAAACATGAAAAGATATCATAAAGCCACATATTTGCATTGTTGTAATCTAGTTTATGATTTAATGATTTATGTTTATACTACACAAAGTTGTCATAATGAATGCTTAAAAGATAAGGCAAAGTGTGTAGTAACTTCACAACTCTAATTATAGTAGATAAATTTTCATATTGCCGGTACTTAATGGTTCATTTTCATGTAAGTGCGTACGGGCCACCCGTACTTCACTGATGCTTGCCCAATTGGGCCAGTACAAATTTAATAAATAAATATTATGGGTTGAACTTGAGGATTGGTTTGAGCAAGATAAAAAAAAAAAACAATTTGAAAAAGTAGCTTCACCAAAGTAATATTTTCTTAAAGACTTACCGGTAAATAAAGCAGTTTAAAGACTCTAAATATGAAATAATTATTGAAAATTCTATTATATCATGAATACAGCGACAATACTGGTTCTGGCAGGGTGAAGGCTTAATGTAAGACCCTGCTATAAGACCACAATATGTATGTACAGTATAAATATGATACTGTATTTTTTTATTGTATAGAATAGATGAATTTATTGTTTGCTAATAGATTAATTTATTGTTTGCTAGGACTAGGGGTGTTAAAAAAAATCGATTCGGCGATATATCGCGATACTACATCGCGCGATTCTCGAATCGATTCAATAATAGGCAAAATCGATTTTTTTTTTTTTTTTTTTTTTTTTTTTTTTTTTTTTTTTTTTTTTTTAGGATTCACACCTTGAGCATGGAAGAATGTTATATGAACGGCACATTAAGCCTTAATATTTTTATTTTAATGCTGTTCAAACATGAAACAGATTACAACCTCTATAAGACTGAAATTTCAGATAAATAAATAATACATTTTCATATAAATCTTACACTCTACAAGCTTACTGATTAGTATTTTCTAAATATGAATGAAAAAAAATCGCAACAATCGACTTATAAATTCGTATCGGGATTAATCGGTATCGAATCGTGACCATTCGTATCGGGATTAATCGGTATCGAATCGAATCGTGACCTGTGAATCGTGATACGAATCGAATCGTCAGGTACTAGGCAATTCACACCCCTAGCTAGGACTGTGCAATTAATCAAAATTAAATTACAATTTCGATGATTACACTTCACAATTACAAAATCAGCATAATCACAAAAGATTATTAATACTAATTTTTAGTTAACATTTGATACATTTTCACCTTTTTGAAATTTTTTTAAAATAACTAATTTAATACATTTTGTTTCATCCAAAAGGAAATCCAAAAGGTATATTATGTAATATTTTTTTTCGTTTATTAAACATTTTCTTGTTTTGTACCAAGAAATAAATTATCGCCCTAATTGTGATTTCAATTATTACAAAAATAATCATGATGAATATTTTCTTCATAATCGTGTACTGTTTGCATTTGTTAAATAAACATGGAAAGAGGACCTTGATAAAATAATTGCGTATTAAATTGCAATCGCTATATTGAGGAATCGCAGTTAGATTATCAAAATCATTCATCCCTAGTGTTTGTACATAATTATAAACCACACTACAGCGTCTATGCACATAAGTGGTTTCTTTTAGGATTGAGACGTGGCCTGCTTCAATTTTTAGCTGTTGGTTTTGTTAAACTATAGAAGCCATTTTGACATAATATACTATAAGTCTGTGTAAGTCACGTGCAATTCGAGGCTTGTGACAATACTGTCTGTATCTCAATAGGCAAATTGTTCCGGACTTGTGCTCTGATTTTGAATTTTCACTTCATGAAAATGTGCCCTGAAACTGTTGCCTTTGCTGAATCTTGGTTCAACTCTTAACTGATCTCTTTCTAGTTTTTGTCTTGGCAGATTTAAATAAGTGAGTTGATTTGTAAAACCCCAAAAGAAACGTGAGCCTTCTCGTTCTCACCCAAGCACAGCACTGCGCCTTTGAGACCAAAACTTTCCCTTGTCTGATGATCTATGCTGTTGTGCTTGGATAGAATGGATGTAATCTAAATGATGAATTATTGAGTGTGTGGATGTGACATCAAGGATCAGCTTGCTGCCCGTCTGTCTAAAGTGTAAGCTACATTAGCTCAAGAATAGACACCCGATTAAAGGTCACAGTAGTTCAGACCTAAGATTAACCTGCTTTCTATGACTGGTTTGTTTTTAGCACGTATTTGATTTAGTCTTTCATGGCCAACTTTTTTTTTTTTTTTTTTCTACCATAACGGACAGCTTTCTCTGTGAGAGAGTCTTTTATGTGCTGAATATGAAGCACATGCAGACACCTGTTTGCACTGTTTAATTCACATTTACATAATTTAAAAAATAATTTTATTTATTTATTTTTACGTTCACCTATAGCATTGTATAATTTTCTCAACCCATTTTACAATGTGTCGGCATTTGGAGGTAAACGGGTGACATTTGCCATTCTCTTCACTTGTCGACCTTGTTGAAATGTTGTCTCGGCTGCGGCCTTGCTTGTATCCGCAAAGGCCACATTTACTATCTGCCTCATGTCAACTCGTTGTTAGTTGTCACAGAAATGTTAATGACACCCACAGGGGACAGAGAGCCAGCACATGCAGCCAAAGATCAGCTGCTATATTTACTCAAGTCAAATGAACGGAAAGTTGTGTTTTAGTTTTACTGCAATGAAAGCAATAATGGCAATGATTGTAATGTTATGTTTTGTTCAAAGTGTATATTCTCTGAACACTTATTAACTAACAAGTGTGTTTGCAAACGGAACTTAAAACATGCCTTCCCCTTTTTCGTAACCGCATATTGCCTTTTGCAATAACGACCTATTTCTACAAATCCATTTTGAATCGTGATCTACTCAGTACTATGTACACAGTAAATTATGTGGTCATAGGACTATCTCAGAAAATTTGAATATTGTGATAAAGTCCTTTATTTTCTGTAATGTAATTAAATAAGCAAAAATGCCATACTGTACATTCTGGATTTATTACAAATCAACTGAAATATTGCAAGCCTTTTATTATTTTAATATTGCTGATTATGGCTTACAGTTTAAGAAAACTCAAAATATTAGAATATATCCTCAGACCAAGTAAAAAAAAAAAAAGAAGTAATAATCAGCAATATTAAAACAATAAAAGGCTTGCATACTCCGGTCTCCTCCCACATTCCAAAGACATGCATGGCAGGTTAATTGGGCGCTCCGAATTGTCCCGAGGTGTGGATGGTTGTTCGTCTCTGTGTGCCCTGCGATTGGCTGGCACCCAGTCCAGGGTGTCCCCTGCCTACTGCCCAGAGCCAGCTGAGATAGGTGCCAGAAGCCCCCCGCGACCCTTGTGAGGAATAAGCGGTCAAGAAAATGGATGGATGGATGGATGGTTAAAAGGCTTGCAATATTTCAGTTGATTTGTAATGAATTCGGAATGTATGGCATTTTTCCTTATTTAATTGCATTACAGAAAATAAAGGACTTTATCACAATATTCAAATTTTCTGAGACAGTCCTGTATAACGTGAACTGTTATCCTGGACTGTCCTCATAAAATTGCCCTCCAGTATGGAACAAAAAATGTACCAGAATTGTAGACAACACATTGGTGCGCCCCTGCATATCGTGTTACCGTAATACCGTACGATTTAACAACAAAAATATTAAAGATGCTATATTCATAAAAGTCATAATTATTAACCTAAATTCTTCTTAAATTTAAATAAAATATGAACTGTGTGCGTGCGTGTGTCATCCCCACCTTCCGCAGTGATTAGGAATTAATAATACTCATTGTCAGCCTTTCAGTGATATGAAGAGATTGGTGGAGAAAAGAGATAACGCTGTGTCAATATTGATTTAAGGTATCACTAAATGGCCTGTTATCAGCTGGACAGTATGTGTCTTCTTGAAAGCCAACATCATTTTATTGATAAGACGCAATCCTACAAAGAATAAACACATCCCATTGAAAGTTATCCTTCATAACCAGACAAATGCTAATTAGCCCATGTGTTGTGTACATGAACTTTATTAACCCAACTGCTGGCAGTCAGGCTGCCCTCTGGGTATAAAACGGCGTGTGCCAAGTTTCGACTGGGAACCAGACAAATGTACGTTTCAAACTGATGATGAATCAGGTAGTGCTAATTGCTAAACGAAAAGGCAGTTTATACAGGAAGTTCTCCACATCGAAAAAGTCTCAAGATGTTCTCTTATCGCTAATCCTTTTTTTTTGTGAAATTGTTCTTTTTGAACAGGAGGAGTGGTGATGAGGAGTTCAGCAAACACATTTGCAGACATGATGAACATCCCAGAATACTATGCAGGGAAAAATGTGCTGATCACTGGAGCAACTGGCTTCATGGGAAAGGTACAATAGTAATTGCCTTGGCAGGGAGTCAATGGGTCTGACTGAACCAATGTGTGGAACAAGCATAAGCAGATTTCGGCGTCAGCGTGGTATTATTGTATACGTTATGAAATGCATTTCTTCCTTTTTAAATATGTGGTATTTTGAACACATTTGTTATCTAATATTATCGGCATGGCTCATTTGCTAGAGTGGTCGTCTCCCAATCCAGTGGTTGTGGATTCGATCCCTTGTGCAAGATACTGAAAACCTCCAGTTTCTCCAGATGCTGTGTCATCAGTAGGTGAATGAGGAGACAGTGTGAACTGAAGCGCTTTGAGTGGCTTGTAGGTTGGAAAGGTGCTATGCAAGTGTAGGAATAATTGTAAATAATAAGTTATCATACATTTGCTGCAATGAAGAACTGCTTCTACTTGCATTGAAGAATGCTTTGCTCTGTTCCCACTCACATTCACATAGCCTGGCTATTTGGAGATGACTCAAAAAGCTGAAGAACCACAACATCTAACGTAGCAGAATGGTTTGAGCCAATCTGCTGAGGCCGCCTGTTTTCTGTTAAGAAATGATGGCAAACTTGACTACACGTGTATTCAGCAATCTTCCACTCACATGCACAACACATAGACAAACAAGTTCAATGTGTTCCAACTATGCGTTTGCATTTTTAGGGTTAGAACACCCATGTAACTAGGGGCGTGGAAAACCAACTAAAAAGAGAGGGTGAGGAGAGGATTCTTCAGAGAGTGCAGGAGTGAATTGTGTCTCTCCTCGCGAGCCTTGAGTGTCTTCTGTCCTTTTTGTGTCGTGTTTACTAGATGTCAAACAGGTAAACCTGACAGCAAGTTTACCATTATTGGCCCGACTCTTTTTGGACCCCATTGTCAGGATGAACACACCAATACAAAGAATGTCGGGGGGTTTGATTACCTTGGTTAGCAAAAATCGGGACAAAAACAGCACAATTGTATTTACTTGTGTACCCGGCACCCTAATGGGATCTATTGACATATGCTATTTTTTTTTTATTTATTTACTTATTTATTTTTATTGATTGCATTCTTTTTTCAAAAATGACATAAAAAGACCAAGAAAACTGACCCCAAAAAATAAAAAATAAAATGAAATACAATTAAAGTTGAATTGTCAATACTTTAAATAATAGGAAAAAGTAAAACTGTTGCAAGCCAGTTAGTCTAACCCATTATGTAATATATAAATAATATGGCCGAGATTAAAACCAGAACAACCTTGTTTGGGTTACAAGAACAATATGCTCCATTTTATTGTCTATTATTTTTACCTCGTTCCACTTTAACTACTACAGGTAATGCTGGAGAAGCTGCTACGGTCATGCCCAGGAGTTAATGCGGTCTATGTGATGGTCAGATCAAAAGCTGGCCAGAGCCCTCAGGACCGTATTACTGACATGATCAGCAGCAAGGTAAGAAGTGTTGAGATGCAATGATACCTTAAGGGATAGGAGTGTGCTAGCATGGGAGCATAAAAGAAGTCAAATTTACGACTGGATTACTTAGTAATATAGCGGAACTTCCTAAGCCATGTGAGAAATGGGCGGATGGCAAAATTACTGTATTTATTTACTTGGTTAATGTCACACTTGTTGTTTTATTTACACACATTCTGAAAAACCTGATTACTGTACATCTGTTGATATCAAAAGTGCTGAAAGACCCTCCTTTAATGGCACTGATTCAAAATATCTCAGATTAAGGATTACTTGGTGCTTTTTATTTTATGTTAATGAAAACATCTCTCTCTTAGTTGTTTGAAAGGTTACATGATGAGCAGCCAAGCTTTGCAGAGAAGATCATTGCGTTGAGCAGTGACCTGACAAAGCCAGAACTGGATCTGAGTAAGGACAATCAGAGTTTACTAGCTGAACGCGTCAACATTGTCTTCCACTGTGCCGCCACCATCCGCTTCAATGAGCCACTGAAGTGAGTATTTTCATTGCAAGCTGCATTTCAAGGTCTTTTCTTCATCGGAATAGTTTTCTAACTGTGCTTGTACAACAATATCACTCAAATGAAGCATGTTGAGTGTTTTGAAGAGCGTTGTTTAATTGTGCGGTGAGGGTATCCGTAAATATTAGGGATATTTGCTCAGTTTGTCATTTCGCATGGCACGTTGGTTGGTGTGAGTCAGTGTTGTTTGCAGTACACAGAGATATTTGACACCTTACATACTTAACTCAACAAAAGCCCCCACCCCCTCCCTCTGTTTGTCTCCTGAACAAAATGGGGCAGTGCCGTTTGATTAGTGGGTAATTTAAGGGGGAGGTTGCTGAGTGAGAAATGATAGTCATATTAAATGACATTTGTGTGGGTAAAGATCTGGTTATGTGTTTAAACAGATAAGGCAGCGTGGGTTTTGGACCACATCTACAAATTGACTTTTCTTTCTAAAAATTTCCTCTTAGAGATGCAATGCAGCTGAATGTCTTGGCTACTCAGAAGATGCTCGCTCTGGCCCATAAGATGACACATCTAGAAATCTTCATCCATGTATCCACAGCCTACGCCAACTGTGATCGTGAGCTCATTGAGGAAATGGTCTATCCTCCCCCGGTCGAGTACTTCAAACTCATTGATGCTCTGGAGTAAGTTCATTTTGACTTTGACCAAATGGAAATATCAGCTACTCAATGTTGCATGCTTTTTGAGGACTAGATTGAATTCAGATGTGAAATGATTAAAATGACCAACAAGTTAGTTTTTTTTTGTGATAGACTTAGCATTGTGGTCATGTTATTGTAGAGGCTGTCAGTGTCAGCTGTCAGTCGTTTCAAGTGTTTGACAACTGTTTCTTAGTATCAGGTGTGATTATGGGGTGAGATTATCAAATCAATAACACATGAATTTGTCAAGTTTTGTGGTAATATGTTGAGATATAGTGAAATTAAACTGTTACTCTAATTTGAAAGGGCTTTTTTGAGGCGATTTTCAAAAGGCAATAAAGCACAAAAGTGTTTCCTTAAAAGGCCCGAAGCCATTTTTTTTTACCCTTCATCTGATTTTCAAAATTCTTGGTGCGTTGCCATTTTCCAACCACATGCATCAGATTGTCATTTTTTGGGGAAACTTTGCATCGCTACTGCGATCAGGCTGCTCTGACTTTTCCAAAATTGTGATGCCATGATTTGGATAATACAGGACCCACACCGAGTTTATCAGCCCATAAACTGCCACTTTCAAATCCTGACTTGACTACACTGCCTGAAGCACTACTGTATGTCAAAGCCAACAGGTATAGATACAATAGCTGCATTGAATTTTGTTGTCTGCACGTTAGTAATCAGTGTTTGGTAGCACATGTCAATCTGGGCCGGTGGTCTCTGGGATGGCATTCCTGCCTGTGGTGGTTGGCCGTCATCCCTCTCAGTGTAGATGAACTCCTCCTGGGTGCCTTTCCTTACAGGGTCCTTCTGTGCCCCCGCCATGTTGTGGTTTGCGTGTGTGTCTGTGTGTACGAGTTGCATTTGAATGTATGAATGGTGCTATATAAATAAAGTTTGATTGATAGCTTCGTGGATAGTTGACACTAGCTAGGTGTGTATTGTTTGGCCAAGTGTCCAAACACTAATTGAGACGTGCAATCTGGTAGCTTGATGCAGAAATGCTGACTTTGCGAGGAATAATAAATACAAGCCATGCCATCTTTGTTGGGGTTTGCGTGCGCTTCACACTTTGTGTGTGGTTTTTTTTTTTTTTTTTAAACACTTGTGCCTTATATCGTACAGCCAATGCATGCTCCACTCTGAGTTGTCATGGTAACAAAAGCCATTCTCACCATTGGTCCACAAGTATATGGGGTGCAGTGAGCATTGAGCAGTCTCACTTGCATGAGATAGGAAAGCCCACTAAAGGAGGCTAATTTCAGCAGGACAAAATTAGGGGTGTAACATGTTATTCTTGATCTTTGGGAGGTTTTGATGAAAATGTGTCACAGACGATGGGGAACCGTTTTAATGTGGGGAGGGGTGGGGGATGTGTAAATATGTTTTTTTTTTAATGCTTTAAGTGTCCCAAAGACGTATATATACGTTTTTGTTGTTGTTGTTTTTGTTTGTTTGTTTTTATGCTAGAGCATACAGAAGGCTTTGATGCAGCCGCTCGTTGAATAAATGGTAGCTATTACACAAATGACCAGCAGGTGGCAACAAAGTAAAGGAGATCAACCAGGGCCATGTTAAAAAAAAGCTCAATTACTCACTATTCATAGATTTGTGAAAATTGATGAAACTTAGCCATATTCTAATGCTAATTGCTGCAAAACGGAAACGGATAGAAATATACTTTTTTTTTTTTTCCTGGTGAGAGACTTTAATCTTTCTTTTGATAGGTTCCATGCTTTTATAGCAATAGAACACAATATTCTGTGGGCCTTGCAAAATCAGTCAAAATCCAGTAAAACAGCCGGCAGCAAACGGGATTACTTCTGTGAAAATTGCTGGGAGTGAATGAGTTAAACAGCTACGACGATGCTTTTTCTTTGTGGATCATACAAGACCTACCTGAATACAGATATGACTTGTCTTCTATTTGTACTGATTTAATATTTAAACTACTGGGTGGTGCGTTTTGGTTTGCACACAGTTGGAAGCTCAAACAGATTCCTTTATTGCAAAATGCAGCTATACTTGCTGCTAGTGGAGACAAAGGTTCAAATAAGCCATTCGAAGCCCAAATCCTGATATCCGTGCCCATGATGAGCATATGTAAACCTCCGTTGGCAACTGTAAACTCAATCATGCATTAATTTTGTCTCCAGCTGGATGGACAATGAACTGGTGTCTGCTCTGACTCCCAAGCTGATTGGTCAGCGACCCAACACTTACACCTTCACAAAAGCATTAGCTGAGTATCTGGTGCAGCAGGAGGCCGGTGACCTCAATGTTGCTATTGTCAGACCCTCCATAGTCGGTGCCAGCTGGAAAGAACCTTTTCCCGTGAGTTTTGATTATAATATTTTTCCTTCCAATTTGAAGCCAGTATAGATGAACAATACTGTATCGCGCATACCAATAATTCAGTATCGATCATAATAACGCGTTACTTCTATGTGCTGTTTCAGGGTTGGATCGATAATTTCAATGGACCTAGTGGAATATTCATAGCTGTAAGTAATGGGAGAAACATGGTTGACAGATTTTGTTATTAATCAGTGGATAAAGTCCTTGAAACTGTAACATTTTCTTTTATTTTTTACCACTAGACAGAACTCGTGGTGTAACAAAAACTGGTTTGAATTGGAAAGTCAGTTTTGATTTAATCTAACCCTAATCCTAACCGTTACATTTTAAAATGTACCTTCCTTGAATTGTATTGTATCTCATGTATCAAGGTGTGTATGGAATCGTCTTTTGTTGGATAAATGCACAACCTTAGACTAACATATTTTGAACTTCAAACTTTCGTTTTTTTCCCCCCTAAATTATTGCTCTTACTATTCCTGATTTTTTTTCTTTTTCTTTTGCTCCCGAAACACGTCCATGTTTGAAATTGTCAAACAAGTGGTTTATATTTTACAAAGACAATCCAAGTAAATATAAAATGCATTTTCTCAGTAATTATTTTATTCATCAAAGGAAAACCAAAGTCCTAACGTGGTTCGATGGACTCCCAAAGCCTCGAATATGTCTTTCTCTTCGTCTTTTTTTCTTTTCTTTTTCTGGAGGGATATTGTAGATTTCACTAACCTTGATTCTCATTTGTTCTTTGTTCTGATCATTGCACAATGCCTTCATATTTTGTATTATTTTGTAGCACAACCCATTGTCTATTTCAGTGATTTCTTGATTCAACACGTTAGGTTTGATTTGGAGAATTGAACTCTGCATTCCATAGACAATCATATAAATGGCGGCATTTATTTTTTTCTCTTTTTCTTTTATGGTCAAGTTTTGATTGTCTTTTCCATTAAGAAAATTTTAAAAAATACTATAAATATAATTTAGAAAACTGCATTTCATTATTGACTTGCATTTCTTTGTGAGATATGAAATATTTAAGTGCGACAAAATGGGTCAAATACTATTCACTGTACGTCTTACTGATATTTAAATTGATTCCTGTGTCATTTAAAAGAACCTTTGTGGGCCTTAAATAGCCTGCATTTAAATTTTGAGATGCATAGTTGGATTCATCATGTTTTCTCTCCCTTTTAAGGCAGGTAAAGGCATCCTACGTACAATGAGAGCATCGAATGACGCAGTAGCCGACTTGGTGCCTGTAGATGTAGTCATCAATGCTACACTGGCTGCAGCCTGGTATTCTGGATCACAAATAAAGAACAGGTTGGAAACACAACAATTAGGCTTGATTTATTTGCTATCAGATGTGGAAACTGATTTACTAACTGGGCACATATATGTGTGAGTCTCTTAAAACGTGTTAAATGGCCGCACAGTTCATTCGGCATGTTATATGAGGAGTACGTGGAATTGATTCATTAAACACATTCAATGTGATTGATCAATCCTGAAACAAATTGTTTGTGTTTGTACTGTGTTTTTAAATAAAGATTTCTGTCTCGTTGTAGGCCCAAATCCATCCTGGTTTACAACTGCACAACTGGTGGCATCAACCCATTTCGCTGGGGAGAAGTTGGTATGTTTTATCTATTGTTATCTAAACACGGTCTAAAAAAACTAAAAGCGTTGTAGTTGTAGATAAGAGAAACCTGCAAACTAATCATAATTTCTGCACAACATCCAATCCAAATCCAATTTGTTTGCCTGCTTCCTGTGGATGCTGGCTATTAATTAGTAGGGATGTAGCGATATCCAAACATCGCGATATGAAGGTCACGATACGATGATTATCACGATAATGTGGGGAGGTAATTTAAAAAAAAAAAAAAAAAAAAAAAAAAAAAAAAAAACACAATAGTGTGCTTTTGTACATATTATATATTGAGGGCACTTACTTGCTAATGCATGTACACATTGAGTTCCTCCACATATTGACTCGGTTCACAAGCATATTACGTTCTCCTTCGTCTGACCATTCGCATGGATTTGAAACATAGAAGGGACAAAACATGCCTTGTGAAAATTCAACTGCACTAAAAAACTAGCCACCAGAGGGTGCTAAAACTGCACAAATGGAAATCTAACTGACTTTTTAACTTTTTTGACGTTTTTATATTGCGATATCACGATTGATATAACATCGTTATTGTTACATCCCTATTAATTAGTCATTGTTGGGTGTCGTTAGGTTGAAATCGGGTCAGATCAGAGCTAATTCCATTAATTACCATTAATTTAAATACTACACTAACATTGTTATAATTTATACTTGGGTGTTTGATTTATTTATTTTTTTTAAACTATCCTGCCAACATTTGGATGCAGGAATTTTCTACTACATATTCACGCGTATACATTTTTTTTTTCTCAATCTATGAAGAATTCAGAATCATTATCAATTTATTTCCATAACACTCCCTCATTCACTTTTTTTTTGCCATTTTTTATTTATTTATTTTTTTATTTCATTCCTTAAAAAAATGAAAGGGGACAGAAAGAAGTAAAACTTATGTTATCTGCACCGAATCAACAACAAGACTGGGAGGATTTTGTTTTACAATCCAGAATGTTTCATAAACTGACACCTTGAGTTGAAATACATCGTTCTTTTTGTTTTGTTCTATATTTTGTTTTAGAGAAAATATCTGTTCCTCTTAATTTATACTCACTTTCTCTTAAAAAATAAATAAATAAATTGTATATTAACTGGTAAACCTTCATGATGGGCTTTAAACATTATTTTGAGACGGTTAAACACCATTAATTGATTATTTTTTTTCTTTTTAGTTGTATATATAATGGATTACTGTGGTCTTTATCCACGGTTAAAAGCAATTACTGAAAGCAAGGATGCATGCTTGAGTTTGATTGTAAATATTCAAAAGGCTAGTTCGGTTCAAGAAATGTGATTAAAAAAATAAATAAATCTCAAAGTAAATAGGTGAATCCAGACATGAAGCTGTACATCAGGGTTATTAAATTTTAAACTGGAATAAAGCATCGAGCACTGAAATGCTTGGCCTTGCAAATGTAATATAGAAATTTCGCTGCACTTGTGAGCATGATGGTTTTTATAAAGCCATTATTACACTTGCTCAGCTTTAGAGAGGCTTCATGTCAGCCAGCAATTAATTGCATTCACCAAGATGAAGGTGTCTAAAAAGCATGGATGTGTTTGGAAACTCGTATTGAAAGGTCCATGTGATGGCTGGTGGGATCTATTGCATGGATCATCCGCTGTAGAGCCAGTGTACATGCTCGTTAGCTTTAAAACTACTGTCCTCATCGAAACTTACTCGTAAGTAAGTTACCATCTGGCCACTGAAGCCTGATTATGATACAAATGGTTAACAATTTTGCTAATATTTGAAAAATGTTACTACTTGTATGCAGGTCAATATTTTAAGATGTCTTACAAATTGGTTTAATAGAAAGGAACATTTTGAATCTGCCTTTTCCCCCTCTTTAAGGTTATGTATGGGCACAGCTCCAGACAAAACTCTAAAACTCATACAACACATCTTACTCTCCTTGTTGATTACTTTTGTGTTTTAGAATACCATGTAATATCTACTTTCAAGAGGAACCCCCTCGAGCAGGCTTTCCGTCGGCCCAATGTTAATCTCACATCCAATCACCTAATCAATCAATACTGGATCGCTGTGAGCCACAAGGCTCCAGCCTTCTTGTATGATGTGTACCTCAGGCTGATTGGACGAGAACCCAGGTAACCTCAAACTGTCGCCGTATCGGCCTTCCCGGCCCCTCCTGTTTTCTGAAATGCACAAAATCCCCCCACACACCGACTTTTCTGCTGCTTTAACTGCTGTCACTTGTTTGTCAATGTAGTAACCTGTGAAAACTGTGTTGCTCATGTGTAATGCAATGCTTGTAAGAATGTATAACCCAGATGGTCCTCTGCATGACTGGGGCGTTATCGCTGGTTTATGCACGCTTTATGTTCTACCACTATGGTTAAGCCCCGGTTGAGTTTCCAAATATACTGGACATCTACGTACAGTTGGTCATCTCAGTGCAGTCGAAATAAAGTCAATGAAAGTGGGCTCCAACCTGAGGATGACTTTGGAAACCCAACCGAAGTTTTGATGCTTTTTCAGCTGCCTTGCTTAGCTGCTGGTTTGTAATAATGACTTTAGGGCATTGAATTCACCCACTTTTTTTTATTTCAGAGCTCATCTGATCTGCTGATATTATTCACTGCATGATGCTATTAACAAGCTAATGTTGTTAATAGCATAACGCAATAGGTGAATGGTTAAATAACTACAAGAGGAGGGATTACAGATTGTAAATTGCCTCCTATTTTCTCCTCCTTGTTTGTCATGTGTTTCTCCTCCAGAAAACTGTATAAACATGACCTTCAAGAGCAATCCTTTAGAGCAGGCTTTCAGAAGGCCCAATGTCAATCTCCGCTCCAACCCTTTTACTAATCAGTACTGGACAATTGTCAGCCACACGCTGCCAGCTCTCCTCTATGACTTCTATCTTGGGCTGAAAGGCCAAAAGCCTCGGTAAGGTTGTGTGCTCACTTTTTCTTATCCCTGATAGTCGGGCCCAGTTTTTGCTCACAAACCGCGCCACACATTTAGTCACATGGGATGTCCCTTGGATAGGAATGATAAAGTGTATTTGGAGAGTGTTCCAGTTCCTCTTTGAGTTTTATTTTTCAACATAAGCTATGTTGCAACTATGGGTGTCAAAATTATCGCGTTATTATCTCATTAACTTAAAGTGACTTTCACGGCACTAATTATTATTATTATTTTTTTTTTTTTCGGAAAAAAAAGAGAAAAAAAGAGGATTTTTTTTTTTTTTAACGCTCGATTAACTATCGCTTCCTTATTTGGAAAGCCTCAAAGAGAATTCCAGTCACGAAGCAGCAGAAACGTTCATGTCAAAATTACCCAATAGAAATGCACTGTACTGCACTGGAGCTACAATACACAATGTTTAAGGGGCAGAATGTTCGAGTGAAGGAGCCATTTTAACGGTGTAGCACTTCCACCAGTTCCCTGCTTTGACAGAACGCACTCGGTAGCACCAGTGTTAGCAATTAGCACAGCAGCATAGTTGCTACAGCCCTCCAAGAGGTATCGTCTCTCAACCCCATGTGAGAGCCAAGAGCCGAATGGATGCCGTCTTGTCACTTGGAGGGACTCCAAGCCACTTGATCTTTTGATGTGAGGTGTATTTTATTCAGCAGCTCGAGAAAGTCTAACATTGTCTTCTGTTTCGTTGCAGTAAAGCATCGTCGGGTTAAAGTGAAAGTACTATCGACGTGTTCGCTTGAGAGGGGCATCACGGCGCATCCGGGAACTTAACAAAATAAAATCGTGCAACGTCGTGAAAAGGAGTCACTATAACACAATTTAGCAGTAATAAATTAAATTATACTGCATATATTTGTGGGGACTGGCGTCAAGTTCTATTTTACAATTTTAAAATGTTGAGAAGATCGCAAGTTACTTCTTGTTTAAAATTAAGTAGCTCTTAATATGAAAAGTACACATCGATCATTTCTGATTCGTATACAGTAAATACACGTCATTTTACAATGCGCATCCTATTGAGCTTGACAAAATAAAAGCACAATTTCGCAGTAATAAATTAAATAATGCATATATTTCTGTGGACTAGGTTGTATTTTACAGTTTTAAAAATGTGCATAATTTCTAGGGGTGTCACGATTCGCCAACTCCACGATTCGATTTAAATTTCGATTTTGGGGTCACGATTCGATTTTTTTTTCGATTTTTTTTTTTTTTTTTTTTTTTTTTCCGCTCCCCCACTTTATAACACAGAGGCATATGCTTCTGTAGGCTAAGGCTAGTCTATGATCATTGGTTCTATTCATTGTACAGTAAATCTTATTTCAAAAGATCGGCTACATATAGGTGATGCAATTTCCATATTATTTTTGTGTAAATTTATGTAATATATGATAATTGACATTAGGCAGGAATGATCAAATTCAAAGAATTTATTTACAATATAAAGTTAACCGTCTTGTTCTTACTGAAGTGTAAAATAAAAAATAAAAAAACAAAAACAAAAAGTCACAGTGGGTGCCTGCCATCTATTGACTGTTTTTGGTTACAACAGTGTGCTGTGCGTTCCTCTTAAAATAATGTGCAATGTGCAACAACAACAAAAAATATATTGTATCCAAAGTCATGGAACAAATACAGCCTGAACAAACTATATCCCAACATTTACAGTTGCTGGGCATACTGTAGCGTGGTTCAAGTACACTAATTAAATGTTTGAATCCAGCGTTTTCCAAGGCTGCAGGTCTGCTGCTATAAATAGACCTATCGAATCGTGTGTCCTCTCTTCTATTTCGATGCTCGAAATCGTGACGTAATTTCGATCGATTTCGATAAAAAATCGAAATCGTGACACCCTTAATAATTTCACAAGTTACTTCATGTTAAAAATTAGTCAGCTCTTAATATGAAAAGAAAAATACACTGAGTTGACTAAAAAAATAAAACCATATTTAAATTAGGAAAAGAATTACATTTTATTGAAAATTTAGATATAAATTGAGGTATAAAATGTGCGATTAATTGTCAGTTAATTATTGAAGTCATGAGATTAATTACGATTAAAAATTTTAATCGACTGACACCTCTAGTTGCAACCTTATGCTAAAATAATTCATATTATTTGGAGGGTGAGACAAATTAGGAAATTAGGGAAATTTATGCTAACTTTATCCCAAGAAAACAGTTGCTTCAAATAACTCCCCCCCCCCCCCCCCCCCCCCCCCCCAAAAAAAAAAAGGGGAATAAGAAAGACTGACTGTTTGAGCTGGCCACCCAGACAAATTAAGCATGAAGTGGAGAACAGACTGGTTGATCAGACATTGTGTGGAGAAAATGAAACTTTCTGAAGAACAATCATGCACCACAACCCTCCACCCATTTTATCGTCAACCACCTGACAAAGATGATAATGGTCGAATGAGACCAAGATTGTCTTCACTTGCCCAATCTTGGACCTTTTCTTGGTCACTTATCTCTCCAAGGATTTTCCCACTTTTCTTCGCTTTTGGTGATTGTCACACAGATTTTGTCATAGGCCTGCAACATATCAAATGGATTATTCCAAAATGCAGTGTGTGTTCCGCGATTAGTTGTTATTACAAATATCACATTGGCCAAAATGAGTCTGGTTAAAATATTGCAGGTTTCGGTTTTTCAGCAGCTACAGTATCTTTGCCACTATGTGCTTTTTACACATGCAAACTCCTCATCTTGTTTGTCTCATTTGCTTTGCCAGATCGAATCTGAGTCTTCGTGTGAATTTAATCTAATTGGTTCCAAAGTGATTAGTATGAAGGCTCAGATCATTCCATTTTTTCCCCCCTCAAGAATTCTCATTTTGCTGTTATGCGTTCAACATCGTGTTTTATATCAACCTACATACTTCATTAAAACGACCCATATATCAAATATCTTTTTTTAAAATGGATTCTCTTGATGGATGACATTTTCTGGATGTGGAAAATGCGCAGCTTAATTTTCTTTGTGAAAAAATAGTCTATTAGAACCCTTGACCATTAGCTATTTAAAAGATCATATTTACAAAAAACTTGTGCCCTAAATGTCATCAGCTTAAAAACTATCAACTTCTTAGAACTGCACTTAGTTGCAGTAGGATGTCAAACCTGTTTAAAGGGATATTTCACTTATTAAGCCCATTATAGCAATAAAAAGTTAATATTTTGTCAATAATTAATTTGATACCTTCATTATTTTTCACGTACAATTAGTACCTTTAAAAACACATTTTGCAACTTGCCGTCAACTGAAAATGACATCACAAGGGCTCAGGTAACCAATCACAGCTCACCTGTTTTCTAGGCTTGGTCATGTGACATTCACAAGCTGAGCTGTGATTGGTTACCTGACCCCTTGTGATGTCATTTTCAGTCGACAGCAAGTTGCAAAATGTGTTTTTAAAGGTACTAATTGTACATGAAAAATCATCCATCCATCCATTTTCTTGACCGCTTAATCCTCACAAGGGTCGCGGGGGGTGCTGGAGCCTATCTCAGTTGCCTTTGGGCAGTAGGCGGGGTACACCCTGGACTGGTTGCCAGCCAATCGCAGGGCACACAGAGACGAACAACCATCCATCCATCCAACCATCCAACCATACTCACGAACACACCGAGGATGAAAAATAATGAAAATATCAAATTTATTATAGGCAAAATATTAGCTCTTTGACCGCTAAAAACGTTTAATGACGTATGCTAAAATCCTAATGAGTGCTGCCATAAACGTTAATTGACGTTTACTATTTTTTATTATTATTGTTTTTTTTAATCAATGGGTAGTGCAACGTCTAAGTGGAGTGCTGCCTGGTCAATGGGTTGTGGAATCAAAAGACACCTACTAACTATGGCCAGCAGATGGCAGCATTGTATATCTTTTCAAAGGCCCCAAGGTGTATGAAATTACAATGAAACATGACGAATCTCATGAAATAGAACATTTTCAACGATAACGTGAATGATCAAAGTCTTTTGTCACTTTAAAATCTAATTCACAGAGTGTCACTAAACAAAAAATACAGTATTAGTGTCAAAGTCACTGTTGTGCAAAAAAATCTTGACAAACAGCTCGTGTTCTCCATTTTGTTTTTCTATTTTTGCTTATGTCACTCAAATTACCCATTTTCAAATGGTGTCAAACGGATTAAGGTAGAAACACACTTTTTTTATGTTTATGTAGTCGTAGTGCACAATATTTTGTTTGCCTTGAAAGATGAGTGAAAATGCTCGAAATCAGCTGGCACTGTCGGGGTTGTTTTTTGGAAAACGTTTGGCAGTCAGAGTTAATGTCTGACTGCCAAAAATGGCTAAATAAGTAAAGTGTCCCTTTAAGGCGTACAAATGCATACCATAGTCTAGCTAGAATCACCTTCTTTAAAAAAAATAAAAAAAAAATCAATTACCACATCCTGAAAATCATTGTCATAGTATGCCAATAATTTGAAAGTGTAATGATGAATCATATGCACATCATGACCCCAAGATACATCGACTGGCTCTCATGTCCTAATAACAGCAATCCTACTAAAGCACTTTCCTGCTCCTCACTTGTAACATCCTGTTCGTTTCCTTTTCCAAGATCATGCTTTTGTTCACACTCAACGCCTTTTTTACACAGCTTGTTGTCTTTAACCTTGCCTCGCTTAACCTCTGCGATCCCTCCCTGAATTATGGCAACAACATACTCCCAGCTCTATCCCATTATTTTATTTTAATCTTCATTCAAAGTCTGCCTTCTTCACTTTCTTACCTGTTCAAGGATGATGAAGACGATCACTCGCCTTCATAAGGCCATGATGGTGCTAGAATATTTTACAAGTCACTCCTGGGTGTGGAGCACAGACAACGTAGCCATGTTGATGGCCCACATGAGCCCCGAGGATAAAAAGGTAAGGGCGTCATACACAGACAGATACGCACCCATTCTCACACGTGTGCAAACACCACTCTCTGAACAAAGTATGCTGCTTGGCTGACGGCTAACTACTGCGTGTTAATGTGTTGTCGTAGGCCAGGTACGATTGAGTAAATCATTTATAAGTGAACAACATCTATTCAGGAATCGTGATGGAATCTTAAATTGCTGGAACACATTACTTAAATAGATGTAATGGAATGTGGTTTTCTATATGCAAAGGCTGTAAGTTAGAGAGAGAAAAAAAAACTGCTTCAATACAAGATAAAATGGCTAGACGAAGTAAGACTGACTAATACCTCCCATAGCAACTGTATAGCAACTACAAAACAAAATTATTTCAAGGCAAAATTCTATATGACAAAATAACAGTACCTAAACAAACTAAGAGTGTCTAATAGCATAGTGACTGACAATATTCTCATTAGGGACATTTGCATGGGGATAGACAAAGAGTGTCTGATACATGATCATCAAACATCGTGATAAGGGATATAGCAACGGTATAGCAAGACTGCAAGGCACCATTATGTGACAGAATAGAAGCCTCAATGACAAAATAAGAGTACCAGACAAATCAAGAGTGACTAATAGCATAGTAACTGACAACATTCTCCTTAGGGACTTTTGCATGAGGCTAGACAGAGTGGCTAACACGTCATCAAACATCATCGCAAGGGACATAGCAACTGTATAGTAAATACAAGATAAAATGACTGGACAAAATACGACTAATACCTCCCATAGCAACTGCATAGCAACTACAAAATACATTGGCTATAAGGCACAATTATGTGACAGAATAGAAACCTATATAACAAAATAAGAGTACCTAAACAAGCCAAGAGTGACTAATAGCATAGTAACTGACAACATTCTCCTTAGGGACATTTGCATGAGACGAGACAAAGAGCAGCTGACACATCATCAAACATCATCTGGGATATAGCAACTGTATAGAAAAATACAAGATAAAATGACGAGACAAATTAAGAATAATACCCCCCATAGCAACTGCATAGGGACTACAAAATAAAAATGACTGCAAGGCACCATTATGTGACAGAATAGAAGCCTATGACAAAATAAGAGTACCTAGACAAACTAGAAGTGACTAGTCGCATAGTCACTGACAACATTCTCCTTAAGGACATTTGCACGAGGCTAGATAGAGTGGCTAACACGTCATCAAACATCATCGCAAGGGACATAGCAACTGTATAGCAAATACAAGATAAAATGACTAGATAAAATACAACTAATACCTCCTATAGCAACTGCATAGCAACTACAAAATAAATTGGCTGCAAGGCACAATTATGTGACAGAATAGAAGCCTATGTGACAAAATAAGAGTACCTAGACAAACTAAGAGTGACTAGTAGCATTTTTTTTTTTTTAAATCTTGCTTCTTCCACTGTGACATTGCGCAAAGTATATAGTACAGATGACAATATTTCTCCATTTCGCTGCTGTAGGTGTTTAATTTCGATGTGCGTCAGCTGAATTGGGCAGAGTACATGGAAAATTACTGCATGGGCACGAAAAAATATGTCCTGAATGAAGAGCTGTCAGGCCTGCCTGCTGCACGCAAGCACCTCAACAAGTAAGTGTGTTTTGCATTAAACAGCTCCATATGTACACTAAATCTGAAGCGTTTGTCCTCCTTTCTAGGCTGAGGAATATCCGCTACACTTTCAACACCATCCTGGTGGTGCTCATCTGGCGCATTTTCATTGCCCGATCTCAGATGGCTCGAAACATCTGGTACTTTGTAGTGAGCCTCTGCTTTAAGTTTCTTTCCTACTTCCGAGCATCTTCGACCATGAAATAATGATCCACAGCTCCAGGAGAGGGAGGCAAGGTGGCACAAATGAAGAAAATACTGGCTGCCGATGTTTAGAAAGAAACATGCAAATCTATTCCATCAGTTCTGTGTGTCCTCTGGGCACACTAGGAAAAAAAAAAAAAGTGTGCAGCCTTCGCAGCAGTTGTACTCAATGATTCCAGATGAAATACCTGTCTGGAATCCACAACGTCAATGTTGCAAAAGTTTGAGTTTTATATTCTGATATTTGACAATCTATTCAATTCTCAATTGATATTAGTCAGGTTTATGAGAAGCTGGATTAAATGGACCTGATTTTGTTGAGGTTTATTTTGAGGGGGGTCTTTACAAACTAACTCCTTCATGCGTCTGTGTACTTGCCAGACTGCCTACCAACAAAGAAACACACCGCTGGTTTCAGTCCTACTACACTGTCTTGTTACTTGAAGCATAGTGTCCATGTCTGTGTACGTGCATGCATGGGTGGGTACGCTGTATATATTATGTCTACAGTATATATAGTTCGGTACAGTATATATATTTACATATACTGTATCCAAATATATACAGTGGACCCCGGCATATTCGCGGATTCACTGATTCGAAAATATTCACAAATCGCAAATATAATTTTGTGGGGAGCCAACCCCGTTTTTTTGGGGGGGCGGAGGGTGGAAAAGCTTTAAAAAAAAATACATAGGCCCATAGTATATAGCTTCTTTTTTTTGTTTCCCTTTTTTCCCCAATTCATTCATAATTGCTATTATACATGGATGGATTCACAGTTCCCTGTTACATACGATGAGTGGGGGTCCTCGGTATTTTTATGCAGTGTACATAGCTATGTTCTGTATATATGTACACATACATACAGATTATGTCTGTGTACTGTATACATGTATAAATACTCAACTCAACTCAAGTTTATTTATATAGCGCTTTCAAACAGCCGCAGCTGTCACAAAGCGCTTTACATAAACACACACACACACAAAAAACAAACATAACATAAAACATTAACACCAATACAATATATGTATACATGCACAATATAGCCTACAGTACATAAGTTGAGATGCCTTAACAGTTGGCCCACAAAAACAGAACAAGTATGCCTGTTGGCAAGGTAGCTGAAGTTGTCCATTTAACAGTGAATGCCCTCATTTTAAGACCTCGTGTTTGTTCAGGGTATCCTCATCCCCAACTGCCACAAAGCCACGTGATTCATATTAATGACAAATGTCCAACTGGTGACGTTACATCTGTTTTAAGGCTAGCTTCTATATGAGCTTGAAATAACAGTTTCCATTTTGATCCTTTCTTGGTCAAAGGTCACCCCTCAGCATGTTAAATAATGTAAAATGTACAGTAGCTACCAGTGCCTATTATTTGCTAAATAAACTAATTTTCAATGTTCGACATTTGTGACAATTGTACACTTTTTTTTTTTTTTTTTTGCTAAATCCAAACTACTAATTTGAGTGTCTGTGTATCAATTGTTTTGTTCAAGTTTTGAAGCTTCAAATTTGCATTGGCCTCCATAAGGCAACACCAAATATTTGTATATCACCTGTTGACTTCATTAATGTTACTGAACGGTTAAACGGTTTATGTATTTTTTTTTTTCTCCTTCCTATTTTGCTAAGAACACTACAATGTTTGAATATTCTGGGTGTGACCTTGCTGATGTTTGTTCTTGTCTTTATGGCTTAGGTGACAATTAAGTGTCACATGTTCATGTGTTGTCCTGTGAATGTCCAAAATAATGTGTCATTTTGTTACTTCCACACTTTTGTGCCTAAGCATTTGGAAGAATGTGAAAATCAGAGGAGAGCTACATATTTTGTGAATATCTATTCTATTTAGGTAGATTTTAAATGAAGATGTATTTTTGTAATTGTGCGGGTCTTTGAACTACCCAACGCCTATTAAACCAATGCTATCTGCTTTAATTCTATTAGTGGACATAACATGAAACTTTTTGCATTTCAAGCTCTTTAGTTTAACTATTATATTTAGGTTTTCCTTTCATTTGAATGTAATTGTGTAAGATAGCCTAACCTCCCATCAGCTCCAAAAATGTTCATGTAGACGTTCTTGTAAATCAAGTCTAATGTAATCTTCGGGAAATGTCAAATGAATGCCGAGAAGCTTTGTCCATGTGAATATGCGTGTGAGTAGGCCAATTTTGTACTGTTTGCATTTCTACTCCAGCTCTTTTGTTTGGTGGTGTACTTAAGTGAGAGAGATGAACTCAATCATGCCAAAAAATGTTCATTCGGTAGCAAAGCGCAAGTAACCGAAGCATCATCTTGACTTTGAAAGTAATTTGAGGTATGTTGTGATCCAAATCTGATGAGAAAATCATACCATTGGTCTAAATGTTAAGGGCTCATACAGCCATCTTATTTTATGTTAAACTAGTGCTTAAATTCACAGAATCCTGAAGGTGACTAAATTCAGAAATCAACATAAACATAATTTTAATTTGGGGGTTTGCATCCTACAAATGTTGGCGAATGCTGTCTGATGCACATACTGCACATGACATATTTAGACTTGTTCTGACCAGGAACAGGTTTTAACACGATTTATTTTGAATAATAATGTCATTAGAAATGTATGTAATTATGTATATACTCGCTCCTGAAATCCTAAGAGTCGGCATGTTTCTTATGCTTTGTTGAAAATTTGACCGGTACATCCAATTGATAGTGCGTGTGGCGTTTAGTTTTGGACATTCCTACTCCTACTGATGTGGCAAACACGAATGTATATTCTGTTTATCTGGAGTTGCATTCTTAAGCAGGATGATGGTTTATATTTCATACCTTGTCATTTTTGTAAGGTGACTGATTCATCGCTCCCAACTCAGTCACAGCTACTGTATTTTGTGTATTCACTTAAAAACAAAAGAAATCAACTCGTGCCTTTTTATGAAACCCAAAAAATAATAAAGTTTGTTTGATATGCTGACATTATTGTTCATAAATGTGTGTATATTTGCATGTGTGTTGCATCCGTCAACACGGATCAAGCCAAGAGTGACAGCATGATAGAAACAAACCATTAATCTCAATCTGCACAGTTGACCTGTTCCCATCAGTGCATAACAGCTCAGTCCTCCACTTTCACTCGTCTGCTTTGTGGAGGTCAGATTAAAGAGGTGACTCCTATACTACTATGATACGGTAAAGGCTCTGGTTCTTATGTTGAATAATTTAAATAGCTATTTTCCATTTATTTTGACACAAAACTGATGCAGTGTAATGTGTACAACAAAACATCTTGATCATTTTAATATTTGACAAACCTGTTTTGTTTGCCTGTAGCTTCATCTTTGTTGACCTTATCATTGCGAGGCAAGACGTGTTTTGTTTACCATTTGTTACTTCACAGTACAAGACACAATTCCAGCTTTCTATGAAACGTAGCAAAGCACATTGAATTTGGATTGTTGTATTTACACACCCTCAGTCTTCAAAGAAAACATGACAGGTATTTTGTGCCCTTTTGTGCAATTGCTTAACAGCAGCTGCCTGGCAACCGCAGGACCCAGCAACCACTACTCCCACTGGGACATGGGCCACAGTGCTGCATAAACAGGAACCAGCGGCTTACATGACTTAGAATGGGACCTCTGAGGTAGAAAATATACGTATAGTCACATTCACATGCCTCTGTGAAGTTCTGTTCAAACCACAGGTTAGAGCATGTTATGGTGCCCATCCCGCTTGCGGCAAATAACATATTTGAGCTAACCAATTATCAATGCTGCACCTTTGAATTTAGTGGGAAATGTTAGTTTAGTGATGTCGGATGGCACTGCTTGACTATTGTATGAACACCCAGCACGTGAAGCTCTTATTGTCTTGGTGTCCAGGGGCACGGCCACCTCCGCCCCTAGTCTATTAGTTAGCATATAGTTTGTATTATGTCTCTAGACAGTTACACAAATGTATTTACTTTTTACTACTGGGCGAGTTACTTTTGATTGAGTCCTATAAAGGTAGTGCAAATGTGACACGATCCGGTAAATGTCCAAGCAATCCTGTACATCTGCTCTGCATGTAGCTTCATCTGCTAGCTAGTAGCAACTAGCTAGATAACAACTTAATCTTGCCAGTTGGTGACAAAATACACATTTGTATTATGCTAGCTTTTAGAAAATAGAACCCACCTTCTTTTATTTGTGTGTGTGACTTATTCACTCATGACTGTGGTAAATTTAAATTGATGCACCTGCCGGGAACCAAATGGTGCCTCCCTCAGTGTTAATGTCTAGTAAGTGGCCCAGTGGACCGAAAGGTTACAACCCTTCTTCTATTCAATCCTTTGTCTTGCTGTTCTAGTTTGATATTCAGAAAGAGGCTGAGTTTCCTGCATCTCATCTTGTAAAGCTTTTACCTTAAAGGTCATGCTGTTGATTGCGCGCTGCATTGTTTTGTCAAGCACTAACAAAGAGCTTACTGACTCATAAGAACAGTGATAGAAATGAGAACTTTGTAAAAGGACTCAAATAGATTTTTTTTTCCCCAAACAGCACTGTATGTCAACCTTCACTAAATTCTATATGCAGTAAATCAGTACCAGTGACCTCTTAACTCAGTGTTTTAAGATGTTTTCGCCTTCCTCGCCGGTTGTTGATCACATCCGGGTTAGTGTTTTGGTGACCTTGAGCCTATTTGTGAGTTTGATGTCTTAACTAGGAACCACCCGCTGCCAGTTTTCTCTCTCTTTTTTTAGAGAGTGTGTTTGTCTCACATTCAGATAGGCAGACATACTAGTTCTGTCTTACTGGTAAAACCGTGCAATGAATTTTTTGGCCGTGAAGAAGACTACCGTTGCTCTCCTGGCTCTCTTTTTATGCAGTGATACTAGTCTCCAGGCAGGTCAGTATCAAAAAATGAAAAGTTCAAGGACCATGATGGTAGATGTTCGTAAAGTCTTCATCCTCTCTACAGGCTCAAAATGTGGCAATCCTCAGGGGAGGAGTCCAATGGTTCCTTATTTGAAGGTGGTTGGAGGGACTGAGGCAATACATGGGTCACAACCATGGCTAGTGAGTAGTGTGCTATTCCTTGACTTATCGGTTATGATCAAGGCAAGCTGACTATTATTTGAATACATTTTTTTTTATTCAATGTTGAGGTATCCCTGCGGAAGAAGGGATTCCATTTCTGTGGCGGAGTTATCCTGAGCAGCCGCTGGATTATGACTGCTGCACATTGCTTTCTATCCTTCTCAAAGTATGTTCTACAGTTACCGGATACCTCCTCAATATACAATGACTACATTTCAAATTGGAGTCTGCTTTATTTTAGAGGGTTTCTCAGTGGTGTTACGGTGGTGGTGGGAGAGTATGACCGGAGAGTCGAGGATGCAGAGGAACAGGTCATTTCCATTCAATCTGTCTCATTCCATGAGAAATACCACCATGATGTGCCCATGAGCTTCGATGTGGCACTTGTACAGCTGGATCAAAATATGAAACTCGGTGAGTTTCCATCATAATCAGTGTCAGATCGACCAACAACTTAAAATCGAATGATGGATTTACTTTTCACATAGGATCATTTGTCCAGCCATTATGCTTGCCACTACCTGATGAGTCCAATTCACCAGAAGCCACTTGCATTGTTGGTGGATGGGGCAGGATAAAAGAACGCAAGTCATTTTCAATTTCATCCCACAGCTGAACTCCAGATTATGTGTGCAATTTTCCATTTGAAGTTTTGCTATTTTTGCCCCCCAGGAGGTCGTCTTCCTTCCATTCTGAGAGAGGTTCAGTTGGAGTTGGTGGATCCAGCCAAATGTAAATATGTTCTCCAGACTGTCACAAAGGCACGCAATGCAGTCAATACAGTTGTTTGTGCAGGACAGGAGAGAGGAGGGAGAGATACCTGCCAGGTAAATGTGACAATTGCATTCGTTTATATTTGGCAACAATTTTCTCTTGATTAGATCGCAGGACAGCCCATAAGTCCAGAGTGCATTTCTCCAGTGAATTTAAGAGAAGAATGCAACCGCTTAACTGGGTCACAGATCTAGTTTGCTATTATGTCCACTCTAAATTTCTCATTTCCTCTAGATCTGATCTTGGAATGCTGAATGATAATCCTTTCCTTTTCCCAGGGGGACTCAGGGAGTCCACTGGTATGTCAAACAAGATCTGGCAACGGTCGCTGGGAGGCAGTTGGCATAACTTCTTGGGGTAAGGGATGCGGTCGCAGTTGGGGAACCAACAGCGCCCGGACGCCTTCCAAAAGAGGATCTCCAGGCATTTTCACCGATGTGAGGCTGTTGCTGCCCTGGATAAAGTACACATTGAGAAATGGTGAGTCAATGAAAATAAGCCCCAGTTTGCCTTGGATATGGCTAGTGTAGGCGTCTGCAACCTCTGGAGCCACGTGATCGCAAAAATAATAATAATAATTATTATTATTATTAGAAATTATTATTATTATTATTATTTACATATATTTTTTAAATTTTGGATGAAATATTCTTTTGAATAAATTAAAGATTAAGATTTAAAAATGAATAATTAAATATTTAAAAAGTCCACCAAGAGTCCAATTTTTAAGTTGTGAGAAAACGAGACAAAAGGTAGATGAAAACATTTTCGAAAATACCAAAAAATGCTCAAAAAGTCATCATAAAATGTCAAAAAAAAGATACAAAAAGTGCTGAAAATTACCATATAATGTACACAAAATTGCCTCCCCAAAAAAGTCTGAAATGAATAAAGGCAGAAAAGAAAATGTTTAAAAAGTAACCTTAACTCATTCACTGCCAGTCATTATAGAAAATTTTTACATTTCCAATACTCACGTGATATTACATTCAATAATTATATATAAACCGAATCTACCAAATAACAGAATAGACTCCCTACTTTTTGTCCCGTCCCGTTCTTTTATAATTGACAGCAGAAAAATGTAGGTTTGCCAAAATACAGCCATTTCTCCCATGGACTCTGAAACTGTGTTTATTTCCTAGAAAATGGGGCAATGATGTCATCTACCGGTGGTTGGGCATCAGTAAAGTTGCTTCCAAGTTTGACATTTACAGTGGAGCATGCTCAGATTCGCCCCCATTTAGCACCGCTCTAAAAAATACAATTGACAAGTATACTTGTCAAAGGCAGTGAATGAGTTTTAAAATGTCCAAAAACAAAAGAAGGCAGAAACATACCATAAAATGTCTGGAATTGCCAAAAAAAAAAAAAAAGTCATATAATTAATTGTTAAAACAAACAAAAAACAAAAAAAAGGCAGAAAAAAAAGTACAAATTAACTATAAAATGTCATAAAACAAAAGAAATCCCCAAAATGACCATATAATGTACACAAAATTGCCAAAAAGGTTTAAAAAAGAAATCATAAAATGTCCAAAAACCAAAGAAGAAAGGCAGAAAATTACCATAAAATTTAAAAGTTAGACAATTAATTCTTAAAAAAATAAAATAATTAATAATAATAATAATAATAATAATAATAAATAATAATAATGCAGGAAAAAAACATTCAAAAATAACTATAAAATGTCATAAAACAAAAGAAGAAAGGCAGAAAATTACCATTAAATGTCTTTGGAATTGCAAAAAAAAGTCAGACAATTCTTAAAAAAAAAAAAAAAAAAAAAAAAGGCAGAAAAAAAAGTAAAAAGTAACTATAAAATGTCATAAAACAAAAGAAGAAATTCCAAAAATTATCATATAATGTACACAAAATTGCCAAAAAGGTCAGAAATTAATTTTAATAAAGGCAGAAACGTTAAAAAAAATTAACCACAAAATGGCCAAAAAACAAAAGAAGAAAGGTAGAAAATGTCTATAGAAGTTATGCTGTCAGGGAAGGCGGAGTCTTATCTTATCTATGCCAGCTAACTTTAGGACCAGTTGCTCATGACATATTGTATCCATTAAAGTGAAAGTCACTGTCAACCGTGCTTTTTCTTCAGTTGTGACTTCTCACACTTTCCAGTGTGAGATACGATTCTCCCTAACCAAGTCTACTGCTTTGACCACAAGCAACTTTAACTGTAATGACTGCAGCATCCATTTTGATCTCAGGTGATTCTAAAGGCTCCGATGACAGCCAGGAGCACAAATAGACCAACTGGCCCTGTTGCACGTTTATTTCTGTACCACAAGTTCTGCCTTGCCATTCATTTTAAAGAGTCAAACAAAAGGATAGACGACTTGAAGTATTAACATTGCCTTTGTTTTGTTCTTGTCCTTGGAATGCTGCATGACGATGTTGGCACACAAAACTGACAGAATGACGAACATTCACACTGGCTGGCATCATAGCAGCATTGCTGTGTGTAAACGAAGGTGGCAGGAGGGTGGTAACAACACTTCCGCGATATTACACAATCGACATGTAAAAGAGGATTGATTATAGCACACGTTGGCGCTCTTTAGATGCGTTATGTAACTTGCCATGTGAAATAAAGAATAGTACATTACGACTACTGCAATTATCCAATTTGACACTCTTGCCTATTTTATTACTTCAATGGGGTGATTTTCATTTGGGCAAGCAGTGCTATCATTTAAATTCATTCTCTGTGTTTCATTGCTTTAGCTGATGAGCAATGGCGGGGAAAGACGTCATTAGGTAAGCTGTTTTTCCTTTCATCAGTAATGAATATCCATCTGCCTTTCACAATGTATTATTTAATATGTTTCAAGGTGCTTCAGGACTGTGCAGTGTGAGAGATGGCATTATAACTGAAAACGAAGGGGTAATCAGAAACCCTCCCCCCTACATTGATCACTATGACAACAATGAGTAAGCGCCTGAAAAATATACTACAGTAAATTCAGATACAATACTACAATTATTTATTGTATATATTTACCATTATACCGTTTTATTTAAAAGGAATGATTTTTTGTATTAATCTTTTATTGTGTGTCTGAGCAGGTTATGTGTGTGGACTATCCAAGCTCCTCCAGGTTGTAGCATTCTACTGCAGTTTAATCATTTGAACTTGGAGAATGACCCTTTTTGTCACTACGATCGACTTACCGTTTTAATAGGGAACGACAGGCCTGTTGGTGAGAGACAAACACACAAAGTGTTATTTCTTTATCTGGTGACTTGTGCAATCTGAAAATCCCAAAATCCCACCTGATGCATCCGCAACAAAACTAAATCCTTGAACAAGATGCAACAAAAATCTACTGATTACAATTCTGAGAAATAAAAGTACATAGCTGCAGTTAGAACTTTTTTAAAGACATCCCTTGTTCAACTTAAATTGATATTGGGAATCACAAATTGAAAATGGAGTTTAAAAAATAGACAAATACATTTTTGTCCAGTCATTCCAACTTTAGTACTGTTGGTGACATTCACTTCCTTGTATATTATATTTGTGCAGGAATATTCTGTGGAAATGTCCTTCCAGACCGAGTGTTTCTGAAAAAAACACAGAGTGTAACACTTGTTTTCTCATCCGACGTGAATGGTGCAGGAAGCGGCTTTACGGTTTTGCATCAGGTTGTCCACAGAGAACCTGATCCTGGTACGGAACACAGACAACAACAATGTGAGATCACATATATCGAAGAGTTATATTACATATTCAACCTTGACAAAGATGATGTGGTAGTGCTCATTTTGACTGACACTTTCAGAGAGAATATGTAGACCAGGGATGGGCAACTGGGGGATGGGCAAAAAAAGAAAAAGCAAAAAAAAAATCTGCGAATATGTGAATTGACAGGTGCTGAACTGCAAAAATGCATTGACTGTAGTTGTGACAGACATGTCTTAGCTGCACTTACGATGGGTCTTACAGGACTGTCTCAGAAAATTAGAATATTGTGGTAAAGTCCATTATTTTCTGTAATGCAATTAAATAACCAAAATGCCATACATTCTGGATTCATTACTAATCAACTGCAATTTTCCTTTTATTGTTTCAGTATTGCTGATTATGGCATTTTCAGCCAAATATCTTATCTCAAAATATTAGAATATTTCCTCAGACCAAGTAAAAAAAAAAAAAAGCCATAATAGGCAATATTAAAACAATAAAAGGCTTGCAATATTTCAGTTGATTTGTAATGATTCCAGAATGTATGGCATTTTTGCTTATTTAATTGCATTACAGAAAATAATGGACTTTACCACAATATTCAAATTTTCTGAGACAGTCCTGTATACTACAACATGTGTAGGCATTTCTATTTTTTATTTTTTATTTTTTTTATTTTTGTTTTTTTGTGGATTTGGAATGCTATACACCGAAAATTTGAATGAGTTGTTTTGTGAAAACAAATGTACAAAATAATTTCTTGCACTTAATGTTGGTTTGCTGTTAAGCACTTTTGTGCCATCTTTGATATATTTATTTATTTATTTATTCCATTTTTTCCCCATTTTCTTTTTATGCAAGAGAGCCCTTAGCACTGGGGGAATTGCAGTTGCTGGTTATTTTGTTGTATGTAAACCCCTCATTGTTGGGGCAAGCCCGGCAGGATATACATGCGTTGAAAACTGTAGAATCAAAAATTAAACATATTAGGAGCGTATATTTTGTCTGTATTTAAAACAGCATTTTTGTGATACATCCGATTAGGAAATGCATGGTCCTATATGGCCGCCGCAGTTCTGATGAGAAATTGTTGCCCCCTCCTTCATTTAAGTTACCCATCCCTTGATATAGACAGTATTTATTACTGGAAGAGATCTGGACTATATCATGGGTGCCTAATATAGTATTTTGGTTTTTGCGCCTTACACATACGTTCCAATGGGAGAATCAAACAGAACATTGTTATCTTAGTTAAATATTTGGGGAACATCTGCTATTGCTGTTGTATTATTATATTATACAAGTGATCATAAAGTCTGTGTAGTGTAGACTAAGTTGGTGACTGCTGCTGTAGACTTAATTATGCACTCTCTGGTAGGGTAGAAGACGAGTAAGTGATACATTTTCATCAAATCCAAGTTTGATTTGTTTTTCTCTCCCTCTGTATTTGTATATGTGCGTGTGTGCGTGCGTCTGTGCACCCTATCAGAATGCAGTACAGTTGTTGTGGTAAAGGAGCAGGATTCTATAAGTAGTCCAAATTACCCACTCAACTACAAGTCCAACTGTTCTCTCCGCTGGGTGCTTTATGCTCCTCAACGTCATATTGTAAAGGTACACAAAATCCACATTTTTTTTCCTTCCGTACTGTAAGCGTTATAAAGGAATTTTTGCTTGTTCATTTTTCAGTTGGATTTTGCTGACTTTGATCTGGAGGAGTCAGACGGATGCTTGTATGATTCCCTCAGTGTCCTGGGTGATGTGCAGGGAACAGAGAAAATTGGTATGACGTTTTAATCCGATATTGTAGCATCAATGAATTGAAAAGAGTTCTAAATAATGATTCATGTGTTGTTGTTCTTCGACTAAATGTTCTGCCAAGCGGTGCTATGCGGCCGCAGTATTCCTCCACCCGTCCTGTCCTACCAAAGTGTCCTGGTGCTTGAGTTCTCCTCGGACAGTAGCATCACACATCGAGGCTTCAAGGCAACAATAGCATTCATCAGCTATGCGGGTATGTGTACGAAGTCAGATTTGCTCAAGGACTTGACAATGTTTTGAACTTTTCATTTAAAGCAAATTATCACTTTCTGCTTCTAGACCTTTTTGAAGACAAAAGAGGAGAAGCAGGTCGAAGAGGCCGGAAAACATCAGGTTGGTGATTTTACATGTACTTGCTGTGTAAGTGCGAGTCAAAGTGACATGTCGAGGCGGTTCAAATCATGATTGAAGAGTAGCGTGGGGTGGATTTGGTTCACCTTATAAATTCTGAAGCTTTGTCATCATTTTAAATATCTCCATTGCGAGACGGCAAAGAATGTCTTCCTCATAAAAGAGATCAATGTACTAGTTACAAGTGTCATAGAAGGACAAATGATTGAAGCGTAGCTCTCTTCAACATTCACCTCTGTTGAGCTGCTTTTGTCATATCAGAAATAGGACATAAATATGTAGCACGTTCATCTTCTTGGATGAATCAGATAGAAGAAGGTGCAAAGTAATAGGCAAAAGTGTCGATTTAGAATGACAATGTGACTGACATCTTACACTTGCACTCCAAATGAAACCCAGTGATAAACAAAACAGCCTACATCAGGCCCATTGTTACTACAACATGTTTGTACAATATTGTGGCTAGTCAAAATCATCCTGCATTCATTTGCTTAAACGGCCACGATTAACTCATCTGGCTCATATTACAAGTTGAGACAAGATGACAATTAAGAGATTAAATGCGTTCAAGTATTCTTGTGTGGTGTCACTTCATGTTTTTTGTGCCCAATGTGTTTGACTATTTCTTGTAAATGATATGATAGATGCGTGTTAACACCCTAGCATGTGTCTGTGTCTTTAACAGCCAGCAACATTCTCCAGGGTCTCCAAGTGTACCTTAGAGACTTGTAAAATGCCACGCCTTCTTTTCCAAGCATTCTTTGGAAAGTATACTCCCTCTTTTGACGATTTGATGATGTAGTGGGTAGTTGGACCTCTTTTTAGTTATACAGGTGAAATCATTCCATTTTATGTTGATTGCTGGTTGATTCTTCAGTTATGCAGATAAAAAAAAACCTCTGCATCACAATCATCCAACTGGTATTGTATTTTTATCTGTATAAATCCCATTCAATGACGGCTTTTACAAACGTCACTTGAGTCACTGAAAATGTTTGAGAATGAAACTACTTTTACATATTCTGTCCTCCATGCATACGTACATGTACACACTTACGCCCTCTGCAGGATGCAACAAGCGATGCAACAATTCTACCCGCTGGTGGGCTTAGTGAAGTACTGCAAATTTCACTGGGGAAATGGATTTTTTATTTTTTTTATTTTTTATTTTTTTTTAAATGTACTTTCTACACGATTTACACAAATGTAGTGCGGTACACGCGCGCGCACACATTTGTGGAGGTATCCTACTAGTATATAATGAGAGAGAGAGAGAGAGAGAGAAGAGAAATGTGGCTATGCGATTGTCGTGTTACAAGTTGAGCTTTTGTTTTGCTTGCTCAAAAACACCTTTGATCTGCTCAGAAATGTGGACGATATTTTCAGAATGTCGGTCATGAGCAAACTTATGACCTACTAATTTCCATAACAGTTCTTCCAGTGCAACAACTGTATATACTTTTTTTTGGGGGGGGGGGTGTTTGAGATATAAAACAGGACAAGATACATAGTTCCTATCCGTAAGTTTGTATTATTCTCAACTTAACTATTACTATATATGCTTTGTTGATGTCAAATATGAAATTATTTACTGGAAAAAAATGTAATATGTAGTGGCTAACCACTTTTTTCCATACTTACTATGTAAATTTTCCTACTGGTCCATAAATCACTGAATGGTTTAGGTGAGATAACATTGAGGAATTTGGAATTGAATACTATAGCTGCAAGCAGCTATAAAGGCCCCTTGCAACCCATCATTCTTGCTTCGATGAAACACTCAATTTGAATGTGATTGGTTTATTTCAGTGGCAGGAGTTCATTAAAATATGACCTAGAAGGCCAAAAATGGCACCAAATAAAGTATAAATAGTGGACTTCCTGTTTTTATTTGTAAATGCATTCAAATGTTTTATTTGTAATTATGTGACACACTTTGATGTATGAAATGTGCCAGATACATAAAGCTTGCCTTGCCTTGCCTTGCCTAGAGAACTTGGATGACACCATTGAAGCTGTGGGAATGTCCAGCAGCAGACTTTGGTTCCAGGAAGGGAAGGAGAGCAGCTTTGATGATGAAGACGATAGCACAGAATCATCGGGGAGAGAGAAGTAATTACTGATATGAAGCATTGCTGGACATTTGAGACATTTGTATCACACAACAAGCTGAATGGTTGTCAGAGAGATGATAGAATGTTAAATGCATAGTAGAGTAGGTTATATCTTGTAACTATTGATAGTTGTGTCGATTGATGCATGGTAACTAGGAGTGATGGCAGTGACGGTTAGAGTGACATTTACTGTATCTAACAGCTTTATATTATATAGCCTCACATCAAACCGTCTTGTCCAAATGAAGGTTGTTACTACTCTGTGCTCGTCATTTTCATGAATGTCGTTCCACTTACAAAATAAGTCCCCAAGTACATTCGCAATGTAAACTGTGGATTGTTGAGAAACGAAAAAGCCATGATCCTGTTGTAAATACTTGTCACTTTTTACAATAAATTAAATATTTAAACTGGCAACCAGTCTTTGACGTTTCAATGTTTAATCTCCTCCCTCTCTCTGCCGAAGTGTCATGTCATACTATGTAGCGTCATGCTCAAATCTGTCTTCCTATTGGAGCGTTCATCAGCTAACGTTCCACTAACAGAATGGGCAACTCCCCAAGCATGCTTGCTTGTGTGTGTGTGTGTGTCTGTGTTGGGAGTGAAAGGCACAGAGTGGACTCTGGTCTGTTCAGGCTGCATGACCGGAAGAACAATCTTCAACTCTGAACTAGTTATTACAACTATGGATCCAAGTATGGTGAGAATAATCTTTATTTTCCTGTTCTGTATTTTTTTTTTTTTTTAACACTGAAAATAATAATACACATAAAATTAAGACTTTACTGATCGACAAATCTAAATGGAACTGAATGTAACATCTATGTTGCAGCTCCTGTCTGCGGTGGTAGCTGTGTGTGCAGTTGTTGTAAGTCTGCTGTACTTCTTCATGAGCGGCTCTGCAAACAAGAAGAAACTGCCTGTCACCCTGCTCGATCCCACAGTTAAATATCCTCTGAAGCTCATTGATAAACAGGTATGCTGCATAAGAACAATCAGTGCAATTTTTAACCAGTCTCACTTTTATCTTGTTGGCTTTGCAGGAAATTAGCCATGACACAAAAAAATTTCGGTTTGGCCTTCCCTCTTCAGATCATATCCTTGGACTGCCAGTAGGTACTAAAAAACAAAACAAAACAACTGTCCTTTATCATTTATGACTGCATGAGTGCATTTATAGTTGGTGTATGTTTGGCTCTTTTCACCAGGTCAGCACGTGTATCTCTCAGCCAAGGTGAACGGCAGCCTGGTCGTCAGAGCCTACACGCCAGTCTCCAGTGATGACCAGCAAGGATATGTTGACCTTGTTGTCAAGGTATTTAACCTACCATGTATTAAATGACAACATACGCTCCTACTATATTGTAGCAAAGTGTAGACATTACGTCTATCTTGTCCCACTTTTATGAAATACTGTAGGCCAGAGGTCAGCGACCTTTACTGTTATGAGCTATTTTTAGGCCAAATAAATCACCAAAAAATCTGTCTGGTGCAACAAAACATTTGAACATTGTGATGAACGAAATGGTATGGTAGTGTTAGACGAATGTACTGCGGGACCAAGAGCTAATTAGAGGTGCACCATAACAGAAAAATATGCAGCATCCAATACTTTGAGTTTCATTTTCTTCTACCTTTCGTCTTCCGTTTTTGGATTTATTTAGTTGTTGTTGTAATTTTGAATACTTACCGTATTTTCCGCACTATAAGGCGCACCTTCAATGAATGACATATTTTAAAACTTTTTCCATATATAAGGCGCTATAGTAGAGGCTGGGGTTACGTTATGCATCCATTAGATGGTGCTGCGCTAAAGGGAATGTCAACAAAACAGTCAGATAGGTCAGTCAAACTTTATTAATAGATTACAAACCAGCTTTCTGACAACTCCATTCACTCCCAAAATGAATAAACAGCTGTTGTATTATTTTCTCTGAGGTAAAGTATTAGTATTAGCTAGCGATCCAAGATGGCGAGATCTTCTGCGCATGCACGTCACCGATCGTGCAGGGTCACCGGTACTTGACAGCGAGACCTGTTGCGGCGCATTATTGATCCATATATGAGGCGCACTTATACAAAAATTGAAGGCTTTTAGGTGCGCCTTATAGTGCGGAAAATACGGTAATTTTTCCTACATTTTTAGACTTTTCTGCCTTTCTGTCAACTTTGACATTTTTGACAATTTTATGGACATATGGTAATTTTCTTCTTTTTTGGACATTTTGTTTTTTCTGCTTTTTTTTAATATCAAATTTCTGACTTTTTTGGCCGTTTTGTGGATATTTTATGTTAATTTTCGAGATTTCTTCTTTTGTTTTTGGACATTTTATAGATAATTTTGGAACGTCTTGTTTTATATGCCCTTTTTATTCAATTCTCTGATATTTTTGGCAATCTCATGCACATTTTATGGTAATTTTCTGCTGTTCCTCTGCCTTTTTTGACATTTTGTGGTTATTTTGTGCTGCCTTTTTTGCTATCAATTTTCTGAAAATTTTGGCTGTTTTGTCACAATTTTATGGTAATTTTCAAGATTTCTTCTTTCGTTTTTTGGACATTTTATGGTTAATTTTAACGGGATATAACTAGATAAGATTCCATTTTGAACAGTAATTCTTTTCTTTTATAAATTGGTTTCTTATTATTTATTATTCATTATTATTTATGGAGAACGAAAACAGTTTCATACATTTCATACTTGTTTTGTGGAATAACTTGGTTAAATGTCTGTTTGTTTTTGGCACAATTGTCAAATTATGCTCTTTTGTTTTATTGTCATTTTAAATGTTTGAAATAAAGTTTAGATATTAAAAATATATATAAATTATCCAAAAATGTCCAAAAAGTGACCAAAAAATGTCCAAAAAGGAAGAGGAAAGGGAGAAAAATCCCATAAAATGTGCATGAAATTGCCACAAATTTTTTTTACCAGAGAATTGAATAAAAAGGGCATAAAAGAAAATATTTAAAAAATAATAATAATATTTTTAAGATTTAATTTTGCATCTATTTTTCATCTTTAGTTTTCTGACAACTAAAAAATTTGGACTCTGACATTGTTTGAATATTTATTTATTCATTTTTATTTGATCATTAATTAATTTAAAGAATATTTTATCTAAAAACAACAACATTTGGGATCCACATGAGAGGGACTAAAGAGCCGCATGTGGCTCCAGAGCTGCAGGTTGCAAGCGCCTGTTGTACCTGTTGTAGTTATTGAAGGAAACCCAACAGCCTAAACCCACATTTGATTCCACAATGTGCTTAATGTAGCTGATTTTAAAACTCAACATTGTGTTTGCAGGTGTACTATAAGAACACTCACCCCTCATTCCCAGACGGAGGGAAAATGTCGCAGTACCTGTGCAACATGGCTACTGGAGACCTCATTGACTTCAGAGGACCTAATGGACTGCTAGTATATAAGGGCAAGGGTAATAATTTCAGTGTACTGTATATGCAGGTTTACAACAGCAGATGTCACTGTTGTACAAGTTCAATTGAAATGCAGCTTTTTCTGTTCTCTGATCAGGTCAGTTTTCCATCCGACCAGACAAGAAGTCAGCAGCAAGGAATTTGAAGTTCAAGCATATTGGCATGATTGCTGGAGGGACAGGTTCATTTTAAATTTGATTAATTTGCAAGACGCGGTCATGTATGAGTAATATGAATGAAGTCTTTTGCCATTACAGGTATCACGCCAATGTTGCAGTTAATTCGTACGATCACAGCAGACCAAAGTGACAACACGATGTGCCATCTCATTTTTGCCAACCAGGTCAGCTCTGTACTATATTTTTCTTTATACTGTTAATTTTTCTAAATGTATCCATTTGCTGTACTGCAGACAGAGAAGGATATTCTACTCAGGGAGGAGCTTCACAAAGTGGAGAAAAGCCATCCTGACAAGCTGAAGCTCTGGTTTACATTGGACAAACCTAGTGAAGGTAGTCAAGTATTTCTTCAACCGTGACGGTCATTGTGACACAGAAAGTCTTGACGCTTTACGCCTTTGGTTGCATTGTTGAATTTTCCTAACTAACAAAGACGTGCGGACTGAAGGAAAATCCCAGCAGACCAAGCAGGGAGATATACTGGAGCTCTGACACAGTGTTAAAGTAGCTTAGAAATATGCACATTTACATAATCCTTAAAGCAAGAAGAAAATAACGAGCAAAATATTTTACATAAGCTCTGTTGTGAAATCCTTGAAAGATGTTCCCACTCTGTTTTGCTGTGTCTTCATTCGTTTCAGACAGGAAAAACAGATCCATGCTCATTATTCATTAGAAGTACAGTCGTGCTTTTGCTCTTTGGAGTGTTTTAGTTTTGGTTGACTTGCAGGCCAGCAAAAGCTGTTCCTAATTTTGCTGCACAGTCTAAGTACTTGCAAATGTAATTCATGCTTTAATTATGGAGACCTTATTTATTAGACACTAAGGGTGTCACGATTTCGATTTTTTATCGAAATCGATCGAAATTACGTCACGATTTCGAGCATCGAAATAGAAGAGAGGACACACGATTCGATGCCCCCCCCCCGCGCCCGCCGCCACCGCCGCCACCGCCACCTCCCAGGAAAGCAAATGAGACGCAGCCATTCAGCTACTAGCTAACGGCACTTGTTAGCTGACTTCTCCTGCAGTCATGATGGCAAGCGCGGACAGACACAGCAATGGTGCTTCAAGCCGCTCCCGCTTCTCTCGTCACCAGTTTGGAAACATTTTGCGTTCCCGGTGAGTTATGTCGACAACGTTCACGTTGTCGATAAAAAGACCACAGTTGCAAGATATGCTATGTGCGCGTACTGTACTCGGCCACGGTGTTACGCCCGGCTCGTCAAGGGGAAGGGAAGTAACACAATAACAGAAAATATAGAGTAGATAAACACGGGTCGACTTTAACATCTGAGTAGTTTTAATTGAAATTTCAGGCAGGGGTTTGACAAGGGAGTGAAAGTGGAAGGTGAACAAATAATAACCGCATTTGACAGAACTGACAGAACGGAGGAGAAACAATAACTAATAGGGGTATAATACACGGATACACAATAGCGTCGCGCTGGCACAGTCGTCCAATCGGAGTGTCGCGCTGGCACAGTCGTCCAATCGGAGTGTCGCGCTGGCACAGTCGTCCAATCGGAGTGTCGCGCTGGCACAGTCGTCCAATCGGAGTGTCGCGCTGGCACAGTCCTCCAATCAGAGTGTCGCGCTGGCGCATTCAAACTGAATGGCCCGAGCCGCCAGCCGTAACAACGGGAAACACGACAAACATGACGGGACATTTACGCAGGCATCACAAAGATTTAGATTTATCAAATTCAACTAGAAGTGGGAAAACAACGGTCCAACCAACTATTTCATCCTCATTTACAGTGAAACTTCCACACACTTCAGCTCGCGCGAAACGCCAGATCCATAGGTCTATTTATAGCAGCAGACCTGCAGCCTTGGAAAACGCTGGATTCAAACATTTAATTAGTGTACTTGAACCACGCTACAGTATGCCCAGCAACTGTAAATGTTGGGATATAGTTTGTTCAGGCTGTATTTGTTCCATGACTTTGGATACAATATATTTTTTGTTGTTGTTGCACATTGCACATTATTTTAAGAGGAACGCACAGCACACTGTTGTAACCAAAAACAGTCAATAGATGGCAGGCACCCACTGTGACTTTTTGTTTTTGTTTTTTTATTTTTTATTTTACACTTCAGTAAGAACAAGACGGTTAACTTTATATTGTAAATAAATTCTTTGAATTTGATCATTCCTGCCTAATGTCAATTATCATATATTACATAAATTTACACAAAAATAATATGGAAATTGCATCACCTATATGTAGCCGATCTTTTGAAATAAGATTTACTGTACAATGAATAGAACCAATGATCATAGACTAGCCTTAGCCTACAGAAGCATATGCCTCTGTGTTATAAAGTGGGGGAGCGGAGAAAAAAAAAAAAAAAAAAAAAATCGAAAAAAAAATCGAATCGTGACCCCAAAATCGAAATTTAAATCGAATCGTGGAGTTGGCGAATCGTGACACCCCTATTAGACACAGATATTATCCAGATTGTCCTTTGTTTTGGAGAGAGCTCGAGAAGAGAGCGAGAGCGTATCAGACAGTTGCGATGTTTTTTCATATGGACTCACATTTATGGTTCTCACAACAGCTGTTTTCTGTTTAAAATGGACGATTGTGACTCTTGTTGTCGTGATGAATTTACAGGCACTACGTAGAAGCAAGCGCTATTGGTGACAGACAGGAACAGTAAGCTGTATTCCATTAAAGCAGTGTTTCTCAATTCCGGTCCTCAGGCCCCACTAGCCAGCCTGTTTTCCATGTCTCCCAATTACAACGCAGGTGAGGATCGTTATCAGGCTTCTCCAGAGCTGGCTGATTAGCTGTCATTGGAATCAGGTGCATTGGGAAATGGGAGACATGGAAAACAGGCTGGCTAGGGGGCCTGAGGACCGGAATTGAGAAACACTGCTTTAAGGGAACAATTTGGGGAGTGCCCTCCTCTCGTCGCATCGAATATATATGTTGCCGTAGTAAGACATTTGGATTGACAATAAAAGCTGAATATATGTTTGAAACAACTGCATTGTGCCACTGACATCACCACTTTTGTACATTCTTCATTTGTCTTTAACCACAACTTCTCTGAGTTGTTGTTTGTTTTGGGAGTTATTCTCTCCAGTCTTCCCGAGTAGGAAATTTGCATGCTCAATTGGGTTTAAGTTTGGATTGACCTGATTCCAATCCTTGCCCTATCAGTATTTTGTGTCAATCTTTTTTTCTCCCTCTCCCTGTTGTTGATCCTGTAGGTTGGAAGTACAGTTCCGGGTTTGTGACCTCGGCTATGATCAAGGCTCACCTCCCCGCTCCGTCCTCAGACGTTCTCGTTGTTCTGTGTGGTCCTCCTCCAATGATCCAGTATGCGTGTCTGCCAAATCTGGACAAGCTGGGATACAAAACAGAAAACATTTTTGCATACTAATGTTGAGATTAGCAAGATGTCATAATGCTGATTGTTGTTAACATTATGAAAATCACAATGAAGGGCTATGAGTGGCTAAGTGGTTACCGTCGCTTGCCTATAATGCAAGCGGTGTGGGTTTACTTCCCCACCCGGGAGACCATGTTTGTGTGTGAGAGTGAGTGTGGGGAGGAAAAAATAAATAAAAAAAGTTTCGTAAAAGGAAAAATAAATAAAATAAATCACTATGACGTTTTTATTTATTTTTTTTGTCTTCTAAAATGTGAACATGTGTAGTTTTGATTTCAGTTATAATATAGGGCAAAATGTGATTTCAAATAATGCAGTCTGGGTGCTTTGTGACACAGTAGACTACGGTAGCTTTGCGTGTGCACTTTTGCAACTGCAGTGTGAGTCCGTACAGAGAACGATGAGACGTCACGTGAAGCACTGTTGACTAACACGCAGTGTTGCCACAGTTACCTTGAAAAAGTAACTTAGTTACTTTACTGATTACTTGGTTTTAAAAGTAACTAAATTGCGTTACTGATGACTTGATTTTAAAAGTAACCAAGTTAGATTAAAAGTTACTTTTTTAGTTACTTTCAGCAGCTGCCGATAACACCATCTCAACATAAAAATAATGCAGTAGAAACGGAGTTCCAAATACTTTATTGAAAGTGCATTTTTAACATGGAAATAAAGGTTTTTTTTATGAAAAACAAAATAGGCGGTCTCTCTTGACTTCTTGTAACGTAAATACTTTTTATAAAACAAAAAATAAAAATCTATCCAGGTTGAAAATGAAAATCGTCTCAGTTCTCCTATCTGCTGCTCATGCTAGTTGTAGACATTGACAGGGAGCCACAAACTGAGAAATGAGATACTTGCAGTGTGCTTTTAGCTTAGCTGGTGTGTTGGCTGTGGGACATACCTGTGTCGTTTGAATCCATGCATTGGATCGTCACGGGAGTTATTCTTTTTGGCTCGCGCGCAGTACCAACGCCGGCCCGGGACATACAAGTGCACCGAGAGGACTCGATAGCCATGGGAAATACCGAGATGTACGGCACCGGCTTCTGCTAACTGTCTCCATTTGTATGTTGTCACTCGTTGCGCGCGCGCGCGCGCGCGCCGTGTCGCGAGCACGGAAACACGGAAGTAGCTTGAATGGTGATGCTACTGAAATGTAAACAAAACAAGTAGAGCACGGCGCAGAACTCTTGCTATTGTTATGAAAACCATAAAGCCTCACTCGCAACCGATACGGTCGTTTAGCTCCCCTTGACGAACGATGGTTCGGTCGAATCGTTTTTTTGTTCCACCCCTACTGAAAACGTAACTTGTCTGACGTCACTCCCCCTGGCGAGAGGGCGGAGACGACCTCATCCCATAATGCTTCACGGACCAGTTGAGGATGGAAATATTTTTTTTTTTTTACCACTTTTATGGTATAATGCACACTTTTTTTGTTGTGTTGTGTGCCTGTTGGTTAATAAAACTAGTAGTAAAAGTATCATCACTTTTGTTTTGAATGTGCAAACCATTCATGACCAGACCATGGCTGAATTCAGTGTGGTGATCAATGACTTCTGCCTCATCTTCGTAATTAGCAGTAGTTGTTTGTGACTGTTACAACAGTGAGATAGTTTGCCTTCTTCATGAAAATGTGGAGTAACACATTGATTCTCTGGACAGAAACTTTAATCAGACTACTTTGTAGAATAAAGTAACGCGTTGGACTATTAGTTACTTTAGAAAGCAACTTTTTTGAGTAACGCGTTGCCGGCAACACTGCTAACACGGGTCAAACCTTTTTGAAAGTGATTAATGCAAAGGGTTATCCATGTACTGTAATAACATCTGAAATAACAAATTTCCTCAAATTACTGTTAGTAATTGTTTCCGATTTAATCGGACGATATTATCACATAAAACATAACTCAACTTGTTGTTGTTGTTTAATAGCCAAATGCGGCATAGAAAGAATTACGATTATTTTAACAATGTTTATCTGTTGGCTATATGACCATGTATGCCATGAGGAATAAAATTGGATTTGGTTAAACTTGTGAAAAAGCTGAACTGTGGTATTTCAGTACGCTAATGGGATTCTAAGATTTTCGACGTAACCTGAATGCATCACCTAAGGGGCGTGTCCATCTGAGCCAACATGTCGCCTGAGAAGTAAAAGTTTTCTGTCAATCTTTTCACCGGTTTCCTCCAGCTATACGATGTTTAAACGTAACGTAGACGCACTCACGCCCTTTGATCATGCGTTACCGCGTGTTCAATTGGTCTGCATTATATTGATGAGTTTACAAATCACGGCTGTGAGCGGCGAAGGAATTAACCCTGGGAGTTGTCTCATCTGGGGTCCAGGACTTCATCCTGATGTAGTTTTGCCTGTCCGCCACTTCTTCATCCAGGCAGTCGATTTTAAAGGAGAAAATCTGAGCTCATCTCCAGGTACTATTTATTTCATTCAGAAATGTTAGTTCGGTATCACTAACAAATTGCTAGATTAGTTGATTTCACTCATGCAGTGAAAAATTGCTTGTGCATTTAGCAGGTTAATCTACTACTACTATAATCTTTTCCTTTCCTTGATTGTGAATGTTTTTGTCTAGGTAAAGACACGTTTAAAGTGAGGATAACGTCACTGGCGAAGAAGGAGCACGTCCGCATCCAAGTCCCCCCACCTTTGGACAGAGGAGATGGATCCTTCATGGTGAGGTACCGCTTGTACAATACAGCACCAACAGGCCTTAAAGTTGAGATCTTCCATCATGAAGCTGCTGTTGCCAAATCTCCCTACATCATCCCAGGTTAGTTTGTGGGTCGACCTTGTATTTTATGAACACGTTTTCCTCTATGAAATAATTTAAATACAATGGAATCTTGATTTAACTGACCCGGAACCCACTAATCTTTTAGTTAATGGTCAGAAAATAGTGTCTAGTCCATTCAAAACACTCCTCTTAAGTATCTGTCAGTTACTTTCAAAATTGGCCACAATTTGCCATCGGCAGACACATGATTGGCCACATGTTTCCAGGCTGTGCTGCTGTCTTGTCATAAATAAACAACCGTACAAAAAACTAGAGCATGAAAAAACACGCGCCAATGTGGCCGCCATGTTGCCCCTGGATATAAAATGGTAGCCATGTTAGCAGGGCAGAGTGCCTTCAAATGTAGTGGCTTAAGCATCCACTGTCGGTAAAGAATTATTTTGAAGGAGCATGTCATATCGACCTATTCTTATCTATGGCTGCTGTCTTTACTTGAGCCACATTTAATCGCAACTGAAGTGAAAAAAGGAAGAGATAACATCGTGGCTCATGAACATGACAAGATGCACGTCAAGTACCAACAAGATAAAGTTTTCAAACACTTTCAAATTTATATGTACTGGTACATATATTTATTTATCAAAATGTACTGTGCTACTGGGTATTTAAAAAAAAAAAAAAAGCACAAAACAATCATTTTGTACTTATTGAGTATGTTAAGGCCATGAAAAAAAATGCTCTAATTAGCTCTGGCGTATGACTCCTCCCTATTTTTTCTTACTTGTAACAAAAACAAGTTAACCACCATGAAACGTGTTTTTAAAACAAAAACATTGTGAATGTGTAGGTCCAGTCCACCATGAATACTGCGACTGTCCTGAACCTGACGCCGCCACCTGGCAGAACGCCATGCAGTGTCCTCTCAACGAGCCTCAGATTGAGGCCGACTTTAAATCGTTCCCGACGATCAACCTGCAGCATCTGAGGGAGCAGGGCCCGCAAAGATTTGCAAACAGAGGAGGTATCATTCACTACGCCATCATCAACAATCGTCTGTTCCGCCGAACGCTGGGAAAATACACCGACTTCAAGATGTTTTCTGATGAAATGCTGCTATCCCTGACAAGGAAGGTAGAAATTTCACATTCTTCGATGCGCCACTCCCCCCAAAAATTGCATCATGAATCTAATGACATCGCTCGAAAACTGATCATCTCCACCTGTGAAGGTGCGTGTACCCGACGTGGAGTTTTACATCAATGTCGGCGACTGGCCATTGGAGACGAGGTCGGCTGACGCAAATCCCGTTCCCATCCTGTCCTGGTGCGGTTCCACAGACTCGCGAGATATCGTCCTCCCCACCTACGAGGTGACTCGTTCCACTCTGGAGAGCATGCGAGGCGTCACCAATGACCTGCTCTCCATTCAAGGCAACACAGGTAACAAACGCCCACGTGAGTCGCGGGAAAATTTGGTGGTCATTTGTAGGGCCTGACCCATCTGCATTTTTTTGGGGGGCCGATACCGTTTTTTGTCAGAAAAAAGAATAGATTACCGATTAATGTAATTACTTGAAAATATATCTAATCCCTTCTCCAATTCCTTTTCAATGGGTGTCACTTACACACAAACTTTCACTATTAAGATTATCTGCTTTGAATGACAAGTCCATATAAATAAAAAAAAATCATGAAGTATACAAGGTTATTGTATAGATTTATGTGTCAATAATAAAACCATTCTTACTTGTTTACAACTGCTGTAAAGCATTAACCTGTTCCTTTATATATTTTTATCTTGTCTTGGGACCTACTTGGCTAACAACAATAAGAAAATGGAATAAGATTAGATTAAACTAAAATAATAGCAACTGAAAAAACAGGAAGAACTACTGACTGTTCCTGTGCGTTTTGGCCTCTTGGGGGCAGTGTGGTGCCGTGCATCCATTGGGATACACACTTAAAGCGAGTACAGAAGAAACTTGTGATTGACTTCTATTAAAGTGACTAGTTTTTCACACATTGGGCAGAATTTGTGCGTTTGCGTAGTGTTATCTCATTTGTGGGTATGTGTTCCCACAACATTTGTGTATGGATATTTATTTGAAGGCAAAACACTCCCGAAATCGATGCTAACTTCCTGTTAACATTTGCTAACTTCCTGTTAGTGCTGGGCTAGTGATGTTTAAGAACGAAGCAAATTTTGCATTTACACATAGAGTGGATGCAATTCTTAACGTGGTGTATTTAGTTTAACAGTTAACTCCAACTGCGGTGTCATTAAACAGCTTAAAGGACGCTTAGGAACAACATAATCTACAGAATAACATACGCTACACACTTGCTAGTTGCTAATGCTACAAGCAAATATGGTGTGTTCAGGGTACTTTCACAGTGTCGCAAACTTCGGTTTTTCGATAACGTTTTAAGGGGAAAATAAATTAGCCAATTGGCTGATTGTTTTGGCCAATGTTTGAAGGCCAATAATTGGCTAATTATAATCAGTGGACGATTCATCGCCCTAGCCATATGACTGTCGGCCTTCAACTTCTGAATTTTGATTCTCGGCTCAGCAAGTTCAAATAGAAATAAATCCACTCCCCAGTTGAATTTGGTCCATTTCCATATTTGGTACTAGATTTGATGCGGGTTTCATGTGTCCGCCCCATTAAAGATCAGGAGGAAAATGCAAACGCAAACTTTGATTTATTATCAAGCGTGACTGAACACGCATTTCTGACATGATCCCAGCAATTCAGCTGCTTACATGCAATTTGTCACAACTTTAAAGCAAACTTGCTGTGCAAAATAAATCTCCATAATAACTTCTGTGCCTTTGCATTTGTACTGTCGAGTCACACCAGAATTCAGCCAGGATAATACTGGAGACATTTTGAGTTAAGTCACTGTTCATGTTTTGTGGAACTTCACTATGATTTTTTTTTTCTTCTTCTTCTTCTTAGTGATAGACCGATATGGTGTTCTCAGGGCTGAAAAAGTCAATCGATACCGATTATTAGTAGTCAAGGAGGCCGATAACCGATATTTCAAGCCCATATTAAATTGTAGTAAAAGAGAAAATATTAGCGTCAAAATAAAAACAAATTAAAAAAAAATTAAAAAATTGCTTTTAATTTTAAGCAGATAAAGAATATTCATCTTTGTTTACGACTAAACTGACTCCTTGTGCAAATTTTGGCTCATGACACAAAGCTAAATAAATAAATAAATAACAAAGAGAGATGCTTGTAGCTCAAAAAAACGTAATTCCTTTTTTTTTTTTTTTTTTTTTTGTATTTTTGATTAGCTGTGCCTGTGAGCAATACAGACAGCTAGCAAAAAACTGTTGGTTCAAAAGTAACCCAATTATGGATCAAAAATGGACTGATCCACATTATGGGTCAATTTGACTCAACTTTCATGATTGTTTTATGCTAAATGACCCAATTTTTTGACCCACGTAAAGGATCTGAACAATATTTATGAGTATTGTATGACCGAATATATATCCATCCATTTTCTTGACCGCTTATTCCTCACAAGGGGGGTGCTGGAGCCTATCTCAGCTGGCTTTGGGCAGTAGGTGGGGGACACCCTGGACTGGTTGCCAGCCAATTGCAGGCCAATATATATTATTATATACAATATATGAGTATATTTATGACCCATTTCTTGACTCAAAGTCAAATTGACCCAAGTAAAGGATCAGTCCATTTTTTTTTTTTTTTACCTATGGTTGGGGTATTTTTGACCCAACTGTTTTGGTTTTTGAATACTTATTCACCTAATGCATTTCAAATGGCTGTTAATTCTGCCTCGTCACATTTTTGAAAACGGTGAGTGAAGCAAGCAATCTCAACATTTATCCGCTTGGGTGTTTTACAGTGCAGAACAGGGAGAAAACGGTCCGGCTTTAAAAATCCATCAAGTGATTCGGACCATATAAAATCTCTTTCAGGTCCGTCATGGGCCAACAAAACGGATCGGGCGTTTTTCCGTGGCCGCGATAGTAGAGAAGAACGTCTGCAGCTGGTGTCTCTGTCCAAGAAACATCCGGAGCTTCTGGATGCCGGCATCACGGGATGGTTCTTTTTCAGAGACCGAGAGAAGCAAGTTGGTAAAGCGCCGCTTGTTGGATTCTTCGATTTCTTTAAGGTGAGTTATCTCTCTGGAATCATGCGCAAAAAAACATTTCTTATTCATACTTCTTATTATTTTCTTTCCCTCAGTACAAGTATCAGGTGAATGTGGACGGTACAGTGGCAGCGTATCGTTTTCCTTACCTGATGCTTGGCGACAGCCTGGTTCTGAAGCAGGACTCGCACTACTACGAACATTTCTACAGTAGCCTGAAAGCCGGCACGCACTACGTCCACTTCAGGAGGAACCTGTCGGACGTGTTGGAAAAAATCAAATGGGCCCGAGAGAATGATGGCGAGGCGCGAAAGATCGCCAGCGCCGGTCAGGCGGCCGCCCGCGAGCTGCTGCAACCCGGCAGAATCTACTGTTACTACTACCGAGTGCTGCTGACGTACGCCGGGCGGCAGGCGGGCCGGCCGAGCCGACACGCTGACATGGAAGCCGTGACTCAGTCGGATGAACGCGCGGACGCGTGCGAGTGTCAGAGTGAGAGCGGCAAGGAAGAAAAGATGGCCAAAGATGAACTATGACATACGTTTGTTAGGTATCCCAGTCAAGGACCATGTCTGAAAGGTTGGAAAAAAACAGCCAAATACAGGAAAATTTTTCTTAATAACTATGTTTTTTTCTTTTTCTGTTACTGTGTTTACATTTATTTGACTGAAGGACTGGCTTTTGGAAGTCATTATTTTTAAGTAAATGTTTTCATTATGTTCGAATTAATATAATTACTGTACTAGCAAACCGCTTTGCTGTTAAATTGACATTTAAAAAAATTGTGTAACTTGTTCTACCTCATCTTCAACAACTCATTAAAACACTTGTGTGGTATAAGCAGTCTCGCTTGTGGCATGTAAAAATAAGACACTTTTGAATGGACTTTGTTGCATTTTATTTCCTTTACTGATGATAATTTTCATGTTTACTTCTCTATTTCACTCTCCAATATTCATACACAATTCCCTATAAACTTTTACTTTGTACAACAACAAAACTTTCCCAGTTGTATATGCTACTTTTCAGATATGCCAAACAAGAAAAATAAATACAAATAAACATCAAATTCCAGACACAAGGTCAAATGGACTGCGTGAAGGAAAATGCATTCATGAAATTTATCAGTGATAAAAAAAATTTCAACCACAATTTTAGTTTGAAGCATTTAAGGACATAAAAACAAAGCTGCTCACCACTAAAACTGAATTTATGAAATGAGACTAGATGGTTTCGTCCCACAGTGTAAATATTTGCAAAACTGTGGCCACAATTGTCATTTGTATGTCACTAAATAAACATTGTCTAACTTTTCTACCGTGTTGGGTGATGATACATTGTGCAATCTTTTTCAATAAATAGGTTTCCAATTTCCAAAGCTATTCTTGATACATCTAATAGACACCAGCCATCATCAATTTAGTTACATACAGAGAATACTAGTAGTTGCACATTAACATACAATAGAATTACAATACAATAGAATTTCATCTGTTAATTTCCCCCACAGATTCATTATGAGTCCAAGCCGCACACTTTTGCCACATAAAGGCGAGAAAACGTTCTAATAGAAAAAAAAAAAAAAAGACGGCTAATGTTCCATTTACTTTGAGCCAGGAATTGATTCTGCATGATGTATATTGTGCTACAACTAATGATAATTTGAGTTTATGCAACAATGTCCAAGAATTTCCACCTCCTGAGTCAAGGTTTTTAAACACTACTCTTCCTTGAAGTCGCATTTCCAACTCTGCAAAACGGACAAATGAAAGATCTAATTGAATTTGGGCTGTCTGCTACTCACATAAAGACTGTTTACATATTTTAGAAGGCTGGGAGGTACTAGAAGCACACAATTCTGGCATTACATTTTTGCCAGCGCAAAATTCATTTTTATTTATTTATTTATTTTATAAAGGTAACAATTACCACGGATATTTGGAATTCGTAAATAATAATAATAATAATAATAATAATAATAATAATATTAATTAATAATACATCAGTGGAAAAAATATTTAAAAAAATTCCAAAGTTTTTTTTTTTTTTTTTAAGTTAACAATTACCACAGGTATTTGGAATTTGTAAAAAAAAATAAAAATACATTAGTGGGAAAAAAAATACATAATTTTTAAAAGTTTTTTAAGGTAACAATTTCCACAGATATTTGGAATTTGTAAAATAATAATAATAATAATAATAATAATAATAATACATCAGTGGAAAAAAATGACATCTTTTTTTCGAAGTGTTATTTTTTAAGGTAACAATTTCCACAGATGTTTGGAATTTGTAAAAAAAAACAAAAAACAAAAAAAACAAAACAAAAAAATCTTGTTTTTCAGTGTTTTTTTTTTTTATTATTACATTGTGGCGAGTGCAGCCAGTGTCTAAGTGTACTGTGTTGCAGTGTTCAGACATAAGGAGTAACGCAAATGAAGAACCAAAAATCAATCCCTCAAAAAAAAAAAAAAAAAAAAACTAAAAATGTAAGGAGGCAAACAATTTCTATGCCTGTCGAGATGTAATTAATCAGTTTGTGATGTTGAGTAATCCATACTATAACTAGTCTCATAATAATAAATGATTGAGAATTTACAAAAACAGAAAATATTTGCTCTTACCTAAAGTAGGCTAAATATAAGTTAAACACATTTTTATGTTTTATGCAGTGTGCACAAAAAGGCACAGGGAAATCCTGATAAAACTACTTCTGTTATTTCAAATGTGAATTTCATGTAGACGTTAGATACATAATTATTCATGTGGTGTTGTTTATACAACAGTTTATACAACAAAATTAAGAATATTTTGCGGCGAGAAAAAAAAGTGAAGTTTTGGTGGGTGACTGGCAACAATGTCATCATTTGGTCAGGTCAGATTTTGTTGGTCAGATTGTATATTCAAGTATCCATCTTCATTCCTCACCACAGGAAAAACAAACAGCAATAATAAATGAATGTCTTAAGTCAGCTGCATGCATGCGACTTGCATCCGCAGTCTTCCCATTTAACATTAAGGATGTTGGACTTTAAGGATTGACTTAAAATACACTCACCTTGATAGGTGAACTTAATTTGACCTTCTCTATAGCTTTTGAACGCACAAGTCCAACTGGTCAGCGTTTCAGTACTTTGGGCATGACTTCCTATTGTCTAACGAGGACCTTTTTTTGATCCATGAATCAGCTAATTCGTTGACAAGAATGGCTTTTCTGTGTCTCTCTTGCTCAGTGGTCACCTAATTCTTACAATGGCTCTGTTGCAGCAGAGACTGGATGAGCCACTGAAAGCCCTTTGAAATATTCTTCAAATCAACTCATTATATGACCAGTTTAAAAAAAACATTTTTGTCAGTTAGTTACTTTATGGTTCTACAATGCTAATGGACTTATGCTAGCAATAATTATTTGAACAGTTAGAGAATTGTGCTGAAACGAGAACAAATCTGTTGCGTGTGTTTGGCTTGGGACCGACCCATTTGCCACACATCCTAAGAACGACTTTTGACAACATTGAACTCAAGATCTCGGGATCAGCTGAATTTAATCATGAGGGTGAGATTGTCTCCCTCGCTGCGAGTGACGACGGACTGCATCATTCCGGAAGGCGTGTGCAGGTACCGCGAGCCCTTGAAGAAGTTCTCGAGAAGAGCTCTGTCGATCTTGCTGCACTTCCCGATGGCCGCCTGGAAGTTGTTGCTGAGAACGCCGTAGATATTGCTCTTGTCGGTTTTCCTCCCGAAGAACAAGAACAGAGCGTAGCAGTCCTTGCCGACGGACGTGCAGAAGTCCACCATCCTCTCGTACATGTTCCTGTCGCTGGACTCCCTCTGGGCCATTTGGATGCTTTCGCTGAACGTCTCCGGGAGGAAGCCGTCCTCTTCGCCGCCCTCCTTGTCGGACAGGTGGAGCACCTGCACGGCTATCTGGATGCGAGGATTCTTGGTGGACTTCTCCAACACGGCCCACACCCAGTCGGCCCCCAGAAGAATTCGTTGCTCGGGGGTCATGACCGTGCAGTTGAAGATGTCTGTCAAGTGGAGGTTGACGCTCTGGGAGATGTACGTCATTAGGAAGATCTGTGGAAAGAAAGAGATACGAGATGGCTGGATTCTTCTCAAAGCAACACAAAGTGACACAGCGAGCGTCACATGCTGGAGCTACAACCAATATATCCGTTTAAAGCAGTGGTTACCAAAAAAAAGCAGCAAAGCCCAGCAGTTTTTATCAATATCAGAAGGCGGCCATTTTTTTTTTATTTTTATTTATGTTTTTTTTATTTATTTATTTATTTATTTATTTATTTTTTAAACTCACTCACACAATCACGCACACAAACCAACATGGTCTCCCAGGTGGGGAAAGCGAACCCACGCCAACCAGCACCGAAGGCAAGTGATGGTTCCACTCCTCCACCCAGAGCGGCAGAAGGCAGCCATTTTGCCACTTGCTGTCGATGGAAAATGACATCACAGTTGCTCAGGTAACAACCAATCACAGCTCAGTTTCAGAAAACAGGTGAGCTGTGATTGGTCGTTGCCTGAGCATTGAGCAACTGTGATGTCATTTTCAGTCGACAGCAAGTGACAAAATGGCCGCCGCCTGAGATGGATAAAAATGGCTGCATTTTGCTGCATAACTCATATTCCACAAATGTAATATTAACCAGAATGTCATGTTTAAACTAGTGAGGTCACATATAACATATTGTCAAGAATTTTTTAAGGTTGACTTCCACTTTCCTTTAGTTTTGCAGATGGCTAGTTGTGCTCGACTAGAATTGCTCAACGTGGCATCGCAAATCATGCAGTTAGGACGCTGACTCCCATCACACAAATCAACGCTATATTTATAGAGGACTTTTATGGAACCACCACTGTTTTCTTAAGATGGAACCCAGGGGCAACAGATACAATGAAAACAGGAGAGGCCCCAGAATTGAACCCTGTGGTACACCATATGTTCCATTATACATGTGAATTCATATTGCATATATTCGTCTGACCACTTTGTTTTTGTTTTTCGCTCGACATAGTATGAAAGGATCACAATAATTAGAACAACAAAAAAAAGAAATCACATGGTGTACCATCACAACGGTTACAGGTCGACCACTAAGTCATTGTGCTGTGACAACGAGGCACTCTGTAAAATAATGATGCCAGCGCAAATCTCCTGTCTACGCAACGGCTCTCATGCCGTTGTACATTTGTTGTTGTTGTTTTTACACACTCTTCTGCTTTTTCTCTTATTTCGGGCACTCATGGCAGACAACGAGGTGCTCTAATGTGAACATACATGTATACTATCCAAAGGCTATATGGGTTTTTCTTGGTGTAGAAATAGGTAGCAAGTTAACTGAATGACAAAATTGTGCCGGACGTGAACAAAGGCACTCAGTTATAATATAATGGGTGAAGGGGAGACCGGGTGCTGATGTAGCCACACCCCCAAAGTTGGTGGATTTGATCTAGGCACAGACGTGCTCCACGGATCTGTGTGGTGGATGTCATTATATTTCAGGTTAATCGGTATTTCTACTTGAGTCGCTAACACTTTAGTACACAGCTTGGCCAGTGTGACCTCCATATTACCTGAGTGAGGACCTCTTGGCTGGGGTGGAACTTGTCCTCGGGGTCCTTGAAGAGGAGGTACTCCTGAGTTCGTGATGAAGCAGCCGTGATGCAGTCGCTGAAGAGCGGGATGAAATCATTGGGCTTGGCGACCGGGGGCCGTCTCAGCGTGGAAAAGATACTCGGTCGAGGGGGTGTGTTATTATTGGTGTGGGGAGGGTTATAGGGCTTGAAAGAGGTGAAGAAGCTGACATCCTGAAAGGGCTTCGCGGAGGGTTTACTCATGTTCTCGCCCATAGTAGATGGACAATGGAGATCAGAGGGTGGTCTCACCAATACGCTGGGGAGAAGAGTAGAGTAGAAGTTGACACTAATAAAGTATGTACAATGAGATCTTGTCTTGTGAGGCCATTCTGTCGCTATGACCTGTCCTGGCTTGGTGTCTTCCCATCGATCTGTCTGCACTCTGGCAGACTTAACTAGTTGAAACCAGTTAAGACTATCAGGCCACACATTGTCACATGGGCTAGGCTGAGCTTGGGGGGACGGCCAAGACAGTATGAGTAGAAACCATTTCGCATATTAAGAGAAAAAGGCTGTCTTCTGGTCGCTACTGTTAGTATAATATCGCGAGCATTATAGGACCGGGTGAAGTTATTTTCTTGAGCAAATCTTGCAAGACTGTGTGCAGTTATGAAAGTTGATAGTTTGACACTGGAAACGATGATACTTAATTCCAAGTTCTAATTTTGAAGTGATAAAATATGTTTGAGAATTAAAGCTATATTGGAAACCGCAGAGGGGATTGTGGAACACTGGGGAGATTTAACTGTACTGCCATATGGAATTATGGAACTGCTGCTTTCATTATAGTCACTATAACAAATTCAGTGTGTGAAAAAATGAATAAATCAAGCTTTGTAAAATAAATAAATCAATGGAGTAACCTACTTACCAGGATGGGCCTGGATGTCGTATGCAGTTCCAAGTCCAGTTCCTACCCTCTGCTCCTCTTCCCTGGCCTGCTCACAAACACAAGGTGTGTGTGTGTGTATTCAGTTTTTGGGTGTGAACAGGACCTTCCAAGGACTTTCTATCACCACCTTTAAATGGGAGGTGACAGTGTTAGCATGGGTGGAGTTTTTGTCATTTACGCCATTTTACCTAAGTCAACAAAAAGTTATCTTACCAGTTACAAACTCAAAGAGGCATTCTGTGGACTGTGGCTGGCCTGAAGGGTTTGACAAGTAAACAAGCTTCCTTTCTCTGTTTTTCAAGGGAGGCTCAAATGAGGACGTTGGTTTTTAAAAGTGGAGCAAAAGTAATAGCGATAAAAAAGGAGATGGGGCTTTTCAAGGCTTCGGAAAATGAACATCTAAACTGTCTTAAACAATTATAGTACATTATTTAAGTGAAACTCTATTCATTGCAAGTTTCTCAAAAGAAGAACTGTTCTTGACCAGAAGGCCTGCTACACCGCATACATTTAAACATACATACTACCGGTACTTCAATATATATATTGATCCAAAAGGTATTTGCCCTCTTTTGAAATATTGTTTTGCATAGTTTTCCAACTTTAATCTTTAAGATCATTAAACAAATGTAAATAAATAACAGACCCTAGTAAACCTAAAGCTAAAACACTGTTTATATATTTATTTGAACTTTTTAAACCCAATGCAAAGTTAACATGCTGGTATGTTTCCAATCGTTGTGATGTAGAACCCAAATGCACTTCAGCTTGAGGTCACAAATGTCATGTCTGTGTCATGCCAGGGTTAAGTTTGGGTTCATGACCGTGAGGTTAAAGTGTTTGATTTGAACTGATGTAACAGCATCTAGTTTCAACTGATCTTAAGCTATGTGATGTCAGGAGCTATGTGATGTCAAGAATCTTTAATGTCTTTATCTGATCAACAGCCAATCAGATAGGTCCATGTCAGTTCTGTTACCCACATGTCTAGCCACAAACAATCAGATCGATTCACTGTCTTCATAAGCTGTCTGAGAAGTGTGTTTGTTTGTCGGATTATTACCAGTGTATCTCTGTGTAACTCTCTTTGTTTCTCGTCTAATCAAGTTTGTTCCACGCCTCTCGATGTGAATAAATAGTTAAAATCTTATTTGAGCCTGCGCTTTTGGGATCCAACCTCAGCGCATAACAACAAACTGATGGCTAAACTAATCTTCTCCTTCAGGATTTTCCACCACTCGCAGAAAATTGTGACTTATTCTGAATTACTTCTGTTTGAAAGGAATTGCAATGTCTTTTTTTATTTATTAAAATTAAATTGACAAGCATCAGATATTCTTGTGATCATGAGTCAAATTGAGCCCACCCTAAGAAAACAGACAAAAATTGACTAAACACTTGCAAATTCGGTTTAACAGCTCCCATGGATAGCACAACATGTGATATCAATGTGACATTTTCACACCCAATGAAGTGTTTCATAGTGTTATGAACACATCAGCTTTCCTTTTCTTTCCTTTTATTATTTTTTTGAACATATAAACAAATGAACAGCAGAGATAAAACAAAAAACAACAACAATCAAAATAGAAGAAAATCCCAATAACATAATCATTCAATTAATCATAACTTACATGTTCAAAAGGGAGTAGGAAGAAGTTAAAAACTTATCTAGTCCTACCCCTTTTACTAAATATATTTAAACTTATTTCATTATTAATACAATTTTCATTTACTGATTATTAAAAATAATAATAATAAAATAATAAATGATATATATAACCCAAGTTATATATATATACACAAGTGCACTTAACCTATTCACATTTACCAAAAACATATATACATAAATTTACTAAACATATACCATAATACCTATCTAGATCACTTACACATACTCACATGTACATTTTTCATATACTGGCTTGACATAGATAATTTTTTTGAATTTTACTTTTAAACATTTTTTTAAACTCCAGCATTGAATCACAATTTTGCAGAGCAATTTCCAATTGATTCCACAGATCAACACCTTTTACAGATACACACCTTTGCTTAATATTTGTTCTTGTTTTGGGTTTTTTGTACACACTTGTACCCCTTATATCATAAGGACTGTGTCTAATTTCAAATAACTTCTGAGTACTGTGGCAGAGTAAATTGTTATAAACTTTATACATTATTTGTGCTATTTTAAAATCCACCAAGTCATAAAATTTCATTGCATTTAATTTAATAAATAGTGGATGTGTTGGCTCTGTATACTTTGATCCATTAATAATTCTTATAGCTTTCTTTTGCAATTTGAAAACGGTGTTAGTATTTGTTTTATATGCCATTCCCCATAATTCCACACAATAGGTCAAATATGGTAATAATAATGAACTATATAATATATATAATGATTTCATGTTTAAAACATCCTTACTTTTATAGAGTATCCCTATGATTTTTGACATTTTCCTTTTAACAGTTTCTATGTGTGGCTTCCAACATAATTTATCATCGATAATAATTCCAAGGAATTTATTTTCATTCACCCTTTCTATTTCAATTGAATTCACCATAATTTTGACTTGATGAGTGATTTGTCTCGTGCCAAAAACTATGAACTTGGTTTTATTTAAATTCAATGATAATTTATTTACATCAAACCATTTTTTTAATATATTCAATTCATACTCCACAGTAGTCAGAAGCTGCTTCAGGTTTTCTCCTGAACAATAGAAAGTTGTATCATCAGCAAATAAAACACTTTTCAATGTTTTTGAGACACAGCAAATATCGTTTATATACAGTATAAATAATTTAGGGCCGAGCACAGACCCTTGGGGAACTCCATGAGTGATCTTCATGTGTTCTGATTGTACATTATTAAACTGCACATACTGATATCTATTTTCCAAATAACTTTTCATCCACTTATAAGCTAAACCTCTTATTCCATATTTCTTTAATTTATTCATTAATATAGAATGATCTATAGTATCAAAAGCTTTTTTTAAATCCATAAAAATCCCAACAGTAAATTTTTTATTATCTATTTCGGTAGATATTGCTTCTACAAGCTCCATGACTGCCATTGAGGTGGTCCGTTTTTCTCTAAACCCATATTGGGTTTCACTTAAGAGCTTATGTTTCTCAATAAAATTATCCAATCTATATGAAAATAATTTTTCTAGAATTTTTGAGAACTGTGGCAACAATGATATTGGTCTGTAGTTATTAAATGTGTGTCTTTCTCCACTTTTATGAACAGGAATGACTTTGGCTATCTTCATTTTTGATGGAAATATACCAGTTTTAAATGATAAATTACAAATATATGTAAAAGGTTTTACAATATATTCTATAATACTTTTTACTAATGTCATATCAATGTTAAGACAGTCAGTAGACTTTTTATTTTTTAATGTTTTCACAACATTTAATACTTCTATATCATTCACATCATTAAGAAACATTGTGGATGAATTATTTACAATGTTCTTATCTATTTCACGTTTGTTTCTTGGCTCTGGGATTTTGTTTGCCAAGTTGCTGCCCACGTTAACTAAATATTCATTAAAATTATTAGCTATGTCAGAAATTTCATCAATTACCATATCGTTATCTTTTATAAAATATTGTGGAAAATTTGTTTTTTTAGAACTTTTTTTAATTACATGATTTAGTGTTTTCCATATTTCTTGTGTATTGCTTTTATTCTGTTCTAATAATTCATAGTAATAATCTTTCTTTCTTATTCGAATAATATTTGCTAATTTATTTTTATAGATCTTGTACTTTGTTTCAGCTTCCACAGTTCTCAATTTAATAAATCTTTTATATAAATTATTTTTCTTTTTACATGCATTCTGTATCCCCTTTGTCATCCATGTCTTATTTGGACCTTTATACTTTCTTGTAATCTTAATTAATGGACAATGTTTATTATATAGAGAAATAATGGTTGACTGAAATTCACTATATGCAATATCAGGATCGTTATTTGAATAAACCTCAGACCAGTTGTGTTTCTCTAAATCCAACTTAAAGGCAGCCATGGAGCGTGTTGTTCTTGCTCTAGTTTCAAATGTGTAAGTAATCGGCTTCATTTTTTTATCAAAATAATCATAAAAAATTGCAAAAATCGGGAGGTGATCACTTATATCATTAATAAGGAGTCCACTTTCTATTTTAAGGTCAATTTTATTTGTGAATATATTATCAATTAGTGTAGCTGTATCGATTGTTATTCTACTAGGTTTTATAATAACAGGAAATAAACTATTACTATACATCATATTTATAAAATCAGTTGTTTTCTGATGTCCATTAGGATTTAATAAATCAATGTTAAAATCACCACACAATATTCGCAATTTTTTATCATTTGTATAACTAAGGATATCTGTTAACTTATCGTTAAATGTATCAAGACATGATCCTGGTGTCCTATATATACAACTTATAATTACGTTTGACATATTTTTTATATGAACTTCAATAGTTACACATTCCATTACATTATCCACAGTAGTAGTTAGATGTTCAATTTTACTACATTTGAAAACCTTATCAACATATATTGCAACTCCTCCTCCCCTTCTGTTTTCCCTATTCATTGTAAACAATTCATATCCTTCCATTTCTATATCGCTTATTTTCTCATTATCAAGCCATGTCTCTGATATGGCTATAATTTGGAATTTATTTATTTTACTCAAGCATTTTTTAATTTCTGTAAAGTTTTTATATAGACTTCTACTATTAAAATGTATGATTGAGAATGCACGAAAATCCTTACTTACATTTGCATTGAATTGCTCATTAGTGTGGTACTCGCAGGCAAGGTCATAGTTGTTACTACATAAAAATTTATCTGGGTCAATGCCATTTTCTGGATCAGATGTCTTATGTTCCGTATAATCAAATATTTGTAATTTTTTTGTGTTTGGGTATAGATTTTCCATTCTAGTATTTGTCAACTTTTCGTCATCAAGTGTACTGTGTCTTCCTTCATTTTATTGATGAGTTGTGTTGGTGCAAGTGTCTGGGTGTGCTTGTACGGGGATGAATTATAAGCTTGTCGTATTTTAGGTAGGCAATCTCTCCTCTTTCCCGTGCTGCTTTCATTTCTGGTATAAGTTCTTTCCGTTTTTTTCGAACAATATCAGTAAAATCCTCATTTATGTATATGTTTGTGCCCTTAAGATGTTTTGTTTTTTGTAGAATTTTTGTTTTATCTTTGTATTTTTCAAATTTAACTGTAATTGTCCTGGGTCTGGTCCTCCCAGTTTCCCGTTTGCCAGTCCGATACACACGCTCCAATTCTATCTTCTCCTGAAATTGTAATTTGTCTCTGAATAGTTTCATTACTTTATCTTCGGTGTCAGTCCATGTTTCTCCTGGTGATTCTTCAATTCCATCAATAATCAGATTGTTTCTTTTACACTGTCCTTCTAAATATTCCATTTTATCATTTAAAATAATTAAACTGTCACATATTTTGTACATTTCAGTTTGCATGGTTTTACCGTTTTCAATGTGATTAATTTGAGTTGTTTTAAGCTCATCCACCTCCTTTTGCGTATATTGCAGACTCCCCTTCACTTCTTGTAGTTCTCTGGTGATATTGTCAATGCGTGCATTAGTTGAATCCAGTATTATTTTAACAAATCCTTTAAATTGTTCCTGTTGTTGATTTAGGAGTGTATTGAAAAGTTCGTTTTGTTGTTGTAGCATTTTGTTTACCTGTGTGAGCGTTAAGTAGTCCTCCTCCGGTTTTGAGTCCTGTTTCTGTTTTGGTGGCATGTTGTTGTCCAAAGTATCCTGAGATTGAGGGTTCCCCCTCCTTCTCTTCCCCCTCGCCGTACTGCAGTCACGTGTAAATGGCGAAAAACAACGATGCAGGCAAGCCCGGTGAGCAAAACAGGCAAGCCCGCCGTGTAGCAGCAACTGAGAGACGATCAGGCAAGTCCGGTGCGCAACGACGACGGCGGAACTGGGCAGGCCCGGCGTCGAGTAGCTGCGGCGGTCGATTCACCAGGCAAGCCCCGGTGCGTAGCGATGATGGCAGAGCTGGTCAGGCGCCGCGTCGAGAAGCAGCGACTGTCAATCCAGCTGACGAGCCCGGTAGGCAGCTGCAACCAGAGACCCCGGCCCGCCGAGCGGCAGCGACGGCGAAACAGGCTGGCGACAGCGGAACTGGTGGAACAGGCCCCTGAGCAGCGGCAACGGTTGTTCCGGCATGCAAGCCCGGCTAGCAGTTTCGACGGTGGAACCAGAAGCTCCGGCCCGCCGAACGGCAGCGACGGTGGGACAGGCAAACAGGCACAGTGAGCACGGTGATGGCAGAACTTTGGCGTGTTTAAGGATTTAAAAACGTCGTAAATTAAACGTTGTGAATTAAAACTTACAGACACGGGCCCCGTAACAGGGCCCGATGATGTAGTTTATCTCCATATAATTAATGTCGAGCAGCAAGGCAGCAGCGTCACTTCCTCCTCCTCCTTACGATAATTAAGCTTCAAAGACATCATCAAATATATATAGAATGCAATTTGTAGGCCAATTTATCGAGGGTGGGCCGGGCCAGCACAAAAATGTAGTTGTCATAGTGAGTCAATCACGACTTGTTTGTGTCATGACTAGGGTCATGCAGGGGTAATGTTTGGGTATTGACTCATGACTGGGTCACGCCAGGGTTATGTTTGGGTCATGACCGTGAGGTCAAGTGTCTGTTATGTACCGATGTAACCAGCATCTATAAATCTAGTTTCAACTGGTTTTAGGCTATGTGATGCTATGTGATGTCAGGAGCTATGTGAGGTCAAGAATCTTTACTCTCTTTACTGGATCAACAGCCAACCAGATGTTTCCATGTCAGTATTGTTACCCACATGTCTAGCCACAACCAATGAGATCGATTTAAGCCAAAGTGTATTTAAGCCAAACTGAGAAGTGTGTGTTTTTGTCGGATTATTAATTCTGCTACCACTTTTCCTTTGTGGATCTCCGCAGCCCAAGGGGGCATGGCGTCTCGTGATTCTCGATGCATTCTCATCGTTTTTCGTTTAGTCAAGTTGTGTAAATAAAGAGTTAAAGCCTAATTTGCGTTTGCGCTTCGGGATCCAACCTCCAGCACATGACAGTTTGGCAGTTTTTCACATTCATTCCTGACGCAACCTTCCCATTTTTTATGGGCTCCACTGAAGAGTGCGAGTGGGAATCAAACATGTGTCATGTGCATGACACCTTCAGCCTTTGCACCACACTAGCAGTGTGACCTGGCACAAAATATGTGGTTTAAAAAAAAAAAAAAAAAAAAAAAAAGGACTACTTGGCTGTTTTATGATAGGCTACTGTATATCTCACATGTTGTTCTGTTAAAACGATTGAGGTATTTGTGTGTTTTATTGCTTTTGTACCACATTAGATCCAAACCTATACAATCTTATATGTATTGCACTTAACAACCAAATAACACTAATATGTCCAACCGTTAGCAAATTCTTACTGTATAATCCAAACTGCCTGTGAAACAGAATCAGTCTCTCTCAAAATGTATTCAACTGACCTCCCACACGAAAAACATGTTTGTTGAGCCATTAACGTTGGATTGTGAAAGAGCACAAGCCATTTTCAACACTTTAGATTGGTCAGTTATTTGAAAAAGAATAACATAATTATCCAAGTGGATACTGTCCAATAGGAGTGATTTGTCAAAAGACATGTAATTGACCAAATTTGGACATATGAGATACTAGCAAACTGTAGAGTAACTGTAGAGTATTTAACATGTTGGTCAATTTGTCTCATTGCACGAAACGAGTTTCCACTTTGCTTTGACTGCCGTGGCTTGTTGCAGTAGATGATCTGTGGTTAGGCCAGCGTCACGTGAAGTCGCTTCAAACCAGCGCGGTCTGAGACTGCCTCATCTCCTGCGCCTCCTCTCGGCTGAGCAGGTACTGCAAGCAAAGCGTGTTGGGATATGGTTCAGAGTCAGACATCGGCGCATGTCCTATGCAAAGAAGTTCTCTTTTGTCATTCATCTTAATATAAGTTATAATTTATAATCCAATTAAATTTATGGGGTTGAGCACAATTACTCTGGCAGACTCATTGACTTCGATTTGTTTACATGTCACAGTACATGTACGTTCATTTATCATTTACCACTTTAAAACATAAAAACACTTTGAATACGAGTTTGCTTCCTAACATAATTTCGGCTGCTTCTCTTCCTACGTTCTCTTTAGTGCTTGCCAAAGAAAACGCATCACCATAATAAGCCCATTGATGCTCTACTAAAGTGAGCTCTCGTTTGGTTGAGCGAGATTTGAGCATGCATTGCTGTTGTGTTCATGACTTCTCTGACTTTAAGGTCACATTTTCCGAGCAATTTCCTTCGTGCATTTTTTGCTTTTCCCCTGCACAGAAACTCCACGTGTGCTACTGCTTACTGTCATGTTGTTGATGCTTTCAGAAAGCGCTTCGATTTGCAAAATGGTGCCCCTTGTGATCCCCATCTGCAACACACACACATGCACGTACAAATAGTGGTGAATTATAATGAACTGTGATTTTTGTGTGTGCGTGCACAAGTCAGCAGCCTAGTCAGCCTATATGATGAGGATGGAGGATGAAAGAGATAATGCGGGTGGCTGAGGTCCACTGCTGTGGGATAATGCACTTCAAAGAATAAATTAACACCACTGATTTTTTTTTTTTTTTTTTTTACTGGTGTAAATATATTTTTGAAAAGCACAGGTTTTCATGTCCCCCTTTCCAATAAGGATCTTTTATGCTAAATTAACAAAGCTGCAGCTCTGCATGTTCTATTCACATATTGAAGTCATATTTGCTGCACTGCAAATATGCTGAAAAGCGGACTTCTTATCTTGAGGTCTTCTGTTCACAAGTGAGGGGAGGATGGAGCTGAAGATCGACATGCTGATTGGTGCTATTCTTCACATATTGTCCAAATGGGTTTTGTGGCACGGTACTTTGAAGAGCACATTTCAGATGTGTAGTCAATTAATTTGTCAGTCCAGATTTTCTAATAGTCTCCTTTTGCCAGACTTGTGGTCTGTTAGGTACAATGTAAGATGGCAAGTAGCAAATAGTGTGAAAACATTTCTTCTTGAATGTTAAGTTTGGAACAGAAAAATGGTGAACTGAAATGGGGGGTTTGGGGGGATCAAGTCTTAAAAATATTGATTTATCCTAATTTTACACTTCAAAATGACGTGATAATCTGAACTTCGTCACAAGTTCAACCCCTTATCATAGTTCAACATATGAATGCAGTCTTAAAACGGCAAGATCAAGATTGTGATCCAAAATGGGGTTAAAAAAACACACACATAGTGATAAAGCTACCAATAAATTAGCATGTTATCAGTATAGCTGTGGTTAAAAATACTAATTTTAGGGCTAACATTTGCTAAAAAGCAAACCTGGCAATAAATTTGATTGATTGGACGGTGCGACGTTCTACGTTTGTTTTAACCAATCAAGGCCACGGGTGAAAATTTCATATTCGTTCTTGCTGAAGGGGGGGAAGCACGAACGCCTTACCAGCTAGAAATGCACGAAGCGCCCCTCGCTGTTCACCATTCAACAAGGAAACGGTGAGCAATTCTGCGAGAATAGAATTCATTGCAGCGTCCATTCCATTCGTCCATGTTAGGTTTGTTTGTTAGCTCCGGCGTCGACTTCCTGGTTTCGTCAAAGTTGCATATCCCGCCCCCAAACACAATGTCACTCTGTGATTGGTCCGAACAACTGCGACAGTAATCAGCGGAAAACAGTACAAGATGTATTCTCCGGGGTTTGTGAACTCACAAATACCGCAAGAATTCATCTTGCGAGAGCAAGGTTAGCAACTCTCCATTGGCAGGGGTCAACGCAGCAAGTCACTAACACATGTTGGACAATTTTTACACCGGACACCCTTCATGACACATAATCCCTGTGCCCAGGTCACTGAGAATGTCACCAAAAATGTACTCCAACTTGAGTGCAGAGACAAAATTCAAAGTATAGTATTAGATGGAAACAATGTCATTTAAGTGTCCATTTACAGTACAAATAAATACATTTGAAAATTATTTCCAGTGAGTGAAACAGTCATGAAATCAAGGGTATTTTAGGATTTTAATGTGTGTAACGAAAGCATTCAGACTTTTAAAAATAATTCCCACAGTATTATTTACATACACGCACAAACTTGTTTATTTCAATCGTTCTTCTAATTACATGACATGTAGAGTCCTTCAAAGAAGCATTAATTCATGTAGTACAAAAGGCCATATATACTGCTATAAAATAAAACATTGTACAAAATCAGCTCATCTGTTTCCATAACAACCATTCTCTTTCATGTTTGGCTCTGCAATTACATAAATAGTAAATACAATTCTCTAATAGTAAAAGCAACTATGTCACAAGTTTATTTCAAGCGTGTTGTAAAATAAAACTGCAATCAGGCTGGAAAATAAGTAGAAACGGTGCCCGAGTGAATTTGCACAAATATAAAGTCATGACTTGGTGCACAATGGTGAGAAGAAGCGCTTAATACTATGAATAGAGGCCGAGGTTGCTTTTGTGAAGCACCTGACCAGTAACACATGAAGCCGACTAGATGCATCCTGACAGGCAGCTGTGATTGGAGAGCCGCCACGCAGCTTTATCACAACGTCACTTGTCAAGGCACTGGCTCACATGGATGGGCTGAGTTGAGGAGCACGGGGTGGGGGTGGGATGCAGGCTGAGGTATTGAGGGCTGCGAGCAAAAGGAAGGAACAGCGGTAGTGATTGGCTGCTGCACAATCAAGATGATGGCCACATTTTTCACACACCTGAGATGTGATGGAGAGGCGTCATCGTCTGCCGTCGGGCCTTACCTGCTGCATGCGGCGGTCCGGCTCTCGGTCTACGATGGGACTCGGGCCTCTCAACTTGTTGTTGTTGTTGTAGTAGTGATGATGCACGTGGGTGCCGTTCACTGCTGAGCGTCCCTCAAGAGGCCCGGCTGACTCGATGGGGCAAACGTAGTCTGTGGATTCATCTGGCCGCCGCCTCCGCAAATGCGCCAAGTTTGAGAAGCCCAACTTTTTGGGCTGTGATAGAAAGACGAAAAACACCGTAATTTTGTTACACGGCAAAATTCGTTCCATTACCACACTTGTATCTGAAATTTGCTTTTTGAAATGAATAGGAATGTTACTCATCTGCTGCAGTCTCCCTCAAAAAGTCGTTTTATAAGGAAAGTAGAACTCTGTGGAAGTGTTATTACATTTAATGGGGGAAACTCTTCTAGATGGTGCTCTTGGTTGAAAGATGGAAATTTAGTAAATTTACAGTGCATTAGCCTTTAAACCAAAAGCACTGTAGGCCCACTAATCTAAATACATTATTTTCGTTGAGTCATTTGCTCCCCAAAACGTATAAATATGTTCTATTTTAAATGTATTAAGTGTCCCAAAGACGTATTTATACGTTATGTGTGTTTGTTTTTTGTTTCGTTTTTGCTAGAGCATACAGAAGGCTTTGATGCAGCCCCTCAACTGCAGAGAATGGGGGAAAAAAAATTGTATTAATTTCAAAAGTATATTTGTATCGGTTTCCATTATGCAGCAATTAGCATTAGAATATAGCTAAGTTTCATCATTATTCACAAACCTGTTGAAAACCCTGACAAAAAGAGCTTTTTGCAACATGGTTCTGGCAGATCTCTTATACTCTGCTGCTACCTACTGGCTGTTTTTTTGTAATAATTACCATTGCTTTAAGCGACAGCTTCAGGTCAGAAGCTGCATCAAAGTCTTCTGTATGCTCTAATATAAAAACAAAAAGTATAAAAACGTATAAATACGTTTTTGGGAGTGCAGGACAAAATACTAAAAAACGTATTGACACGTTTTTGGGTTTGAATGAGTTAACCTGGGATCAATCGAACTCTAGGAGTTCGCCAAAGGTCAAGAAACGCACCAGACTCATATGATTCGTGATGACGCCCTGATTGATGGTACATCGTCTGATTTCTTTATTATTTTAGTCCTTCATAACAACTGTGTTGAGCAAAAAAAAAGATGAATATGTGCAATTTGAATTCACAAGTATAATGAAACGTATGGCGTTCCACAGGGTTCAATTCTGGGGCCTCTGTTGCTTTTCATTATTATCTGCTGCTGTGACTAATTTAAGGTGGTGTCTAAATATAGAGTTGAGTTGCGTGATGGGAGTTAAGCTTGGTTTATGTGTGCTTGTTTCTTTCCTTTGGAAGTCCAGTGAAGAGGATTGCGGCTGTGAGGAGGAGCAGAGAAGTTCCGGCCTCACTTTATTATCACACTGCAAATGTGTGGAGCTTAAACTGAGCTGACGCAATGAGGATAAAGGTGCTTTCTCTCCCACGTACAAGGAGAGATGCGGGTTTCCTCTTACACAACTGTTTTTCCTCCCTCCATTCTGTAACATACAATTTTCTTGCATCTCACCTTGACTTTGGCAGTGATGCTGAGCGGCGTGTAGCTCACTGCCTCTGTGTACTCTCTCTTCTCCCGCTGGGCTTGTGCTCCTACCAGGTTGCCGAAATTGGTGCTTAAGTGGCGTCGCAGCAGCGTTTTCTGAGGAGGGATGTTAAGCAGCATGGCCAGCGAGTCGGAATTAAACCGAGGCTCCAGCATCTAATTACAAAAGAGGCACCACACAGCAGAGTTCATTCCGGAAACTTGCGTCCGAACCTCGCGCGAGCAAACTCACTATCAGTCCTCCGTGAACTCCACTGCCTCGCAAGTTGGGGGCGTATTCTGCCAGGTCGACAGATCTGAGCCACTCCATGACTCGATGGTTGGACCACTGGATCACTTCACTGGGGGCAAACTGGTTGTGAACCTGCAGCGTAGAATTGAATTTCCGTTTGTTTCTGTTTGAGCAACATGCACATATTTGGTACTGACCTCCGTGCCAGGCCTGCGCTTGAGGCAGTAAGGGTTGAACTTGTTTACATGTAACACGTGAATAGCACACTTGATGCTGAGATGATGAAGCTGGCTGGTCACTTTTAAGACTAACAAGTCATTCTGAGACAAAGAGATGGAAACGTCAAGTGGTTTATTTGACATGAATATCATGCTGTTTCATTTTCCGGACTACTTACCACAGTGAGGTACTGCAACATCTGTCCATCCACTCTTCCTTCGTTAAATTGGTCTTTATACTGAGGAAGGCCGATGTCATCTAGCCAGCCTTTAGAACATCACATGTCACATTAATTGACATGTCAAGTAGACTGGGGAACAACTTTGTGTTTGGGTAATCTGTTGAGTTATTGACTTTTATGATGATTAAACTAAAAGTGGCATTCTGATTCCAAAATTGCGGTCACTTTTTTTTTTTTCTAGCATACCAAGTTCTTTCTCCAGGCAATATTCCACTGATTAGCTGCTGTAGTAAGACTGTAGTAAGAAGAGCTGATTACGATTGGTGCTAGTTTAACCTTGGCCATACATATAAGCTCTATTTAGTTTTTTTTTTTTTAACATACATTAGCACTGCTCGATTATGGAGAAACAATAATAATCCTGATTATTTTGGCAATGATTGAAATCACGATTTTTCAAAATTATTTATTTTTTGGTACAAAACAAGAAAATGTTTAAGCCTTTAAAAATATTAAGACCAATTAAAATAGAAACACTATAATTATGACATTCTTTTGGGCCAAACAGAATTTATAATAAAATATATTTATAATAATATTTATTTATTTACTTATTTATGTTTGCAAAAATTGCACTGTGCAGCAGGATGATCAATTATCTATTGACACAAAACAAGACGTTCAAATGCAATATACAAATAAAAAAAAATATTAAAACAAAATTCGTTGAAACACTAAAATTATGCTTTTGGATGAAACTAAATTTATTAAATTAGTTATTTAAAAAAAAAAAAAAAGAGTGCAAATGTATTACTTTAAAGCAACTCAAATATTAGTATTAATGATCTTTTTAAACGATTATGCTGATTTTGTAATTGTGGAGTGTCATAATTAAAATGAAAATTGAATTTCAATTATTTGCACAGCCCTAGCATACATACATTTATTTATTTTTATTTTTAAGAAAATGGGAATTCTGTGCAACCTAAAAAACTTGATGTGTTAGAGGAAAAATTCCACACCCAAAAATTATTTAAAAACAGTTGTCAGACATAACCACAAAAATTATGTTCCCCAGTGTTATTGTCAGTAAGATGACGAAGATTTTTGTACTTACGAGTGACCCAGAGGTAATCGAGCTCAGCCGACTTCTCGTGCTGCTTGCTGTTAAACGTTTTGATCGCTAAATGGAGTTTCTTCCTGTGCAATGGATTTTTCATCCCGATTTCCTACAGATAGGAAAAGGTGCAATTCATTTTTTTGTCACCGCGACATACGTTCAATGGTTAATAACTCATTAAAACTGCACCTGCAAAAAGAAAAAAAAGAAAACATGTTGATGAAAGAGACAGTTGATGAAGCGTAAGGAGGTATGAAGGAAGATGACGTGACATTGTTGAAGGCGGAACTAAAGAGCAGGCTGAAAATCAGAGACAGGTGTTACTAAGTGTCAAGTGAACGGACAAACAACAAGAGCGAAGAGACAGCTACAAATAAAAACAATTAACATGCTGTGCAGAGGAGAAGCCTGGCAGCTGAATGAGCAGATGAGTCACAAGACTGACGATTGTTCTTTGGTGCGTGTTCACATGCGACAAAATTGTTGGTACAGTGCTCACAAATATCATAATTTATGTTTTATTTATTACTCATGTCAGTGACCACTTTGGGCTCTTTTTTTCCCCCCATGAGCAGAGGGGTAACAACAATATTTATTATTATTATTATTATTATTATTATTATTATTATTATTATTATGCGTGCGTGTTTGTGTACCTTTTCTAGGTCTTGTGGGGTAGCAGTCAGTAGAGTTTGACCACTGCTGACCCACTGGTGCGCCATGCTGGCATACTGGCCGAGTCCGATGTCCTCAAGCCATTCACACACCTGATCTGTGTTCCATTTTGAAAAATGCATCTTCAGGTCTCTGAGATTCAAAATGGAGAAACAAGATTTTCATTGGATAAAGGATCATGATGCTGTTGAATTATGGATGCTCTTGAACAATATGAGACATTTAAATGTCTTTATGAAATGTTAATCATATTAAATGTTGATTAAAACAATATTAAATCTAAACTATATTAGAATCTGGTTAATGTGCTTATAAATTAACAGTAAATGTGTTGATCGAAAATACTCTAAATGGATTTTAAGGACTTTACCCAGCCCAGGAAATAGGACAATTTTCTCAAATTCACTTTTTAAATGATGATAAATATTTATCAAAGTCTTAACCATTAGTAGGCTAACAAACAGATCATTGTTACAGATTAAAAAAAAAAAAAAAAAAAAAAAAAAAAAAAAAGCATGACAAAGTGATCTAAATCCCCTAACTCACATTTTTGTTAAAATTGAAGAAGTAAAGTAACAAGAGCTAAATGTTTTTCGTACCGAATGTTCCCTGACCGTGCCTGTCTTGGTCCAGTTGTACTTCTGGCGCCACCCCGCTTGAAATCGCCAAACTCTGGGTCATGTATCTGGACCGGACTACCTGACTGACTACGACGGATCCTGCAAAGAGAGAGAGGGAGAGAAAAAACAAAAACAAGACAAGGACTGAAAACAATCAAAGATATCAAAAATAAAAAATCCGGAATAATTGAGCAAATGCTCCGTTTTACTGCAATGACTTACAACCCCCACAGCTTCTTTATGCCTCTTTGACTTTTCCTGTTTTCGGGTGAAATAGGAGAATGCTGCCCAGAGTCCATTCCCGACGACAGAGGGGACTGCTGATCTGACAATATGCACTCATCTAGCTGCTCTGAACATGCTGTCAGACAAGAACAAACAAAAGGATTAGAATTATTTACATAATACAATAAAGTGTAACTGCACATCCACTACAGTAGGTGGCATTGGCACTCTCTTTGACAGAGCATGTGCAAGGAGTATCAGCTCCTCTAGCAACAATTTTATAGACAAATGATACTAATTATAGTTGCGGTACAGTGTGTGTGTGCGTGTGTGTGTGGGGTGATGGGGGGGTGCGAAATATGTTCGTCTTTGGGGGGGGAGGGGCGTTTAAAAAAATATTGAGAAGCACTGGCCTAGTCAAAAAAAGCTACTCTGGAGTCATGTGGTGCCTCATTTGAGAGGTTTGTCCAATAATCAGCACATTTAGATTTTTTTTTCAAACATCCAATTTCTAGTACTTACTTTGTTCAGGGTAGCTGGAGAATATCCCACAGTAAATTTTACTCTAAACAGAGTCTATTTGATCCCATTTTAAACGGACTAAAATTTTACAGTTGGGAGAGAATAAAAAAAAAAAAAAAAAAAGAAACTTCAGGTTGTGAGACAGCCAATCTACTCACGGAGCCATGCAGCTCCTACTGTGTGTTGGTATAGTTCTCGTGTCAACTGGAATCTTTCTAACTCTAGGACCAAAACGTTGTTTTTGGTCTCCTTTTGGATATAAGCAAATAGTAGGAGTGGCATAGCTCAGGTGGTAGAGTGGCAGACTCCCAAGCTGAAGGTCATGAGTTCCTTCTTCAACCATTGTGTAACATAAAAAAACAAAAAAACAAAAAAAATAAATAAACAAAAATAAAGTAAAAATTAGTCAAAATCTCTCCTTGTAAAATGTCCTTAGAATTTCTGAGTGGAAACATCTTTAATAGGTTTTTTTGATTTGATTTGATTTGATTTGATTTGATTTGATTTGTTCATTTTTCCTTTCGGACAGCATTGTGACAATCAAACATTTCATCATACAATTTTGACATATAATAACCGAAAAGAAAAAGTGCTGGCAGGAAGAAGCATAAAGCTTATAAATTCCCGCCCCCATACTAAACTAGGACGCATAAAATCAAGCAGTAGTAGTTAAGAATCAGCAGAGATGATAAAATTTCACTCAGTTCATCAAGTCCATGAAGTTAGTTTTCCAGTTGATTACATTCGGAGACTTTTAATTCAGGCAAATGGATCATTGAGGGTTCAATCAGTTCATCTTCACCAGTGATTTGATCGCATGTAGTTCATGACAGAAGATTCGTTCCAATAGTTTGTTGATCACTTGTTGATTAATACCATGTGGATTATCACAGTCCAGCAGCTTTAGATAACTGAGCATAGTGAAAACCATGTGTCCGACACCTTCTTCAGTCAGATCATGGGATAGACAAATGATCTCATAAACACACAAAATTTACTTTAAATATTTTACTCTCTTCCAAGTGTAAATTTTACTCTGTTTAGAGTGGGACCAAATAGACTGTTTGGAGTAAAATGTGCCGTGTAGAGTCTACAGAATGCTGACCATGTGGATGAAGGGTTGCCAGTTGATGGCAGGACACATTGCAACAGATAACAATTCACATACAGAACATGCTCAACTACAGTCAATGAACAAGAATGGCTCCCACATTGGTTGCATGAACAACTACGAATACCATGGACTCTTTTTTTGTCATGCACTGATCGCCTACCAAATAGATGGCGAATCAATTGCTAGTTTATGATAAAATCAAATACACGGTTTATTTATGTGCATATTTCCATGAGTAATAGTGGTGCACAGATGAATTATGCAATACCCACCAGTGTAATAATGATCATACTTTCCCGGAGATCCTGAGCCAGGTAAGTAAAAAGTGAGAAGGAAACAAAACCAGACATTAGTCACGCCCCCAAAGACTTCATATGTTGATTGTGCAAACAAGCAAACCAGTGAGCCTTAATGCTGCAGTGCTAACTTGAGCAAAATGACTCACAAAGTTTGCAATTAATGTTTATTTATCAGACACTACTGCATTGTTATCTGTACACGAGTATTTCTCTGCAATACGCATGTTCATCTATCAACACTAAAAAATAAGGTCATGCCATACCTGCATGCAGTGTTTGCCCTTAATTTGTCTGCTACATCACCACCGACTAAAATATGGGTTTAACAAGGTGCTAGAATAAACTTCATTAGCTTTAATTATCTTACTAGGTGCTAAATTGTATGTTTGTTTTTTTTTGTTAATGTATTGCTTTCATTCCTCAACACGATCCTGCCCTACACTGACGCTAAGATTCTGCCGCATGAGTCACCGAGAGCGAGCGGGATGTCAGGTCACATGCTTGCTTGTTTGTTTATTTGGGATACTTAACCTAAAATGATGTGCACACATCTTTAAAGCCCCCGGCCCCTTCATATCTATTTTCTGGAATGAGCCTTATGACGCAGTGTTGCTTTGACTTCGCCTTGGAGGTGTATGACATTCATAAAAACATCTGCCACTGCGCTCTGGCTGCACCCCCCCACAATAACAGATAGAATATGAAGCGGACTTTGCTTGTGAAATTTCTGAATGACGATGGATTTTTGATGTAGCGACTTGAGCATACAGTACCTAAAACTGGAGCACTGGCGCTCCGGAAGCGAACTGTAGCCAGAAAAACAAGGAAAGGGGAAAACAATCCAACAGAAAAGCAGGCAGGAGGATGAGATAGCGCACAAGAGGAAAGCATGTTGAAGCCACAGGTAGGTGACAGAGTCAGTCAGACGTTACCTGCAATCAAACCTGAGCAATGTTACCAATTGATTTATTATCCTTTATTTCGGTTTAGTCGCTGCACATTGTTGACACCATTCTTTTCCTGTATTTTGTGTGCATGCACATTTAAGATCAGTAAATGAAAATCATTATCAGATATGGGTTACTTAACTCATTCACTTCCAGCCATTCCCTCCCTTCACTCCCGGCTGTTTTACTGCATTTTGACTGATTTTGCAACGCCCATAGAGTATTGTGTTTTTTGGCAATAAAAACATGGAACCTAACAAAACAAAAGTTAGTCTCTATATTATATTTCTATCTGTTGATGTTTTGCAGCAATTAGCATTATAATATAGCTAAGTTTAATCATTATTCACATTTCTGTTTAGAATTGTGGGGGAACAGCTTGTTTTCAACATGGCTCTTGTTGATCTCTTATACTCTGCTGCTGCTGCTACCTGCTGGCCGTTTTTGTAATTATTACCATTTTTTCACCCATTCACTGTAGTTGAGAGGCCGTATCAAAGCCTTCTGTATGATCTCGCATAAAAAAACAAACAAAAAAAACATAACGTAAAACGTTAAATACGCCTTTGGGACACTTAAAACATTTAAAATAGACGTATTTATACGTTTTTGGGAGCAAATGAGTTAAAAATACAGTGATAGTAAAAAAACAACAACAACAACAACAACAACAACAAGTATTTAGTCATTAAATACAAATTAGGCACCCATCACATATTATGTATGTAGCTAATCCAAAGTTGAAAGTGGAAAGCAGCAGTTGTAGAAACTCACTTAGACTGTAGTCCTGGTTGTGACTATGGACAGGTGAAAACCTTACTGGAGATAAATACTCGTCTTCTCGTTCTCTGTCACCATTCAGCTTGGTCCTTAGCTCACCTTTTCGACACAGCTTCCCTGGCAGTGTCTGGTACTTGTTCAGCTCCATGTGCGCATTCTGTCAAAGACACATTTTTGTTTGTTTGTTGTCTTTCAATAGGGAGCTTAAAATTTAGTCAAATCAACTGTCATAGCCTCGAGAGTGTTTCAAAGAGCTTTCTTTCTGATGTGTGGTTAACATGCTACTATGCGAATACTGATGACTGCAAATATATGTCAAGAGTTCGCCTTTGGTCAGCGCACAACACGCATCCCATTTGATCAAGACCGCGATTTGATGTTGTGCTCTGCTCTGTTGCATAACAGCAGGGGTGCATGTGGGATGTTGCATCAAAGTCATTGGGGCTAGGAGGAAATACAAGGAGAAAGGCCAACAGAAAAAAAGAAGAGCTGGGAGGCAGCCATGATGCTAAACATTTTTGACAGCTACTTCATGTGGATCATACACTGTATCATTATGTAAAGGGAATTTACCAACTTGGTGTGTTAAATGTAAAAAAAAAAATATTGCATCAAATATATGTTAATAGTAGGGGTGTGTCGTGTTCTTTCTCTCACAGCTCCACTGTGGAGTGTGACTCTATTTTTGTATTTTTATAGAAAACAACTACTGTAAATAGACCTTAATGTGTTATGCAATCAACCAATTTACATTCTGTTTATTTATGAAGCAGCATGTTAGATTGTGTTATGCCATGCAGCAGACCAGTACCTCTCCCCCTACGTCTGAATCAAGTTCATCTGGCAGGATCTCTACAGGCTACCGGCCCGCACAAACACACACACATGCAAGCATAAAGAACAAATTCAGTTAGCATGTTAAAATAAGAAGCATCTATAAATACAATAATAATGCTTTGCATTGATTAGTTCAATTAGATTAACAACAAAATGGCAGTCAAACAAGCAGTAATAAATTGTGAGAACCTTTTGTAAAGATCTACTCTGCAATTCCTCAAGACTGCTTGACTGCAACCTGCGCTGATGCCTGAGGGGGGACAAAAAAATTATTTTATGATCGTCTCAACTTATCTTTGTTTTTGTATGTGCTCTCAATGGAAGCCGAGCAGTGAATCCTCACCATAATCCATTGAAGAGGTGTGTATCGCCAGTTGGAAGTGACATGTCCACAGAGTTCTGAAAACTAAAATAAATGGCACTCAATCGACATCCGAGATCCACAGTACATTACGGGAAGTGTGATATTTCAATGGGTGAATGTATACCATGAATCCAGTTCTCTCTGAAAAGGTGATGAGGACAACATAAGTGGCGAAGATCCTCTTGATGACATCTATGGAAAAAAAAAAATAAATCATTTGTTATTTCTAAAATGGCCATCCAGATTCTACGCCACTTTCTTCCACTTTGTCCCGGCTGACTAAAGGTGAAAGTTGGGCGACTCAGTGTACCGGTTGGCGGTCCATAACGAGGTGATTGTGAAAAGAGGGTTCAGTCGGAATTGATCCCATGTCAGCTACACTTAAGTCAGCTACGTGAACCATTACACAAGCAACCGTGCCATCTTTATAACATTGCTTTCCCCTGAAAAATGGCGCCATTCTATAGTGATGGAATACAAAGCAATTTGAAATTTCTACAGGTTAATGAATGGTATGTTTGCTTATTGAACAATTTGAACATATAAACAGGTAGCATAAAAATAAAAATAAATACATTAAAAGAAGAAAGAAGAAAGAAAAACCTTATTCAGTCATCATTAGTCATGTTTTATATGTTCAAAAGGGTGTAGGAAGAAGTTACTAATTCTTTGTATGTTTTGACTTACAGTATTTCATTATTGATACAATAATAGGTTAATATATTTCAATGACAAAAAGTATAAACCTGCTCGTGTATACAAGTGCACTTTGACATGTGTGTACATTTGCCAGCAACATTTGTACATGAAATTCATAGGCATGCACCATAAAATAGTTATAAATCATATTCTCATACTCAGATATACAATTTTCATTACACTCATAGATAAAACAGAATTTACAACATTTCTGAAATTTTACCAGCTCATGTCTGATTTAAGTAATTTTCTTGAACTTTGCTTTTAAATATATATTTTTTTAAACTCAACAAGTGACTAACATCTTGTTAGCTCTTTGACTGCCACACGTTATAAAAACAAAACAAAAAAATCCACAGTGCCAGCCGCTTTCGAGCATTTTAACTCATCTTTCAAGGCAAAAAGAATATCGTTTGCCTTTACTACATGTACAATTTGGCTACTAAACGAAAGATCGCATTCCATTCATCGGAATTTTACTAATCATTATTAAACGTCTTTGGCAGTCAAAGTTAAGTTAGTCCCAAAATTATTCCACAAATTAACACCTCTTACAGAAACACACCTTTGCTTCATATTTGTTCTTGTTTTGATTTTTTTTGTAGACACTTATGTCATAAGGAGTCTCTCTAATTTCAAAACGCTTCTGAGTACTGTGGCAGTGTAGATTATTGTATGCTTTGTACTAGGGATGGGCGAGTACCGATACCAGGTATCGGTATCGGGCCGATACCAGCCTTTTTTCAAGTACTCGAGTACTCGTGACGCAGATGAGTACAAGCGACCGATGGCAGAGGAGGAAGACGTTAAGTGAGTCCTCCTTGCCTGTAACTGGCGCTAGCTTGCAGCAGTTTTTCACCAAAACTTTACCGGTTTGGAAATACCTCAAAATTGTGAATCTTAAACTAAAAGGGCATTTTTGTGTTTTATTTTGAGCGTTAAGACTATTGAAGAGGGACTGTGCTGTTTTTTTTTGTCAAAATTAAACGAAATATATTTGTTTAAAAATATCTTTTAGTGATTTTTTTTTATTTGTCAAAATGTAATACTGGTATCGGCAGTTGGTATCGGTATCGGTGAGTACTCAGGGTCTGAGTATCGGTATCGGTCTGAAAAAAAAGTGGTATCGAACATCCCTACTTTGTACATTTATTTGTGCTATTTTAAACTCAACTAAGTCATAAAATGTCATTGTATTTAATTTAATAAATATTGAACGTGTTGGTTCTCTCTATTTTGATTGATTATTAATTCTTATAGTTCTTTTTTTGCAGTTTGAAAACAGGGTCAGTATTATAGGTCAGATATGGTAATAATTTTGAACCTTACCTCTGACCTGTACATATCACAGTGGGCTTTGTGTGCGATGGCTCTGACTTTCAAACTGCCACTCAGCTCCTCCTCACTACTTCCTAGATGGCACAAAAAGAACACTTCAACATGTGCAAGTTTTTACTCACTATGTGTTATTCTTACCATGCGTGAGCGCCATCAGCTCATTAATCTTTCGATACTGGCCAAGCAGATTCGTCAGCTCTTCAATACGCCGCGTCTGTTCATGCAAACCAGGTGGGAATTTCAATTGTCAAAATATCGCTCAAAAAGTGGAACAATTACGTTTTATTACCTTTTCATCGTTTGAAGCCAAAAGAGACTCCATGCCCACCTTCAATCTCTGGTATTCGTGGTCTAAAAAACACGAGCCATGCAACTTATTTTCATACATGCGAGCTCGTGTCAAGTTCATTTCAAGCGTCTGATGATGTTTGTGGGAGACATGACAACCATGCTAATATGACGCAACAAACAAACAATGCATGCTGACAGGAAGCACAACTACATGTCATCTGAGAAAAAAAAAAAAAGAAGTGTGAAATTACTTTCCTAATGGAGTGGGCATTCACTTACTTAAAACTAAAAACATGAGGCAGCAACTGTGCTATATGATGGCATGCAGGCTGTAGAGGACAAAGACGACCTTCCAATTGACCTCTAAAGCCATGCGGTCAGATTTGCATATTCATACTTACCAGTCACAGCATTATGACAATTTCCACAAAATTTTGATGCAGTACAGTTACATTTTACACCGCTAGAAATTAGTGGCCTAAAGTCAAACCAACTGTACCTGTAATATTCTGCTATTATATTCATTATCAAGAGATGTGAAATAGTCACAGTGACGCAGTTTACAATGGCAGAGTGTCATGAAACTTCCTCATTGGAACTCTGATTACAACATGCAGACTCAACAACAGGAAAGACACAACTTGTGTTGGAGCAACAGGCAGATGAGCTGAATGGAAATGAGAGCAATGGACTTTGTTGCCTTACATTTGTTTATCAGTTGTTTGATATACACCTCCTCTACAGCAGAGGGCAGCATACAGTCAAGAAAACGTCAAATATAAGCAGGGCAAAGTTGTTAAGATGTCGAAGTCAGTTGAAAGACAAGTAATTCAAGTTGACAGACGGGCGTACACACACTGGCACACATTTACAACATTCACCCTGAACTGTAGATCTGATGTGACAGTCAGGCTGACATCAGCATGTACCTCGCTCTGCGTTGTCATTGGCTGTGCTGCCTCTGGCCAGAAGTTGGGTCTGCAGGCATTCGATCTCAGCATCTTTGGAGGCAAGGAGCTGCTGCAGGTCTGAGATTTCAGCCTGTGGAGGCAGAGGAGCAGAACAAAATTCATCTAGTCAGTCTTCCATGTCTTTGGGTACACGGAAGTACGCTTCCCAGAAACCAAAAAAAAACCTAGTCTGTGATATATCGTGCTGTGCACCAATGGGTGGTGATTCAGACGTTCGTTTGAGTGGCAAATCAAAAATCGAATCATAATTTGTGGACACGGCTTGCTCTATGCTCTCTGCAGCTAGCCACTGTACCATGTAGCATGCAGGCTAACCCATAAAGCATTCAGGATGTTTGCCGCGAGGACCACTATTTTACAACACTAATAGATTCTACCGTGTGAGATTCTATTTAAGGTGACCCTGAAATTTAAAAGAACAACTATTATGTAGATAGAACAATGTGGCAGCAGTGTATCTGCTGATTATAATAATACATTTTCAAATCATTTGATATCAGGGATTTGTAAAATACTTTGGACACCATATGGCGTCGATAAAGTGCTACAGTATATACGTCTTCACCATTTATTCGTTAAAGATCAAATTGTATTTGATTTCCAGGAAATACATATTTAATACACTTGGAAATATGTCAGATTAAGTTACGAATCCAACCGGAATTCCTTTGCTGAGGTCTGCACGATTAGTGAGACGGGATAAGTGTTGCCTACTCCCCAGTAAGGAATGTCGCTATTAGCTGTCCTAAAAAGTCGCTACAAGTCGCTAAATGATGTCATTGCCTAATTTGCATAATTGGGAATTTGCATGTAATAGTAATGAACACGGGCGGCACGGTGAATGAGTTGTTAGCACGTCCGCCTCCCTGTACTGAGGACTCGGGTTCGAGTCCAGGCTCCGGCCTTCCTGAGTGGAGTTTGCATGTTCTCCCCGTGCCTGCGTGGGTCTTCTCCGGGTACTCCGATTCCAAAGACATGCATGGCAGGTTAATTGGGTGCTCCGAATTGTCCCTAGGTGTGCTTGTGAGTGTGGATGGTTGTTCGTCTCTGTGTGAACTGCGATTGGCTGGCAACCAGTTCAGGGTGTACCCCACCTACTGCCCAAATCCGGCTGGGATAGGCTTCAGCACCCCTAAAATCCTTGTGAGTCTCAAGCGGTTAAGAAAATGGATGGACGGATAGGAATGAAGACTGCAGGAGATAGCAATAACGTTGTAGGAGAGGCAAAAAGTGAGGAAAAAAACAAAAAACAAAACACCCTAAATAATAATAATAATAACAAAAGTTACTAGATTTACCGCTAGTTGCTTTTGAGAGAAAAAAAAAAAAAAAAGTTGCCAAGAGGCTTTGGAAAGCCGCCAGATTTAGTGCGAAAGTTGCCAAGTTGGCAAAACTGATCATCAGACCCATGTCAGCTGCAGATCATGGGTCCTCCAAACAAGTATAATGACCCAAAAAAACACAGCTAAAAAAACAAAACAATAAACTTGCGTAGAAACAAAATACTGGACAGCAATCCCCATGGCTGTCATTTTCCATATGAGCGTATATCTAGGATGTTTATGTTCTTGTAGCGTGTCAGAACTTTCTTCTTTTAGCTGTTTGCTAAAAGCCTTAAAAGAGCATAGTGTCTGGGTGGCCTGTTCAGTATTAGTGAAACTCTAGGTACTTAGAGTATTGCAGTACTGTGGTCTACATTCCTATTTTTTCTCTATTCATTTCAATATTATTAGAAAATTAAGTGGCATATACACCATTAGAATACAACAAAAATGACTAATTGTGTGTAACCGAATTTTTTTGATTGCAATAATTGCCTGTTTACTATTCTCAGTACCATTTTTTGTCCAGGCCAGTTTCATATATATATATATATATATATATATATATATATATATATTTTTTTTATTTTCATTTCTTTTCTAAAATAATGACATTTGACTACAAAAATAACACATTATATATTGATAAATTTTAGTAAATTACTGGTCAGTTATAAATTACCATGAATTTGCGGGATTAATTTTCTTTATGCGAGTATGTGGGCTTTAGAAAGTACTCGAGTGGGTTTTGTGTCATTTCATGAGCAGGCATTTGCAACAGGTTTGCATGTTGGTCACACGTTTATCTGCTAATTCCCTCTCCCATGGAAATTGTAAAAAAAAAAAAAATGCTTATGTAACATGAAATGACTAAATCTAGTTCTCAACATCTGTACACCAAGTACCACCTTAAAATATGCAGCAAGAAAAGGTTTATGTTGTACAGTGACAAAAAAAACACTTCAAAACATTTTAAAGATTAGAAAGAGGAGGAAAGCGCATACGAGACAACAGGGTGTGGCATATTAGGCAGGCCGAAAAGGAAACAAGAGAAAAAGATCCAGAAAAGCAGGAGCCAGAAAAAGAGGAAGGGGAGGCACCTGTGCGCTGCGCCATCGCTCTTCCCACTGTTGCTTCTCCAGCTGTGTGTGCCCCACAGTCAGCTTGAGACTGGAGAGCTGAGTCATGAGCGACTGGTAACACACATGCAGAGAGTAAGAGATGGAGAGCTAGAGGGGAGACAAAGCGACATACACACAGGAAGAGGGTAATGATGGGGGAGATTTCAAGATGGAGAGAAAAGTGAGAGCGGGTCGCATGGATGGGTTTAGAGAGAAGACAGTAAAGGAGAGAGGAGGGGCAGAAGGAAGCAATGTGAGCACAGAGGATGCCGTGGCACTCAAACATTTTGTTAGGTGGAAGTGGGCTGATTGCACATGCAGTTAACTTTTGTTGCCCTAACTTGACTGCTGCAGCGTTTCTAGATATTTAAACATTCCTATTATACACTGAAAAAAAAAACATAAGTATTTGAGAGTTTGAAAGGAAAATAAATGGGCTTTATGAAAACATTTATAAGTTCTTCAGAATTTCATTTAGGCTTCTTTTATGGTGAATTCACAAAAATATTTCGAACAGAGGATCATCATAGTTGCAATTTAAAGCAAAACTCTTAATCATTTTAATCTCTGTATTATGACTTTTGACCCCCTCACGGATATCCATTGTTTTGTTATATAATAAAGAATCTTTAACTCCGATAAAATTTCAATAATGTTCCCTAAAGTTATGTTCTATGTGCCCCCACTAGTCTTAACACTGTATTATGATTAATATTGTGTTTTTGAGATATGAATTAAGCAAGAAAAATCCTCCCGTTTTGCCATCTCATGGGGCAGCCATTTTGTCATGCACTGCCACTTGCTGTCAACTGAAAATGGCATCACATTTACCTGAACCCTTAGGCACTGTGATGTCATTGTCAGTCAACAGCAAGTATAAGACAAAATGTACACCCCTTAAAAATTATGGGAGGATTTTTCGGCTTAATTTATAATCCACAAAAATATTAATCAGAATATCATGTTAAGTCTAGTGGGGTGCATAAAACATATGATAGACTTTGCCCTTACATTGGTTGTGTTGTAGTTTCATATATTAAAGCACTGATACAGTATTTGCTCATGATGCATGCACTGTACCTTGGTGACTCGAAGTTGCCTTTCATACTGTCCCTTCTCTCCCTCCAGCTCATCCACTTTATTCTTCAACTGCTTCAATTCTTGAAATAAATCCTGCAGCGAAAACATGAACCCAAAAATGGTCATTCAAACAACTTCACCTACGTAATTATTGGCAGGGTTGAAAAAAAACGGTCAAATAGATGTGTAATTCTGTTGTCAAACTGGGTACATGCTAAGATAGGAGGGAATTTATACAGCAGGTTAACACTCAGCAGTTGTAAAGGTCTCCCCAGCCAGAAACTGTGGTTAATCGAGGAACCCTGATCACTCGCAAATAGCCACCAGCACGTGCGGTTATCAAAGACAGGGGGACGTCTGAACCCGAGAAGTGGTCACAGGTATGAAGATGAAGAGGCTGCACATCAGAAACACCATTGGTAATATCTAATTTACAGGTCAACAGCTATTTTGAGAGTATGACATCTTTATTTGGCAATCTTCACTTTCCCATAAACCGAATTAGTATGAAGATTCTGCCATGCAAACACACAACAAATAAAGTTACTTGATATGGTTGCTTTCAAGTTAGAGAGATGCTCATATATGGTACCATGACCTGGAACACAAATACTACAGGAAGTGACTCATAAGTGTTACTGTTGTTGGAGTTCCCACAGCCATTTGCCATCAGCTCAAAAATGGAAGAGAAGTATGTGAAAAACCACGTCTCCATTTCTGCAAGAACCACAGCACCTCTCAACCCAAACGTCCTACAGAAATTAACACTGCAGACATAGCAAAAGTTGTTAGTTTGATTTTCTGGAAATGTTTAAAAAAACAGGTGCAGTGTGGACTGGTTAAAGTGGGAGAGGCGAAGATGCAAGGAGATTTGGGAGGGGTGCATCAGACGGTAAGAAAGTCATCCATCAAGTCTCCCTACATTTGCAGTCAATCCACCGTTGTGATTCCAAGCAGCGGAACCACACGGGCTCAGGTTTGTGTCGCCGAGCCTGACCACAGGGCTTTGACACCGGGCTTGGTCGGCACGTGGCTCTTCACGCTGGGCGTTACCGTCTTCCAGGGCCCTCTTCTCCTGAATGCGAGTGCTGATTTCCTCCTGAAACCTGCACATCTGCTCCTGGAGCTCACTGATGAGATTTACCACACACTGGAGGGAGCCCATGAACCGTGGCCGACAAGTCAATGAGTGGTGGTAGAGCAGGAAATTGATGAGATAGGAAAAATACAAATGAAACGGTCAGTGGCAATGTCAAACATGGGATTGTTGCTACCCTAGCAGCCCTTGGAACTGTGGGTGACCTGAGAAAAACAAACTTAAAGATGTAAAAACAACCACCATGGCCGAATTTGAAGCAGAAAGTGGAAAAAAAAATAACAGTCACAGATAAACCATCCATCCATCCATCCATATAAGCACAAATCCCAAAACTACTGTCACAAAATATATAATACACACAACTAAAGATACAGTGAAAAAAAAAACCAACCAAACAAACAAACAAACAAAAACCAATAATTATTTTGAATTTTTCCAAAGAAGTGATTTTTTATTTATTTATCCATCCATCCATTTTCTGAACTCCTCACAAGGGTCGCGGGGGGTGCTGGAGCCTATCTCAGCTGGCTTCGAGCAGTAGGCGGAGTACACCTTGAACTGGTCGCCAGCCAATCACAGGGCACACAGAGACGAACAACCATCCACACGCACATGCACACCTAGGGACAATTCGGAGCGCCCAATTAATCTGCCATGCATGTCTTTGGAATGTGGGAGGAGACCGGAGTACCCGGAGAAGACCCACGCAGGCACGGGGAGAACATGCAAACTCCACCCAGGAAGGCCGGAGCCCGGACTCGAACCCAAGTCCTCAGTACAGGGAGGTGGACGTGCTAACCACTCTGCATGTGGATGGTTGGTCGTCTCTGTGTGCCCTGCGATTGGCTGGCAACCAGTTCAGGGTATACGCCGCCTACTGCCCATGGCCAGCTGGGATAGGACCCAGCAACCCCCGCGACCATTGTGAGGAGTAAGCGGTTCAGAAAAGGGATGGATGGAAGATATTTATAAGTACAAACATTCAAGTTATGTTTAACAACCCCCACATCATTCATCACTTGATTATTTGTTGACCAATGTAGCTGGCAGAGCAAATTTGACATTTGCTGGCCAACGTATCCTCTGGCAATGGCTGTGGATGCCATGTGATGCCTTAACACTCACAAACGTCCACACTACAAGTGAAGCTTTGTGGAAGATTGGAAGAGCAGCTGGGTGTCACGATGTGTAAACTCAACACAAGACAAGCAAAACAGCTAAACAGTATTGGTTAACGCATGTTAGTGTTCGTGTGTTACACACAACACAAAATAAGTTGGCACACATCAAAAGCAGAGAAACAGATGACGGGCCATAAACCCACTACCTATTATTGTCCATGCATTCATTCTGTGTACCACGTTAGTTTAGTATTTTAATTGTTATTTTTAAAAAAAATTCAAAACTACAAACATTGCATTAAGTGTAATGTTTGGTGTATCTTGCACTCATTAGGTATGGAACCGATTTGAAAAACGGTTGGGGTCGACTGTTCCATCAGTTCATAGGCACAAACAATTCTTTTTCTTATTTCTTAAAGCGACAGTGTGTAGAATTTAGTGCCATCTAGTGGTGAACCGAGAGAAAGCAATGACCTAAGTTTGAAGCGTGTGCACTTTGAAGCCTCAGAGAGACCGCACTTCGTAAGCCTACCACCAATTACGTTTGAGAAGAGAGGCTAACGTCAAACATTTTCTAAATATCATAGATGGAACAGTGACATTTTCTTCAGCTGGCATTGTTTTTTTTGTAGAGCTGTCAAACGATTACATTTTTTTAATCATATTAATCACATCTTAGAATTTTGATTAATCATGATTAATCACCAACTTAAAAAGGCTTTTTTTCCCCAACACCTGTTATGTGTTAATTTTTTCGACATTTCATGTTTTGAGGACGTCTTCAAAAATTTATATCCACTGCACACGCTCATCCTGCTCATATGACAGTGTGGGGGCCATCTGCTCATTGCTTGTCTGTTCAGAATTTGGCTGACACATTTGGCTTCCTGTAAATGAGTGCTTGGGACAACCATTCATCAGGTGAAAGGAGGAGATCAACGTCAGCCATGACTATGGAATAACATTGCGCAATTGAGATGTGGGAGAATATTTTTCAGACTGGTAAAACTAAACTTTCTTTGGCTTTCAGGAATTGCATTGATAAAAAGGATAAAGACATTTGAATAGAAAACTGTTCAGGATGGGGATTAAGGATTACCGTACTTTTTAAGCAAAATTAGCAAAAGTGTGAATCTGTCACCATACAACAGTTGACATCAAGCAAATGTGTGTTAAGTAGAATTTGTGCCAAGTATTCTATCACAGCCATATGGTCCCCATTAAGACTTCTGGTAAGCTGCAGAACGTTTTCGTCCTCTGCAGAATAAAAACAAGCACTGCAGGATTCCCATTCAACTCAGAGATAGAAAAAAAAACAGACTATCACAAGCAAATTTGTATACAAACAAACAGCGTAGACTATTAAGACTTTCCCTACCTCCGCTTTGTTCTGGTTCGTGTCCATGGAATCTTGTAGATGTGTGTTGTGCGTTTCCTCAAGGCTAACCAGCTTAAGTTTAAGGTATGAGACCTCATCCATTAGATCTAACTTCTGAGTTTCCAGAGACGTCCTGCTCACCAGCTCCTGAGAAAAAAAATAGAATGAATAAGATGAGTGTAAAAAACAACAACAACAAAAACAATACGCTATAAAAACACAAATACTGTAGTAAAAATGTCGAAACACAATACACCAGAATGAAGAGTGGCAGTTCAGTGTTCTTCCCACACTGACAGATCAGGCTGGACTGGGGACCCAGACCCTATGAAGCTAAATATACACACACACACAGGCAAGTCAAGGGCTCTATTAATAAAACCTAATGCCCCTGTGGTATGGCAGAAAAATAGCTAAAGTGTGTAAAAACAAAAATTGATGGCGGACACAAAAAAAAAAAAGCATATGTCTTCTCTATACAGTTGCTTAACACGTGTTGCTTTCATTTCCTCTTCCAAATTAATCCCAATTCCTCTTTTTGAAATCTAAGTTAAATGGCCAAGGATTTTTTTGAAGCCTCTGATAATGAATGTCTTGCTCCAGCTGGTGGAGAAAAAACTGTTTTAGCCATAAATGGAAAATTCAGGGCACTGTTTTTTTTTAGTAGTTATATAAAACTTTTGACTTTCGGCTAGGGATGCAGCAAAAATTTGGCTTCCGAAAATTATGGCTTTAGTGAATATTCAGTTTCGGTCCGGAAGACTTTTACCGCCAAAACAACATGGCGGAAACAAGATGTTGTGATGATGCAAGCAAAATCCTAAGCAACAGAAAACCCTGCACTCTAAAAGCAGACTTTTTGCCCTTGTAGGTATTATTAATGTAATCATTATTGAATTATTTTGCCTGCTTAATGCCATCCAGGAAACATAGAACTTTTACTTGTGTATTATTCGGTCCCCAACCTATATAGGGGCATCACTAAGAATGTGCTGCGTCCGGTAATAGCGCAAAATATTGCACCACAACTGCATCCGCAGTCTGCGCCCAGTTACCACCTATTCAATAAGTATATTGCTCTAATCACATACCGGCGCAAACACGCCCACAAAACTGACAGCTTGGAGCAAATTTGCACCTGATTTACCACACTTGGCAATGGATTTGCGCCAAGAACATGGTTGTTATAGTAACAGTTGCGAGAAAGATGACATTATCAGAAAGCGAGGTTGGACCGAGAGTAAGCGTTTAGCGCGCCATTAAGCTGTACAGAGCGGAGAGGACGACAACGAGGTCGTTCATTCATAAAATACAAATTATTGGTGCGATCGTTTAAAAAAAATATATTTTCAGAGGTTGGCGTGGGCGTACAGTATGCATCTGGCACGTAAGAATGATTGTAAATGCCTCCCCGCCATTGCCGATCAGCCCGGGTTATGTTATGTGTCCTAAACTAACACGGAAATATTTCCCAAATTACCTAATTTACATACGCGCAAATAACACTGGCGCCCCGTGACGCAATCTGTTTGGCCACGCACATAGTGACGGATTTCCCCATCTGCGCGTGTTTAGTGAATTAGGCGCTCCCTAATTGCTCCATTTTTGCAGGTTAGCGCGGTGCAAAGGTGACGCAAACCTTTAGTGAATAGGCCCCATAGTGTTTTGCTTAACATTTAACCTGTATAATTTGTCATTTCAATTTATTTTCAACAAAGACTGAAATTTCAAGTTTTCATTTTTTTTCCCTGCAATTTAGTTAATTTATTATAAATGAATCCTATATTTGGGGTAAGTTGTTTGTATTTTATTTTGTAATTTGAATCCCTATTGCAGAGTGACTGTTTTGGTTTTCAGAACTAAACAAAAGGGTTTTCTTTAAGATTATCTCTCATTGGCTTTCTCGAGGCATAGTGGCTGACTGGTTAGCATGTCTGCTGTCTCTTTTGAACTGATGTAACCAGCATCTTCAACTGGTAAGACACTATGTGACGTCAGAAGCTATGTGATGTCAAGAATCTTTAATCTCTTTATCTGGTCAACAGCCAGTTCTACCATCACGCTTACCCGCTGAGGTGAAATCACGTCAGCGTGGACCCTTGAGGTGACAATGCCAACTAGGGATAACACATGGAAGCAGACATCTCTACAGAAGGAACCATGGCATTTGCACAAATGACTACTGATGACACGGCATTAAGAGCAACTCCGGTTTCAGTATGTTGCTCAAGGATACACAGAAAATCGGTCAGTGTTAAATTTCCAGTTTTTGCTCATATATGTAGTAAGCAGTTTTATCTTAACACCGTTAGGGTAAAAAGTTACACTGTGAGCGTAAATTTCCTTGAATGTTGGAGTGGATGTTGGGTGTGTAACCCGAATAGCACTACCACGATTGTTAAATTGACCACACCCTCATTTCCGTTGAATGAGAAACTTTCCAATTTTCCAGCGCGCTGTCAACATTTCAATAGCGATGCATCCAGTTGTTGTTGTCAGGGTGGTGAGGCTCAGTGATAGAGCGGTCGTCTCATAACCCTGAGAGCGTGGGTTCGATCCCTCCTAGGCCAGCATATTTGATCGAACACTGACCGATTTGCTGTGCAGGTCTTCAAGAATCTTAAACTCTTTACATTTTGCATTAAAAGAGCAGACAGGCTTCGCCTTCCAGGGGCTTTCCCACAATCAAAATCAGAAATACTATTGGCCCCGAGGGAGAGGAGGGAATTTCTGTATGAAACCAAGCTCCCCTATTCCTCGCTACACTTCTACATTTCGGATTATCACGTCAAGCTATCCATCAACTTAACCAGTCAATCATTTGGAGTTTACCCCAGCAGATACAAGCAGGGTACATCATGGACACATGACCGATACAAGAGCTGACGTTTGGAGGCAACAAGCACTGTTTATAAATAGTTGTTCCTCTTTGTTTACTTCAAAACTGACAGAATAAAAGGAGCAAAGGAACATTTACGAAGAGACGTTTATTCAAAGACATGTTGGGTCTCCTAAAATATGAAGAGACCTTACTTCATGGAATAAATTCACGTGTGATTTCATGCAAGGCAAGTGTCGTTATGGGTGACGTTATGAGTGATTTCCAAAGTCAACAGTTTTACATTCCTCAGGCTCTTTAAACGAAGAGATTACAAATTCATGTGGATGTCTACATGAAACACATCAGCTGTATTTTATCACAGTGGGCTCACTAAGCCTCCAAATGGAGTGCACATGGCAAATAAATAACGTCAGCACCACAGCCACACACAGACAGACAGCTAAAACCCCCCAAATTATCCCGGAGCACGAGCCACACGCAAACGTGCACACACATACGCACAGTATTTACGTAGTAATGACAGCTGGCTGTTAGTTTGCAATCCAACACCAGCCTCGCTTAAAGCAGGATAAGCAGCAGTCTTAAGACACAATTTAGCAGAAATCGGCTGGCATAAATTGGCTATCCCAGGCAACAAATTGTCTTCTCACCAACATTTATAGGTCTAAGAAAACACAACGCAAAAAACAAAATCATTGTTATTCCCATTAGCTTACTTTGACAATACCTCACGTTAGTTAAAGTCAGTATTCTACCACCATTTTATCTGTCAAATGGGACAAACACACAAACCACGAAGCATGACAACAGCTGCGGATCAATACAGCTAAATCCAATAAAACCTTTAAACTTGAACAAACAACTCATGAGGATTGTTTAGAGGAACTCTGGTAGTGACAGGTGGAGCTAGCCTATATTGTTAGCTTGAATTGTGGGCTTTGAAATTCCCTTTGGCTTAATACCACTTTCAATTGATTATGTTCACCACCAATCAATTTATTTTTACAGTGTTGTTTGGGGAAATCTCATGTTGGATTCATGAAGTTTTTTTTTGGTTTTTTTTGTGCGGTTGTTGCACCCTGCACAACAGCTCTAAATTAGCATAGCAGCTTTACAAAAATGTCAGACTCAGTAACACAAAACATGCGATAACAAATATTAGACCGTAGGCAAAAGCAAAAATGGGAATAATAATCAATTGCGACTAAGCGGCTCAGATAATGAATAGATGATTTTTAGGAAAGCAACAAAAAAATATATTTTGAAATATTATCACATGCACATTTCAATTTTATTTTATTGCAATACTGCCTCATTACAACAGCTGAAAGGCACTTTACTATAAGCACATTTATGTTTTTTGTCCTTCCACGGACCAGTTCATGGTAGAACTGATATTTCATGGACCAGCAACCATTCTTCAAATATATTATTTATTTATTTATTTTATTTTTTAAATACATCTGTGCCACAACATTATGAGTATGTGTACAATGAGAGCGTTACTGTGTCTAATATTTTGGCTACCACTAGAGTAGCATGAGTCACAAATATTAGACAAAGCCGTCATTATAATGCAGAACAGTTCTACACCCCTACAAATGGAACTGAAATCTGAGCCCTTTTTTTTTTTTTTTTTTTTTTTTTTTTTTAAAACAGATCTTGCATCAGATATTATATGGTGCATGTAGTTATAATGTTGTGTTCGGTCACTTAAAGGTACCGTAAAAGTTGTTCAAAAACAATGATTTCTCATTAATAAGGTACTATCAAATAAAACTGCATTTAAAAAAAATCCCTTCATCTGAATTTAATAGATTTATTTTTTTTTTTAAGAAAAAAAAAATGTTGGATCTTTATCAATCTGTTTACTTTAAATTATGTGGGTTATAAAAACTTGCTAAATAGAGATAAACATGCTTCACTGAGATATTTATGCAGCTGTTGGGTTTTGCTTTTACTGCTGACAATGCAGAAGACAAAGGGTCTGTTGAGAAGTTTGAACAGAGAACAGATTCACTGGTACACTCAGTTGTGGTATTGTTGAGCCTAAGTTGGCTGTACTCAACAGTTTGCCTCAATACTGATGTCAAAAATAACATTTCCACAAGTGGAAAGATGAAATATAAAGATTAATCTACAATCTTAAACTTTTTTTTTTTTTTTTTTAAACTGCTCTGGCTATATTTTTTATGGCTCAATCATTAGTCAATTACTTATTGGATCTTATTGTACAGGTGTTAATATAGAAATTAATAGTTTTGTAGTCACAGAAAAAAAAATGTTTTGGGATGTGGCAGATTTCCAGCGTTACCTGTTGCAGCATTTCCTCAGTGGAGGCGAGTTTCCGTCTATGTTCCTCGAGGGAGCTTTCTAGATCTCTAATCTTCTCCCCTTGGGCCTCCACCTGGTCAGTCAGTACACTTACCTAATGTTTTTTGACACATTCATACATACACACAGCATTAGTGAATGAACAGATATCATCTCAATACAATGTTTTAGTTGCTTGCATAACAACATTCCCTGGTTCTGTTTCATCAGTTCACAAATAAGCAAACATTATGCACATGACATTCCTTAACTTAACAACACCGTTCAATTACTCAGCAAGTCTGTCACCCGGGAATCTGGGCCAGACATTTACAATAATCCCCTTGACATGACACTCACCTCCTGCCAAGCCTATAAAGTACAGACATGTAAACAGACAGACACACACTCATTCCGACAAAATGATGTGGAATTCCTCTGCCAGTAGCTGATTCACTGTCACTTCAAATCGCATCAAAATCACCCTGGCAGACATTTTTAAACCTAGAGCACTGTTTTTAAAGTGAATTCATGAACTGTCATGGTTGAGTACAAAGAAGTGCGTGTCCAGTACATTTGAAATCTTGCTTTTTTTCTACAACTAGTTGTCATAGTTAAAAGTACACAATTATTCATGCAACATATGATTAGGAAAAGAAACAATTGCAATTCCATTTGCTCAGTTTCAGTTTTTGCTTAGTGCACATAAGCACACCAAGATGATTCATCCACAAGGAGAGCAAAACAAACTCAGTCACACATAGGAATGATGACCCTGAGGAGTAAGTGACGACACTTTAATTTAAAGGTGAACATCGTAATTATCAGTGCTGCATGACGTAGGTATTAAAGTGCAGGTATTAAAGAGTATCGACTGTATCATCTTCTGCTGTTACAGCAACCGTTGCCAGCAAATGCAAGTGCATGCTTGAATGGGTCAAAGCTGTTTGGGCATGTTTTATTTGGAAACACATGTTTTATCTTCACAACCAGGAACTGAGATGCTTATCATCAAGTGCGGCACCAACCCTTCCAGACTAATCCTATTTACGCTTTAAATGATTACATCAACACAAACACGAGTGGACTTATGTGCTTTGGGTCACATAAAATTAAGACGAAATTTACACAAACGCATGCGTGTACGCGCACACAAATTGTTTACCTGTAAAACCAAGGACTCCTTGTCTCCCTCTAGGCGTAGCAGTCTTTCTTGGTAGCTTTCATTGTTGGCAGGAGGACACAAGTTCACCTGAACAACAACAACAGAGTAGAAATATACATATCATGTCAGTTGAGGTGAGGATTGTGCAACTGCCGCTGATGAAATATTTAAACATTCAATCAAATTATGACATATTCATTTGACAACCTAATTGGTCCTATTGAAATGAGAGTGTATGAGTATAGTTTACAAGTGAAACAAAAAACCAGTGGACGACTAGCATAGTACATATAATTCTAGGGGAGAAAACACTAATTTAACTCTGGTATCACACTATTATTATGGTCAACAATTGCAAAATTGCAAAGGTAGGAGGTATTGGGTTCACTTCACCATCAATTTGTTTGTTGGACAGCAGATTACACAAAAACTACACCACTGATGTGAATCTTTGTGGATAGTGGATGCATACAGAGGTGTATGTAGCAAGACTTGAAAATTACATTTCTTATTACATCAAGAAATAAATAATTAAATTATTTTGACAAGAAATGGGACATCTGAACCCTTGTGAGGATTAAGTGGTTAAGAAAATGGATAGATGGGGCAGTTGACTAAATTGAGGGCAAAATGAAATGCTGCTCAGTTATTATTTTAACGAAATGGAAAAACCTCGGAATGTTCCTAACACCCATTTCGACGCCTAAGTCGTATTTTGCTGAATAACGCGGTTGTCCCATAGAATAGATAATGGTTGTAACTCGGTTTACCATATCTGAAGTCTTGTTCTTTAGATATCATAAACTCGAGAGACTGAATCAACAGTGCATCAGAAGCCACATAATGCAGCCATTTTGATTAACATATTCTACACTATTCACCAAATTGCTAAAAGAAAAAAAAATGTCCATCACTGCCAGGTTAGCAAAATCTGGGATTTAAGAGTTAATTAAGAAAAATTAAAAAGATTTGATAAACAAATACAGATCTTGGCAATGGTTGTAGTCTGCCTTGGAAAAAAGATTGTGCGATCACAAGGCCAATTTGGATGCATCCAGGTCACAAGTCGCCTGATTTCTTTTTCTTGTAATGTCAAAGGCCCCAATGTGTCTCGAGTCCAAATGCTTCAGGGGGTGTGCTGAAAGAGGATAATCACAGAAATAAAGGATTTCACAAAGAACAGGGTACTGAGTTATGAAACATCATACGAGGTCCCATTCATTCTGAAATAGCATCACAACACGGCCACACAGGCATTGTTGTTGTACATTATGAAACATATTCTAGCAAATGAATATCGGAACAGGATGAGGGCATGTAATCTCAAAAAGCTGCTGAGCCAAGCTTCAAGCCAATATACTTTTGAATAATCTAAAAAAATATCAGACCAATGAGCGTTCACCGTCCGTTGAGGATATAAAGTTGAGGTAGAAGCTACAGGGATGGTTTAAATGTGCCAGACGACAACTGAACGAAGTAAAGAGCAGGAATGTAGGAATGAAGTGTTCAAATTAAAAGAGAAGCAACACCTTTTAAATGCTATTCTTGGTGGAAATTATGTTTTTAAATGGCTTTCAGTGAGTCAATTAACTATTTTGTCACAGTACTTGCTTTTTGTCCATCCCAGATCATTTTGTGCACGTGTGTTTGGGGGGGAATGTACGTTTACATAAAACCGAGAGGAAACTTATTCTGGCAGCAGACTCATATTCCCCATAAGCAAAGTGGGATCAATAAAGTCTGACTATACTATGTCTTTTTTTTAGCCAAGGGACTAAAGCCAAATCCTCTTATTCTCCAATTTCTCACATCTAACTGCAAAAATACCATGGGTGGAAATTAATCGAGATTTCATTTGGAAACAAAGAACCTGGCCAAAAATTTAATTATTGCAAATGATAGAAGGCTGTAAAAATTTTTTAGGCTAACACAATCATGTTTTTTGGTGGTATTTGAGACCTATACCAGTGTTTCTCAATTCCGGTCCTCAGGCCCCCCTAGTCAGTCCGTTTTCCATGTCTCCCAATTACAACGCAGGTGAGGATCATTATCAGGCTTCTCCAGAGCTGGCTGATTACGGTAGCTGTCATTGGAATCAGCTGCATTGGGAATTGGGAGACATGGAAAACAGGCTGGCTAGGGGGGCCTGAGGACCGGAATTGAGAAACACTATCCTACACTAAAGACAAGATATTTACCGGTACCTAGAAGTATGTTAGAATAGTCTTAACCTCAACATACTGAACTGGAGGGTTGGTTGGAATATCAGGAACTGGAATTTTAGGACTTTTAAATTAAATGAAAAAATATATATTAATTTGAGAAGATCCTACCTTAAGAAGAAGATCCACCTTTTAGTGAACATATTATGGAGGTATTAGAGTTATTTAGACTGTAAATAAACAGGCTGACGAGTACCGTGTGGGTCAAATATAAGTTGAAGACTACTCAATTTGTATTTGTGATCACTATCTCCACAATAAAGTCTGCCATAACATGAAGTTATAATGTTTGAAAAATCTACATACATTTGAAATTTGCATGCTTCGAAGTAATTAAAGTGTAGCGCAATCACACAATTCCTGGAGACTGAAGAAAAGTGTCGGCAGCACTTAAACGGGCCGATGAAAGAAAACAGACCATTTCTTTGTCACCTATTGGCATGTGTGACAACTGTCAAAGTGTCACCTTTCAAAAAAATTACTACAACCTCAGTTCAAATCAAAGAATGCCCTTCTCACATATATCTTAATATTAACAATATTTTTTTTTCACAAAGGCCTTGTGTATAGAAGGAACTATGCAAATCAAAAATGTAAAGCTCATATGTCAAATAAAGTCTACATAGGATGTGCAATGGGTGTTAAGTTAAAATAATTTAAATTCTGAAACTGCCTGTCTTTCCAAAACCTGTGCAATGTACATGCAACACATGTGTTTTATAGTGGGTGGAACAATGTATGACACTAGTACTGAGGAATGCTGAAAAATGCAACATGCAGGACCCCATCTACATGGTTAACAAAACTGTTTATCACACAACTATGGATATAGACTACAGTGTACAATGAAATACCATTACTTCAGCAATACTTCCTCTACCAAATTGATGATCCTCACGTCATTATTTTATCACTATTAGTTAAACGTATTGCATTTAAAAGTTACTGCAATCAAAAGTCAAATTTTAAAAACCCTTGAGGAATTTTATTTCAAATGAATTGAATGCCTAAACATCACAATGGGCGCAAATGCTTTACAAAGGATAAACGTATGGGTGGAGTAGTCTGTTCAAGCACAAAATTCTTGAAATTGCCACAAATGTCTCACAACTGAGACCAACATGAAGGGCAACGTTTAATTCAGTAAAAACACGGCGCCACGTGATGCGTTTTATGCGCATGTGTGTCATTTCACATTCTCAAAAGTCACATTCGTTTTTGGTATGTGGACAACTATACAAAAAGATCAGATTTAACAAAAAAATCCAAATTGGGCATCATACCGTGCAGTCTCCAACAACCATTTCCAATAACTCTTGCATGACATCATCCATCATCTTCATACTTCATTCTAAATTATTTGAAATCATATGATTCTCAGTCATATCCCTCAGGTTTATTTAACTTCCTGCTTTCCTACTTCAGGCACAGGACATTTACCATCAACTAGACTAAGTGCAATTTCTGGAGAAATTGCGTGGGAATGCTGAAAGATGAATGCTAATAGCTGAATGCTAAGCTTTGAATGCATATGAAGTAAATTGAGAGATAAAATTATGAAATTATAACCTCCTGGTTACTGGACAATGCGCTTTACCAACTCTGCCACCGAGCAGTATAAGACACAATAAGTTATATGTATGGAAGTGTGCGTGGAAAGCGATACTTAGAAAAAGATCAATGTCTGTCCCATTGCAAATGAATGGGAAAAGTTGATATTAAATGTTAAATTGTGCAAATACTGTACGTAATGTGGAATCAGACGACGGGAGGCGTGAATTTTTAAAGCTTGTTAAAATTTGACCAATATAAATTGGGAGTATTATGTGGAAGTTTTTACGCGGCAAAAAAGTGTGGAGAATAAAAATCACAACATTCCCACAATTACCATCATCATTCTACTTCATCATTTCAAAGGGTCACCAAATACTTGATAAAATGTTTGAATGAATTTAAAATGACAACAACAATCTGACATAAAATGTGTCCAATGTCAAGAATAACCAAGAAAATGTTGTGCTAGTACTGCAACAAATGCGACTCTCAAGCGACAAGGAGACAAATATTGTGATTGAATCCTGCAGTATCAGGCGCCGCTTTGTCAAATGGAATCAGCTGATTTGCCTCACCTGATAGCAAGGCCCTGGTTATGCCTCCCTGCAATTGCCCTCACAACTCAAAAGGAAATTACAAGAAAAAACAGAAGCCATTTGACTGAAAGTAGTCACATGCATCCAAGCTAGAAAATTAATCATCTCCTGCTAAAGAAACAATTTTCCTCACGACACAAGTTCTCTTCTGCTGTCTTGTTAAGTTTCTGATTCAGCATTACATGTATTAAGAAATAGAGCAGAAATGCACTGAAATGACAAACGTCATCTTAAATACTTACCTTTTTGAGCCAGGAGAAGTGTTTGTAGACATCAATGGGAGTCTCCATGCTCCCAGCCCATTTCTGCCTTGTCTATTTCCTCTAGGATTTTATCTCAGCCGCTCAGAATGTGGGACTGTGTGTGTCTCTCTCTCTTCCCTCCCTCTGCGTCTATAGACCAATCCTACATCAAGTATGTCTTGAGTTTGCAGAAATTACTGTCAAGTGTGAAAATCCATGACGTTCACAGCTGTATTTTTGTTTTCTTACGATCTCTGCTGCTTGAGGAGAAAACTCCCTCCCAGTGTTTTGCCCCTTCCTACTGTTGCTCGTGTTCCTTATCTGCTTTAGTACAACTGACCTCTTTTTGTCTATGTTCTGCCCCCTTCCCCCCCGCTTGTGGTCGTTTTTAACCCTTTTATCAACAAACACTCGCTTGCTTGCTTTCTCTCCTTTCATGCTTATTTTCTCAGCTTCCTTTTCCCCCTTGCCGCAGTTGTCTGTCTTACGGCCAAATGGCCAAGCCCAGAAAGAGGGGGTGGTCAAAAAAAAAAAAAGTTTGCCTGTTTTGTCATCTGTTTGTGTCCATCTTGGCTCAACGTCAAGTCTTTCACATACACACACACCTATCTGCTAAACATGTTGAATGTTGATATGCGATTCTCATTGATTCACATGTGTAAGAGTGAGATAAACTTTTCGCTTTTTAAATACTCCATTTTTTTTTTCCCTCCTAACAGTTTGTCTATGCATTACAACATCATTTGTTTTCCATTCTGAGTGTGTCTCATGGAACCACAGTAACAGTCAACTAGTCATCTCATGACATCACCAAAGGAGGAGACCTGCATTCATAAATCCACCCAAAAAAGATCATATGTAGAGGGTTTTTTTCCCATTACCCCTTATCATTAGGGCAATTTTGCCAAAAATGCCTAAAAAAAAGTGCACCCAAAGTAATTCTGAAGCTGTTCCTGAACCATTTGGAGTATCAGTATAGTATTTATTTATTTATTTATTTATTTATTCATTAAAGGTAACACTTAGAATTTTTGCCACCGGTGGAACATCCACATGATAACATCCATGTCAACATTCTAAACAAAACTTGTGATAAATGAAACTGTTGCAATACAGTTGATACAATATTTGATGAAGGTACTGCTACATACTGTATTTTGCTTTAAAATCTCAATTTTAGATTAGAGTAGCTGATGGCAGAGATTTGTTTTACACTATGAAATGTATTTAAAATATATTATGGTGCTACACAAGAGTATGGGTAACCCTCAAGGCATTTTAGAATTTAGGGTTTAAAAAATAAATAAATAAATACATTAAAAAAATAAATAAATAAATAAATAAACAGGTGGGGAAAAAAACAGTGCTGTGTAGGCATGGAAAATAAGTGTCCCAGGCACAAATACAAGGTTTTGTAATGAACAAAAAACAGTTCTATAATCCATTGATTCTTACTGAAAGGGAAAAAAAAAAAAAAAAAAGTATCTGTTGATTTCGTTTTGAGTATTGTTTTTTAAATGAGTTTTAATTAGTTTTCAGTGGGGCGGCACGGTAGTCGAGTGGTTAGCACGTCGGCTTCCCAGTTCTGAGGACTCCGGTTCGAGTCCAGGCTCGGACCTTCCTAGGTGGAGTTTGCATGTTCTCCCCGTGTCCGCGTGGGTCTTCTCCGGGTACTCCGGTCTCCTCCCACATTCCAAAGACATGCATGGCAGGTTAATTGGGCGCTCCGAATTGTCCCTAGGTGTGCGTGTGAGTGTGGATGGTTGTTCGTCTCTGTGTGCCCTGCGATTGGTTGGCAACCAGTCCAGGGTGTCCCCCGCCTACTGCCCAGAGCCAGCTGAGATAGGCGCCAGCAGCCCCCGTGACCCTTGTGAGGAATAAGCGGTCAAGACAATGGATGGATGGATGGATGGATAGTTTTCAGTGGTTCTGTTAGTTTTTATTAGTTTTAGTTATTTAATAAATGCTTCGTTTTAGTTAGTTTCAGTATTAGTTTGAGTTTTTTATGTGTATTACTTGTGCACAATATTTAAAAAACACCAAGGGAGCGACGTCATCTGAAGGTGCTTTTCTATTGGCTGCTGCTAGATGATGTCACTTCTGACAAAAACACTTTCAAAATTCCTTTTTCCGGTTAATCTAAAAATAAATCTAATTAAAATCATCCCATATGCTGTGTCTGAGACATTTAAAACTTCTTTAAAAGAGACTTTAAAAGTCTTGCAGTCTCCTGCCGCGCAAGGAATATACTTTGGATCGCGTGGTTAACTCTATTCATGAACTTTTACAAACATCTGGGCATGTAGGTGTTCCAAAGATATTAAAAACATAGCTAACGTATTTAAAATTGAACTATTAATACTTGTAGTTCAGGATTTTAACTTTTAAATTCTTTTCTATTAAAATTTAAAGCAAAACATTATTTGTGCAAAAATTCACAGGTTAAGTGAACTTTGAAATAACTCATAACTCAGCCATAACTCAAAATATATTCCCTAAATGCAAACTGTATATTAAAAATTTATATAAAAATTCTGAAGATGTATTTGATTACAATTACGCTAACTTGCAGTATAGTGGACATCTGCATACTTGCCCGTGGATTCATCTATTCATGGATTTTTTTTAATCAATATTATTTAATTTTCTTTTGGCAGGGAGCTCACCCCTGTTTTTCCATGAAAAATGCATATTGGAGGTTCATTAGCATTTTGGGGTTTAAAAATTATAAAAACATATACTAACATAACATACTACCCACAGATTAACTAATTCATTGACCTTTTTTCAATATTATTATTTTTTTATCATTTTTTAACCTCCATTTTTGTGGAAAAGGCATATCAAAGATTTATCAGCTTTTCTGAAAGAAATTTGGCCGATTACAATCATCATTTAATAATTTTTCTGCCCGTCAATGCATTTCAAGTCAAGTCAAGTTTATTTATATAGCCCTTAATCACACAAGAGTCTCAAAGGGCTTCACAAATGGACATCAATTATACAGAGATTTCCGTTATTTACAGTCTACCCCGGTACATATCCCACACATAAAGCAGAGGTCCATTGTGCAAGAAGTTCATACTCCTTTTTGTGTCTAAAGGAAAAGCTGGAAAACAAAGACAGTGCGGTGGGTGTGCAATGTGCACTGTTTGAGACAGCTTCTGTTTGAAACAATACAGGATTTAAAAACCCGCTGAACTGGATTCAAGATCCACCTTTCCTTTTCAGTTAACTTAAGTATCTTAAACATCCTGTCAAACTGCTTTCTAGAAAGAAAACAGCAGCCTCTGCAGGACAACACAAGACTAGAGCAGAAAGGATATTTTAAGTTGTATTTACCTAAAACAGAAAAAAACAAAAAAGTGTATGAAACCCCAAATTCAAAACAATAAAAGGAGGAAGGTATGGAAGTCCATTCCCGCCAGTAATATTTTTTTCTTCTTTTTTTACTGGCAGGAATGGAAGGGGATATAGCTTGTTTTAAGAAAAGAACAGAAAAATAAATAAATAAATAAAAATAAAATAAAAAAGGAACAGTCTGATATGAGTGGCCACGAGGGAAAACCAACACTTGGAGCAAGGGGGCCTAAAGACAGGAAGTTGCTAATAGTCCAGTTCTTCAGGCCTCTTTTACCGTATTTACAATTACAAAAGTAAAAAGTTTTGAAGACAGATTTTGTGGTGATTACCATACAATACAAAAATTAAAGTAATAATTGCTGTAGAGGTCCCATTTTTGTTTTTAATCACACTTTATCAGATTTGAAAGATTACTCGGTTTGGAAATGAGCTCTTTTCTTTTCAACCAAAATAACACTAGAAACAGTTTTGTCATTAATACTCAATATGTAAATATGCTTTACTCCGATTGAGTTCTGTTCTCCTTAACTCATTTGCTCCCAATAATGTGTAAATACGTTTTTTTAAATGTTCTCAGTGTCCCAAAGACGTATTTATACGTTTTGTTTTGTTTTGTTTTTTTTCTATGCTAGAGCATACAGAAGGCTTTGATGCAGCCTCTCAACTGCAAAGAACGGTTGCAGAAATGGTAGTTATTACACAAACGGCCAGCAGGTGGCAGCAGAGCAAAGGAGATCAACCAGGGCCATGTAGAAAAAAAGCTCAATTACTTACAATTTTAAATAGATCTGTGAAAACTGATGAAACTTAGCTCTCTTCAAATGGTAATTGCTGCAAAACGGAAACAGAGAGAAACATACTTTTTTTCCTGATGAAAGAAGATACTTTAATCTTTCATTTGATAGGTTCCCTGCTTTTATAGCAATAGAACACAATATTCTGTGGGCCTTGCAAAATCAGTCAAAATCCAGTAAAACAGCCGAGAGCGAACAGGACTGCTTTTGTGAAAATGGCAGGGAGTGAATGAGTTAATTAATGTGATATGCAAAAGGCTTTCCTCTGATGACTTAATTTCCAATTGTTTTGTGGCGACAGTGTTTCCACATTGTGTTGGCTTCATTGTGTTGGTATTTAGCGGTCCATAGGCAGAATGTTACTCGGCAGCAACAGTGCACTGCAGTGAGGAGGCCACAGCAGGGTGACAGGCCAGTCATCCTGAAGGAAACATTTTCCACCTCCTTGGTGGCAGTGGTGAGCGACCTTGCAGCCGCACAGCCAACACATGGAGGGGGTATTAGCAGCGTAAACAAATCAGTAGGTCTCAATGTACATTGTACATATTATAGTGTTAATTTTTTTAATGAAATCCACCTACACAGTGATGCTACACGACATCGCAGTCGCCAAAGGGGGACAATTTAGTGGAGCCAAACATGCATGTTTTTGAAATGTGGGAGGATGCCAGAGTAATGAGTACCCAGCTGGCACACACACAGAAAACCCACGCAAGCAAAATAAGAACATACGAACTCCACACAGAATGGCAGCAGCCCGAATTTGAACCCTGAAACCCAGAACTGAGAGGCTGATTTGAAAACCCCTCGACCTATAAATTAATTTATGAAATAAAGATAGCAATTGATATGGAAAAAAAAGCACACATGGTGGTGAAAATAAATAGCCTTTCTGTAGCACAGCAGCAAAATTCCTCACCTCCCACTGACCATCCAGCTGACCCTGTCTAACCGGACTGCAGCTGACTGACTTTGGACTGTGAAAACACCAAATGATTGATTACTAGATAATTTACGTAGCTTCTTCCTTGACTCATAACTTTTGTTTTTCCAACTGCACAAAGGTTAAGCAATGCTGAATGCTCAGATGAATCCAGAGTATAAAATAATTTGTGGTTGTTCAGTTGTTAACAACACCAGCTGACTACAGACCTAATTGACCATCTCCATGAAAAATAACCAGATTAACTACTTATCTAAAGTCATGCGTCACTAGACATGTTCTTCTTCTGTGAAAACTGAACAATACTCTTAATCAAAAAACATCCAGATAGGTTTGTAAGCCAGATGTGAAAAGTGAGTCAATATCATAGTTGTAGAATCTGATCAGGGTGTATACTGTATAGGTGCTTTGCAGAATAGTAATTTTTGTCCTTAGGATTAAACACACAATTCAACAACACAAGAGACTTGATCGAGTACCTAATTTCCTCATAGAAGAAATATTTGATTCTTAAATGCATCACAATGCAGAAGTAAACAATAAAACAATATTGAATTGACATTCTACCTTGAAGTACAAGTAATTTAGTATACATCCCATTTTGTTTCAATAACAGACAATGAAATGAAATCCATCCATCAATTTTATATAGCACTTACTTATGTGACCTGGAGCCTATCCCAGCTGACCATGTGAAGGAAATGGGGTACACCGTGAACTGGGTGCCAGCCAATCATAGGGCACACACAGAACAACAACCATTCAATCATTTTCAAAGCAATACGGACAATTTTGAGTCTTCAATAACCTCAGAAACATGTTTTTTGAATGTGGGAGGAAGTCAACCTAACATAATCAGGGAGAGAACATACAAACTCCACATGGAAAGGGCAGACCTGAGTTTCATTCCCCGAACCTCAGAACTGTGATGCAGATGTGAGAAGTAAATTTGTCTCTAATTTATTTAATCACGGGATGGTTTAGGAATGGCACGCCAAGGGCGCAAACCTAGCCAAGACTGCCTCTGGTGACCAGAACAGCCAATTTCAAGAAAAACAAGAGACAAAATGTTTTTTTGTTGAGCACTGGGTCACACTGCGGTATCTTGAATGTGATAATGCTCAGAACAGTTTTATAATAAAGATTTATGGCAAATTTGGGACTTTTCTAAAGTGGCAAATTTGGAACTTTCTAAAGTGGCAGATTTGCGAGTATTAATATTGTTTTAATATTTGGGGGATGGAGGGTTTCGTGACGTTCCAGGACTCTTTTCATGTACATTTTTTTTTAAACTTTTTTTTTTAAATAATTGTTTGGGTTTGTAGGGAAAAAAATCCCTCAATTCCAAGGGTCGTCAATTATATTTTCACTATTTACGGGCCCGCCCGGTCCATCTCTATCTCCCCTACTTAAGTTGAGTTTGAGACCCCTGATCTCAATTTTTTATTGCAATTACTTATTTTGTTTTTAAGATGGTCCTCTTTTCTGGGGTGGCTATGTTTAATTTTTTTTTTTTTTTTTTTTTTAAAGAACTGCTAGCCAAAAATGACTCATTTCGGATAAACCTGACGTCAAGAATAATGATAGCCGAGAAGGATGTGACATTGAAGCACACAACGTACTCACATTTTCACTCTGGAGCCAGTCTTTGAGGGCCGCCGCTGTTTCTGTGGGCAACTGTGCTCTAAGGCGCTCTCTGTCTTCCTGGTTAGGCTGGAGCTCCAAAGCAAGTTTCAGGTCTTCAGCTAACTGAATGACCGGCAGAGGGCCGCTGACGACAGAACCAAAGTCATACACGCCGTTAGTGAGTTCCAGCGATGCTGCTTTTGAACCTGAAGGTGTATGTGGTAGAAAACAAGAGGAGAAAAACATTCATTATTGGGGTACAATTGAAATAAATAAAGTATTCATTATAGAACAAGCTAGCTAGTAAGCGGTTATAGAGCAACACTTTGATTGATGCACCAATTGGGAAGCCACTCTGCTGCTTGTGTGGTTCTTGTGCAAGTTTGCTAATCGATAAAAGTATCGAGCTCACTCGCTATTCCAGAAGTTGTCTTTTTTGTTTGTCTTTGTGTGTGTGTGTTTTTCCCTGGAAATATCATTCCATGTTCCATGCAAAGTCGAGAGGATTGTAATTTTTCCATTTCATGTTTTGAAAGCATTGACTTTAGGGATGTAACGATATCCAAACATCTCGATACGATATTATCACGATATGAAGGTCACTATACGATAATTATCACAATATTGTGGGGGGGTTGGCGATATTTAAATAAGATCACAATATTGTGAAAAAAAAGAGCTCATACTAAAAAAAAAAACTACAAAAAAACATAATGTGCTTTTGTACATAACAGCAATGCATGTAAACCACCTACGATCTCTAATAACAATATTGAGGCACTTACTTGCTAATGCAAGCACACATTGATCGCTTCACAAGCAAATTAGGTTCCACTTCATCTGGCAATTAGCATAGATTTTAAATGTAGAAGCCCAAAACATCCCTAATGAAAGTTAAATTGCACTAATAAACTAGCCACTAGAGGGTGCTAGAACTGCACAAATGGAAATCAACATGACTTTTTTTTTTTTTTTTTTTTTTAAACAGATGTGTTCCTTTTAAATATTGTGAACTTGACGATGACGATATTGTGGCAGTTTCAATATCACAATATCACGATATTGCCAATATCGTTACATCCCTAATTGACATTGCTACTAAAACTAAAAATTGGCATTGTTACTAAAAAAAATTATTCTTGTTTGTTAATGAATAAATGTTTTATATTCAAATTACACTCCTTGTTTGTCCCTTCCTTTCCTTCCTTGGAGCATTGCAAAGACTTAAAAATTGGCAAAAATGCATGAGAACGCTTCTGTTGATGCTGAGCAAACAGTACACAAGTATTGTATACTTAAAATGTTACATTACTCTGTCAAGGGACTACAGATGGAAATTAGGCAACGGCTACAATCAGGCATATTTATATGTGAATGTTCATTAGATTACATCGTCACTTTTGAAATGAATTAAATTACATTTTTAAAAATTAAAAACAAAATGAATGAAGTCAATAGACAAGTTATTTAAATTAACATATTGCCTTACATATTCAAATTGCTGATCGTTTCATTAATCTATTATTTTTTAATTTGGTGAATGTCTCATATTGCTAGGTAGTTCCATACCTGCTATGATGTCATCCATCTGCTCCAGAGCCGCCTCAAGCATGTGACTAGCCTCACTTTCCATGGTAATGGTGGGTAGCATTAGACCTCAGATATTCATCTGCAGAAGAGATAAAATTAAAGTTACTTGAATCTAGGACTGGGTGATAATATAAATATGTATCATGATAGACAAATGACCGATATCAAAAGAAAATGCTTTCGCTAAATTATTTGACAGAGAAAAATCATGAAGCCAAACCTGACCCGGCATTGTGCTTTGTTGTCGGAAACAAAACCCAAAACATTTAACAGCAATAACACCACTTCTAATATCCACTTTGGCATCATTAATTGTCCATCTATCTAACAAATTTGACATGTTGAATCGGCGTCGGGTGTTGGGACATTTGATCACTGTGATTGGCTGTTAGCTAGCGAATCAGCGCACGGGGCAAGAAGAGGAAGTGATGAACGTGGATAAACAGTACTGATGGAAAATCTGGACCATTTTTTCCCCCTCATTTTGCGCATCGTCACCTTGCTGTACCTCCACATTTGAACATACAATGTCTGTCTGGAGTGAAGATCGGGAAGATGACTTTGTCTCTTTGGTTCAAGAGAGACCGGCGTATGATATTACGGTTAAAGGGTATGCCAACAAAGGTGTGAAAGCCGAACTAGGGCATGACATGGGGACGCGACTGGATATAGCAGGTAGGATTTACTTTTATATACGACACTGCGCAAAAAGCCAGAGGGTTTCATTCATGTGGGAGGACATCATGTGAGAAAGAGTAACCGGTATGCATTGTTTACCGTTTTATATCCCACCCCATAAAGAGGTTTCCGGTTGCCTTTAGGAATAATGACTACCGCCGCCGATGGTATGGAGGGGAATTACTTCTCGCGCATGTGCTGAAGGTACGTAAAAGTCGGGGTCGGTGCAGTGTGCATTTATGTAATTTTTCGACGTGACGTGCCGACATCTGAACTGACGCCACTGGGTGTAGGCGTCGGTCACATTTGGCCGATGTCGGATTGGTGTATCTAGGCCTGAATGCTACCCCCGCTGGATTTTATCCTAGCTAGCTTGGGGCGAGGGGGGTTCTACACCATGGACTGGTTGCCAGCCAATTTTCAATCGGTTCATACCGTGCATTATGCATATATACCGAAGGCCAGATTTGACAGGGAATGTCCACATTATAGGATTGCTCCACCCAGAGTGTGTACCTGGAATGAAAGTGTATAATTGACACACTTATGACAATGGAGAATGTAGACAGCCATTTTCCCTCTTACACACCTGGGAGAACATGGTGAATTACATGTAATCTGTCAGTTATATTTAGAATAGGTACAATCTATAAAGCCCAAGGGCAACCAATAAAATCTTTAAATGAAATAATGCATATTTTGCTCTTTGAAAATGGTTGCTTCCATACACTATTATGCTATTTTCCTTCACTCTGTCTTTGGTCTGCCATTTTTCTCATCTCCTCATTTAAGGCTCCCATCATGTCATACTGTCATGCCAACTAAGAAAGACATGATCATGAAGGGTTGAAGGAGGAGGATGTGATGTAATCTTGCTTTGGGGAAATCAAACCCCCTGCAGATCATCCTAATGCTCAACAACATTAGCAACAATTCACGATGACAGCACACACTGACAATCTGCGCACAGCCAATGTTCAGTAACATGCTGCCATTACAACTGTGATTCCGTCGTATTCTTTTGTTAAATTCACTAATGGGACTAATTTGTGAACAGCTCACTAAGTATAACGGAATTTACATATGGGGCCATCATAGTTACTGATACAAGAGAATGATGAATTTAGTCAGAATGACTTGACCAACAGAACTTCGGCAAGCGATGACGACACAAGTGTGTGCTCGTGTTTACGTAACTACAATACATGCACAAATAGAAAATCATGTCTTTCAAACAATTATGCTTTGTTTGCTTCTTCTCACTATAAATGTGTAAAAATGTTATTCTATGCACAAGTTCAATGTATAAGCAAAACCAATGACATATACACACCAGCCAATTTTCATTGTAGTCATTGAAAGTTGAATAATTGAATATTCATTGGATGTTGAATATTTATTGAATATGCATTATTTGAATATTCAATGAATATCTGAGGGTATGGTTTAACTCAGGGGTGGGTAGACTTGGTCCTCGAGGTCCGGAGTCCTGCAGGTTTTGGAGGGTTTCCCTCCTCCAACACAAGCTGATTCCAATCAACAGGATCGTTATCAGGCTTATGCAGAGCTTGCTGATGATCAGATATCAGCTGTGTTGGAGCGGGGAAACATCCAAAACCTGCAGGATTCCGGCCCTCGAAGACTGAGTTTTCCCACCCCTGGTTTAACTCCTTATTACTGCTAAATAAAAATGCACCCCTCTCTGAACTTTTGTGTTTTAGAGAACATGTGAGAGGTTACATTTCACGTAAAATGTTTGTTGAAGTCACGTGACCCACAAGGTCAATATCAAGGTCAACTAAAACAAATGTTCAAAAGATTACTAAAATAGGCACCAAACTTCTAAATTAGTGCAGATTTGGAATCCTTGTTGATTTCCCTTTACAACAATATCTGTTTTGTAAAGATTAAAACTAGTAGTTCCTGAGATATGAGGGTTCAAAGGAAGGTGACCACGTCCCTTTTTGCCAAATATATGAAAATTCGGCAGGCTGTAGCTCTCAAACCCTTCCTCTGACTGATCTAAAATTTGAGATTTATTATTTTGAGATCATTATTGACCAGTACAAGTTTAATTAAAATCTAAATCTACTTGGTGATTTCTTTTTATCACCATATTGATTAGCAGGGGCGATTTGACGTGGAACAAATGCAACACTTTTGTTTTTGCTCCCATTTAGAATGTCACAACAATGTTGCAAAACAAATTGGCAACACTGACTCTGTCTTTGAAAATTAGCTAGAGTCAATTAACAGCCATGTTGTGGAGTAACATGAAATTACTTCACTTCACTTAAAAGCACTGTCTGCCAGTTTCACACTGGAAAAGGCACGTTTTAAATACAGGATTTAAACAATCAAACTACTTCTCAATTTACAGATCAGGGCTTGTCTTCATTTCTGGTGGTGAGTTTCGGCTGCGTGACGTCCCTCCCGCGGCAATTTGAAAGCACGCAGATTTTTTTTTTTTTTTTTTTTTTTTTTTTTTTTTACTCACTCATTCACACATGTAAGCTTCTGTGAGTGAGTGAGAAAAAAAAATCCATGTGTGCTGTCAAATTGCCGCAGGAGGGACGTCACGCAGCCGACACGATCGCCCAGCCCCGTTTGCGACACACCACCCCCCCGCTCTGCGATTGGCTGGAGGGGTGTAAACACTGTCTTTCCACAGAAACGTCCCGTTGTTTACAAAACAAACACAAAATGGCAAAATACAGGCTTTAGGACATACTCACCAACAGAAATGAAGACAAGCCCTGATCTGTAAATTGAGAAGTAGTTTGATTGTTTAAATCCTGTATTTAAAAAGTGCCTTTTCCAGAGTTAAACTGGCAGACAGCGCCTTTAATCACTTGAATGTGCAATAGTAAGTCTGATAGCAACCACTGCTTTCTATACATGTTGCCTCTGTTAGGCCTCTGCAATGACTGCACTGCCACATTCGATGTTGGTACCTTTCAAACATCACAGTGAGACAAAGGAAAGCAGGCTTGGGCGGGCAGTATTAAAGGGACTACAAAGAAAGTCCCCCAACCCCGTAACTGCTTCGGGTTACAAAATTGTTGCCACAGCTCCCACATCTCAAAGGGAAATAAAATATAAAGAGGAAAGTGCAGCCTAGTAAACAGTGCAACCCTGTGCGTTCTGTAATCTCTGAACCGTGGTTGATGACTGGCCACTAGAGATCGAGGAATATATGGGAAAGTGTCTCTGAGCTCTGGACTCATCTGCTGTGTTTTGGTTTTGTCCTTCTAAGCTTTTTGCCCTATTTATTATTGTCAACTGCTTGGTTTGTTTTTCTCAGGGTACAGCACTGTTTTGTAGTTCATCAGCCTCGTCCATTGCTTTTCCCCATTGTACTCTCGAGTGTAAGAAAAATATACAACCCAATCATCTTACAGAGGAAGGGAGAAACACATACAGAAATGAACACTTGCATACATACATAGTTATACAGATAAAGTTTTTGAGCCCCTTACAGAGCAGCCAAAAGATGATTTGGAGCTCAAGGATAAAACAGAGGACAAATAAATCTTAAATGTCAAAGGTGCTGTCTTGTTGATGTTAAATGGTGAAGGAGAATCTGGTGTTTTCTGTCGGCTCGACTACACACGTACACGCACACGCACACATTTCATTTAGGGCCTGAGGCTTAGGTTTGGCCTCTAGCTGGTGACACTAATCCAAACAGGCTACATCGAATGAGGAGGAATGGCTCACACAGACATCCATTGTGTCAATGTGACTATTCTGTGGTAATAGTTAACAGTTCCTGTCCAACACACAGGTTCCCGTGCATACTGATTTTCCTGTACTCACAAATTGCCCTTTGTAAAAGTTCTGGTGAAACTGACGTCTCAAAGGTGATGGATTCCTTTTTTTGCAAATCACTGACATCTCTGTAGATGTTTGACAAGTGGCCAAACATGGCTAACATGTTATACAACAAAGAAGAGAGGATGTTGTTTTTCTCGTCTTTCAGGTCTTATACTTACTTACTTTTGTATAGATATATATATATATATATATATATATATATATATAAAATGAAAAAAAAATCCCTTAGCTTTTCGTTAATTGTATCTGATCGCCCTTACCACTAATCATTTAGAATGTTACTGTAACCACCCCCAACCCCCATTTTTAAATTTCTGGTTCCCTGTTTTGATGTCCCGTCTGTTGATCTGAAGAGGAAACTGCTTAAAACCATTGAAGTGGTCCCTCAAGATTTTTTTTTTTTAAGTAATTTTATGTATTTATTTGTTGGTGATTCAATTTAGCAAATGTACTTTATATATATATATATATATATATATATATATATATATATATATCACATGTACAGGTACATAAGTATTCACAGCCTTTGCCACAGAGCTCAAAATTGAGCTCAAGTGCATCATGCTTCCTTGAGTGGTTCCTTCAGCTCAATCGGAGTCCACCTGTGGTAAATTCAGTTGATCGGACATGACTTGGAAAGGCTCACACCCGTCGACTTTGTATATAAAAGTCCCACTGGTGCCAGTGTGTGCGTCAGGCCTTGCATTCTTGAAAAACAGCTGCACAAGGAACGAAGATGATGCTAATGCAAATATTCATCATTGTTTCTTGTATTACTGTTGAACTTCGTTTCTTGCTGTATTTTGTATTATTACTGTATTGTTTTAATTACTTATACTTGATTGTAAAATGTTATACCTTTATTTTTTTACCACATCCTCTCCGCTCATTTGTTTAATGCGCATGTCGTATTTGTCATAAAGTTATGTATTGAAAAAAAAATGGTAAATTTAAAATGGAACTGAAGAAGAATAATCTCATTTTTTGTCATGTACAAACACATACACCACAGTCTTATGTCTGGGGATGGTCAGCGAGGTCCCCATGGTGGCAGGTGGTGGCTTCTTTAACTTTAATTCCCCAAACTTTCAGACATATCCGACAGAATGCTGCATGAAGAAAGGTCTCAAACATGCTGCACTGTACTGTACAGCAGTGAGCTGGACCAAACAAAGTCCAGTGAATTATAGTGCGGTCCCTATCAATTAATCGATCAATTAATCAACTAATGGGATTCATTTGATTTTTGCATTAACATAACGTAACGAAAATAATTTTGCTCCCCTGATTACTATTTATTTATTTATGAACCAGTGATTGGTGTTTATTTTGTACTTCATATTTGTATAGTGATTATAAATAGGGGGAATTGATGTTGTACTATTTTACCAGTTCAGTCATTGTTTTCCTAAGGAAAAATATACGTTTGCAAATTTCTTAGTTTGATTAAACACATCACTGAACAATCAACTGTTGCTTTGCTGAAATCATAGGATTTTGAGAATTTTTAATTAAAAATGGCTCCAAACAATTACTCAATTGTTAAAATAGTTGTCAATAATAAAAGATTAAATTAATTGACTAATTTTCACAGCTCTACATTGGAACCTGAAGGCCCCTGACCTTGTACAACTGGGAATTCAAGCTTTTCTAGAAAAAAATAAGCCTAAAGTCAAGTTTAAAAAAAAAACACAGACCAAACTGGTTCCACTTTCCTATATGATATGTGTCTGTAATGCCGCAATGTTACAGTATTAGAGTTATTTTAAAACGTGTTATATTATATGGATATGTTTCATGCTGGCACACTTTGGCCCTGGAACAGATTATTCCTATTTCCATTTCTATTGCTTTCCATTTTCATGAATGAGTAGAGGAATCATGCAACATAATACTTAATATGAACATACTGAAGGTCGACCAGTTTGCGAGAACAGAATGTGTAATAGAGTCAGTTTCAGTTTTGACTGTACTTTTTTTTTTCCTGTTTAATCTTTAAAAGGAACAGACTAAAGTGGGTGATATCCACTATTTTTTTCATGTCCTGCACTTTTTCCCTATCCTCAACTTTTTCCTCATCCTTGCTTTCTCCATTTCCTTCCCACAGTTCCTTCTGCTGACAGCAGAGCAGATAACCACGAAGAAACTGCAGTCATTTCACATTTTGCTTCTTCCTCTCTCTTTTCTTTGACTTTTTACTCTCAATCCCTGCAGTAAGCAGAGGATTATTTCTTGCAGATTAGCAGCACGACTTTGTCTTCCTGGTTGCAACAACCCGACTCCCTCTTCACCGTTCCTCTTTTTCCATTCCTCTTCATTTCACTTCTTTTTTTCCACCCTTCTCCAACAGCTCAGCTCTCAACAGACAAATCAGTTTATTTTTGGTTAAATGCAGAAGTTAAGATGACAGAAAAATGCTGACCCTGTATAGCAACAGAGGAAAAACACCGCTCTAGGTAGGAGGTACCACATGGGCTGCTTTCATCCCAGTGAGAATCTCCGAATTTATTATGAATTCATTATTAATTTGAAACAAAAAAAAAAGTTTTATAACTGGTATACGGCACACTGAATTGAGCTTACTGTATTTAGCACCACATCCCAACAGCCATTTTATCATCAGCTGTTTTTAAGTGCTGATGCCATCCCCCTTAAGCAGCCGTAATCAATTCGCCGTGCCAGTGATGCCTTTCAACTTTTAAATGAGCTTTGCTACAGAAGAGATGTCCTCTCAAGTCCCCTGTGTTGTGGTGTGTACGCATCTCCAGTGTTAGATGCAGCAGATGCTTCATCTGAGGGGAGCCACTCATTAGTTTTGATCTGCATTACCACCCCACATTCCCCCAAAAGCATATAGTGTAGGCTTTATCTTCCATGACGGAAATTGATGATGTGCAATTACACAGCATGTGTCAGTGCAACATCACATCATTTAATATAGCAAAGCTGACAGTGCATGAAAAGAGCAAACTGCAAAGTTCTCTATCCTAGGGTTTGCAAGACATGCAACACAAATAAATAAAGTTGACAATAGAAGAAAATATATAAGCAATATGATGTCATTCAAACAGTGGCCTTCAATTTAAAGGATGGTTTTGCCCCCAAATAATAGAGCTGGGTTTAAAAAAAATGAATATTTAATATTGAATCAATTTTGTTTTTCAAGCCTGATATGGATTCATAAAACCATGAATTATTTTAATATCTCCCTTTTCCATAAATTCATAAGAAAATTGAATTTTAAATACCTTTGTTTCTCTTTTGTGATCGTTTTCTAGAAATTTACTGTTCACATGAATTCAAATGTATTTTCTTACATTTATGAAAGACTTGTTGTATTGCACTTTAAGATAATTCTTTTTTTTCCTTCAGTTTTTATCGTGTCATTGATATTTAAGAAGAATTGATGTTCCATTAATCAATATCGGATTAAATTGAAACGAATCCTATAAAAAAAAAATCTAAATTAAATTGAACTCTTGTTAATTGAATTGAATCGATTGTGGAAATTAAAATCGATACTAAGCCCGACCAAATAATCACAATTTGAATAAATGTAAGGAGTTAAAGATGGTGCAAAAGTAACTTGTTAAAAAACAAAAAAAAAATGTAGCTACCTGTAGAAAAAAAAGTGTACATTTTTTATCTGTAAAAGGCATGATTTGTACCTGTAAAAAAAAAAATTGTACCTGTGAAATAAAAAAATTGTACGTATAAAAAAAAATTAAAAAAAATCGGAGCTCTACGAATACGAATCATTCTGTTGCATCTGTAGCGCAAAATTTGTAGCAAAAGTCACGTGACTGGACAGCAGCAGGAAAAAAAAAAAGACTTGTGACTCCCAGTGGCGACTTCTTAGACTTCAAGTTGTTGTTTCTACAGGTACAAATCATGATTTTTACAGATACAAATTTACACTTCTTTCTACAGATACATGTTTTTTTTATACATATTAATTTTTTTATACGTACATTTTTTTTACGTACATTTTTTACGCACATTTTTTTAGCTACATTTTTTTACGAGTTACTTTTGCACCATATAAATGTTTCAATTTTAATAGATTCAGTTTTTCTACTTGCAAAAAATAATAATAATAAGGTGGCAATTGGCTGTTTTTAGTCATTACGTTTACAGTATGTCTGACCCATGTGACACAGTTGTAACACGGCACCTGCAGAACACAAGTGGAATCTATAATGTAGTACTAGTGTGCAACTCAAAAACAAAAGAACATTTTAATGTCCCCTGAAAAACAAGATGACTCGCTGAAGGAGTAAGTTAGAGTGTTTGACAGAAATGATTAGAGTGAGTGTATTCCAAACATAAGTGATGTCCACAGGGGGAAAAAATGATAAAGAGATATCTACTCTTCAGTGAAGCCACCATAAAACAATAGTCCGACTGTACAAACAAGTCAGCAGTGCATTACTGTGTCATCTTGACTCATAAAAGTCATAACTGATAATGCAATATTATTTTCTGTTTCAGCAGGGAACTATCTTCCCTTTTTTGAACAATCATGGTGATTATATTAGACCAAGCTTTTTCAACACACTCACATAGTGCGGGTTTGTTTTCACCACGCAGACGGTTGCACTCGATCATTTTCAATGTCATCTACGTCAAGCTTCACAACATTATCTTACAACAAACTGACAAAATAAGACAAACGTCACTTACAGCTTCGTTTTACTTACATAGGCGTCACCTCTAGACGATTCTCGAACTAAATCCTTTAATATGTTCTTTTGAAGACACCTCCCGCAGAAAGGAGTCGGTCCACGCGGAAACACAAACATTCCCAAAGTGACACAACACGGTGTCGCACGCAAGGTGAGCGGAAGAGGACACTCACTTATCTTGCCTGCCTTGTAGTCGCTCAACTGTAGCGCGAGCTCCATCAACTCCACTCCACCTGCCATGTGACAGCCATGATGCATTCAAGAACGCCTCGGAATTATTTCGTCCTGTTTTGGAAACATCGCATTGTAGCGTGCAATACAAAATATAGAATTTAAAATGTCCATGACTTTCCTTTTAATTTAATTTAATTTAATTTAATTTAATTTAATTTAATTTAATTTAATTTAATTTAATTTAATTTAATTTAATTTAATTTAATTTAATTTAATTTAATTTTATTTAATTTTATTTTATTGAAGATCATAAAAAGAAATTAAATTGACTGCAGAATTATCATCAAAATCTTTAAAAAAAAATACTTTAAATTAGACACAATGTATTTTAATGCCCCATTATTATTATTTGTACAGTACCACGTTTCTAAATGTTATACATACATGCGTGGACGTGCTTGAAAATCGCTGCTGTGACCAAATTAAATTTCCCTCATGTGATCAATAACTGATCTGCCTATATGTAGATGGGCTATCCATGTATTGTAGAGTTAATAATTGTTTATTTCATTAAAACGGTGGAAATATTGATAGTACAACATAAAGTTTTTCAAAACGCAATGACAATAACGACACATTTGGATTTATCCAACTCAACGCTGTCATCTAGTGGTAGTAACTAATCTGGCAATTGGCATGGGTTATTTTATTTTCATCTCTGATGAAACAAATACCTGGCAGCATCCACATTTGTCGGTGTCATTTTTACAAATTGCACCAACAGCAAATTTTAATAAGAGATAGCTTTATTTGACACAGATTTTAAAAAAAAAAAATGTCTTTACTTTTTTTTAAACCACATCAGTTTATTTATTTTTTTTAGATTTTATATTGTATTTTATTTTGAAAATGTTCACCTATAAAAGCTTGCGCAATACCTGTTGCTGAACCTAACCTTTAATTAATAAATATATTATTATTATTATTATTATTATTATTATTATTATTATTATTATTATTATTATTATTATTATTTGGCTCGGAACACATATCCTTTGTATAGTATTATATATTATTATATATGTATTATTTTTTTTCAGCTTTTTGAAAGGGGAAGTAAAAATAAACAAATGTAATAATGTGGTTTCAGATGTGCACACCTTCTTGTAACTTTAATAATTAAAAATCACATTCAACTATTAAAGAGGAATCTGCTCAGACCTGCCTCTGTTTAGTGCCATTGATCAACCCCAAATAAGTTTCAAAGTTTCCTTACATTTTCTTTGCTTCCTAGTGGAAGCCTGAAGATTTTGTGCTAACACTATGACTGCTATTTCAAACTGTTACTTATTCCCTCAACCTTGTCGAAGGGCCCATATTTAAGGATTTTTCCCGACCACTTTGGAAACTAATGGCGACTGTGGTCCGATTGTTAGCAAGGTTCTTATTTCCATGCATAGTGGAAGAAAGACAGCCACGAATATTTAGCCTGATAATACTCTACACAAACTCTATCTTTAACCACAGGCTTGGGACGGCACAAACTTCAAACTTGTTGATAGCTGGTGGTAGTTTGCTGTCTATATTATAAGTGTATAATGGGCTGCTGAGCTGCTGGTGTGGGTTGGTCTCTTGGAGTGAAATGGAGGAAAATAATAAACAACACCTCTTGGCCCCAAAAGATGTTGTATGCCAGATGGCCAGTCCAGCCCAGGCTAGTTCTGTCATGTAGTTAAAAGGATACTTGACTCATTAAGACTTTCAGGAGTAAAAAAAATATATTTATTTTGTTCAGAATTAATCTGATAACGTCTTTATTTTTCATGTACAGTTAATACCATAAAAACATTTTTTTCCCCCCACTTGCTGTCGACTGAAGATGACATCACCTGTACTGAGGAAATAGGATAGGATAAAGCATTAAAAAAAGAAAAAGAAAAAAAAAGAAAAAAAACCCCTCTTTTCTGGGTTTGGTCAGCAAACTGAGCCATGATTGGACATTATCTATTCGTCAACACAGGTGATGTCATCTTAAGTCAAAGGCAAGCGGCAAATTTAGTTTTTAAATCTATTAATTGTTCATGAAAACTAATGGCGTTATCACATTAATTAAAGACACAATATTATCTTCTTACTGTTGAAGATGGCTCAATGAGTAGTGTTCCTTTAAATTATTGCATTATGTCTGTGAAAACTTGAAATCTTTATTGCTGTAGTACGAGTTTTGACCACCTCTTGCTTGACCTCAAAAGTTGGGAGAGTGTACTCAAAAGACGTACTGTAATTCCAAATTTGCAAACCTCTCCACTTTGTCGTGTTTTTTTTTTTTTTTTAAATCCCCATTGATGACACGTTACATACAGTCATGTGTGCCACCCTAGCTTACGTGACAACGTAAATCAAACTAGGTCTTCAGATCCACACCACCACCTCGCGGCGTGAGTCAACCTCACTAGTCTTGCAGTGGTCACCACGCACACGCAAGTAGCCTCTGCATTCCGTTTGACTGAAGGCTGTAATTGGTCAACTACAACGCTCGTCATCTTTTAACCATCCTAAGCGTCATTCTGATTGGCCAGAGGAGAACCAATGGCGCTTGCACGACGGCCATTGGTTGGAAAACTAGGTTAGTGGTCCGACAGGCATGACGGTGAAGAGAAACTGGGTCACCGATTGAAAATCGTTTATGTCACAGTTCTTTTACTTTCTATAACACATTACCCAGTGGCCTTCAATGGATATTCAAATCCGAACGGACCAAATGTAAGTATTAAATGAAAACCAACATGCGTACTGTCGGTGCTATATATCGGAGACTTTTCTGCTTCTCCGGGGTTCATCCATGATGTATGTCGTCGATGTTTTCCCAGCGTTGGGAAGGAGGGACATTACCTCGCCGGCCAATTCTTGACAGCGAGCATTCCGCGGCTAGTAGTCAAATGCTATTAGTCAAATGGAATAAATTATATAGTGGTGAAATCCATGCCCATGGGTTGGATTTACGTTTACAGCTAACCGAATCTTAAAAGACAGCTCTAGAATTTTAAACCCCTGCCTGTATGTTTGTGAAATAGTACCGTGTCCGGTGCTAACGACCAGGTGAACAATGCTACCTAAAGCTAGCACGCTAGCTATGTAAACAGGCCTTCGCAATCAACTAGTGCATCGTTTTCTTCGACAGCATCGCGAAAACTTCAAAAACCTACATGAACTATTTCCGTAAAGCACGCGGCGAGGTGTGGCGGAAGCCCACCCTTAACCCCGAAATGCCTCGATACGACAGGCTCATATTTGGTAATGAAAGTCGTGACGATGTTGGTTGGCACTAGCTGTGAAAATGCGACGCCAGCGCGAGTGCTTCTCTTTGCAGATGTTTCTATATGATTTTATCAATAATGTGTTTTAAGATGTAGCTGTCGTGGTTTCGGAGGGGGCTCACGATATCAAATGTTTCCAGGCTTATTCACGCTTTCGTGTTAAAACTTGTATTCGTCCATTTGAATGATGCATGCATGATGAGATTTTTGTCAGTTTTGGGCTGGTACGCATTTTTTTTTTTTTTTTAATAATTTGTGATCCACAGCCTTGCCATGCATTCATAGCCAATTATTCTTTGGCAAGTCCGTTTAGAAAATTACCCTGGAACTTGAACCTTTTTTTAAAAATGGGAATTTCAGACATGTCTTGTTGCAGATACCCAGAATAGGAACTGTCATTGTCATCAATTAATGTTGCCAGGAAGGCATCTTGATAAGCGGAATGTTCCTGTGACTCAGAAGAACGGTACCATTTATTAATGGCATGGTTATTAAAAAAAATGTAGAAAACTTTGTTCTACTTGTTGTTCACGAGCTACACTTTTGTATCACACTATTAAACTGTTATGTCATACAGTGCCACAGATATTTTTGTGAACAGAACACGAGTCACAGTTCTATTTGGGTCACATTCAAGTTTGTGGTAACTACACACAGTATCAGAGATATCGACATGGGCCAAAGATTGCAGCATGTTGAAGTTGTGGCATTTTCAAAAATAATAATTAGATATCAGTTTCATTTGAGCCACACTTGGTAGTAATATTTATTTACATGGTGAACTGGATTGGAAAAATTCAGGAAATGCGTACTATCGAGCAAAACCAGTTAAAAGAGATTACTGGCATCAGAACAAAGATGTAGCAAGATAATTTCAACTGTAAAGTAACGAGTGATTTGAAATCGTAGCTTCCCTCACATTTGCAGAAAAATACTGTAGTTTGCTGCGGTGTAAAAGTTGAACAGCATCATATTGTGAGCTTTTTGTTAAAATTTGGTTACTTCATTTAGCAACATGAAAGGGTCAAATTGTTAACAGCAGATCTTGATTAGAGGCTTATTGTTTTGTTGAATGTTTATGGTGCATGGTATACGGTATCATTAGGTCATGAGGTCTGCAGCCATGCATTTCTAGTTTTACAGGCAGCAGAGCACCAAGTGTGCCAAATAAAGAACAGTACATTTTTTTGATTGTGACATTATGAATCTCATCGCCCAAATCAACAGAGTCAAAGCTTTAATCTTAAATCTTATATTCCAGTAGTCTGTTAAAACTTTATTGCCTCATTTTTATTTTGCAATAATTTTGCTTATTTATTGCAAATGGGTGGAGGTTTGTTGTGAAATGCAGAGCATGCGTCACAAATCACAATATGGCCCCTACCATCGGCACAATAGTTTCAAGAAACATTCAGTCAACATTCAGGTCTCATGTGGAAAGGTTTGATTTATGAATCCTTTTATTTCATTTACTCTCATCATTTTTTTCTATTGAACTTTATTTGAAAGTTGCTCAATGTAGAAATGTGCCCAAAGGCATCTTTAAAATAGCCTTTTCGTTGATCATTTATGATTCAAACATCTAATTAGCTGTGAATTTTAAGTTTACGTTAAAACTAATTTAAAGTCAGGATACATTATTGTTGTCTGAACGTTTTTGCACAGGACCTGTTTTGCAATCATGAGGATAAACAGTTAGATGATGGATGGATAAATGAAACCTTGAAATGGTTGTTAGATTGATTACTTTGATTAAAATCATCATCATCCACAATGACTGGGGAAAAATAAAATCAAGATTCTATTTTTTGGCCGTCTCACCCAGCTCTACAGAACACCGTTTGAACGCACCAACTTTTCAAGTGAGCAATAGAAGAACATGTGGCTGATAGGTGTTTGTTGCTGCTCAGATGTTTCCTTTGAGATTGATTGCTTAAACATTGGACAACCTGTTTTTGTCTTGGTTTCACCTGTGAAAACTGCATTTGCTCTTAATTAAGCAAACATAATGACCAGAGAGATGTCAATGGGAGAAATTCAAATCATTTTGAAGCTGAGATGAGGGAAAATCAATCAGCGCTATTGCAGAAAAACATTGGGCATAGTCAATACAACTATTTGTAATTTGATGAAAAGGAAAGAAACTACTGGTGTACGGAGCAACAGACATCGATAGGGGTGTAAATTGCCTAGTATCTGCCGATTTCTTCCGTATCACGGTTCTTAGGTCATAATTCATCCATAAATCAATGCCTTTTTATGCTGTGAAATCCATTTAACCATGTTATATCTGGTTGTCATGTTTTAGTTGAATGAAGGTGGGAGTTTGTGCCTAAATATTTCTTTGTTCACGAATAGGCTTGTTGCAGGTTTTCTGAATGGGTGTAGTGTAGACTGTAAAGCAGGGAAATGAAACTTAATGGCTTGTTGACTCAGTGATTTTAGGAAAGAATAGATTTGGGATGGAAATAGAGGCTGGCTGGCTTAAGACCATTGAGCCTTGCTGACCCAGTTTTTCACTCCAGCAACCAGTTCTTTTCAGTGGGACTGGCACTGTGGTTTTCTTGTTCCTGGCTGGATCCTTGTCTTAGTAAGACTCTATCTAGCCACTCTTTAAATGCCAGTCTGACACTACTTACTACAATAGCACTTTTTTAAGTTTGATGTACCAGTACTTCCACATTCTTGTCACTGTATTTCTTTCAATTCCCCACCCCTTCCAATTCGGAACATACTTTTTTTTTCTTTCTTCTTCTTCTTTTTTTAACAGTAGAGCGTCTCAAATATGTGCTGTTTATTCTGTGCATTATCCATCAGTTACTCAGCTTTTTTTTTATTTGTACTTTCCACTGATTCTTGGTTGATCCCTGCAAAATGAATGGTGACTACAACTCAGACACACTCACAGATAAATTGTAATGGTGCTTTTTCTTGTATGGAACTTAAAGGTGTATTGTAGAATTTGTCACTTTTTTACTTGTGACTGCCACCTCTGGCCTAAACCGTTACTGCAGCCCGTGTCAAGCTCATGCATGGTGCGCATGTGAGCATGTGCGCTTGCTTGATAAACACTTTGTTTTTTCAGTTTCTTTCCCTCTTGTGTCATATGCTCGCTGACACCATACTACATATCTGAGGGGATGTGCATGTCGTCACCCACCACAGCAATACTCCATACTGAGGGGAAGATATAGGCGTAGTCGCAGTCAGAAAGCCAGGACTATTTGCACTCATTTGGGGATTGGTGGAACATACATGATGTAGAAAAAGCTTTAACATAACATTTAAGTTTCAGTATCTTGCACTTGAAATTAAGTCTGTAATCATTGTTTGTTTTAAAATAGAATGTTCAATATTTTTTTTTAGTTTTGATTTCCCTCTCTCACTGATCTTTTCATCTCTTTCCAGAATTACACTGGCTTCACCTGTTACTTAGGGATCAGATCAGATTGGGAGCACATTACTTGCCTACCAGAGACCACACAAGATTGAGGCCGACCACACTGTCTATATAGTACTCGGCCAATCAAGGAGGCCTGTTCCTATTTCTTATTGAGGTAATTCAAGTGTCTCTTTCACAGTCTCATATTAGAAACACTTTGGGATTCATCCGTTACCTTAATTTTCCAAAGTTATTGTTCCCATACATTCAGTTATTATGGTACTGCTGTATTAAATAAGATTTTTTTTATTATTGAACTCATTTTTATTAAAAACAATTATTCATTGATTTCAAAACTTTGTATTTAACTACCAAAACTCTACAACTCAAAACTAACATCACTGCACGCTATTCAACCCTGCACATTGAACACTGCATCTTTGAGCACATTCAGATATCCTAATAATATTTATTTATTCATTTATTTATTTATTTTAAAAAAATATTTTGTTGTTGCATTTCTATTTTCACAAGTTTTGGGATTTCCTAGGCAGTGACGTAGGAAAGCCTGGTGAGCCACTGGGCTAATAAAATGCTGTGGGAAATTCTGACCATAATTGTGCTTCATTCAAGTTTTTTAGTTTTATCTTTACTATAGCAAGAAACCTTTTAAGGCTAGGTATCGATTCAAATTTCCTCAATTGAATCGATTTCGATTCACAAGAGTTCATTTCGATTAGATTAGATTCATTTCAGTTCAATCCGATAATGGTTAATTGTGGAACATCAGTTTTTACATATCAAGGAAATCTTTAAAAAAAAAAAAAAAAAAGCTCCACAAACATTAAATTCCAAATTAAATTTTACAGAGGCCATAACTGCTTAAATTATTAATTTATTTCTGAAAATAACGAGTTACTTAAGCGTTACACAAACATTAACATCAGCATGGATGAGATGAAAATGTTTACATAATTGTAAATATAAATTAAAAATATTATGAATTGTCAAAGTGCCGTTCTTTCATAAATGTAAGAAAATACTTTTAAAGTTATGTGAATAGTACATTTCAAGAAAATGGATGGATGGATGGATGGAAGTAAGCAATAGGGCTGACTACATGATGCTTATAGTCCATTTGTCAAAGCAGTTCTGTGCAATGTGCGATTTCTATGACCATTTTATATACAAAGCATAGTTACAGTCAGATGTTTTATTTATTTGTTTGTCTGTTTGTTTGCTTTCAGTTGAGGGCTCAAGAGTGGATGGAAGGAGATGATTTTAACACCGAGGCTGTGATGAACATCTGTGGTGAGTGTGGTTTCAAGTTGCTCTTTGTAACTTTTTGGCCAAATATATCTGTACAATACTGAAACATCTTATAATTAGATTAACACTTTAATTGTTCACAATGGGTACTCCTGCAAGCTCTGGGCAATATTTTTTTTAGACTGGATTTGTGTTCGAATTCCCCGCCCTCCATCTGCAGATGTGACATCATGTGCGCGTTTTGTACGTCAAAAAGGGTGTGTGCAATTTTATCTTTTATCAACAGGTGGCAGCAGTGACTCGAAAATGAATTTTCTGCGTTTTAGTAGCTTCAATAGACACAATACCAGACTTTATTATAGTTAACGAACAGGAACAAAATGAGTAAATCTGAAATTGAGAAAACCATTTTTGTAAACTGAATAATATGTTTTAAAAATGGTGATTTTCTTTTTTTCCCTAAATAACTGAAACATCTTCTATTTGCAATACTAATCAAACCACATATTTACTGCGAAAAGGGCTGTTTTAAGGTGTACTTTCTTGAACAACACATTTTCTACAATATCATCAGATATTTTAATGCAAACGTTTTCCTCAGCTGCGGTCCCACATCAACAATTATGCTCTTTTGTGTCAGATGACCTGATGGCAGACCAAAGGATGGACATCTCCTCTACAATGACTGACTTCATGTCCCCCAGCTCGACCGACCTCATTTCCAGCTCCATCAGCACTCCTGGCATGGACTACACTCGGAAGAGGAAGGGCAGCACCACAGAATATCAGTGAGTAAAGAAGGAACAACAACAAAGAAAGCTTCAAGAGAAAACAAAAGTCTATGTATAGTATACTCGTATACGTACTGGCGGACGTACACCTTATTCCCTGTAGCATTGTTTTCGCAACAAGAAATAATAAATGACAAACTCTCTACATGCTTTTTGTCTGATAGATTTTTTTGTGAAAAAATATTAGCATTTAGCATTTGCAGCATAATTGTATGAAGAAAATTGAAGATCTGTAAAAATGAATACGTGCACAACAATAAGAACTGACCAATCAATTTGTGTTTCTTTGCAGGATCGATGGCTTCTCATTTGAGTAAGTTCAAACCTTCAGGAATCACAATACATTGAATATATTAGATTCAGTGGGTTCTTTATGAACATAAACTTACTGTACCTAGCTTCCGTGCACGTTTGCATTTTATTTGTATGTTCCTCAAACTGGTATTGTCTCTCCTCCTCATTAGTGATATGGACCCAGACAAAGATAAACTGGGAAGGTAAGATGCCACCATTGCATAAATTGTTACATTCTTGATGCATTTCTGTGAAAAAAACAAACAAACATCCACTTAAAATATATTGGATTTGATGTCTTGTGATGTGGTATTATTAGTCAATGAATCATTTGCTTAGCCTAGGGTGAATGTGCAGCACGCTCATGTAGTATAGTTCCCCTTAAAGTATATTGGCCAGGGGTGTTATCAAGTGCCTCGGTGGAGGCTTTTTTGTACAAGGTGGCGTCTCCACATGACATAATATAATCTTTAATACTGCTTGGGGAACATAGAATGTGTCATTTGTCAAATTTTGATAGTGAGACAGTTGCTAAAGGGTTCAAATGGTGTCTGTTTTTGAACGAGTTTTTTTTCCTCATTCCAACATTCACTCTTTCCCCAAAATATTAAATTTTGCACAACAAAAATCCCCATTCATTCCCAATGAACATTCAACAAACAGAAACTAGCAAACTAAAACCCCTGCACTAGATATTTATTAATTTACTTGGTAATTTGCTGTTCACAGCTGGTTTCTCTCCACTTAAACGGGGTTCCAGCCAGACTTCTGTGAAAAATGAACTGAACACCAGTGACTTTTTCTCCTTCCTCTGTCTGTGATGCTAACTCCATGTTTGCCTCTAATGATAATTATGCTTACAAGTGTACCTTATTTGCCGCCACGTAGACGATGATTAATTGCTTTGAAGGTACTGCACTGCGGGAGAATAATGTTTAGCTGTGCTTATTAGCAAACAGAGCTTGTAAGTTGTGCCTCGGCGCGGTGCATCAGTGCTAATTATTCCCCGCACTTTGCAAACAACAGTTTGAGTTGCATGCTGCTTCAGATTGAAGATCTTGGCGGGAGAGGAAGGAGACGGCATTCATGTGTGAGAGAGTTGACACAACAGAATCTGGGTCAGTCAGGAGTGCTGCAAAAAAAAAAAAAAAAAGAGAGAGAGAAAAAGAAGCTTTGACGATCACGTCATTGCTTTTTCTGGAATCTTGATTATGATAAAAAATTATTCAACCCTTATTTGTACTGTCAAAATATCAAATATACAATAATATATCAACATAAAAAAACTGTTAAAAAATAGTCATGTTTTGTGATCTTGTATTCACTGCACATATTTTTCTTTTCTCAGTGACCAACCAGGCCGAATAAAGAATGCCAGGTATATCACTTTTTTTGTTTTGTTTTCTTTTGTCTGTTGTTGTGTGTTGCTTTGCCGCACACATAAATTGTCGTTTTGCCTGGTTTGAGACGGTGTGTTTGTTAAGAGACATTAATCAGGAGAATAGAGCTCTGGAAAGATAAAAGTACAAAGCCGAAATTAAGATGGAACATGTGATGGTTAGAGGTATGGTTCTTAAGTCCTGAATATTAAATCAGACTTAAGAGTAAAACAAAAATTCACATTCCTACTTTTGTATTCTTCTTCTGTCGTTTAAGAGTGACAGATTTTTTGGACTATAAATTGTTCCGCAGTATAAGTGACACCACTTTTAAAAATGCATCATGAAGAACAAAAAAACATGAGTCACTCTGCAGTATGTCACATTTTGTTGGGAAATGTATATTACAAGAACCAAGAACAGTAAAGCTCAGACTCTCACCCAAAATCATTATTCCAAATCCATATTCTAGAATCATGGATGTGTTCAAAAATACAAATATGGCAGCAAAAAATTAAAATAATTATAATAATCAATTAGTCTATCGATTATTTTGTCGTTTAGTCGATAAATAGGATTTAAAAAAATTAATTTCCATCGCTTTATTAAAAAAAACGGCATAATTTCAAATTGACAATACAGAAAATGCACAAACATAAATTATGTTTCAGTGGCTGTTGGAAAATAGACCAAAATGTTGATCATGTGTTAATGTTGACATTTCCTCTATGCTTCTTCACAGGGAGGCTCACAGCCAGATTGAGAAACGTCGAAGGGACAAGATGAACAGCTTTATTGATGAACTGGCGGCACTGGTGCCCACATGTAATGCTATGTCCCGGAAACTGGACAAGCTCACAGTTCTTCGCATGGCTGTTCAGCACATGAAGACACTCAGAGGTTAGAATGGACTACACCACTTACATCTTGCATGATATACATGTACAGTATATATTTTCTAAATCGATCTGATAAATTACATTAAAATGTTTGCTCAAGACAAAACCAATACCGATATTTTATTTATTTATTTATTTTTTTTAACGTAGAGTTGAGTTTTTGCACACCTAGAGAGAAAAACAAATCTTCAAAAATGTGTCCTAATCAAATATTATATCACCATTTTCACATAATAACAGTTGTCTCTAGAATTGCAAGTTTATTTTTAGTTTGAAGTTGTGATTCAGCCATGCAGTCAGATGCCACAAAGCTATTAAGGCAAACATCACATGTCCATAAATAAGTAGTGAAGCTTATGTCCTTATTTTTCCATCTATAGGTGGGGTGCATCACATTGCATTTTGCTAGCAAACATACATCCAAAAATAGCAGCGGCTCGGAAGTACAAATGATAGCAGCAAGTGGTTTATTAGATGACAAAAGCCAGTCCTCAACAATAGTAAAGGCTTGGTCGTCAAGCGCCCATCATTTTCATGATGAAATCAGATTGTTTTAGCCCTTGGGCCATGTCTGGCAAAACAAAAAAAAATGTTTGCACTTTTCAAATGCAGCGGCGATGTGAACAAGCCCCAGATCTTTCTTCGTGGCTGGTTTTGGGGCAGTTTCGTTAGTAGCGGAGGCTCCTTCATAGGCTTTCAAACACTGCCATAGTGTTTTTGATGTTTTAAGTGGATGATAGTGCTGCACAATATATCGAAAAAATAGCGATATCACGATATTTGCCTATGCAATATGCATATTGCAAAGACATGCAATAAGTTTGATATGGAATTTTATGCTTTTATCTGCTCACAGAAGAGTCCCACATGTTAGCAATCAATTTCTAGAATGCCAAAACGGCATTTTTATTTTTTACAAGTTCCATCAATTTTCTAAATGTATTTTAAAACAACTTCTGGATACTGTTTGATGTCAAAATGTGTGTACATACCCATTAGTCCTTCTTTTCAATGGTTACTGTTTTATCAGATCAGTCATCAACTTTTGATCAGCTCCTAATCAATTATCACATCATTGCGACTACTAGTGTTAATTGAATTGCATTAAAGTATCAAAAATAAAACTAGTTGGTCAGGTAGAGAAAGGATAATCAATTGAAACGTTTCAAATGATTCCTGGTTTGTGATAACATCGTTTACTCTTGCACGCAGGAGCTGCAAATCCATATACAGAGGCCAACTACAAACCTTCCTTCCTTTCAGACGATGAGCTGAAACATTTGATACTAAGGGTGAGTGCTACTCAGTCGTCAAACCTTTTGTTCGTAATTTTAACTTCAAAATTTCGGGAACTGTTGAAAGTCCACTGGAATGTCTGGGGGGAAAAAAGTACATTTCATTTATTATCTGTTTCATAATGCAGGCTGCTGATGGTTTCCTGTTTGTGGTTGGATGTGATCGAGGAAAGATTCTATTTGTTTCGGAATCTGTTTACAAGATTCTTAACTACAGCCAGGTATGCAATGAATGTGTACAACATACCAAATAAAACAGTTGTGTTGTTATAAAGCTTGTGATTTAACCTGTCAACCTGTACAAGTAGAAAATAATTCTAACTTGGTTGGTTGTGTTTGACATTCTGTCACTCTTAATAGTCTGGGTATAAACCTAAATAAAGCTACGGAAATGCAGTGTCACACAGTGACACAAATGACATTTACCTATTCTTTTTTTTTTTTTTTTTTTTTTTTTCAGAACGACCTCATAGGTCAGAGTCTCTTCGACTACCTACATCCTAAGGACATCGCCAAGGTCAAAGAACAGCTGTCTTCTTCCGATACAGCCCCACGAGAACGGCTTATTGATGCTAAAAGTAAGCAATTATCTCAGCACCGCATATGCGCACCTCCAGATATAATCATTAATGTCGCTATGATACAGAGTACCAGCGTGGAAACTGAATATTGAGCGCATATCAAACATAAAGGAAACTTTTAGCCACTTGCATCGAGTAATGTAGATGATGGCGGTGTCATTGGTGTCTTGCCAACATTTACTTCCTTTGTCAATGGTGCAGTGCGTGTTTGTTGACTTTGCGAGGGTTTTGCAAGTGTTACTTGCTTACTAGCGACATCAGTCAAGACACTTTTATTGTGACGAGGTGCAACAACAACAGTGCTTGTAACGGTGCGCAAATGACATTTTTGACATTGAAAAAGCTCCTGTTGTTCTCCTGTTACTTCACAAAGATTGCGGAATATCAAAATAAACATGATTGGACAATATTTGTTTTCCTGGTAGTCAGGAGGATATATGTGTATATGGACAATAATTTTGTTTGCTGTAGCATCAAAAAAATGTTTAATGCTCATCTGGCTTTTAGTTTCTAAACTTTAAAAAAAAAATAATATTTTTTTTAATTATTTTTATTTTTTTGTATTGCAGCTGGTCTTCCGGTGAAAACAGACATCACGCCAGGACCGTCTAGACTTTGTTCCGGTGCCAGACGGTCATTTTTCTGTAGAATGAAGTGCAACAGGCCATCTGTCAAAGTCGAGGATAAAGACTTTCCCTCAACCTGCTCAAAGAAAAAAGGTAGTGTTTTGCAGTCAATTCCATATACTCAACATGTTATTTCCAATCAATCTTTTTCCTTTGTCATCGTAATTTTGATATGCAGGAACTTGAGCTGCCACCTTACGAAAACTGTTCTCTATGTCCCTTTTCTATTTTTAAAAGGCTACATCCTTGTTATGGCCACACTTCACTCACACCTGGCATTACGCAACAAAGGAAGTTGCCCTCTTAAGCGTATATCTATTTTATTATCCATCCATCAATTTCTGAAAAGATACAAATATAAAAGAAATGTAGTGCAGTGTTACATGGAAACCCTCATCGTAATGCAATGTTTTGTTTTGTTTTTTATAGCATTGCATATGACTACTTTTTGCCGATAGTACAGTAATTGCAAACTGTCAATGATTAACCCAGTGTAATGTACTTTAGCATTTAGTACCATGAAACTGCAAAGGTGGTGAGCTACACTGACTAGCTCAATTTGTAGTTTATGCACATTTGACGCACAAATCTGACCAGCATGGCATAGATATTTTCTGTCTCTTTATTTCTTAAACTATAAATGAATAAAAATAGATGTATTTTTCTGTGCTTGTTTTTGTGTTCAACATTCTCTAATAATTAATGAAAAATGATTAGAATCATTATTGTGAAGTTAATATGGATTTCACCACCCACTTGGAAATTATGGAGAGGTCTGAAATTTTCCTCATAGGTGCATGTCCACAATCTCAAAAAAACAACAAAAAAATCAAAAATAAATCCTTATTTAAAGCACTAGCATAAACATACAAATACGTTCTTTAAAAAATCATACAATTTGAGTTCTGGATTTTTTATTATAGATGCACTATTTTGCACTTGGAGTGCTTTTTATTTTTAAACAAAACTTGGAGGTTTGTTTAATAACATTCAAATCATTGTCTTACAGTTAATAACTTGATTGCTTAGTGCAATTTGCATAGACTATAATTTCAGAGAAGTGCACCATTTGCATAATTTGGAACACGGTGTAGTGGTTCACTTAAGACACTTACGGCCTTTTCACACTGCACTTGGTATTCTTGGTGTGCGCCATCTAAGGCAGCAAATTTGGATGTGCTTTTGTAGCAAGCAGCCTACTACAAAGAAACAGGAATGCTTTTCCTGCTGGTTGGCTGAGAACACTTTGAAATCACGCCGCCAGCTCTTCTCCGATTTGAATTCGCATTCATTTGTGACGCTGCTCTCGAATTGAACATTTGAGTGTGATGCAGCGTGGTGCAATGCAGAGCTTGCTCGCTTTGCAGCGAGATGCGGCACCGCATCCGTCCTCGGTTTGTCATAGCACCCACACGATTGATTGGTTCGTCAATGGCTTGTTGCGAAGTGAATTGTGATGGCAAAAGCTGTGCATCATACTTGACCACACCAAAGATGAGTTTATTTTGCTGTCTACTTCTTCTTATATTTAACCTGCCGTATTTCCATCACAGCTGATCGCAAGAGCTTCTGCACGATCCACAGCACGGGATACCTAAAAAGTTGGCCGCCCACAAAGATGGGTCTTGATGAAGACAACGAGCCTGATAACGAAGGCTGCAACTTGAGCTGCCTGGTAGCCATTGGTCGACTACACCCGCATATTGTCCCCCAGCCCAGCTTGGCAGACATCAGGGTGAAGCCCACCGAGTATGTTTCACGGCATGCCATTGACGGCAAATTTGTCTTCGTTGACCAGAGGTAAGCCAAAACTATGCAAATCATCAGATCAAACTTTTGGAATCTTAAAGAAGCACTTTGTAGCAATTTGCCCAAAGTTGTCTTTACATAGCCTTTTTATTTGACCATCTATGACTGAAACATGTTTTAATTAGTAGATTAACATCTTAGCTGTTCATAATGGGAACTCCTCCAAGCCTCTGGCCAATAGTTTTCAGACTGGATTCGGGTTCGAATTTCCCACCCACTGTCTGCAGATGTGACATCATCTGTGCGTTGTGTAGGTGAAGAAGGGAAAATGCAGTTTCATTTTTCGGCCACAGGTGGCAGTAGCAAGTAGAATTACATTTTCTGTGTTCAGTAGCTTTAAGATTTGATTTGTCACCACATTTGTTTGGGGTTGTGCTGCAAGATGTACCCCAACTTTTTCTTCAAAAATATAAATTAGTCTGCAGAAGCTTTGGTTGAGGAAGTGAAGATGAGTCGTGCAGGCTACTGAGAAAGTTTATCCCTGCATGCATGTTCAACAGTAAAGATGGGTTCCTTTCTCTGTAGCGGTACCAATTTTCGGTATTTTTGTTCTGTTGTTTGTGGTAATAAATGTTAATGTAACCTCTAAAAAAAAATTTCAGTTGAACAATTATTTTTTTTAATGTGCAACATTTGACAAATAACATCATGAATTGAAAACAAATGAGCCAAAGATGGAGTCAGAAATTAAGGCATAACATTTTATAATTCACAAATATTATAAATGATACAAACAATAAATTAATTACAAAGTGCAAAGCACCGTTTTTTGCAATAAACATGTGATATTACTACTGTTTTGTGATGATACATTTTAAAATGAGCTGTGAGTTCTACATAAAGTCTATATTCTTTTTTTTTTTTTTTTTCACCATCTCTCTCTTTTTTTTTTTTTTTAATATAAAGAGCAACAGCCATTCTGGCCTACCTACCCCAGGAGCTGCTAGGAACTTCCTTCTACGAGTATTTCCACCAGGATGATATCGGCCATCTGGCAGAGTGCCACAGACAAGGTATTTGGAAAGGCCTCAGTCTGATGAACTCAAATCAACTGTCAAAGTTCTAACACTGACGCCAATTAATGTACATTGGTAATCATCTGTGGGTATGTGTTCCCACAATACTTGTGTGTGGATATTCGTTATTTGAAAGAAAAACAATCCCGATGCTAACTTCCTGTTAGCATTTACTAACTTCCTGTTTTAAAAACGAAGCATGTTTTGTATTTAAATATACAGTGGATGTAACTATTAATGTTGTGTATTTAGTTTTATAGTTAGCGCCAACTGCGGTGTCATTAAACAACTTAAAGGACGCTTAGGGACTACAGAATAACATACGCTACACACTTGCTTGTTGCTAATGCTACGCAAGCAAAATGGTGCATTCGAGGTACTTTCACAGCCTCGGAAACTTCGGTTTTCTTCTATAATGGTTCACAGGGAAAATTTGGCCCAATTGGCCGATGTTTGAAGGCCAATAATCGGCTGATTATAATTGGTGGCCGATTAATCGGTCGGGCCCTAACTAAAACAACAAAGAGAAAGCTGAAGTCCCACAAATCATTTCATATATTTATTCTGTTTACTGTTGTAGTGCTGCAAATGAGAGAGAAGATTAGCACCAACTCTTACAAATTCAAGATCAAAGACGGTTCTTTCATCACACTGAGGAGTCGATGGTTCAGCTTTATGAACCCCTGGACCAAGGAGGTGGAATATATTGTCTCCACTAACACCGTCGTCTCGTAAGTGGCAGAGGACATTAGACGGGATGTCAGAAAGTCTCGTTGTGAAACAGATCATTTCCATGTGATTCTCTCTCTCTCTAGGTGTCCTGTGGTGGAAGGATCCGATTACACTCAATCTGCTGCCTCCCCACAGAGTATGGACAGTGTTCTCCCTTCAGAGGGTAAGCTTCAAATGCTGTCTGGCATTATATAAACAGGCAACGGTTGCTCCTGCCAATCAGTACTGACCCATGACTTGTTAAAACCCTCCTCTATTGGGTTGCTGTTGACTAGTAGGTGGAGGAAGGCGGGCATTGCAGACGGTGCCTGGCATTCCCGGCGGCACAAGAGCAGGAGCTGGAAAAATTGGAAGGATGATCGCAGAGGAAGTGATGGAGATCCAAAAGTAAGAGTATATTAAATGGTGATGTGGTGTATGAGAAGCTGTATTTGCCCTTTTGATCCTCCTTTTCATGTTTTCTTACTGTTGACAAGTCATTCACTGTTTTTGATTGCAGGATCCGAGGCTCCTCCCCATCCAGCTGTGGCTCGAGCCCATTGAACATCACTAGTACCCCTCCACCGGACACCTGCTCTCCTGGGGGAAAGAAGGTAACACAGGCTACACATACCTACTTGAAAAGTTCAGAAACATTTAAAAAAAATGTTGATGATAAGCACATTATTCCTAAGACACACATTATGGGAAAATCATTATAGTCACAGACACAGTATCAATGCAGAGTCGATTATGTATGCTCCTCTAATCAGCTTGTAGTCTCTATGCTAAGCTAGTCGTAAGAAAAAACATCTTGTAACGCATTTTCACCCAAAAACATTGAATGTTGGTCACTGTGATTTTGAGAACCAAATGTTGTCCCATCAGATTTCAACAGATTTGCGCTTGAGTAACTGATGTGTGTCATGTTGCTAGATTCACAATGGAGGGACACCTGAGCTGGCCAGCACTGGGATCCTTCCTGGGCCTGATTCTGTTGGCTACCCTTACTCCAACCAGTCCATCATGAGTGAGTCTTTCACGCTAGCATCACACCACACAGCCTCTGTTGCTTTTCCATTACAGCAAAAACTGGGAGGGTTTAAGGTGGGATCTTGGACTCAAATGCACAGAAGCTTTCACACAATAAGCCGGCAAGACAGCTGTCCGTCCGCCTGCCGTCAATACAGAGTATTCTGGTTAAGATTGTGTTTGTGGAATAAGAAACTCTCTCAGAGGTTTGAAACCAAACCTTCTAAAATTTAGTTGAAACTATCATGTCATTAATTATTGTCAATTATTTGATAGTTATCGCAGCATACACAAGAAGTCCGCTAACCTGTTTTCAGGGTTTGGTCACATGGCACAACGTATGCTGTATAGTGGATGTGAACGTGTGATGATGTAATTGTGATGTTTCTGTCAACAGTAGAGGGTGATATGATATTGCCCAACACGCTGAGATTGTATAATTAAATTATTTTTTTCTTAGATATCTCTGTTTTCTAAAGCTGAGCCATGATTGGTTGTTTCGTGAGCCCAAAGCAACTGTGATGCCTTTTTCAATTGACAACAAGTGGCAAAATGGCCGCCTTTCTTAATTGGATAAAAATGGCTAGATTTTGCTGCTTAAAGATGAGGTCGACCTAAACATTTCATGGCAATAATATGTTCTATGTGACCTCACTAGTCTAAACATGACATTCTGATTAATATTACATTTGTGGGATGTGTTATGAAGCAAAATGCAGCCTTTTTTGTCCATCGTACGGAGCAGCCATTTTGCCACTTGCTGTCGACTGAAGATGACATCACAGTTCCTCAGGCAACTACCAATCACAGCTCACCTGTTTCCTGAAGGTGAGCTGTGATTGGTTGTTACCTCAGAGCTGAGCAACTGTGATGTCATTTTCACTCGACAAGTGGCAAAATGGCCGCCTTCTGATATTGATAAAAAAAAACAAAAAACTGCTGGACTTTGCTGCTTAAAGTGGAAGTCAACACTAAACATTTCTTGACAATAATATGTTATATGTGTCCTCACTAGTCTAAACATGACATTCTGATTATTATTACATTTGTGGAATGTGTTATGAAGCAAAATGCAACCTTTTTTTGTCCATCGCATGGGGCAGCCATTTTGCCACTTGCTGTCGACTGAAGATGACATCACAGTTCTTCAGGCATTGACCAATCACAGCACACCTGTTTCTGAAGCTGCGCTGTGATTGGTTGTTACCTGAGCAACTGTGATGTCATGGCCGCAAAATGGCCGCCCCCTGAGCTGGATAAGAACAGCTGAATTTTGCTTTATAATTCATATTCCACAAATGTAATATTAATCAGAATGAGGTCATATATATAAAATATTATTGTCAAGATTTTTTGTTTTTCTTTGGGGATGGGGGGTGGACTTCCCAGATTACCATATTTAGATTAGTGGGGCTGCATAAAACATACTATTGCCAAGAAAGCTTTTTTGGGTTGCCTTCCACTTTAGTTCAAATTCCACAAACATAACATTAATCTGTGTTTAGACCAGTGGGGACTCATAAAACATATTATTCTGAAGCAAATGTTTTTGTTGACTTCCCATTTAAATGTACACCCTCAGTCACTCTAACCGCCTTTCGCATCCCTCAATTCAGGCGACAACTCCCACCTGAGTATCGACATCATGGACGAGCCCGGCTCCAGCAGCCCCAGCAACGACGAGGCGGCCATGGCCGTCATCATGTCCCTCCTGGAGGCAGATGCCGGCTTAGGCGGCCCCGTGGACTTCAGCGATCTGCCTTGGCCTTTGTGAGGAAGCTGAAGGCCGGCATGCAGAGAGCGAGAGAGAGAGAGAGAGACCCCCTCACTGCACCAGAGCCGCCCGGTAGAGAGTTGGCTTTCCTGTTAAATTTCCTTTGCAGTTTCCCACACTCTGTTGCCAACGACACTGCAAAAGTGTCATTCTTAATGAAATGGAAATGGAGATTTTCAGCATAAGATGCGCTTCAAGGTGAAACCAAAATGAGGCGTTTTCATAACAGATGTAAAGAATGAGCACTTTTGCAGTGGTAGTTACTTCCACACTTGGACTTTTCTCCAAATAGAGCAGTGACGTTAGGCTAGCAGTGCTGTCGTCTTTCCAACACTGGCTCCGGGCCTCTCAATCAGCTGCTCGGAAACAGGCAGCGCTTCGACGCTCACAGGCGATATTAGTCTCCGAGCGTACAATGTGGCGTTTTAGTTGACATGGGGACAACAGTTCACCTCTGGATCGTTGCAATGGAGACACTTGACTCCAAGAATTCCACATGAAGGTGTATTCCAGTTGTCCGTATATCCGAAGATGATGTCCAGCTGTTGTTTCCTACTAGAAATTCCACTTGTTCAATTGCGGATTGTGTCTGGATTTGAATGGCTCGTTTAAAAAAAAAAAAAAAACAATCTAAAAAGTTGTACTTAGTGGACCTTTTGAAGCTGAACCGTGTTTTTCTTATGCAAATTTTAGCTGCCAATCCTGATGGAGGAAAAAAAACCAAACTAAAAAAAACATTGTGGCCCTCTTGTAACTCTTCCACAAGCAAACAAAGAAGTTGTTCAGATGTGACGAAAGCAGTAGCCTGGTGTGTTGAAGACTCACACTCACACACTCTGCCCACACATTTTGCAATGTCCAAAAACGGACAAACAGTGCTCTCATCATTCAGTTTGACATTTGCACACTTTGTTCAGGCAAAGACTTCCTGGCAAGCTAATTAGCATCAAACTCGGACATAAAAAAACAAACAAACAATAAAACCTTTAACACCAGTCACTAAACTAATGAAAGACCTGATGGCTACACACTGTAAATCTGAACCCAAAAAAAGCAGAGCCACTAATCCAACCCCAATGTTTCCTTTTTTTAAATAAGGAGATAGGGCACATCTATTAACAAATGAGTGTTAGGGCCACACTGAAAAGAAGTTGTACGATTATTGTGGGAATGCTGAAAGCATCCCACATATGTTATTCGGATTTTTATTCTCCTCACTTTTTTGCCGAAAAACAACTCCCACATAATACTTCCGATTTACACCGTTCAAATTTCAACTTGCTTGAAATATTCACACATTCCGAGGTATATATCATCTGATTCCACGTTACTTACAGTACTCGCACAATTTGACGTTAAATATCAACTTTTTCCCATTCATTTTCAATGGGACTTACGTTGAACTTTTTCTAAGTCCCACTTTCCACACCCACTTCCATACATACAACTGATCATCATTACCAGCTCGGTGATACTGCTCAGTTCTTTTTAATTCATGTATCTTTCAACTTCAATTAAAACTTTGTAATTTTCACATAATTTATCTTCTAATTTACAGCATAAGCATTCAGCTTTCAGCATTCCCACGCAATTTCTCGAGAAATTGCACTTAGTCTATTTAATTTAGCTCTTTTCTGGGGGGAGAAATAAAGATGTAATGTTAAAGTATCAAGTTATTTCCTGGAAAATTTGTAAACATTTTTTTTTTATATAATTTTATGAGAACAAAGTTGACGTTCATTATATTATTATTAGTGCTTTTTTGTGTGTATTTTTGCCCCCAAACAGAATTACTTTATTCTTGAAAGTATATAGTCATATTTTGTCAGGAATTTTTTATTTTTATTTTTTTTATTTTATTTTTTTAATAGAAAAAAAAAAAAAAGAAGTTATGCTTCTAGGAGTATAAAAGTCTATATGTATATCTATCTGTATGAATTATTTTTGGAAGAAAATAAGTTTCAATATTAACGTAATGGAATTTTTTGAGGAAAGAAAAATATTTTGTGAATATAAATTGTATTTTACCTGAATATTTAGGACAAATTGGCCGTGAGGATTCCCATATGGAAACAAAATATTCTCATAAAATCATTTTCTTCATATTACAACTTACGGCTTGTAACATTACAAATTTGTTAGCATGATTTTGCAAATGTGTTCCAGTATTGCAGTTTTTCCTGTTAAATTACAACTTTATGCTTGTAACATTTGAGTTTCTTCTCATTGTTTTTCAGTGTGGCCCAAATATTCTTTTGTGCACCCCTCAAGGTATATTTTAATGCAGGGGGAAAAAAAATTAAATTTGGTCTATTTAGCACTTGATAAGTGGAAACTGGCAAAAAAACAAAACAAAAAAACCCCACTGTAACCTAACTCTTTTTTCATAGACTGGACAATAAAAAAATTGAAAAATAAAAAAAATAACTAAAAACCAAGATTCAAGTGCATCAGTGTAAAACTGTAATAAGAAATAATATTGCTACTGAATATTTAACGGCGAAGTCTTGGAAGGTCTTTAATGTCTGTTGTTGATTTTAGTGTGCGATCCCGTCGGTGATAACGAAATGTCAACGTGACCTTGTCACCTGACGCTGCTAACGAGCCGTGTGATTTGGAGCTTTAGCGGAGCTCGCCGCCTGCCCGTATGGAGACAGTACAGTACAGCGCTTGAGTACATCCAAAAAGGTCGTGTACATGGAAAAGTGTTTGAAAACATGTGTAGGGCAAAGCAGCACCACTCAAAATGGATGCACATTTCTAGTAGCAATTTTCAAAGAATAATGAAAGCAAATCTTATCTTATCTGAGGTAAATAAAGAAAAAATAAAAGAATTATAAAAATCAATAGAAAACAAAAGGAAATTGGACCAAATTTTGAAAGGTTTTACAAAAAAGTGTTTTCAAAACGAATGGGGGAAAAAAAGAAGAAGAAAAGAAAGACTGATCCACAAAATGCTACTCAAACATCCAGTGACCATCAGGTCTAATATTTGGTGTCCTTTTGGCTGCTTATGAATTCTGAGGGGGAAAAAAAAATAATACTGTTTTTGTGTAAGAATATAGGCTGAAAAGTAAAATAACCCAGAAAATCTCATTTACCCTGAAAAAGAAAACTGAAATTTTTGGTTCCTCGCAATCCAAGTGCACTAGATTTAATCCCAAAAAGCCACAATATTATGACCACTTGCACAAATACACAGCTTTTAATATGTTGCAGTATAGTCTACAAAAATAGTGTTTGATCTACCTCTCTGACTGCTTACAAATTAAAACAACTTTTTAGATCCAACTGTAGTATACTATAGTTGGATCTAAAAAGATGTTTTAATTTTTATTGGATATCGTCGTAAAGTGTTGTGCAAGTGGTCATGATGTTTTGGCTGTTCAAGGTTAGCTCAGTTTAAAGAACGCAGCATTCTTTGAATAAACCAAGTCGAGCTTTAAGTCATGTAAGTTTTTAAGATACTTTCAAATAGTTGTTTCAGTGTCCAGCGTTGGAGGAAGAGCAAAACTTTTTTTTTTTTCTTTCTTGTTCTTCCAATGAGTGGTAAGCGGCTCTTATCACAATATTTTACTACCTAAAGTGATTTTTTTTTTTAAATGACACTGAAGCTACTCGCTCTCTCCATATGGGCAGGTATTATTTGTTCTTCTAAGTCTGTCTTTGTAATTGGATAGCACTGAGTGAAAATATTGTTAGCACACCCCCCATTCCGAGTGTGACAGACAAAAACGGTCAGTCAGCAGCTTATGAGGTCGTCCACTTATTGTCTGTTGTAGTGCTTTTTCTCTGTGTTTTAAACGCTAGACACTACAATAACGTATTCCCCATATCGATGTCCTGTCCCTCACCGGACAATAATGTATCAAACTATAAATATTATGTTAAGAGTATACTTTATGCAAATATATGAGTATGATGAGTGTATTGTATCAGCAGTGAAATATTTTTAAAATAAAACTATTTGTTTCTGTCAGTTTGGATTCGTGTTGTTTTATCAGTTGAAATGCTTGTGTTATTATTATCATTTGTGTTTTTATTATTATTATTATTATTATTATTATTACCCGCGACCCTAAAATGCGGATACGCGGTTTGGGAAAATGGTTGTATGGATGACATGAATCGATAGTCGTAGTACCACTGATAATTGTTATATAATCCCGCAAAAATGCATGGTGCTGTTAGCTCATGTCATAGTAACTGTCCATAGAAATAATGAAGTCAACAGATCAAGATTTGTTTTATTATAAAGTAAAAAAAAAAAAAAAAAAAAAAATCTCAACATTGACATCAGATTGTGCTTACAGCAGTGATGAATAATGTGCAATATCGTCATGGAAGGACCCTTACATTTCGAACTGTAAATTCGTCAGAAGACTGGTGTGGTGCAGTGTCGTAGTTCACAATTCAAAACGTGTCAAATGTGACATCTAGTGGCCACATTCAATATGGCTTCTCCAACTTCTCTCAGTGCCTGTGTCCAAATTCACAAGGCTGGGTCGTCCGAATTTGTCGGTTGCATGACGTCACTCCCTGCGCGACTCGACAACACGGACTGCCAGTCAATGCACTACAGACAGGCAACATTGACAATGCATTCATATGTAAGTTTTTTTTTTTTCATTTTTTCTTTTCTTTTCTTCTTTAACAGTAGAGCATAGGGCATTTCCATTTCAAATAAAAGACAAAAGGGCAACAAATAAAAAAATCAAACGCCTGTGCGTGTTGTCGAGTCGCGCCGGGAGTGACGTCATGCAGCCGACAAATTCGGCCTTCGGAGGACCCAGCCTTGTGAATTTGGACACAAGCCATGTGTATGTTTCAATTTGTGGAGAATACTGAACTTTTTAGTATACGCTGAGTAGCCACGCCTTCATGACCATTTACACAATGCCAAATAAAAAAAACTGTGCCAAATATTCTCTTTTTACAAAGGTAATAATAAATATTAATTATAATAAATATTGTTTCAGCATATAGTTGTAAAGGAATGCAAACAAATCCCTCTCAGGCTGCCAACTTTAAAGACGACATTTAGCGAAGAAGCCACATGCTCTTAAATAAGTTGCGGCTTGTTGTACCGTCTCGTGTTGACAAAACACAGTGAATTCGTATGATAAATAAAACCAAACATGATCAAGGTGGATGACGAGCCCAGTTCATGTGCTGTTTGTCTATGGGGGGAGCTGCAGCTCGACGCGACAAGGCAAAGTGATGTTTTGCCACAAGGGTGGAGAAGAGCTGCGTTGCTGATCAAGGCCAGTCTGTGCTTCAAAATGTTACCACAAGCCTCCCAAGGGATGACATGACTTGGGCTGGATTTTCGCTGTGAATTTCTGACATCACTGCAAAAAATAGTTGATTGTGTGCCTTTTGAGAATTGATTTGATAGCCGTGTTGAGGTCCGTTTACTAGTAGTATACTCGTCCTCAATACTAAGTAGAATGATTCGTCGTAGTAGTCATCCAGAGGAACAAAAAATAAAAAATAAAAAATATAAATACAGCAAGCAGTTCGTGGAGCTTAATTTCACCATCACTGCTACAAGCTAGTTGGCATTTCTGCACACAATTACAATTACCACTAGAGGGCACCACAATTTGAGAATCATTGGTTTAACTTGTGAGGACAAACAGCATACGAGTCTACAGTGTTCCCTCGTTTATTACAAGTTCATCTTTCGTGGCCTCACTGTTTCGCAGATTCTTACAGCGTGTTTTTTTTTTTTTTTTTTGGTTTATTATTTTGGTCTTTGTGCGGCCATATCTCTCGAACCCTACGTCCAACCGGGGCATCCGCGTATTTGTCTCAACGAGACCTTTCGTCGCTCCTCAACATTGCGTTCCGGAGATATAAAAAATATATATACTGTGCTGCATAACAATTTAAAAAAACAAACAAAAAACATACTTTTAATGGAAAAAAAAAGACTAAATGAAAAAAACAAAAACAATTAATAAAAAAGCATAAAACTAATAAAGCAATAAACTAAAAATCGAAAAAACAAATGAAAAAATATATATACTGTGCTTTATAATGTAAAAGGTAAATAAAAAAACAACATACTTTTAATGGAAAAAAATTAATGTAAATGAAAAAAGAACATGAATTAAAAAGCATTTATAATAAGGTAAAACATATATAATAAATTAATATATATATATATATATATATATATATATATATATATATATATATATATATAATTAACAGGATTTTATTTTATTTTATTATTTTTTCTTTTAACGCAGATTTCCATTTCATTGCGGGCAGTTTTTGGAACCTAACACCTGTGATAAACAAGGGAACACTACTTCTATTAGAGAGCTGAAATAAATGTCTTACTAGTAGGCTAGTGATGGTAAAATGAAGCTTCATTAACCACTAGTAATATTTTTTTTATGCCTCTAGGTGCTCTTGGATGCTAGTGCAATGGAAATTGATTAAGCATCCACTGCATCTTTAAAGAGCACCATCTAGAGGAGTAAAAAAAAAAAAAAAGCTTCATTTTACCATCACTACTTACTAGTGAGGCCAAAGAGTGTACTAGTACATGTACTAGAAGCTGGATATCAAGGATATCGAATACATTTTGGTAAACGCCTGTGGTGGAAATCCAGCCTCGAAGTCACGTCTACTTGTTGCGTTGTGTGGGCGGGTGTCACGCAGAAGGCGAGGGCGGGTCTGGCTCGGTTTCGGAGCGGTAAGCCGCCTGATTGTGCTGCGGGTTGCCGAGCGGCGGACCGTGAGCGGCCGGGCTGTGGTTGTCCTGAACTCGCTGGGAGGCCGGCGGCGGCAGGTGATGGTCGTGCGCGCCCGGCTGCGGGGGCGCGTCCAGCTCGTCTACCTGCGGGCCCGGCGGGTGCAGGACCACCAGCTGGTCCTGGGGGATGTCGGCGGCGGCGGCGGCCAGGTTGGTGGTGGACTTGGACTTGACGCACTGAAAGTCCACGTGGCGGCTCTTGCCTTCTTCTTTTTCCCATGACATGCGGATGAAAGGACGCTGCACGTAGTTGTAGATGACCTCTGGGCGACCTCCGGGGCGCCGTTTGACCTTCTCCTTGTAGGTTGGGTAGCCTGCAGCGGGGTTACAATAGTTGGGGATTTTTCATTTGGACTTTTTAATTCAGCTTGTTTTAATTTGCTTTTCAAAAATGTGTTTTTTTTAAGTGACTTTTTATTAATTGTTTTTTTTTTCTGTGTCATGTTAACTCTTTTACTGCCACAAAAAAACTTTAATATGACAAAGGCTTTGATTATTTACATCATCCTTGAAAACGTTCTATTTCCTCAGATTCAATGCTGCCATCTGCTAGCCATAGTTAATGAGTGTTTTTGATTCCACAACCCATTGACCAGGCAGCGGTGCACTTAGACATTGATTTAAAAAAAAAAAAAAAAAAGGTAGTTGACGTCATTTAATGTTTATGGCGGCATACATCGTGATTTTACTAGTCGTTATTAAACGTTTTTGGTGGTCAAAGAGTTAACATGCAAGGCTACACAACACTGACTACTGAATTGTACTTGTGGTGGTTAGTTTTTTCCATGCTCGCTCTATAAATCCCCCATATGACCTTTCAAAGACAGCAATGTAACGTGAAGATTGCCTTGCATGTAAAATGTTAATTTTGGCAGTTGAACTATACCTTCGATTCCCAATCGGATCTTCTTCAGTCCTCTTTCCTTCAGCACCGACTTGGCCACGTCTCGGTTTTCAATGTATTTGAAGAAGCGGTACAGTTTGGTGCTGTAGATGACTGTTAAGAAATATACAGAGACAATTATGTCATGTTGCTGACGAGTAAACAAATTTGTTAAGCACTAGAGTTTCTCCTGTGGGCCTCCACACTTGAGCATAAAAGCAACCATATCATGGAAAATGGCTCTACATAAGCCGATCATATAACCGCTCATCAGCTGGGGCTTGCAGGTGGTCGTTACTAACTCCCATGATTAGACCCGTCGCTTGACCTGTTCTGCTTTGTTCTGGCAAGCTTTTACAATTTTTATTTTTTTTTAATTTTAGTTTTTTTTTTTTTTTACTTGCTCCTCCCACTAGCCATTGTTTGCCGCTCTAGCCAATGGCTCTGACTAACTCTCACTAGCAGCTAGTGACTAGCTGCTACTGTTAGCTGCTCCGGCTAATTCCGGCTCTCTCGGTCTTTCGGCGTCGCGAGCCGAGATGCTCGTTTGCTCACGAAAAATAAGGCGTGGTGGCAGACTTGTGAAGTGTGGTTTCTCTGAGCCGCCGGAGTGTGCGTGCTTCTTCGCGCTTCTAATGGTATTCTTTGACCACTAGATGGCGCTAGGGATCACTGAATGTCCCTTTCAAGAGGAGAGTGGAAATTTAATCAAAAAAAAAAAAAAAAAAAAAAGAGTAGACAAGCGGTAGCAGAAAATGAATCTACATATTGGATGCCGTTGTCATGTTTTCCTGTTCTGGTCCATCTCTAATTAGCTGTTGGGCCCTCAATACATTAGACTGACACTCACAAATTCAAATGTTTTGCGGCTCCAAACAGATTTTTGTTTTTGTTTTAGCCGAAAACGTCTCTTTTGACAGCAAAGATTTCTGACCCCTGCACTAGCATTGATCTATAAACCAAGAGCACCATCTTGAAGAGTAAAAAAAATATCACAAGTGCTTCATGAAGCTTCATTTTCTGAAACTGAACAATTGAATTGAGAGCGGTAACAGGAAGTGCCGTGTTAGCTGCCCAAATCTTGCTAGCTTAACAGTTGTCTGGTTTGAAAAAAAGTGAGAAATTGTAACTGACTTTCTTCCATTATATTGATTACCGTGTAATAGGTGTATCATGTTATTTTTACTTTGCAATAAAATTATATCACATTCCCAACCCTTATTTGCAAGCCAGTCTGTGAAAACTAACATGCACACGCAGGTACTGAGTACCCGTCAAAAATGTTGACACACCTTCAAGATCAACACCATGACAAAGTCTTTCCAAATTTTGAAGTGGTTAAAATCAAATGCTAGATTTGATTGTTACCGTACAAACATGCCCTTATTGATCGGACAACTCCAACAACAAGAGTCTTACTCTGCGAGTACTCCTCTCCCATCTGCGGCGGGTACTCCTCATCCCAGTCCACCACGTCGTCGTCGGTCAGCACCACCACGTGGCACTCCCTCTCCCCGCTCTGTGCGCTGGCCACCATCAGCGGCAGCACCATCTCCTCCAGGTAGCACTCAAACTGACGCCTGGCCCCGTCGTTTGACAGCTCGTGCATCAGGGCGCCTACAGGGGCGATACACAATAAGTCTAGTTGTAGATGTTGCGTTATCCTGGTTTTTCAAGCAGTAAGAACAGGAAATGTCTGGATTTCCAAAAGTTTGGCATTACCCGTAACTATCACAACACTTGTTATGGTAAAGGAAGGCTTCAAAGGCAAAATTCAATTCTGAAACTGGGACTAGATATTATAGGATATATTATAGGACTATAAGTAAACACCAAATCTACCACATGAAATAGAGTCTGGGGGAAAAAAAGTTCGATTCAAACCCTCCACCAACCATTCCATTGAAAAGCATGATTAACAAGTATGTTCGTCAATGGCAGTGAATGAGTGAGGATCTATTTCAGTAAAGAGAGCCTAAACTGCTTTTAAAGGGATACTTGACTTGGTTGAACCATTTTCAGCAGTAAAAATTTAATATTTTGTCTATAATTAATATGGTAACTTCGTTACTTTTCATGTACAATTAATACCTTTAAAAATGATTTTTTTCTACTTGCTGGCAACTGACGATGACATCACCTGTGTTGAGGAAGTAGGTATCAACCAATCATGGCTCCGTTTGCTGACCAAACCCAGAAAACAGGTGAGCCATGATTAGTCGGTACCAACTTCCTCAGCACAGGTGATGTCATCTTCAGTCGACAGCAAGTGGGAAAATTTGTTTTAAAAGGTATTAATTGTACATGAAAAATAAGGAAGTTATCAAATTATAGACAACATATAAACCTTTTACTCCTGAAAATGGTTCAATGAGTCATGTATCCCTTTAACTTGTGAGAGACGAGAGTTGAATTGTATTTCGTTAACGATCATTCGTTTTATGTTCAGCATTTTGAATGCTGGTCTGGAGTAGTGATGGGGAAATGAAGCTTCATGAAACACATCAGTGATGTCCAAACTTTTTCCTTTGAGGCCCGCATACAGAGTAAGAATACCAGGGTCACTTTAGTTTGTTTGTTTTTTTTCCAAGTTATTTTTAAAAAACTTTAAATCTGTCTTTTTGACCTCTATTTTGTTTTACTTCTTGTATTTTGCATTTCATTGTTTCTATCTATGTGATCAACTTTAACTGTGAAAAACTTTTGTCTGTGAAAGGTTCTATATAAACTAGACTAAGTGCAATTTCTTAGAGAAATTGCGTGGGAATGCTGAAAGCTGAATGCTAAGATTTGAATGTATGTGGAATACTTATGAAGTAAATTGGGAGATAAATTATGAAATGATTACCTCTTAGTGACTCGACAATGCACTTAACCAACTGTGCCAACGAGCAGTATCAAACACCTGGTGAACCATGATAAGTTCTATGCATGGAAGTGGGCGTGGAAAGTGACACTTAGAAATAGCTCAATGTCTCTCCCATTGAAAATGAATGGGGGAAAGTTGATATCTAACATTAAATTGTGCGAATACTGTAAGTAATGTGGAATCAGACGATATATACTCCAGGAGGAGTGAATTTTTGAAGAAAGTTGAAATTTGAACAATGTAAATTCGAAGTATTATGTGGGAGTTGTTACATGGCAAACAAAATGTGGGGAATAAAAATCACAATAACATATGTGGGAATGCTTCAGCATTCCCACAATAAAATGTACTTACTTAAACAAGACAAACAATGTGGGATTTTCATGATTTTGGGGTGGCCCACACCCCTGTATCCCACTGGAATAGATCCACCCCAGCCCTGAGCCAATCTCCACATTCAGAATTAAAGGAAGAGTAAATAAAAGTACTATTTTTAAGCATTTATTACTTGAGGATTTTAGTTGATCATTAATCTGATATGTTCACAAGTCAGACCCTTACACAGACAGCAGAACATGGAGGAAAACATTTTTGCTTCTGAAACTGAAATATCTGACTTCAAAATATTTCTATTTTAGTTGTAAATAGTTTATTTGCATATCTAGAAAAGCTGGCTGTGTTTAAGTTAGTTTTTGTATTTGCTGAGGACCAGTAGAAGATGGATAGCGGGCTGCAAATTGCCCACGGGCCATAATTTGGACACCACCACTCTACATGCTTCTCTCGGGTTAAAGATGCAGTGGAAATGTAAACACTTGCCATTGCGCTGGCCTTTTATCTTTAAACCAAGAGCACTATCTCGAAGAGTATCACAAGTGGTTCATGAAGTTTCATTTTCCCATTACTAGTAGAAAGCATGGAATCTGTTCCTGATGTAAACAATGAAAATTGTTAGATATTGGCATTTAAATTCCTCGCTGTCATCAGATCGTAGCATCTGAATTCCATTTGAACAGTCATACAAGTGGACAGGTTTTTTTTCCTTTTTAGCTATTAATTATTGATCACAAAGGGGAAAAAAACACTTCCTCATGTTTCACACACAGGAGGATAATCCAGTTGGATGATGTTGAGTAATCACTTCTTGTTGAGAACATGTTGTAACTAAGGGTGTCACGATTTCGATTTTTTATCGAAATCGATCGAAATTACGTCACGATTTCGAGCATCGAAATAGAAGAGAGGACACACGATTCGATGCCCCCCCCCCCTCGCGCCCGCCGCCACCGCCGCCACCGCCGCCACCGCCACCTCCCAGGAAAGCAAATGAGACGCAGCCATTCAGCTACTAGCTAACGGCACTTGTTAGCTGACTTCTCCTGCAGTCATGATGGCAAGCGCGGACAGACACAGCAATGGTGCTTCAAGCCGCTCCCGCTTCTCTCGTCACCAGTTTGGAAACATTTTGCGTTCCCGGTGAGTTATGTCGACAACGTTCACGTTGTCGATAAAAAGACCACAGTTGCAAGATATGCTATGTGCGCGTACTGTACTCGGCCACGGTGTTACGCCCGGCTCGTCAAGGGGAAGGGAAGTAACACAATAACAGAAAATATAGAGTAGATAAACACGGGTCGACTTTAACATCTGAGTAGTTTTAATTGAAATTTCAGGCAGGGGTTTGACAAGGGAGTGAAAGTGGAAGGTGAACAAATAATAACCGCATTTGACAGAACTGACAGAACGGAGGAGAAACAACAATAACCAATAGGGGTATAATACACGGATACACAATAGCGTCGCGCTGGCACAGTCGTCCAATCGGAGTGTCGCGCTGGCACAGTCGTCCAATCGGAGTGTCGCGCTGGCACAGTCGTCCAATCGGAGTGTCGCGCTGGCACAGTCCTCCAATCAGAGTGTCGCGCTGGCGCATTCAAACTGAAGTACCATTATACGGGCACCAGCCGACACAAACACACACATACATACTAGGGGAGCGGAGCCGGCGGCGGGCCCGAGCCGCCAGCCTATAACAACGGGAAACACGACAAACATGACGGGACATTTACGCAGGCATCACAAAGATTTAGATTTATCAAATTCAACTAGAAGTGGGAAAACAACGGTCCAACCAACTATTTCATCCTCATTTACAGTGAAACTTCCACACACTTCAGCTCGCGCGAAACGCCAGATCCATAGGTCTATTTATAGCAGCAGACCTGCAGCCTTGGAAAACGCTGGATTCAAACATTTAATTAGTGTACTTGAACCACGCTACAGTATGCCCAGCAACTGTAAATGTTGGGATATAGTTTGTTCAGGCTGTATTTGTTCCATGACTTTGGATACAATATATTTTTTGTTGTTGTTGCACATTGCACATTATTTTAAGAGGAACGCACAGCACACTGTTGTAACCAAAAACAGTCAATAGATGGCAGGCACCCACTGTGACTTTTTGTTTTTGTTTTTTTATTTTTTATTTTACACTTCAGTAAGAACAAGACGGTTAACTTTATATTGTAAATAAATTCTTTGAATTTGATCATTCCTGCCTAATGTCAATTATCATATATTACATAAATTTACACAAAAATAATATGGAAATTGCATCACCTATATGTAGCCGATCTTTTGAAATAAGATTTACTGTACAATGAATAGAACCAATGATCATAGACTAGCCTTAGCCTACAGAAGCATATGCCTCTGTGTTATAAAGTGGGGGAGCGAAAAAAAAAAAAAAAAAAAAAAATCGAAAAAAAAAATCGAATCGTGACCCCAAAATCGAAATTTAAATCGAATCGTGGAGTTGGCGAATCGTGACACCCCTAGTTGTAACTGTTGCCCGCTTGAAATCTCGCCAGTATGAATACGCTGCCAAATATTTACCATTTCCATGGACTTTGTTTTGGTACATTTTAGCGTGACAACTGTCTCTGGAAAATTCTGGCACTATTCTTGATTGAAATCTCTGTATATTATTATGAGTTAGATGACTTAACATTTCCACCAGATGCCTAATCTGAGCTGACCGATAAATGAAGCTCAATGTTATACTATGGTTCTTTGGGAATCAGACCTGCTCGTGTGAGTTGGTGCTGCGCCTTAATAAAACACCAAAAATCTCTCAGCTAATCATGACCTAGTTAGGCCATCAACGCACACACATAGGCTGCCCCTCCCACACACTCAAGCAGGCACAATTTTAAAGTCCGACGCAAACGCAACAGTCACACACAGTAAATTACGTCTAAACTTGCTATTATAAAGGACAACAGACTCAAAAACGAGTTTGTTTACAACCCTCATGTAAACAACATGCTTTCGGCGCTTAAATGTGCAAAATCAAGATTGCATTCATGACACTTACCCAAGGCAGCAGCACATCCACAAACGATAGTGGTACGTTCGCGTGCACACGGTGCAAATACTCACTGAGGTCTCTGCACTTGATGGTGCTGTAGTTGAAGGAGATACACAGGTAGTCACATGCCTCCCTCAGCTCAGGAATGGAAATGCCGTCAGGGCAGCGGATTATCCCCGATTTGTAGTAATCCTGCCATTTTCAGCGCCATGCACACGAGTGAAGAAGTGAGCAGGGAGGCGGGCGTTCACGCACACAAACACACACGCGGAGGATGGGAAACAAAACGCCATTATTGATGCTGCTGCTTCACTCGCTGAGGGAGCGAGAGAAATGTGTGTGGGAAATAGATGCGGGGGGGAGTGGAGTGCTGACCTACGTAAAAAAAAATCTGGCAGCATCATAGGAAGTAAAAGAGGGAGCCTGCGGGTGGGAGGCGAGTATAATGGGTGAGGAGGAGAAAGCTGCTGTCGTCACACTGCCTGCTCCACTTTCCCACCTCTTCATGTCTGCTTGCAGCCTGGCCAACATGTTGGAGGAAACACCCTCAGGCTGCAGTGGGAACTATCTCCATGATATTACCTACATCGTCACCTAATTGTCTCGAAGAACGGTTTTAGATGTAGGGCTGCTCGATTATAGAAAAAATAATAATCACGATTATTTTGGCAATACTTGAAATCGTGACTATTCAAATAATTATTTATTGTTAGGTCAAAACGAGAAAATTTTTCAGCATTTAAAGATCCCCTGAAATGAGCTTTGCAGCAATGACACCAACCATCCTCTGGACGCCCTAATACTGTATCAAAAGAAATTTTCACGAAATTGTACCTTGTTGTAGAGTTGCAGGCTCCACTAGGAAGGTCTACTGTTAGCCTAGCATCAACGGAGCCGATTTTGGTGGGCTTGGCCAAGACTCGCCAGACTTCTGTGTGTTTTTGACTACTAAATGAGTTGGGTGTGGCCAAGTCTCGTCTTTTCAATCTGCTCCTGTTTACAAACTGACGGATAGATTCACTAAAGGTTAGGATAGCCTTTGCGAGGCGCTAACCGGTAAGAATGGAGCAATCCAGGAGCTCCTAATTCACTAAACGCGCAGATGGGGAAATCCGTCACTAAGTGATCTGCCAATGAGATTTTACCCCGGTGCACCGGTATTATTTGCGTGTATGTAAATTAGGTAATTTGTATACATTTGACGCAATGCAAATGAGACTCATTGATATACAGAGTCTAATTCACTAACGCCAGCTCAAATAGCCACACGGAGTTTGCGTTTATGGAAATCATGTATAAACCTGCCGCACCCTCGATCCCGGGATCATGACAGCAGTGCATGGCAAGGTGCACGTCCCTCTCTGGCTGATCACCCCGGCTGATATTGAACTGGCCATGTCAATCACCTGACCTCAATAATACTGATCTAACACAAACAGCTGAAAGGCAAATTCCCCAAAGCAAGAACATTGTTCACCTGATTTGGATGTAAATACCCTCAATTTAAATCTGAAAGTCTGCAGGTAAATTTCATTAATTTCATTTCAGACCCATTGTGCTGGTGTTTAAATCCTAAAAGAAATCCCATACCCTTCACCTTTAACCGAATACTTCAGAGTCCCACCAGAGTCATGAAGTTGTCAGGAGACCAGAGGAAGGATCAAAGAAAAGAAAGATGAAACAAAGTGAAATCCAGCACCGACCAGACACAATCTACTCTCCACAGAGTTACAAACCAGAATCTTTCACCAACCCCAGAAACATCTAAATTAGGGACACCCCAAGAGACCAGAGGAAGGAATAAAGAAAGGATGTAAGGATAGAAGAAGCAGAGTGAGATCCACCGACAGCAGCTCAATGCTACTTAACCCGCGCCTACTAGCTAGCAATTAGCTTCAGCTGGCTAGCTGGAGCAGCTGAACACGTTCCAGAGCCAGTAATCATCATCTCCATCGCCATGAATAAGCAACACTTCTGACATGTATCGTTGTCACAAAGAGAAAATGTCGTTATTATCATTAGCATGGCTTCTCCATCTTTCCTCATGTTGATAATGAAAGATGGAGAAGCCACGCTAATTGCTAAGCTAACCTAAGATTCACAATTGAGTTGAATTGTCACAGTAATCTGGCTCTAACTGCGTTTGAGCGCCACACGTGTGGACGGCGACATCATCCACAAGAGGAGAACTGGCATTTAACGCTATTCACGGACCCTAACGAGTCAACGAGAAAACTCCTCCCATGCGCACAGTTAGACTGCAATATTTGCATTTGGGATGGCCTAAAAGCTCCTGTAGGTGTAATGCAAGAGTGGAGAATCACTGAATTAAAGCAGGAATGGGGAGGAACACAAGTTTGACAACAGGAAAAGTGATGTGCAAAAGGACAGCAAGGGAAGTCAATAAGGCAATAAGACTAAGTGTGAAACTGTCAGGCAGTTCTTACCAAGATTGCACGAAACACTGTGGAACTGATACCATCAGCTACTTCAAATTCTCCTTTTTCATTGGGTCTAGTGAAATTGTTGTCCCGCCCAGAACCAAACATCCTGAAAACAGATGAGAAAGAAGAACGAGCTTTTTGAATCGACACACGTAAACAAAACTGTTGATAGGCAACCTATTTATAGAAGAAAAAGCATGAGACGTGAGAGGCAGTCACCGTCTTTGTTCTTACCTGCCGAGCATGGTGTTGGGCTGAGCTGTGAATATGGCCGGATCCACCACAAATCTCGTATTGTCCACAATAAGAGTCACTCGTTCGCCGACTCGCAGGCCGCCACGATGAACCTCTTTACTGCTGAGGTCATACACATAGATCATATCGCACGGTCCTTGGCCAAGGGTCTTGGGGTGGTGGTCGCCAACAGCAGTACCAAAGGGCCGAGACGGTTGTCCGGCAAACAGGGCCCCTCCAACGTTTGTACAGGGAAGCGCAACCCGTGGGGGGCGTGGACTGGATGATCTGGAGGAGGAGCCGCCATCACCACGTTCTCGGTCTGGGGGGAGGAGAAGGATTTAACATATTTAATACACATTTAATACATTTCCAACAAGTACAGTGGGATCTGAAAACATTATTAATAAAAATAAATGGGAAAACTCACTGAGTGGCGAACGTAGTGAAATTTCGGGTTTCAAGATGTTCGAGACAGTTTTTACTTGTCGCAAAGACATTTCGTTCATATTCATACAATTTTTTTACTGTCTGCGAACATCTTTTGAAGCCTTTTACAAACCCTGACCAAAGCCCCAAATTAGTTATATTCACATGCATTTGCCGCTCAGTGAGATACAAGGAACATCATTCTTTCACTATTAAAAACTCTAAAATCTAACAATTTTAACACTAATTAATTTGACTATTTTAGCGCAAGTCCAATTTATGAAAACCAAAAGATAAGAAGAAAAAGAAGAAAAGGAAGAAGAAGGAAAAAGACAAAAAGGAAGAAGGAAGAAGAAGAAGACCTTGAAAAATAATCACATATTGAATTGCAATCGTACGGTTATTATTGAGGGAAGGAAAAAAATAGCTGTTATTTTTCAAAATTATTCAGCCCTAATACACAAGCAGTATATTCAGGGTGTACTGTTCCAAAGTGTATCGTGGTGAATTGAACTGGACTACTTGACGGAAATGCGACTTTTAACTCATTCCCTGCCATTGACGGCTTTTGACGTCAAAGATCCATTTATACTGGGCTGGCAGTAAATGAGCCAATTAGCGTCGTTCTCCTCACCATGTTGCCGAGTGGGGGATGTAACATTCCGGATGCAGGGGGTCACCTGACTCTCTCCTCTCTCGTGGGACGAATCCCGTGAACGGTCACTGGAGCGCCGCCGCTGCTCCCAGTAATATTCACCTCCTCCTCTCACGCTGCTGCTGGCATCACTGGTGGCGCCGGCCCCGTGCACACTCATGGTCCCGGCGGCCCACCTCTGCTGCTGCTGCTCGCAGTCCAACACTGACACACCACACTGCCTGTTACGAGGAAAGCAACACATGCAAATAGTTTTGTCAGGATTGAATTAATAACAATTTAAAAATTGATGCCCCGACAGTAACTTCAGAATAGCTCAATGCTTTTCCTTTTGACATTCTTGGGTGTTTTTGTTGTGTTTTGAGTCATTATCCTGTTGCAAGATCCATGTCCTGCAACTGAGACCAAATTTCAGACAGTATAATAATAATAATAATCTCGCTTAGGTCACCATTTACTGGTGTATTGTTATGTTGAATCCCCCACAGATTTCCTTCACACTCACTTCCCCCCACGTTTCTTCACTATTATACTTATCTACTTGCTATCTCTCTCTTTATATAAATTATATAAATTGCCTAATTACTCTTTTGCTATCCTACAATATGTTAATATTAATAAGCAGCTTATATAGATGTATACATAAGACTGAGTCTATATTGCTTGTATGCAGAAATTAGTTCTGGTCTCCTGGAATGTGTGTGGCGCTCGCTCCCAGGCAAAAAGAATAAAAAATTTAGACCATCTCTCAAAATTTAAGGCAGATATTTGTCTCCTACAAGAAACCCACTTACAAAAATCAGAAGAAAAATTATTTATAGATAAAAATTTTAGTCAAGTTTACTCTGCCTCCTATAATAGTAGACAAAGAGGTGTCTCTATACTTATACATAAGAATTTATTCTTTACTCTAAATAATATAGTAACAGATTTAGAGGGCCGATATATTATTATCCAGGTAACTATATTTAATAAAGTATATACAATTGGTAATTTATATGCCCCAAATAATGATGACCCTGATTTTTTCCATGAATTTTTCTCTCGGTTACTCGATTTAGCAACAAATTCTACTATTATTATTGGAGGTGATTTTAACACGGTCTTGAACCCGTTAATAGATCGTTCTAATAATACGATATATACAAGGCGATTACGATCCGCTAAAGTAATAGATGAATATATGGAGGATTTTGGCCTCAGCGATGGCTGGAGACTTCAAAACCCAACTAAGAAGGAATTTACTTTCTTCTCTGCTGTGCACCGATCATTCTCAAGAATTGATTTTTTCCTTACAAATAATTCTATTGTTGATAAAACTGCTATAAAAATACATTCTATAATTATAAGTGATCATGCACCAGTCTCCCTCACTCTACAAATTGACTCTACCTTTAAACCTCCCCCGATATGGCGCTTTAACATCTCATTACTGAAAGACGTAGAGTTTGATAAAATTATTAGAAGGGAGTGGGCAGATTTTTTGGAAATAAATGACTCTCCAAATATATCTCCATCTCTTCTCTGGGAAGCAGGGAAAGCGGTAATTAGAGGGAAAATTATATCATATTCAACTTATAAAAAGAAACAGGATCAAAAATTAGAAAAATACCTGGAAGATAAAATTAAACAACTAACGGATGAATATGTATTAAACCCAAATAATCAAATATGGATAGAACTACAGAATATAAAAATACAGTTAGATAACATGTTATCTAAAAAGACAGAGTTTATAATACAACAGTTGAGATATAATAATTTTGAACATAATAATAAATCAGGTAAATTCCTGGCAAATCAACTTCAACGGAATCGGGAAAAATCTCTTATAACGGCTATTAAAGATATAAATGGTGAATGCACACAATCACCAGAAGAAATTAACCATATTTTTTATAACTATTATCGAAATCTATACACAGAAATTAATAGACCTAACTCTGAATATATTGAGGAATTCCTAAACAGCTTAAATATACCTCAGTTATCTATTGAACATAAAGATATTCTCGATACCCCGCTTACTATAGATGAGTTGTATCGTGCTTTAGACAGTATGCCTAATGGCAGAGCACCTGGTCCAGACGGCTTTCCGGCTATATTTTTTAAACATTTCTGGTTAATGTTTGCTCCATTATTTCTAAGAGTAGTAACTGAAATTAAAAGTAAGGGTGATATACGTCAAGATATGAATATAGCAGCAATTAAACTTTTATTAAAGCCAGAAAAAGACCCCACCCTCCCGTCAAGTTACCGACCGATATCACTAATTAATACCGATATTAAAATTATCGCTAAGGCCTTGGCATCTCGATTAGAGACGGTAATCTCGACAATTATTCATAGTGATCAAACAGGTTTTATTAAAGGTCTTCATTCTACTAATAATATTAGGAGACTCTTTAACTTGATTAGTATGTCACAGCGGTATGATAAAAAGGCAGTGGTTATTTCGCTGGATGCAGAAAAAGCATAGTGATGTGCCATGTAATGCTTAAAGGGACACTGCAAAGAACAGTCCAATATATCTTCCACATCCACATAGTAGAGCACTGAATGTAAGGGACATAGTATTTGCCATTAGGGATGTAACGATAAGTACAATATCGTGATATTGGGTTATTAAAACTGCCACAATATCGTCATCATCATGTTCACAATATTTAAATGCAACACATCTGTTAAAAAAAAGTCAGGTTGATTTCCATTTCTGCAGTTCTAGCACCCTCTCGTGGCTAGCTTTTTAGTGCAATTTAATTTACATTAGGGATGTTTTAGCCCTTCTATGCTGAAAATCTACACTAATTGTCAGATGAAGGGATAAAGTCAATATGTGGAGAAACTCGATGTGTGCGTGCATTAACAACATAACATAACAACAACAATAACAATAAGAAATACTAATAATAAAACATAATAATAATATCTCATTGCAGTTATGTACAAAAGCACAATATTGTGCTTTTTTTAAGTACAAGCTCATTTTTTTTTTATAATATTGTGACCTTTTTTAAATATCGCCAACCTCCCCACAATATCGTGATAATTAGCGTATCGTGAGCTTCATATGGTGATAATATCGTATCGTGACGTTTGGATATCGTTACATCCCTATTTTCTGTAATTTTAAGAATGACTAATATTGGTAAATCACCTTTGCTCATTGAGGCCACTGTTTTACCTCTCCGACTTGAAAAACTAAAACTTGGTTTATTGGTTAGAATGTAATTTTATTTCTAAATTAGTTTTTTTTAAGACAAGTAGAAAACGGTGTCATGCTAACAGCATGTTTTAACTACTGTAACACAATTTCGATCATATTCTGTGTAATCAAAATCCTAGTTGCTGCAATTGGCTGGCAGCCAGTTCAGGGTGTGCCCCGCCTACTGCCCGAAGCCAGCCGAGATGGGCTCCAGCACCCTCCGCGACCCTTGTCAGGAGCAAGCGGTTAAGAAAATGGATGGATGGAAAATCCTAGTTGGATCTTCTGCTCCAGAAAAGATTGTGGTGTGTACATATGTTGTTTTAATTTTGCTTCAAATTATTTAGTAAACTGTGTTTAAAACAACAAAAACAATCTCAGGACTGAATAAAATTATCTTTTTATTCACAAACAAAACATCTTATAGCAGTGTCAACCATACTTTTGTTATGCTTGCCTGGCACACTTTGTGGTCTCGGTGGGATAATTCTGACTTCCATGTGTCTGTCTCAAACGCAGCATTATCAAACATCAACATTATCCACAAACTACTCTACGACATAAAATGTGAATGTAATAGTGAAAAAATTACTCTACATGTAAATATTGAAACAATATCTTCACAATTAGGTATGGGCAATGGGCATAATATTTGTTTAATCAATAACTAATTGTGCGACTTGTTAGTTGTGTGGAGTTGAGGCATAATGTATGAACAGCACACGCACTGTTGATTCAGTAATATGCAGTCTAAAGAAGTTCAACAAGACATCAGATTTGGAAAATTATAATAATAATAGTACATTCATTGGTAATTTCCCCCAAAATAGATGCAAAAATCTAGTCAAATGCCCTCCCTGATCAAAATATTGTCTCAATTTGAATTTTGAATATTTAATGTTTTTCTCTGCTAGGTTTTCTTTTTCAGTATTTGATAGGTTAGAAAAGGTACAATGCATATGTCAAATTGTATGAGTCAGGGAGCAGGTGACTCATTAGCTCATCATGTCTCAAAAGGAGACCCAGACAGTGCAACCCATTATACAGCATAGTGGGTTAACGATGACATTTGTGTGACATGCTCGCAAATCATCTTGGAGTTCCAATCTTGTGTTATCTGGTACATAAAATCCAGACAAGGTCATGAATAGACTTTGATTGGCTCCCGATTAGTAATGCTTCGGATATGTAATTTATGTGGCATGGGCAACTATTAAATCTGTTAAATCAGACCTAATCCAGTAGGGAGAGCAGAAATAACACGTTACAAACCATGATTAGCATCTTAAAAAAAATTCTTTGAAGCACAGCTGCAATGTCCTTGAAGAAAAGGGTCACAAAAGCAGATTACAGCTCAGCAGGTAACAGCTTTACAGACCAGACAACCTCCTGTGCCCAAACACGGAACATGCACTCTTGCTCCTTCGCATATCGAGGTCTAATCTCAAAGGAGATTCTAATTGCTGGCCGAAATTGGATAATAAAAACAAAAGCAGCCAAACTGGCAGACAGCCAAGCGGCCAGACCAGTATGGTTGGTGAGGGGAACAAAGGAGCTGAGGATGCAATTCAGGGAAAGCTTCTTTTTGGCATCTTCTCACAAACAATGCACATGTATATCAGTAAAGAAGCGGTCACTAGTAGCCCAGTTGCTCTCAAGAAGCTTCTTGTTAGAAAGCAGTCTGTGTTTGAACACAATTAAACCTAATCTTGCTGACTAGGTCGATGGCCTGGAGCCACGTGTGTGTATAGATGTAAAGGCTTAGGTTCACAGTATCACAAATGACTTATCCATGATAATAATACAGGCTGTCATGGCTATCTATTAAAAGCAAGAGGTGAAAGACTCAGGGGGTGAGGGACTCATCAATTATTTAGTGGCTGCTGACACAGACCGAGGCAAAAGCAGTAGCACCAGCAATAAATGCTGTAGGAGGGCAAGCACTTCAAGAGATATCGCTTACCATGTGGAATTTCAAAAAGGCGATTCTGAGTACATTCAGTGTTGAAAGCTGACATTTCTATTAGCAACGATATATATATATAAATAATCAGTAAGAGAGTTAGATAAGACAGTCAGTTAGTGTTGCCCCGCTATCATGACATAATAATAATAAAAACAGAATACACTAAACAAAGTCTATGATGAAGCTAAAAGCAAGCAGACCTACCGGTCCCGATCAGCGGGCCAAGAGTAGACAAAGCAGCAAGGGATGAGACACGGGATGACAGCGGCACATAAGCCTTGCGCTCCTCCGAACAAAGCGGGCTTGCCGTCACTTTCAGCATCCTCGCTCATTACTTTCCAACTTCATCGGCATCGTTTCACAAACTCGACTTGAAGCTCTCAACGCTAAACCCACCAACCTCGTCCCACACCTACGAACGTGTCCACATCAAGAAAATGGATAGCGTGCGCCGGCGAGTGATTCAGAGCCTCAGAAGAGAGCTTAAACTGTGAATGGCCGCGTGCTTGACTGAATCAGAGCGATGCTGCCTTCGGGTGCCGCTCGTAAATGCCCACTTCCCCCCAGCCTCGCGCAGCCTCAGTTTTGTAAATGTTGATCAAACCTGAAGAGTTCCGGGTAGGATATTGGAGTAAACTGACATTTCAGCACTTTGGTCAATTTCACACTGAGTAGAATATTATTTTTAAAGCTCAAATGTAGCATAATGGATCTCATTATATAGCCTGTGCTCCAGCAAATGATTTACACTCAATCCGTAGCACTTGGTTAAAAAAAAGAAAACAAACAAACAAACAAAAAATAACAAAAAAAAACAAAGAAGGAAGGAAGGAAGGAAGGAAGGAAGGAAGGAAGGAAGGAAGGAAGGAAGGAAGGAAGGAAGGAAGGAAGGAAGGAAAACAGTAATGCTGAAGTATTGTCACCAGCATTTTCCTATTGTCAAGTTGCAGCCACTTTTATAAAAGTTAAGAGCATTTTTTTTTATGTATGGTGAAAAATAGCCTGAGAAAACATGTCACTTCCTTCAGGTGGAAAAGCTTGCATCTCCAAAACTATAATTTTCAGGAAACCAAATAAATGGCATGTTTGTTGAGACATTCATTATAACTGGAGCATTTTCAACACTCTACATTGGTCAATAATGTGTAAACAAACAAACAATAAATAAACAAACCACTGACTCAAGTGGGGACTGACCAATAGTATAATGATGTTTCCCTTCTCCAACACACCTGATTGATAAGAAGCCTAATAACGATCTTGTTCATTGGAATCAGGTGTGTTGGAGCAGGGAAACCTCTAAAACCTGCAGGACTCCAGCACTCAAGATAGAAAGAAAGAAAGAAAGAAAGAAAGAAAGAAAGAAAGAAAGAAAGAAAGAAAGAAAGAAAGAAAGATTTTTTTCGACCTGTCCATACAGTCATCATATTGATATATGCAATGGACTATGTACAGTTAAGTAATTGTAAATAAATAAATAAATAATAAAAACTGATGTTCTAAATTTTAATAGTAGCTTGTGTATAAAGTCTCTTTTAACTTGAAGCAATTAGAGAAAACTTCACTAGCAAATAATAGAAACAAAAATTATTATTGCTGATATATTTTTTGGTGTGCAGAGAAATTTCAATTGATTGATTCAATTACTCTGAACGATAATGTTTTTGTTTGTTTGTTTGTTTTATAAATATATTTCATTTGTACAGTATGTTCAAATGTGTCATGCTGCCGCGAAACCACTTCCGGCAACACCAGCACCACCGGAGGTGACGCAACAATGTGCCACTGTCACAAAAAGTGGTAAAAATTGTAATAAAAAAATAAGTATGTTCAGACTCACAAAAGTATTACTGTTACTTTGAACCACACAATTAAACCATTATTATATTTGTTAAATTTTCAGGCTCGTGGAGGTGAGATATCATTAGTAGGTCAGCCGTGGATTTATTTATAGTTTGCAGTTGAAATAATGTCCACCAGGTGACGTAAGAAAGGAACAGAACAAATTGTAAACTCTGAAGAAAATAATACATTTTCTACGGATTTCTACGGACGCTTCCGTACTTTTCTATCACTTTTCAAAGGATATCATGCGTTTTGGTTAGTAGGTCAGCCTTAACTGCTCCGACATGTTAAAATGTTAACGTTAGTTTGTGTAAAAAGTTCGCATTTTCTTTACCTTTACTTGTAAATTCCAGTACAGAAGTGTTATTCCAGGCAAGAAACCACAATTAGCTTCGGTTCAATGAATAAAGTAACTCTTCTTTCATTAAGCATTTTTAGCATGGGCTGCCATGAACTACATTTGCCTGTGGCTTCTTTGTTGTGGTTGCTGTCGTTGACTTATCGCGAGACATCACGGACGAATCATGACTTCTCAGACATTTTTTTTCCTCCTCCCTTTTTTATTGCGCTCTTAGGAACAGAGTTTACAGAAAATAAAATCGTAATGCCGTTTTAAAATGTATCTTCCATACGTATAAAAATATAGCAAAAACAATCCACCAAACACATATGATACAATAAAACTTGGAACAAAACTGTTCACTTCTAATTTAAATAGACACAACAGCAAAATATGCTGAAGCGTACGTTTAGATGTATGTTTACATCAATCTCCAGTAATATAACGACACTGTTGGTCCAACTGTTGGTCTTTCATTTTACAAATAAATAGATTTAAAAAAAAAACCATGTAGGAATAAAGTGCCTATTCAAGTCTTTGCTCGTCATTGTACATATTAGTCGCTGTTTAAATAACAATTTAATAAATACCACTACAAATAACATGAAAATATAATTTCTGAAAAATAACAGTTTTGGGGGATGTGGGGGATGTGGGCGTATCCAAGTTGGACGGAAAAAACAAAAAAACTAAAACTGGAATTGTTGCTGTAGTACATGTCCGATTGTCTCCCGAGTCCCATCAAGTGAAACTCCTAAGGTTTGTTTTGATTCTCAAATATTTCTAAGGCTTCCTGGAGCTCCTCTGCTGACAGGCCGGTCAGTTCGGATAGCTCGTCGGGAGACAACCTCCTCCTCGCCCGGCCCGCCTCCCATCGGCTGTGGCCCAGAGCGGTGTGGATGCCCTGGAGCTTCAACTGTAGCCAGTCACGACGCTCCTGCACCTGTTTGTGCTCCCCGAGGTTGTGCATCAGCTGGACCTCACTCACCGTCCTTTTCCTAGGAAACGTGCTTTTTTAGTATGAGTCGTATATTAAGAAACGAGGACAGTTTTAAAGCGAACGCCGTTTGCATTTAAAGGGTTTCACCTGAGGGGGCGCCCTCCGGTGGCAATGAAGAGGTGCAAAATGCACAGATAGATGAAGAGGACTTGGCAATGAAAACTTCTCATGATGAACTAACTTGATCACCTGTGAAAAGTGGAAATATAATGTTAAAAATTACAAATCAATACACATTAGCTCAATTTTACTGCATTATCTGCATGTCAATGTTCTTAAATAGTGAGTGAGTCACTGTGTGGTTTATAGGCAAAAAAACAAAACAGTGTGAATCCCTATTTACTAGACAGAAGGAGTTCAACATACCTGCTGTAGCCTATCCTGAGTCTTACATGTGTATGGTGAATACAATCATAGTTCAATTCTATAAGTACTTTGGTTGATGGTGGCTATCAGTGATGATATAAGCTGGACTGGAGTTCCTTTTATAGCCGGTTGGCCCAGCCATTGATGACTTGTCGTCATGAGTGCTGGTGATGTCACACCGCTGGTGGTGGCAGGAGAGGAATGACACCTCCTTCTCGCTATGGGCTTTCACCATCCTCATACCAAACCAAAATACACACACACAAGCCCACACAACAAAGACACAAACACTTTGGGACCAAAATTCCAAACCTTTATAGAAATGCATGCGTTTCACAGGAAAAGATCCAAGTTGTCCTTAAAAACACCTTGTCATGTTTTTCACGATGCAACGTATGAATACATTAATTATTAGGGGTGTTAAAAAAAAATCGATTCGGCGATATATCGCGATACTACATCGCGCGATTCTCGAATCGATTCAATAAATGGCAGAATCGATTTTTTTTTTTTTTTTATATGAACGGCACATTAAGCCTTAATATTTTTATTTTAATGCTGTTCAAATGTGAAACAGATTGCAAACTGTTTGTGTACAGTGGCTCACGGTTATAAGCCTCAAGTTTTAGATAAATATATTCATACAAATCTTACAGTGTACATGTACAAATTTACTGATAGTATTTTCTAAATTTGAATGGAAAAAAATCGCAACAATCGACTTATAAATTCGTATCGGGATTAATCGGTATCGAATCGTGACCATTCGTATCGGGATTAATCGGTATCGAATCGAATCGTGACCTGTGAATCGTGATACGAATCGAATCGTCAGGTACTAGGCAATTCACACCCCTATTAATTATACTGTATACTTTTCCCACCAAACAAAACCTGAAATAAACCTTAAACAAACATGCGCAATAATGTTGAAAGCTTTTCCTTTTCTTCCACGTGGACTTGCCATTTCAATTTGTTCACATCTGACCTTTTTATCTGACTCTTAACCTTCTGCACAACAATAGTTGCCACGTTTGGATGGATTTGTTACCGTCTTTGACCATTAGCAAGTCTCCATGGTTACATTGAGTCTTTACTCAAGAATTAGTATTGTTTAAAGAGTTTGCTTCCCAAAAAGCAGCTTTTACACTCATCTGACGTCAGAGAATACCTTCTGAATGAAAGAGTATGTCGAGGTTTGCTGGTGGCGTCAGCGGGGAATCCTGTAGATCGTCACTCTCTTTATTCTAAGTGAGATGTGTGTGCACGTGTATGTATTGTGTAACTGATTCAAGGGCTTGTTGAAGTGTTAACATTTACCTTGTTTTCACATTTATTTCAAATCCTTCATGATATTCCCAACTTTAGCATTGTAATAATTTTGTGGCAACACCAATCGTACCTACAATGATCATTACATTGTATTATTTTCATTGCTTCTCCATAATAAAATCAAGTCTGCTTTCTTTTTATTTGTTGAATAACAAATGAGAGAAGTTATGTTGAGCTGTCAATGTTGAATAGTCAAATAAATACGATAGGATTCTGTTGTCATTCTTTTACACAACCTCATAGTATTTGGCATTTTCTTGTGTCATTTCCAGCTAAAAGATACAAAATAGAGATTCATTTAAACTTTTTTGGCCATGGGATAAAAGCTGTTGGGTTTAACTTGATATACTCTGTGTGTACAAATACATGGCAGTAAATTAGCAGACCAAACAACGTTGCCAGGGTACAATGCAGAAACAATTCCGCAGCCGTTTTCCCCTCAATGTGTTAGATATAGAAATTCAATGTTGAATGTTAAAAGATAGTTGCGTATAATACAAAAACTATTTTCATTCAGGGTATGAAGGAACCACAATAAATGACAGTAAGTAGTATATTTTATACGACATTGTGGGGGAAGTGGGTCAGTGGCTCTATTTTCTTTATGAACTGGAATATCTGTCAGTTATACCACTTTTCAGCAAGTATCTCAAGGATAACAGATTGTTATATAAAAAATGAGGGAAGCCCCCCCCCCACAACATTGGATGCATATATTAATATGTTGCCACCAGAGTATTTGTTCCTCAATTTAGTTGGCGCTCTGAATGGCATGTCATGATACAAAGTCTCTGTGAACACGTGACCCTGATATTTGGTTTATTTTTTGTTTAAAGATACAATCAATTGTATCTATCATCATATGAGGAGCTTTCAATCTATTGTTGAATTCGAAAACTAAATACTGTATCGCACATTGATCATCATTCTTGTATACAGGTAATTGAAGAAATTCATCTAGGAGAAACATCAATCAATCAGTCAAATAAATTTATTTCACTCTTTAAAATAAAAGAAATGAAAAGGGACAGAAGGAAGTAAAACTTGTTTTGTCTGCCCCTAATCAACACACACACAAAAGAATCAACACAAAATCAATGACGCTTTTGGTGTTACAATACTACCAAACAATACAAATATAACAAACAAATATATTCACATTGATATTCAGGTGAAAGTTCTCTTGCAGTGCTTTATTCACACTTATCGATTTCTCTGTAAAGTGAGTGGTCAGTGATTAAAGTTGTTTACACAGCAACCTTACCAGGTTTATAGTGCTCGTGGAGCCTTCAAAGAAGTTGACCTCCATTTACTTTCCTGTGATATTACAGACCAGAGCCTCGGCATGTTTAGGTGACACTCGCCGAAAATTTTGACCCCTGGCCTGAGCTTGGGATTCAGATCTTTGCCGCTCTCTTTACCTCATGCTGCCTCAATGAGTGGAAAGTAGATGTAACAAGGTGCATGGGAATATAACATGAGTAGTCACAGTCGGGGGGATTTTGAGATTTCTCCATAAAGAGCTTCCTTGAGCTCTCAAGTTTCATTTCCCAGCAGCACAGACGTTAAAATTGTAATAGAAGTCTACATAATATTTTCATTTTCTTTATGTGACCAAAGCATTTCAGACATAACATCCATGATAAGTTATCAATAAACTTACTTGACACAGAACACGCCAAATGCTAAATAATCTTTTAATTCGCACAAAATTATTAAATCAAATTTCCCACTACGGCAATATGATTTATTTAAACAAGAAAATATCACAAGGGGTAACAATAAAACAACCAAACTTTGGCTGATTCCTCAGAAGGTGAATTGTAAGCTGAATGTGATCTTCAAAGTTGAGGCTGATGTCATCTGTTAAGAGGTCAAACTTCCTTGACTTTTAAAGCGTTTAAATCTCGGATGATGTTGTTACCTCTGATTGGAAATTACTTTCCACTGATATTTTTAACATGCCCTGCGTTTGGCCGGCAACCAGTTCAGGATGTACGCCGCTTACTGTCCGAAGCCGGCTGGGATAGGCTCCAACACCCCCACAACCCTTGTGAGGAGCAAGCAGTTAAGAAAATGGATGGGGTAATATTTTAACAGTTCCTGAAAATTTCAGGATTATATTTTTTCCCAAGGTACTGGTTGCTATTGACATTTGAAAGATGGAAAGATTTAAACCTGCCAACATTAAAATTGTTGTATCTTTGTCCAATTTTGAGGTACGTCCATGCATTATATATCCTTTTAAAGGGACTTAAGTGTAGAATTTGAATATAGGAATACTTCAATTTTTATTTTATTTATTTTTTTGACACATGAGGACCTTTTTGCCAAAGCCGGTCACATTATACAGTATTAAAACTCATTATTGAGTTATTCTAAGATATTTTAATCCCAGAAAGTAGTTGAAACATTTTAATTTTCAATAGTTTTTAATTTACTGTATTGTAACTTTTGTAAGTTTCAAGTGATTTCAGTGACCATTGAGGGTTTTTCTTTCATTAACGGAGGGTACACCAACAACTAGCAACACGTACTGTAAATAGACAGCACATGGTTATAGGCCTACCTTTCACATTATTTTTCACGTCTTTTAAACAACACTCGCATGGAACCTGCATTTTATTAATTAATCGGCCCTTGAAAATTGGACGAAGCCAGTGGGGGGTACATTTGTAAATTACGTCACGTACTTGAATGCAACACAATCAAAAATACAACACATCAAAAGGGCCAACCGACACTGCTCGAATTTAAGCTAAACTTTCTGCGAAATATTCAGGTACACTTTTTATTTTGACACAATTTAGCGTTACAACGTGGGCATTGAATGCTTGTAAAATGAGTGATTTACAGTATAGAAAAATGAACCCATCGAAAAGGTGTAAAATTGTGGGGATTCATTTGGCCATTTTTGTTGCCCGAGGCGGTTCATTTATTTCGTGCACTTGACCTGTCGTCAACTTCTCTCTCTCTCTCTCTTTTTACGAGGTTAAACATGCTTAGAAAGACTCACTCGTATAAATTAAGTTCGTTACTTATTCCGTGCACTTGTTGGACTCATCAATTCTAGCCCCCACGGTCTAACTCGCTGTTGGGCTTTCATGGAAACAATCCAATTGTACTGTAAAGCGAAATAAAATCAGTGACTCCCCCACTAGCGTTAAACACTGTACACAAGAACAGTATGTTACACGGAGATGCTCATGAAATAATTAGTTTTACTGGTGCACTGAAAGATACCAGTTTACAAAAGCAAGTAAAGGAAGACAACATAAGTCCAAACTCAACTCAAGTTTAAGACAGTATCACCCATCTTGTAGAAGGACTGGACTCATGTGGGTCAAATCCCGAATATACTATTCCTCATTCTGTTTAAATAAAACAAAAATGGTCCAGCATAACATAACAATCTGCAGGCCTTTAGCTTCCAACAAACTGGTAGTAGTACAGTATTATTTTAATCACTCTGACGTTTGCCTCTGTTTTACAGACCCATGTCGGATGATATTGACTTATTTTGGGAGTCCCTGATTTCACCTGGGGGAAATAAAGGGGAAGCTAAATCAAATAAGAGCAAAAATGAGTCAAAAAGAAAAAACAACATAACCTTAAACACAGACGACATCATCCCCAAGAAAAAGAAAATATCCACATTCAAAGATGTGATGCAATCAAAGAAAGGCAAGAAAAAGAAGAAGAAAAAGAAGAAGGTACTGGATTTAAACAGTTTATTTGGCAGCAGCGATGCTACAGTGACGGTGGAATCTAAACCTGACTATGACATGTCAAATATGAGAATCAGCGGCAACAATAGCGAACAGAAGTCAGATTGCACAATACAGGATTCCAAGAAAAAAAAGGGCCAACGAAAAAAGAAAGTTGTGTTTGATTTGCCACATGACTGCGCTTGTGCTAAGCATCCCAATTTTGTTTCTGCACCTCCCAACTTCCCAAAAGATTGTACAGAATTGATGAAAGCTTCAAGAACAGATTGTGAATGGACTTCACCGGCCAGCGCAATAGTGCAGCATCAGTCTCAACCACAAGATAACGACATCCAGTGGGATGAAAGCAACAGCCAGGACTTGTTTATCACCCAAAATACATTCAGACCATCCCCCTCAGAATCAAGCGAAGAATCCAGTTACAAAGCTACTTCTACAGCTTCGCAACAAACAGAGATATTACACTATTTGGGCCACGTAAAATACCACAACAAGGATTCGTGTCAGCATCCCAGAAAAAAGAAGCATCAGAAGACAGCGAAGACCAGGAGCACACAAAAGGACAGATTGCACAGCCGCAAGAAGAAATATTCCGTCCAAACGGAAGGTGCAAGCCCAACCAGGGAGGAAGAGCCCTCATGCTCTTTTTATGCAAGACCTAATGTGATGAAGCTTTACGACGACGCCGATGCAGATAAGTTGCCAAAGGTTGCGAAGTCAAAGCAGCATCATCACAAGCAAATCCAGCAGACTTATTCATGCTCTCTCCACATACCAGCCAAACCCACGACATGCACCTCCACCCAGACAGAAAACTTCTTCACTGCTGAGCTCTCCTCCTACTTGGCTTTCTCCACAAAGAGAAGACTGGCTGCGTGTTCTGACGTCCTGAAGCCTTTGGATCTGAGCTTGCCACAAAGGGCCAGGAAGGACACGTCAAGTGAAGTCAAAGAGGACGAGACGTCACACAGAGCGATCAGAGCATCACCATTCTGTTGTTCCGCCATGAAAGAGCTGGAGGACAAGAAAGTTGTTGGTGGTAGTGATAAGAGGAAAGGAGCGAGTCCTCTGACTGAGTCGCAGAGCAAGTCTGGCGACACGACCGCCTCCAGCGACTGCAATGGCCAGAGCAAAACTGTTGACCTGTACCAGGTGAGAACAACATACATAATCATCATCCCCGAAATTCAGTGTTATGTTCTTACATTTAGACATTTTCTAGTCTTAGAACACACATATTTACGCCCCACGAAAAAAAAAGAACGACAATGCCTTAAATTCATGCTGTCTTCTTATAGAAATTGTACTTGTCAGTTCTTTTGTGATAATTGGGAGGTTTTAAGCAAGCTATTTTTCAGCTTTACATTGATGAGAAAAACACACACACTATATCACATAGTGTACACTTCCATAAAATAGATCTAGTTACTTGTAATCCATTACATATTGTACTGGCATAATCAGTGACTAGTTCTCGTCTTTCCTTGAACTTGAATTAATCTTGCGTTACTTTTCAGTTACTGTCACAAAAACTCCAACAAACTAATGACGACAAAAAGATGTGACATTCTAAAGTAGATAAATATATCCCAGCTGCTTTGGGCAATGGGCTACACCAGTGGTGTCCAAACTACGGCCCAGGGGCCATTTGCGGCCCGCCTTCCATTTTTCAGTGGCCCGCGACATATGCTAAAAATGGCATTTGACTCAGTTCAAATAAAATAAACAAAACAAAAATATTTGGAGATGGTCAAAGTAAGAAGGCAGGGTATCGGAAAACAGGTGCCATTAAAGGTTATTTTAGTTAACTAAAACTAATGACCTGCGATTGGCTGGCAACCAGTCCAGGGTGTCCCCCGCCTACTCCCCAGAGCCAGCTGAGATAGGCTCCAGCAACCCCCGTGACCCTTGTGAGGAATAAGCGGTCAAGAAAATGAATGGATGGATAAAACTAATGAAAAAACTAAAACTAAAATTCAAAAAAACAATATTGTTACCGAAATAAAATAAAAACGAAAATGTTTTTTAAAAAAACGAAAACTAACTGAAACTACATTTTATGTTTACAAAATTAACTAGAATTATAGCAAACATATCCTTTGTTTTAGTCTTTGGTAATTAATTTAATACATGGGCCTTTGGGGATTATTTTAAATGTGATTTTTAGTACAGTATATTTCCATAAAATAGATTGATTGCAGCGTGGTTTGAGATCCCACTCAATCAATGTGAGCAGTTGTCTCTACATGGAGCCCGTGACAATGTTATTAGTAGTTAAACTACTGAAACAACTCAAGCTAAAATTTAAAAACTTTTTTGTGAAATTATATTTTTTAAAAACGTTCTGTAAATGAAATAAACACTAGAATGGTTTTTAAAAGCACAAGTAACTGAACTACATTTTATGTTTAAAACTAATTAAAGCTATACAGGACTGTCTCAGAAAATTAGAAGATTGTGATAAAGTCCTTTATTTTTTGTAATGCAATTAAAAAACAAAAATGTCATACATTCTCAATTCACTTGGAAACACTTGCAGGTGTTTCGTGTTAATTGGACGATTCAAGTGATTAGTTGAATAGCCTACTAGTATACTTTTTCATGATATTCTAATATTTTGAGATAGGATATTTGAGTTTTGTTTAAGCTTTAAGCCATAATCAACAATATTAAAATAATAAAAGGCTTGCAATATTTCAGTTGATTTTTAATGAATCCAGAATGTACGACATTTTAGTTTTTTTAAATTGCATTCCAGAAAATAAAGGACTTTATCACAATCTTCTAATTTTCTGAGACAGTCCTGTAAATATAGTGAAAATGTCTTGTTTTTGTCTTTGTCAATTAATTTCATAAATGAATTTTCAGGGTTTATTCTGAATGCATTTAGAAGAAGAGTCGGATAGGAGTTTTCAAATTGTAGTTTACTTTATTACACAATACTGAGTAACTTTTTTTTTTAAATCTTGCAGTCGACAAATACTCCATATAAAAAAACTGAAACTGATACTAAACCAAAAAAGACCAAACTAAAATGAAGCATTAATAAAAAATAAAATAATATAAGTCAATCATATATCCAGCTTCCACTTAATGTCAGCTCAGAATGGCTCAAGCTCCCTGCAACCCCGAACAGAATAAGTGGTATAGAAATTAAATGCTTGGATATTTCTCAACTGGCGACTACACAATAATTTTCATTGTGTTAGTTTCATTTATCATGTTCATTATTGTGGGATTGCATAGGTGTAGAACTAAGACTTCATCACATTGACGGCTGTTGCTATTTTGACTCCCGCAAACAGCCGAATGAGGTAACCAAAATACAAAACACTTCTCACTATGATAAAGTGCAGTTCTTGATGCAGGCTCATTTCCCCCCCACCCTTCTTAAATAGCCTGATCATGTGGTACCAAAGGTGTCTTGACATTACATTAATGCATTTATCCCAAGCTGGAATTAGAACAAATTGAAATCCAAAACGTGCTTGCTTACAGGTAAGGCCAGTGCAGATGAGATTGAATGAGTCATTCTTCTTCAAGACCAAAGGAGATGGACAATCACCCAGACCTGCGTCACCTCTGATGAAACTTTCTCAGAGTAGAGTGAGTGACAAAGACTTGAAAGGCAAGAAGAAACGCTGAGGTTTTTTTTTTTTTTGGGGGGGTTATTCGTCTGCCACACTTCACAGTCCTTCCCTTAGAAAACATGAAATATTGAGTTGTACTTCTGGAAATGAGCAACACCTAAAAAGAGTTCAATAGTTCAATGTTGAAAGTTAAATTGTGATGTTATTGGTACAGTTTAGCACATTGAGAATGTGACCACTTTATTTCAAATTCACAATCTTCAACTAATAAACCAAAAACTAAAGTGACTTCAGTATCTAAAACAATTAAAAAGGTAAAACAAAAGGAACTAGTTCATTCTTTATTGTTTAACATGACATCAAACATCAATTGTGCCTGAAGAGCTTGATTCCCATCCAGCTCCACAGGTGAAAGAAGACATAGACAGGGATGGTGACGGGTAGCAGCAAACTGTAAAAACACAAATTGTTGCTACTCGTGCAGCCCTGAGGAAAGTTTTCATCCACTGCGGCAGAGTAGAACAAGCCAATGAGCGACACGATGGGGACCAGACCCACCATCATCGACAAGGAAAACATGCTTGCAGGGTGGGTCAGCCACTTCAAATAAATATTAGTGAAATTAAATTAGCAGCTCTTCTCACACCACTTTAATGAATATAGTATATGATCAGGAGTGCCAAAAGTTGAAGCTGAAGATGCAAGATGGAGAGTTCTATCCTTGTGCAGGTGGGTTTGAATCTTTCTGTAAGAGTCTGGCTTCCTGAGGGATCATGTTAGGGATTCCGTCGATGATGGGGTATGCGATGCCGAGCTCGTCGTTGATCAGCTCATTTGTCGTGGCTTCAAACCTGGAAGGTAGAATACAGTCACGTGACCCTCGGGAAAACTGCTTTTGTGTGTTGGGAATTGAATTAGGGCTCCCTTTATTATCGTCCAAACTGACCATTTCAGCTACATAAAGCTTACTTATTATAAAATTACATTACGAGGCATTACCGGATAATAAAAGTAGCAAATACAATACAACAAAGTGTAAGCTATTTTACCTGAGTGGCTTCTTTGACAGTGGACATACTAAGAACTCCAGCAGGGAGGTGTCAAACGCCTGCTGCGTTCCGTCCTTCACATCCGTGAAGCTCCTCACCGACTTAAAAGCAGATGAAGCTGCCTGAAGTGAAGGCGTGTGTCTTCTGTTGCGTTGAACAAAAAACGGTTCAGTCAAAAATCTGCACACAACATTCCGCAGCATGACCACAACACAGCGAAAAGTTTATCTCGTAATTATTTCCGGAAGAACATTTGAGTGCAACTGAAATAAATGTCCCCTCCGGTTGGGTCTTAGCGTCTCAAGGTTACGTGCGATCATAAATAACAACATATTTTCGGTCTTTGTTTTAATTACTACGTTATTTTGCAATTTTTTTTTTTTTTTAATATTTTGCTTTCGTTTAGTCGTGAACACTGGCATACATTTGATTAATAAATGGTTGCATTGAGAGCATTTCCATACTTGTCCGTGTGGTGGCAGCATTGTTCTGCAGTGTGACGTACTTGTCCACATCTCCACAGTCCACATTGTGTCTCATCAGTCAAACTTGGCTTGTATTGTCACCATGGGCCTCAAATTGATGATCTCGACTTGCTGATAACATTGCTTTACTGTCACACATTCACCAGCATATGCAGCAGATCATTCGAATGGCCAACGCGTCAGTAAACAACGATAAAACCCAAGGTCATGCGCATCAACAATGTAATCAGTGATGGAACTAAGCTAGATGGAGACACTCTTGAATAAATCACTTTTCTTCCTTTCTGCCCTTGATCGACAAGAGACTTCAAAAGTTATTGTTTTCAGTGCAGAATTTCACACAATTTAAAGTAAAATATTGTGAATAAATTATGTATTTAGATAGATAACACACATCGTGAACACACTGAACAATCTATTGTTTGATTTGATTCTTTGTTTTACCCCAAAGACAACAGAGTAATATCAGCTAGCAGGTAATTGCTTAGCTTCTCTTCATTGAAAATGGACAACACCAAGTGTCGGGTGAAAAGCCCCCCAAAGATAAAGTTATTTGCTTTGAGCGTTGGAGACCTGCAACTTGTTGTTCCTTGTAGCTGTATAGAACAATAATATATCTAACCTGCAGCAAAATGACAGGCGATATAGCATACTGCAGCCAGGAACACTTTCTTGTGCAGGTTGTTTACTCATGAGCTGTATCAATCAGCTGTGCGGAGCGCTGGGCTGAAATTACACTGACACATAAGAAGGATGTATACAAACAGCGCAGATGACTGAGTGGCTTATGGAAGGCTGTTATTGATGTGTCAGTGAAAATATGGTCCACTAAATTTTGCAGTGTGGGTACAGTACATTCTTAGTGCTGTTAATATTTGAGTTGCATTTTTATGTTGCCCACAAAATTAATAAAGTCCCTGAATATTCTAAACTACCAGTTTATAACTACACCTCTATTAATTTTGGATCGAACATGAGCTTACTGTATAGTACAGTACAATGTGTTCAGGTTTACGTTGTGGTTAAAAATGCAATTTTAGCTGTTATTTAGGTTTAGAGGAATGTCTACAATTGGCTGGCTAGCCAAATGAGGGTATGTGCTATAGAAAATGGATGGATTGTAGTGCCCTTTTATGTAATGTGAATGGGTGAATCATAATTTTCTTTCAATATAATAATGTCTGAAAATGTCATCAAAATCACACTTAACTTGATCAAACTTGTAATAAAACCCAGTAATGTCACAATTTCACCAATAACGCATAAAAAAAAAAAAATCCTGACTGATACTGTAAATATTTTTACCGATAATGTAATATTTAATTAGATTATTACAGTATATCATATCCCAGAAGTCTTTGCAGCAGAGCAATTCTCATCAAGTGGGTGGAGCTTACTTTGATGAACTATTTTCCAGCGCTGGTTTAAGACCAAGTAAATCAACTATCAAATAACTCCACCACTAACCTTCATTTAAATGAAACCATGTTCAAAGTAGATTTCATTTGCTTCTATCAATAAAAATAACCACATGAATAAATGACAGCACAGCCCACATTCACAGGCATCTGTGACTATGCAGCAGAGTTGCCAGAATGGCTTCAAAGAACTTCCAGGCAGACAGGATCTCTCTGCCAACAGCAAAAATACTGTTATTTCCTGCACCTCTCCAGCAATGTTGCCCACGTTTCAAAGACAGTAGGTTTTCGTCACAGCAGAGATCCTCGGAGACAGAAAGGGAAGGTATAGTTCACAGCATCTCTTGACATTCTCTACAAGCGGAAGAAGCAGCAGCAGCGAAGGCATCGCCGACTTGGCAGCAGGAGAAACTGAGTCAGACAGGAGGGGTTCTTACAGGGTTGGCAGATTTTATGAGTCCACTTCACAGTAGTGATATTTGACAAAGCTTTCATCAGTCTGGCACCTCTGTGACCTTTTCAGAGTCATTCAAGTGGACACGAGATATTTGCCCACTGACAGCTGGCCCTTAGGAGCGGTTCACGAGGATGACTTTTTCGGACTACTGCAGGCTGTTTTTCTCTCCCTGCTTTGCTGGCCTAGTTTGTATTGAGGAGACGTCTTCATGAGTCAGGATGTGATTTGAGCTTTCATAGGCCAGTAGAGATGAATGAATGCAATGCTTCTTTTATTTCGCATTTCCCAAAAAAAGCAAATGTCAAAGTGAACCTAAAAAATAATGTCTATTTGTGACATGAACTAGCAGTGTTGAGTTAGTTACTAGTTGTAATATGTTACATATTGGATTACAAGTTACTGGCATAATCAGTGACTAGTTCTCGTCTCTCCTTGGACTGTAATTCATCTATTTTTCAGGGACTGTCACAAAAAGTACAACAAACTAACAACAACAAAAAGATGTGACATTCTGAAGTAGATAAATATATCCCGGCTGTTTTGGGCGATGGGCTACATTCTGGATTAGTTGCCAGTCAATTGCAGGGCAAATGAAGTCAAACATACATTCACATCTACGGACATAATAGAGCGTTCACTTAAAACACAAGCAAGCAAGGAGAGACGTAACTGGAAGGCCAGAGCTGAAAATCAAACCCAGAACCTGAGAACCTTGAGGCAGACATGCTACCCACTAGTCCAATGAAAGTGACTGCAAGTAATACTAATTTCCATTGTGATTTTGCATGACCAAAGTCAAACAACATTCAGTATTGTTACTCTCTTACAGAACAAAATGATCAAAACACAAAATAATCCGATTTCTTTGTATTCAGCTTTTGGTACTAAATAATATTTACTTTCCATGCGGTATAACTGACACACGAGATTATTGAATGATATGAGCATCTTGGTCATCATAAAGTTAAAATATCGCGGTTGACGGCTTCTTTCTTTGGTGGTGGCCCTTATGCATGCCAGATCCGTCGCACCAGCATCTACTGAAACTCAAACAGAATTTGCCTCTCCCTCCCACAGCCCCTTGAATCAGTGGGTGCTGGTGTCTGTGGATCTCACTTTGCTTTATCTATCCTTCCCTCCTTCCTCTCTTTAGTTTTTCCTCTGGTCACTTGAGATCTCAATTTATTGGAAGTTTGAGGTTTCTGGGGTTGGCATAAGACTCTGGTTTTGTAACCACGCAGGAGGGGTTTGGTTGGTGCTGGATTTCACTTTGATGGATTGGATGTACTGGCTTCTATGGATCTCACTCTGCCTCATCGATCCTTCCCTCCTTCCTCTCTTTAGTTTTTCCTCTGGTCTCTTGAGATCTCGCTAATTTGTTGGAATTTAGAGGCTTCCGGGGTTGGCGTAAGACTTTGATTTTGTAACCATGGGGAAGGCAGGAAGTGTTTGGTCGGTGCTGGATTTCACTTTGACTTATCTTTCTTTTCTCTTTCTTTTTTCTGACCTTTTCTCTGGTCTCCTGACCATTTGAACCTCACGACTCTGGCAAGATTCTGAAGTACCTGGTTAAGGCGAAGGGTAATGGGATATTTATAAGGTTTTAGGTGAATTAATGAGTATAAATTTATACGTATTTGCACGCACACGCACGCGCACGCACGCACGCACGCGCACGCACGCACGCAAACGCACGCACGCTAACGCACGCACACAAAAAAAAAGAAAAAAGAAAAAAAAAAGAGCAATGATGATAAGACGTTGAATCGGTAAGACTACCGAATGAACAATTCTGAGCTCTTTTAAAAATAAATAAATAAATAAATAAATAAATAAATAAATAAATAAATAAAGTTAAAATACATTGTCACTGTATCACTGAGAATCCATTAGGTTGCTGGTGAGCTGAAACCAAATCACTCCACTTAGGCGGGTGTGACAATCAGTGGTTCAGCCTCTACCACAGATTAACCAATCAATTGGTTTGGTTGTTTTAACCAAAGGATCTGTCAGACACATAACTAGCAGCTAGATTGGTCAAATGTAACTTTTTTTTTTTTTTGTAGATTTAACCTATTTTTTTTTTTAGAGTGTATCCTAACTGATTTTGGGCAAGTGGGCTACGCCCTGTACTAGTCAGAAAATCGCAGGCTAGTAACTGATATAATAGTTCCAGAATGTTGTTAGTACTAAGTTGTACAATTTTAACAATGATCACTTATTACTGTAGCCTATTTTTTTTTATACAGTGTGAAGTAATACATATGCTTTATAAAAGCATGTTGTAATAAAATACCTTGAAGTTTTACTGCACTCACTACACTTCTATTATTGTATAATTAGAGTTCGATGTATGGAACCCACTGGCAACATTAACAAATTAACATATTCTTTCAATAAATGTCATCATTGCGGCGCACAAAGGATTTTCAAAGTGTGGGACAGCGAGCCTGCCCTGAGAGAACATGAAACGTCTACGTCTTCTCCCCCCCCCCCACTCCTTCTATGCAGTGCACTTTCAAAGGATTCGCAGTGCGTCGCTTTTTCCACACTTGCTACAGGCTTATTCAATGGATTCAAATAATCCCCCCCCCCCCCCCTAAAATTCTACGTAAAACCACACAATGAAACAACAACAAAATTCTCACTTTTTTTTTTTTTTTTTTTTTCACAATGTCATTATTCAAAATTAGAATGAGGCTGCAACAACAAAATGTGGAGCTGTGAGTACTTTTCAGATAAACTGTACAATTTTATATTAGTATACAATTAACGGTTTGTGTACCCTTTTCTAACTGACAAGACACAAGAGTTGGGAAACTTTATATAAAAAATTATGAAGTAACAACAAACACTTGATGGCGAAAACTTGACTAAGAAACTTGATGTTGCATTGATACCTCGAGAAAGCTTACCTGGAAAAGTTGGGATAGGAAACATGCTGACAAAAGTGTTATTCAGTAACTCTCGCTAGTGCAATGCACAATTCTATATGACCAAATAAAGGCCTATATGATAAAACGAAGTGACAAATTTAGAACTTGAAATGCATGACCTATTAAGAGTGACAATTACAAGAAGATAGCAACTGCATCGTAGCAGCATAGACATGAACGTCATAAAAACACAATGACCTCGTGACCCAACCCAAAAACAGTTACATATGATCCACCTGAAAACAGTCATAACAGTATCCAGTTATAGGGAGACATCAAAATGACTTCATAGACGAAGTGAGTAACATTCCAGTCCATCATTTTACTACACTCACAAATTGTGTGCTACTTAATCTCTTGTTTATTATTTAAAGGCACATTTTAAACAACAGTGCTAAAAATATATTTTCAATAAATATCTAAAACAATTACCATGGATTGCACATTGGGATTTAGTCTGACACCGAAATTTGTCACTGTGCACTATGCAACGTACTGCTTTTTGTATTATTGTGGCAATATTGCATGGAAACCTTTTTAATATGAGCCCTTATTAATAACAACCCAGTTTATAGAGCTTAACTCATTCACTCGCAGCCATTTTCCCTTTACTCTGGCTGTTTTACTGGATTTTGACTGATTTCGCAAGGCCCACAGGATATTGTGTTCTACTGCTATTAAAACATGGAACCTACCAAAAGAAAGATTAGAGGCTCTTCTTTCACCAGGAAAAAAAGATATAAATTTTTTTATCTGTTTCAGTTTTTCAGCAATTAGCATTAGAATATAGCTAAGTTTCATCAATATTCACATTCCTGGTGAAAACACTGACAAAAACAGCTTGTTGCAACATGGGCCTTGCTGATCTCTTATACTCTGTTGCCACCTACTGGCTGTTTTTTGGAATAACTACCATTGCTTTAAGCCACCTCTTCATGTCAGAAGCTGCATCAAAGCCTTCTGTATGCTCTAGCATAAAAATAAAAAAAAATAAAAAAGTATAAATACGCTTTTGGGAGTGAAGGACAAAGTATGAAAAACATTTTTACACGTTTTGGGGTTTTAATGAGATTAATGTAAACTACATTTGCTCTGAAGTCCAGCCTTATACTTTGTTTGCGCTACAGTACAAAATGCTTCTATATTGCATGAATTTGAATTTTCTGGATAAGGGCTCCAGGAATCATCTTTCAATGTCAGCTCAATTCACTGCCAGATGGGATTTCAATGTCATTGCTCTTTTAGTTGATTTCTTGCTGAGTTTAGCTTTTATCCAATTAAAAACAGCTTAAGTTTGGTCATGTGGGGAGAGTTCCATTTCCATGCTGAAAAAAAAAATTGCTGCTGAAGCATTTGTTGCTTAATCTTATTATCAAGACCCCCAGGACGACCTTTTCCTGCTGCTTTTTCTGTCTACCATTCACCAGTAATTTCTCCCATCATCATTCCTCCTATCGTGCATGTTCGCCTCATTTTGTTCCTTCTCCCCCCCCCACACTTCCCTTCCACTCTATTCCCAACACTCCTTTCTTGCTTCAACTGATCTATTTGCCCACTAATGAGAATGAAAAGCTAATATATTGCAGATTGGCCAGACTGATGGACAGGCATAGATTTAGCCAATCGCGTCCTCAATTAGTCCACCAGGGTCATCAGGCAACAGTGTTAATGAAGTGTAACTAACATTCATGCAGCATAATTATGCTTGCCCCAGAGTTGAGTTTGCCAGGTTTAATCCTCAGATGCCCTCCATGATTGTTGTTGTGGTTCAAATGTGCGTGAGTTTGTGATTGCTGGGCATGGTTACAACTCAATGGATTTAATTGGTTTATAAAAATTTTGATGTTATGATGAGAGTCACTGATGCTTGTTGAGCTTTTAATGGCAAAACAGAGAAAAGGGCAGTGGAAAAAATATTTCTTTGCATTACTTTTACCCTGAGTGACAGGCCACGTATTTCAAAAAATATTGATCCCTATTAAATGGCTGCAGTGAGGGGTTTACAATTGTCAAATAAATGCTGATTTTAATATAACATAAAAATGTAACAAGGCAAGGCAAGTTTATTTGTATAGCACATTTCATACACAAGGCAACTCAATGTGCTTTACACGAGGAAAGACAACACATAAGCATCAAGAAACAATAGTTCACATTCAGAGGAAATAAATAAATAAATAAAAATAGGTTACAAAATTTACTAAAAAAAACAAACAAACCCTCTCTTATAGCTATTGGAATTTTAGGAAGGTAACACATGCAAGGAAAAACAACCAATCAGGACTTTGAATCCGGTGATTCAAGTTCAAGTCTCAGTGGGACTTCAAATGCTTGTCACTTTACTGGAAAGGAGTTTTCAGTACTTTGTATGAAACTGTATGATGCTCATACAGCACCTGGCTGGGTTCTGTGGTGTAATGATGAGTGATCTGACATGAAGTTTTGCTGGCACTAAAAGATTTGGTCACTTACCTGGAAATTTAGTACGTTGTGTGAATGCCAATTAAACTGTATGTCCCTACTAGAGACCTTAAGTGTTTGGTCACTTCCTTCCTTCCTTCCTTCCATCCATCCATCCATCCATCCATCCATCCATTTTCTTAACTGCTTATTCATCACAAGGGTCGCGGTGAAGCTGGAGATATCCCAGCCGACTTTGGGCAGTAGGCGCGGTACACCCTGATCTGGTTGTCAGCCAATCCAGGTGTTTGGTCACTGATCTAGAACAAATTAGTACCGTCCATACACCAAACAAAATGATAGTAAAAACTATATGTCCCTCCAGCGCTACTTGCTGGGGGTTCCATGACCTAATTGTCTAGTGTTAATATCCACCATTTTTAAATCTAATCTGAGTATTAGTCCAGTTTCAATCACACTTGTTACTTTTTATCATAGCACCTTATCCTGTTTTTATTTAGTCAATTTTAGTACACTATAAATGTAGCAATATAGTCTTTATTTTAGTCCAAGAAACATAACTAGATTTGTGTAGTTTTAGTTAACAAAAACTGTCAATGTTTTAGTCTAGTTTTAGTAATGACAATAATGTAACCCCTGTTTTTTTATGTTAGCAGATTATGTTGAACATTTCGAATCTAGAACTATTTCACATAAATTTATCTCTAATCTTTTTGATGAAAACAACTTCACACACAATTACAGTATGTCAATAAGTGGCTACTATAGCTCCATGCTATGAGCTAGTAAATTAGCTAGCATTAGTTCACAACCGGATTAACATTATTGTTGGAACGTTATAGGTGTTGGATTGTTATGTTAAAACTATAATTTCCTTCCTTCTTCTTCTTTTTTTTTTTTTACTTTTTACCGTGAATCCGCCTCCTGTCTGACTGTCCCATGTGTTTGTGCATGTTGCACTTGCTAGCTGCACTTGCTAGCTGCAGATTTTCAATTTCAGTACCTTGTGTGTAGCCCTATGAAACCATGCCCTCACCTACTGGGGTCTCATAGTTTAATGGTTCGCACTCTGGTCTCTGAATCCAGCAACAGTTCAGCTATTGGTTGGACCAGAATTACCTTGTGTAGTCCAACAAAGCACTATAACTATTCCTTATCTGTTTAACTTGTGCACACCTAGGAAACCGCATGTCCTTCCTACAGTACCTACCAGGGTTTCATGAATCCAGCAATCTGAGTTCAAGTCTCAGTAAGACCTTGTGTAATTTAACACTTAACAAAGACACAAACACTCAAGCAAAATGGCCCAGCTTGTAATTATCGACCATACAAGTCAATATAAATTAAGCACGAGTTGAACAAAACAACCCCCTCCCTCTTGCACACTTAACTCATTCACTGCCAATGACAACTATAGACGTCAAAAATCCAAGCAAACAGCCAGTGTTAATTTTGAAAAAAATAAAATAAAATTAAATTAAATGAAATTAACATTTTAATTAAAAAAAAAGAAATTTCAATTTAGTTTTAGTTATAGTCTTCTGACTAAATATAATTAAAGCCTTAGTCACCTGATTGTATTTGAGTTTTAATCCAACTTTAGTCGACAAAAATAAGGAGCAATTTTAGTCGACTAAATTGACTTCTGGAGGTCGAGACTCAGTTTGTGGTCTCAGTAAGACCAAGACCAATCACTATGCACGATGGTAGCACTTAGCAATTAAATTGTTGTCATTGTTTTTATTAATAACAATGGGGATTAATAACTATGAATGAAAACAATGAATAACTAAAACTAAATTCAAATTTCTTGTCAAAATGTGCACTGGCTGTTTGCTTGGATTTTTTACGTCTATAGTCGTCATTGGCAGTCAATGAGTTAAAGTATTGACACAGACAACAAATTTTGCTTTTGGTACAGTGTCGTTTTATTTACAGTTCTCATAAATATCTAGTTTTGATACATTAATAAAATAGCCTGAACATTTTCACATCTTGAAATATTAACAGCCTTCCCAAAATTGATATACTACAAAAAATTCCAGGTTATAAAACCTGAGTCACAAGGAAAAGATTCAACAAGTTTGGTAATGGATGCTACACAGTAGCTGAGGAAAAGTGCACAGCTGCAGTCAAATAACAAAAAGTTTTATTTTTTATTTTTTTTTGTTTTAAACCAATTTTATCAGTAGGTTACCTGTGCCAGACTGGACTGAATAAGACAACAGTCAGTTTGAAGTTCATTTTCGACAATGCCTTTGGAGAACTAGTTAGCCATAGTAATTTTGAGAAATCAACACGGTAAATTGTGCAGAGTAAATTTGACTCTTTTTAGAGTGGGACCACGGAGACTCAGTTTTTGAGAAATAGTTACACTTGGAAGAGAGTAAAATAAAGAATTGAAGAAAAAAAATAAATACATAAAAGTCACTCAAGGGTTAAGGAGCAAACTCACAACCTTCAGCTTGGGAAACAGCCGATCTACTTCCTGAGCCACTCTGCTCCTTCTGTATTTTGATATATCGCTTGACACAAGACCAATCTCCTCTTGGAGATAAGCAAACAGTAGAATGGACATATGTAGCTCAGGTGGTAGTGTGGCATTCTCCCAAGCTGAAGGTCGTGAGTTTCTTCCTCAAACCTTGAGTGACTTTTATTTTTTTCTCCAATTCTTTATTTTATTCTCTTCCAAGTCTAAATATTAGTCTACTCTAAAACTGAGTCTATTTGGTCCCACTCTAAATAGAAGCTACAGAATTTACTGTGCACAAATGTCAAAAATATAGTCATATAGAAAAAAATATAGATCAATTCTACTTGTGCCTCTGAAGGTGTTAGGTAGTACACAAAATATGTAATCAACACTTGCGGGTCACGTTACACCATATCATGTGTATGTACTAGGACAGCAACACATGGTAATAAAAATAGCACTGAACACAATCTGTTAAGAAAATTGGGACGGATTGTGACGTGCTCCAATGCGTGCTTAGATGCAGGAGGTCAGGAGCAAAATTGCTCATTGTGAGATGCAGGTTCAAGATCCGTCATAAATAGCCCAGTTGGGATGATGTGGTTTTTGTCTTGAAATGATGACCTTATTAGTGAAGGAGCCCAGAAGCGAAGCAGAATATTGTTGTACTCCGGTGACATCATCTAACACCTGGTGAGTTATTACAGCAGACATTGACATATTTATGACACTTCATTATAGCTGTAATGACAGGGTTATTAACACAAGTACAGTGACTGACAGCATCATTAAAAACAGCTTTGGTCTAGCCAGGGATTTCTTTTTTCCAATATTATATTGATGTCTAATTTAGACTGACATTTAGTAGTATGGAGGCTTTTTCTAGTGCTCTTTGTTGTCGCAGACATTTTTTCACCATCGGTGTATGAATGAGCTGTTACTTGAGCCATAAATCATCGTGTGAATGAGGTGACACCCGTGTAAAAGCACTTGAGGAGCTGGAAGGTAGAAAAGCTGAGCACCCCAAAACTGTTCAGGCAGACGTTGTTGCATGCTGTAACTAAAAATCTTTCTTACTCAAAAAAAAAAAAACATCTGCCCGAAGAGTCTTTCCTTACCAGCAGTTTGTAGTATATGTGACAAAAAGAAATGTACTGTAATGAACCCACGTATATTTGGGGCACTTGGGACTCTTGTTTTTATATACTGTATTGTGATCTAAACTGCCGAGTCTGTGTACTATTACTACTAATGGCATGTCATCAATTCATCTATTTCCAGGTTACAGGTTTGTTTTGGAGCATATTGCTACAAGGCTATAGAACTTGTGAATCAATCAATCAATCAATCAATCCATCCAGACAGCTTATTCCTCACAAGGGACGCAGGGGGTGCTGGAGCCTATCTCAGCTGGCTTTGGGCAGTAGGCTGGGGACACCCTGGACTGGTTGCCAACCAATCGCAGACTTGTGAATATCAAACATTAAAATGGCAGTTAACTAAATTAGATGTGACACATACTGTTCATTAGAATAGGTTGCCCTCTTCCCCAAAGCGTATTGGAACCATCCATATTGAATTTGGTTTCATGATTTGATAGTGGGGGCACAACTGCGGCCTGATACCCCAAATTTTATTTCAAGCACAGCTTCGGTAATAACCAGAGGGGTTACATGATTTTATGAGTCTGTTCCCTGGAATAAGAAATTGTGTTTCTCACTCCAACTGCAGAACGGGAAGTCCTGCGAGCATGATTCATCTGCGAGCGTCTACTCCCGAGTCATTGCAGGTATAAAATGGTTATTAGGGAGCTGATATTATGTTTCTGATTGAAGAATTTTCTTTTGCAGTTCTCATTAAAATGATGTCTCAGATCAAAGCAGGTTTTTGGACATGCTCAGATCAGCAGGAGAGTTCTTTTCAAACGCAACTCTTCGTCCAATATGAAGCAGAGCTTAGTAGGTGTCCATCTTCGCGTTTTTGTTGCCTTTCGTTTTGCAGCAGCTGATCAAGTCTTACTTTTCCCATCCCAATAAAGATGTCACAAAATGTTCACTGGGGCAGGACAGTCAACACATTAGTAATGGTCCACTTTTGTCCGCTGCAGTCCTTAATGGCAAGCTGGAAGCTAAACTGCGACTGACTGTTTTCCACCATCTCCAGACAATGCTGAGAGTCCGCGTTCTGGATGGCTCCGTCCTAGACAGAGAGATTGAGAGGAAAAAGAGCAAATGAGAGATTATGAAAATGAATGTGGCACTTTTGCTACCAGCTGTTTTCACTTGGTGGAAAATCTGCTTGAGAATTCTGCTCAAAGTTTTGAAGGATTTGTTTTGCTTACAAGGAAATAATTCGGCCAACCGCCGTAATGATGATGATGATGATGATAAAAACAGTTAAAGTCTACCTTATTTAACACACGCGCAATGTAGTGTGCATGAAACATTTTTGTTTCGAGTAAAAGTGGGCAGCAAATGCACAGATACCAAATAAAGATGGCAAAAAAAAATTGTGAGAAAATTGGAAGCATAGGGAGAACATGCAAACGCCATATGGGGACCCAAGAGAGAATGCAGCACGAACCACCCTTCTAAATAATATTTCAATATTACATGCAAAAATGCAAAAATTAAAATTTCTATCATAGTACAATGATTAAAATTCATTCCAGACCAATCCAGTTGGGCATATACATCAGCATGCAGGAATTGACAAGCCACAGGTCTTTTTTTTTTTTTTTTTTTAAATTTTTTTTAAATTTTTTACATTTTATTATTATTTTTTTTATTAATTATTTTAGTTAGTTAACAATTTTTATTTCAAATATGTACCATAAAAAAAAAGTACAATAATATACGTCAAAATTAGGGGTGTGAATTGCCTAGTACCTGACGATTCGATTCGTATCACGATTCACAGGTCACGATTCGATTCGATACCGATTTATCCCGATACGAATTTCTAAGTCGATTGTTGCGATTTTTTTTCATTCAAATTTAGAAAATACTAATCAGTAAGCTTGTAGAGTGTAAGATTTATATGAAAATGTATTATTTATTTATCTGAAATTTCAGTCTTATAGAGGTTGTAATCTGTTTCATGTTTAAACAGCATTAAAATAAAATATTAAGGCTTAATGTTCCGTTCATATAACATTCTTCCATGCTCAAGGTGCGAATCCTAAAAATAAATAAATAAATAAATAAAATAATAATAATAATAAAAAATCGATTCTGCCGATTATTGAATCGATTCGAGAATCGCGCGATGTAGTATCGCGATATATCGCCGAATCGATTTTTTTTTTACCACCCCTAGTCAAAATACTTACACAAGAAACACATGCAAAATAAAACCTGAAAAATAAAACATAATTCAACTTCACATATCCGAAAAAGTTATGTGCTGGGGTTGGATCCCAAAGCGCAGACACAAATAAGATTTTAACTATTTATTCACATCGAGAGGCGAGAAACAACGAGAGTTGCACAGAGGAACAGAGGTAACATAAGTAATCCGACAAAAACACACTTCTCAGACAGGCTTATATAGACAGCGAATCGATCTGATTCGTCGTGGCTGGACATGTGCGTAACAGGACTGACATGGAATTATCTGATTGGCTGTTGACCTGTTAAAGCGATGAAAGATTCCTGACATCACATAGTTACATGCCGACAAAAATTCCTGACATCACATAGCTTCTGACATCACATAGCTTCTGACCAGTTGAAATATATTAAAGATTCCTGACACCACATAGCATCTTACCTGTTTAAGCGAGACGCTGGTTACATTGGTTCAAAACAGACACTTGACCATACGGTCATGACCCGAACATAACCCTGGCATAACCCTAGTCATGACAGTAAGCATAACCCTTGCATGACCCTAGACATAACAGTAAGCATAACCCTTGCATGACCCTAGACATGACAGGAGAAGCATAACCCTTGTATGACCCTAGTCATAACAGTAAGCATAACCCTTGCATGACAGTATAAGCATAACCCTTGCATGATCCGAGTCATAACAGTAAGCATAACCCTTGCATAACCCTAGACATGACAGTATAAGCATAACCCTTGTATGACCCTAGTCATAACAGTAAGCATAACCCTTGCATGACCCTAGTCATGACAGAAAAGGAATGGGGAAGAAGTGAAACTTATTTACTCTCAACCCTTATTAATAAAATGATCTAATCTTCTTATTACTATAATCAATGTAGTAATTTACTGAACTTATTCAATGGCATTACCACCTGTCTTTATCTTAAGACATAAATTAATTGGAAATAAATATTAATATAACTGTTGTTTGCTGTCTGTATTCCTATAAGGAAAAAAAAAATAAAAATAAAAAACAGAACTGCAAATGAACGTCATGATAAATCAGTAACAAATAAATTATCAGTATTTTGTGATGCCGCCCATGCCTCCCATTCCTTGAAAAAAATAGGATTATATTTGTACACTGTTTCAACCCCCTCAAACGATTCCATCATTTGACTCCATATACATAGTGAGAATGCATTATTATAGCTACAGTACCTGTCACATGTGAAGATACTGACAGGAAACTCAGTTTTCTTTCCACAGTACAAATTTCTATTTTTAACATTTGGGGATGAATTATTGTTATGCACCCTAGTGTTCTTTTATTATACATCAGACAACAACAGGAAAAAAAAAATCCCTCTTTACATTCTGTATTTCTTTGAAAAACAGTAAACACATTTTACCACATCTATTGGAAGAGTGAAAGTGCAAGTTTTACAAATGTTGCTGTTTAATATGCACTACTGACTACTTTATTTTATTAGAGGTTTGCTAATGCTGTTGCTCTGATGCTTCCAATAAATCATTCTTAATGTGGACTGGGAGAAGCAGAGACGCAGCATGAATGCAAAAAATATGTCTGCGTTCTAAGCTTGTTTAAACCAATGCCACGTTGAATAAAAGACTTGCTTCACCCTAATTTAATATGAGTGTGAATTGTGTGGATGATACCATGACTACATGCTTGTTTGTTTGCTACATGACAGAGCCTGCAGCATTAACATGGCACTGTTGTTCCTTGGTGAGAGTGCAGGAACAGGAACATGTTTTAATGAGTTTACTATCTCGCAGGAGAGCAGACTCAATCTATTACCATCAAGCGTCCCGTGTGCTTCAGCATCGCTTTGAAATCAATATGTTCCACATTACAGGGGTGTCCAAACTTGTTCCGTCTGCGGTTGCATCCAGAAAAGTTGGAGGCTGCTGGTGACTTCAGCATCCGTCATCTATTGTTTATCAACAGGCCAACTAGTACTAGGGGTGTCAAAATGTGTGCGTTAATTTCAAGTTAATTTAAAGTTAAACGTGCGATTAATGTCCAACCCATACTTGGAAAGCCTGTACTGGGGGAATTCCAATCGCAACAGAGCAGACACGTCCACGTCAAAATTTAGCAGTACACATTTAATAATAATGCATATATTTGTGGAGAGTGGGGTCAAGTTGTATTTTACAATTTTAAAAATGTGCATAATTTCACATTACTTCATGTTAAAAATGTGATAGCTCTTAATATGAAAAGAAAAATGCACTGAGCTGTCACGTCTTACAAATGCAATTCTGCCATCTAGTGGTAGAAAATGACCTCAAAACAAATCAACATCACACTTGTTTTTTACAGCACAGTTCATCTTTTTAATTTTAACTCAATTTTATGAATTATTATAAAATTCTTGTATCAATGACTAAAAGATGAAGCCATATTTCTACTAGTTTAGCATTTTTTCCACGACTTTTATGTTAAAGGGATTACATCACAGTATTTTAAGCCCTTCCAACAGTTAACTATAGGCATATAATGATTAAATTAAATCGTACATTTGACACCATAGCGATGTCATTTTTTTAATGAAATATTAGGTGTTTTGCTGTTATTTTTCTAATGAAGTAGTAAAACGCCTGGTTCAGTAAAACCCTGCCTCTCCCCATGTGATTGCCACACCCCCAGCAACCTGACTACAGTCTGCAGTTGTAGTTCTGCGTTTTAAGCACTCCTCTGAATGGCCACGCAACTTGACGCAAGCCAATTCTTCAATAAACATTTGAAACAAAATGGCTCCTTGTCCAAGAAATCGTGGAGGAGGAGGGGAGGAGAGGAGAGAGAGGAAAGAAGAAGGAGAGGAAAACAAACAAACCTGAGCTGGTCTGGAACCAGGTACTTACTGCTTACAGGGCGAGCGCACTAACCACATTACTATTCATTCAGTTAGGCTCAACAGTGCAAAATATATATACTTGTATATAATATAATGTGTGATTAGCCATGAGCTAACAAAGTCATGTAATTAATTACGAGTACAATTTGTAATCATCTGACACTCCTAATTATTACACACACAAGCTATAACAAAATGACAATTGCACAATGCAGTGCTTTATAATACAAGAGCTGCATGAAAGAGTCTGCCTTTAAAAAACCGCAATTATGCTCATTTTTAGTGTTTTGTGGTAATAATTTAACACCATGTGTGTTATTGTGGCTGTAGTTTGCAATGGTGTCAAACTGCTCGGCATCATTAGAGAGTTTCCTAAATATGAGATTGACACAATTTTCTGCTGTATCTGAATTATCTGTGTTTATCAGTGGTTAAGAAGTGAGATTTGGTTTTAAAATGAACAAAGCCACATTGATTAAAGAAGCAGTTATATCATCATATAATCCCTCCCACACAATTGAAAGGTGTTAAGACAGAATGAAGATATGCAAAAGCTCAATGCAGGCTCTATCAAATGTTACATTTAGAATATGGCCTGTAAAATTGAGCTTTGCGGCAGACTTTGGAAAGCTCTGCTTTTAGAAGTTGCCCCTAAATCAGTACAACAGCAAAAGCTATTGATTCCCATGTCCTTTGCAAGGAGTGCAACAGATTGAAGGCCTGTGCAGGTGGGATAGCTTGCAGACTCAAATGTTCACAATCCACACACTTATACACAGAGAAAGCAGAGAGAATCAATCTAGTCTACTGAGCTTTTACCACAGACTACAATGGCCACTGACCTTGTCGCTTGATGGCACTAATACTATATATACATATATATATATATATATATATATATATATATATATATATATATATATATATATATATATATATATATATATATATATATATATATATATATATATATATATATATATATATATATATGTATATGGCTGATTTTAGTCCCGTAAAGTGGCTTGTATGATGGATCAGTGGATATCCCACATAGTTAATGGTGCATCATTTTATTTGTCGGGCATTCAACCTAGAAATGCTGTAATAGTCTTATCATTTAGTATTCAGACAAAACATTATAGGGATAGAAAGTCATTCACTCAAAGACAGAGCCAAGGGTCACTCAAAATATAAAACCACAGCCAAGCCTGCTTCTTGGTAGAAAACACACACACACACACAGACGCACACAAAAATGCTTGGATATTATAAACGCGCGCACACACACACTTGGCATTTGTCCAGACCTTTGTCCTCAATTCAGTGAGCCCACCTGTCATTCTGCAAAGTGCACAGTTGGAATGCACTATTGATTCCCTGCTATTAAGGCGGGCGCACCAGTTAATCAGAGGGTCAGACAGACAGTCAGCCAGAAAAAAAAAAAAAAAAAGCTGGCTGGCAATCTGTCAGCTGCGTGGTCAGTCATCAAGTCATTGTAAAAAGGCATAACTACAGAGTAACATATCTGCCCGATGAAAACAGAACAAGTGATGGGAAAAATCTGACTTTTTGTTGTTTGTGCTCTATCATGATTACAGATTTTGTATTTAACTTATGATTCAGTTTGGAATGTCTACAATGTTAAAAAAAGAAAAGAAAACTGCAAACTGAGAGGCTGGGAACATCTGCAACGGGTGATAAGGTCAGTGAGAATTTATTTGACAATTACTATTATTTTTTTTTACAAAAGGAAAATGAACGCAAAGGCAGCGCATATGCCAATAAAGGTTAATGTTGTCATGGTTTGGGTTGGGTTTTGATTGTTTTTTATTTTTACTTACGTCATGGTTGATTTCATTAGCATGCTAATGCTAAATTAGCACACTAATGCTAACTTAACATATTAATGCTACTGCTAATTTAGCATGCTAATGCTAAGTTAACATGCAAATGTTAATGTTAGCATGCTAATGCTAAGTTAGCTTAGCATGCTAATGCTAGCTTGCTGACAGATTGAGGGGTAAAGTACACTAACATTTGGCAAACTGTTCAGTGCATTTGGTTTTCCACCTTGCAAGACTCAGCAGTCCCATCCAAAATTTCTGCGGAAATTTTTCTAGTTTGACAATTATTGTTTTTTTTTTTTATTGATTTTTTTTATTTTAATTTTATTTTTATTTTTATTTTTTTACAAAAGGAAAACAAATGCGGCATATGCCAATAAAGGCTAATATTGTCACGGTATGGAGTTGGGTTTTGGTTGTTTTTTATTTTTACTTATGCCATGGTTTAGGGTTAGTTTGGGTTTTGTTTGTTTTGTTTACCCGTGTGTTTTTCTTAGTTTCAGTCATGATCTGTGTTTTGCGTTGTTGTCCTTGTGTCATCAAGTCTTATCAAACATTGTCATGTCCACCTGTGTTTGCCTGCCCGTCCTCATGTGTCAACCAATTAGCACCCTCTGCCACTTGTGTCTTGCCCAGCTGTGTCTAATTGTGTCAATTAGTGTGTGTATATTTAGTCTCTTGTCTCCCTTCTGTCCACGTTGACTCATTATGGTTTCCTGATGTATTTGTTTGTTAGCCAGATCCTTGTTTTTGTTTAATTACATTTTTTTTTTGACTGCACCTACTTCCTCGCACCTGGGTCCTCAACCCTCCATATCGTAACAAATGTAAATCCCCTTTATAGCAAAAGATTTTTGATGAGAATATACAAACTTCTGCTTCCTCTCCATTGATGGCTGGTCTGTCAAGTTGAGCTCAGTTCCATATTGTAAGAGATGTACATATTAATAATTCACCAACACTTCCTGCCTGCTCCACATGAAAGGCTTTGGCCTTCGCTATGTTGGCTCTTTCTCACACCGGTGCTCATCCAGAGCAAAAACACTTCAAGTATACTGGGTTAGTGCAATAATAAGAACAATAATAATTTTCCATTTTAGTCAATTTTGATTTAAATATTACCAGGCAGCGTATACCATTGTGTAAAAAGATTGTAGATCACACATGGCTCAATTTGCATCCCTGAAAAAGGAATCACAAATAGTTTCATCACTCATAAAACTGACAGTATCCAAGCTCACTAAACATAAACTGTAGCTTCTCTCATTCTCAATGGCTCTAACTCCAGAACTGTTCTTCCAAAGCACATACAGTACATATTACATACAGTATTTTGTCACAAAGGTAAAATAATAATATATATATATATATTTTTTTACTTTTTATACAAATTCATTCAACGTTTTTTTTTCTCTTACAAGGAATTGAAAAATCAGCTCACTGTTGTTAATTGCATTCTTAACGCCCAACAGACTATTAGCCCAACGGGTTTAAACTATTCGGCTTGTATATTAATATGAAGTGACATTGTTGATTTTGCTTGACGCTAATTGGAGGGCAGATGTCTCCAAGTGTTCCCAAATAAAGAGGAAAACGAGCACTCGGCATCTGTGGGAGGCTCAGAATCATAAATGGGGGAAAACTGAAGATACAAACACACACATTTTGCGTGTTAACATCACTCATCTTTCTATCTGTCATATTTTGAAATAGTGTCATAAGTTTGATGGAGTACAAATCCAGTACAGTTCCTGATCGGAATGAATTTAAAACGGAGAAATTTCTGCAGAACTTCATTGTCCAAATCCACTTCAAACACTTAACAGTCACATTATGACCGCTTCTTAGGACAGACAGTAGGCTGAAACGCAACTAGGAAAATGTTACAGATGAGAGTATGCAGTCACTGCAAAAGAATATCTGCTTACAAGTTACACAATTACAGTAGCTGAAAATGACAAATAACAAAAAAACAACAAAAAAAACACATTGTGTGCACTACTTTTACTTTTATCACTGTTCTAAGTTAACAATTAAAACTATTTTTTTGTTATCTTTCCTACCTTTCTGATTAAATTCCTTGAATAAATAAACTTAATGTTGCTCCAGATACCGCACCCAAAATCAAACAGCCTGTTCAACTGAGCGTTGACTTGACCTGCCTCAAACTTATTGGATCAGACATTTTGATTGTTGCCCTGACTAAAAATCCCCTTCGCTCTTTTAGAGGCTGGTGGAGTGTGTAAAGAATTCAAATAACACAATCGTGGACCTCAGCTAGCTTGCAAACCTATGCCTAAAATCATTCAAATTATTATTCAAAAGGTGTTTACGCTGGCAGGTTTTTTCTGGCTAAATACAAAAATGTGAAAATGAAATGAAATGAGTCTTTACCGGAGTGAAAGTCCAGGTAAGCTTCATGTGCTTGGTGGCTGCGTAGGTGCATTCCAGCAGTCGGGGTTTGCTGTTCACATCCACCAGACACTTGTTGTCGTCATCATCAATGGTTGGACTCAACACTCCAAGGTGAAGTTGCTGGGAACTGGTGTAATACACATTCTACACGGGAACAGAAAACACAACATATTACAGCAGCAGAATTGAAAAATGTTTTCTTTTTTCTTTGCGAGATCAGGAATAGACACACAGCTTTGTTCACTATGCAACAAGCATATGGAGGGTCTTACTTGGAGAGGTTTTCTGGGCTCCAGGGATATCAGCAGCTTCAAATACCTGCTTGCTTACGGCTCATCTGTGGCTTTTTTAGAGCTGCTGTCTTAATAAGGTATATTTGCCTGCCTGTCAGTAGTTTTCTTTAATAATAAACTGGTTGCTCTCTGAGTGACATGCACATTTTTCTACATTACTGTTTTTTGAAATTTCAAGTGATTTCATTGTGTTCCTAAGGCATAAGACTGTCCGCGCATTCATCAGCAGGCAGATACTTCTTTTCATTTGTTTTGCATAAAAAGTGTGATTTGTGTAATAATGTGTTACAACTGCCTTAAGTAGTATTCCCTTAATTAATTAAGTTGAACTGACAACATAACGATTAGACCTTTCCGGAATTTGTATTAGTTATCTAAACAGACAGAACAAACAACAACAATAAATGTATCCGGATACGAAGTGAGATCTAACAGGCCGCTGGCAAGCCCTACCAATACATTATTTTGTGTGTTACAATAATACATGACTAGATGAATAATCTCATATCGCTCGCGTCAGGACGAAACCTGGTACCTTCAAACTAGTGACCCTACCAGGAGACCCTCAAAAACGGCATGTTTGTTCAACCATTAACATTACATCATTAAAGACAGAAAGACATTTTCAGCATTTTAGGTTGGTCAATAATTTTTAAAAGTAACACCATGACTTAATGAGGTTTCGGCCTAATGCCTGTGATATGTACCTGTAGCTAAAAAGTGAAGCATGGAGAGTCTCAGTCATCGAAATGCACCAGTGTAGTAAATGACTAGTGCTATCACTGCCAATAGCCACACTCTCTTCTTAATGCTTGTCTGATTCCCGTCTTTGTATTATGATATAGTTACAGTGATCAGAGCAATCCGCTTCACATCATGTATAGTTTAAAAAAATACAGCACACAATATTTCGGGCCTCAAAACAGTGTTTCCCGATAACACCAGGAAGGGGTCACAGTTTTTCTGTTGCAGCACATTGGTGGATGTTCAGTGGGTAGTCACTAGTCGCCAACTGAAATTGAGCTGAAGTTAAACTAGCTAAAATTTACAAGAGCTTCCCAGTGACTCCGGACAGAATAAGCAGTGCAAATATGTTTGAAGATTACGCTGAAAACATGCAAAGAATGGTAACGATGAAATACTCAGTTGTAGAGATATAGTGTTAAACTGTTTCTTTAAAACTAAAGCTAAAATGGAGCCCAAGTACCACGTATGTGTCATCACTCCACCACTATACAATGACTTGAGCACCTTGGGTTTTATCAGTAGATACATTATTAGGAACCAGTGAGTTACGTAGTTATAATTGTTTGACCCATTTACACCACTCTAACATACACTTAGCTAGCTAGCTACAGTATGCCAACATCTTGAAACTTCCCTGGATGCCAAAATTTGCAAAACAGCTCGGTGGTTTTTCCCAAGGATTATGTATTGTCTTTTATTCGGGCTACTGTAATATGCTGAAATGTAAACCATTGCTGGGAAATAACTAGCAGAAAGTATGGTGGTTTCCGAGGAGTCTGTTAGCTCGTACACGGAAAGCCATGTGATGACTCTAAATTCAACACGTTGACAATTGAGATGCTTAGGTGTAAGAAAGATGCTGGAGTTGGTGGTATTTGATTGACAGTTGATAATTGAGTGGGTGTGGTTTTAGCACATTCAGTTCCGAGCGTGAAGAGAACACCTCGATTTTTAACGATTTTATGTGTGTCTTTTGTCATCTTCCAAAGTCACAAGATGTTTTTATTTTCACTTTACAGGGACTTTAAAGAAAAACGTTAAGACTTCGAGTTAATGAAGTAAATCCCTTGCTCTCTAAGCTGAGGTAAAGGTTAAATGGTCCTCACTTATAATGCTATTAAACCTTTTGGGAAGCAAGGCTCTTAATGTCACCTCATTCACCAAATGATGAATGGACTATGTCGGAATGAAGGGAAAGTTAAGATCTCATCCACACTACTCTGAGAATGTAGCATGCGGAGCAACAAAGGATTCAGTATCCTGCTCAAAGATACTTTGTCACGGTCACGGGGGAATGAAAATCAAACAGCAACCTTTGGGTTGGCACGACACCAGCTGAGGTAAGCTGAAGCTTTCGTCTTGCCTGAGGTTATGCACAATGTAGATTTCTTTTTCTCCCCCTAAAAATAATGTTTAAAGCGATACTTTACTTATTTAGCCATTTTTGGCAGTCAAACATTAATATTTTGCCTATAATAAAGTTGTTATTTTCATTATATTTCATGTACAATTAGTACCTTTAAAAACACATTTTGCAACTTGCTGTCGACTGAAAATGACATCACAAGGGCTACAAGCTCACATGACAAAACCAAGAAAACAGGTGAGCTGCGATTGGTTACCTGAGCCCTTGTGATGTAATTTTCAGTCGACAGCAAGTTGCAAAATGTGTTTTTAAAGGTATAATTGTATGTGAAAAATAATGAAAGTATCAAATTAATCATAGACAAAATATTAACTTTTTATTGCTATAATGGGCTAAATAAGTGAAGTATCTCTTTAAGTTCCAAATTGCTGCTTGATATTGAATGTTTCACTGTATAGAAAATATATTACTACGAACATTGACCATTCTTATAATAGTGTCCTTGATTTCCATCTTTTTTCATGACCATATTCACAGTCTTGCGTCTGTGTATATTAGATCAATATGTGTGTGTATGCTTGAGATGTGTCAGCATGACAGCATGGCAGGTAAGGTTAGGAAAGTGCATGAGACTCCATAAGGATTACTTCGAAGAGCAAATGTGTAGTTCTGCATCTATGCATTTAAGCACCTCGAATTCCTTTATACAAAAGTCATGCTGAAGCCAATATCAGCAAGGTAGAGCTCTATAAATAACTTGATTTTCTTATTAAAAAATAAAAATAAAAAACTTGCCAAGGTTACAGTTAGTATCATAACTTTCAGCGTTCTCAGAAAAACACATTACTGTTAATTGGCCTAATGAAGCAGGAAAACTGAGGAAAACAAGAGGAACATTTTCCGGAGGCAGAACATGAATAAGAAAAACAAAAAAAAGAGAGGTCAGGGAAATAAATGTACAACCTGGTTGCAAACATTTGCATACCTGAAAAAACACAAGGACACACTAATGAATTCAGTGGTTGGCCTAGTTTTGAAGCCTTCTAAAGGTCTAGTGATGCAAATCAAACACAGCGCAAGTACTTCAAATCCTACACCCAGACATACATTTGCCTGAGCCTGACAGAACAGTGACAAATCCTCTGGAACCTGACATGAGTCTAAGGAGGATGAGCGCTGACATCCAATCCTCACAAAAACTGAGATCAAGGAGAAACACAAGAGACGGCGAAGGAGCAGGCTTGCTCAGTGCAATAAGCACTGGTTGAGTGCTTCGACCCTCTGTGTGATTTCAGAGGAGAGAGTGCGCATGTTTTTGATAGGACTGATGAGTGTCTTGCAGGAAAAGGGCATTCCTGGAAGGAGCCATTATCACGCCGTGAAGGAGCCACACAAAAAGCTTTTAAGCTGCTCCTTAAAGCACCGACAAAGACAACATTTCAGACAGCTGCGTGTTTGAGTGCATCCATTTGAATGTGTTGAGTATGTCATTTGTTTCTCTGAGCATACACAAATAAGAGCAATAAGCAACACATGTTTCAGCAGACTGGTGCTAGAGTGCCCACAGAGGGCTTTAGAATGCTATCTCTTTTCCTGTCACGGTTCCTTAAAAGCTCTAATAGGAGGATTAGCACAGGGTTGTGTTAAACAGATAGAAATCTCAGCAGACACATGTATGCTTTCACTGGCACAAGAAGAGGAAAGCCTTTAAAGACACACTGATTGTGTTGGCATCTCGGTATTACTGCCTATCCATCCATCCATCTATCTATCTATCTATCTATCTATCTATCCATCCATCCATCTATCTATCCTACAATACTTATGCCAGGTTTTAGGTGTGGTTGTGGACCCAAATGCAGAGAAGCAGGGTGAGGAGGCAGAGGTGAAGTAAAAAGGGGATTTAATTAAACCAAAGAAAAGTGAACTCCAAAAGGTAAGTAATGCAAGACGATCAAGACAGAAAACCGGCAGCATGACAGAGAGAAAACAACAATGAAACGACACAGACAGAGGGGAGACCAGAGACTAAATACAAACACACTCATTGACACAACGAGACACAACTGGGCAAGACACAAGTGGAGGAATGAGGAAGTCAGGCAAACACAGGTGGGCAGGACAATGCTTGACGAGACAATGGGAGACACACAAGGAAAGCAGAACATAATAAATCATGACAGAAACTTAAAGGAAAATGATGACAAACTCAAACAAAACCCATTCAAAACTAGAACCATGGCAAAAGCAAAAAATAAAACAACAAACCAAAACCCAATCCAAAAAATTGACAACTTGATATAATATATATAGAATTGGAAAGAAACATAAGAAATAGAAAAAAATACATTCACCATGTCAATAATTTCACTGATGTGATACTACTCAACTACAACTGTACATGTACCTTTACTGTACATTTGGCCGCTTGGATTTTTTGGGAGATACTACTCCTACTCCTACTACTACTACTACTACTACTAATAATAATAATAATATTATTGGGTGGTGGATTAGTGGTTAGCACGTCCGCCTCCCAGTTCTGAGGACTCGGGTTCGAGTCCAGGCTCCGGCCTTCCTGGGTGGAGTTTGCATGTTCTCCCCGTGACTGCGTGGGTCTTCTCCGGGTACTCCGGTCTCCTCCCACATTCCAAAGACATGCTTGGCAGGTTGATTGGGCGCTCCGAATTGTCCCTAGGTGTGCTTGTGAGCGTGGATGGTTGTTCGCCTCTGTGTGCCCTGCGATTGGCTGGCAATCAGTTCAGGGTGTACCCCGCCTCCTGCCTAGAGCCAGCTGAGGTAGGCTCCAGCACCCCCCGCGACCTTTGTCAGGAATAAGCGGTCAAGAAAATGGATGGATGGAATATTATTATTATTATTAGTAGTATTATTAGCATCTTTCATTAATTTTATTGTGTCCTATACAAAATATATATGCCTATTTTATGAATAAATGGAAACAATATAATATCAATTTACCAGCTATTTCATGCAATTTTAATAATAAGTTTATACAATATATTGTTATCAGTAATATCAACTTACCAGTTATTTCATGCATTTTTAATAATAATGTTATACATTATATTAGCAGTAATATCAATTTACCAGTTATTTCATGCATTTTAATAATGATAAGGTTATACACTATATTGTTATCAGAATATTAAAAATACCTGTATTGGGAAATAAAATTGTGTGCATATCGCATACCTCTAGAAGGATGTGTTGTATAGAGAAAGTTGACTTTATAATTAAGTGAAGAAAATAACTTTATGGGTCACTCCAACCACATTATGTTTGTTTGGCAGATTGTGATTCTATCCCTCCACTGTCCATTCACAGTACGCACAATGCAATGTAAACTTCCAAAGGCAAAACTGACTGAAAACATCCCTGCAGGCAGGAACCATAAATAAGGAAGGTGGCTTAGTGGCCTGGCCTTGTTCACAACACAAGTGGGCTGCCAAAGTGCCTCTTTTTTTTTCCTTTTTTTTTTTTTACTCTTCATTTTCATGAGTACCACAGATATATTTAGAAACAAACAGTTTTCTTGTAGAAAACACAAAACATCTCTGCATGGTTGCATTTGATGCTTTATGACAACATTCCACTTAATGATATAATCCAATAAAGATTTCGAGGTGCAGCTGTGCTTTTCAGTTCAAAGACAAATTCTGACACCCACCTAGATATGAAAATGATGATAGTGTGGGGGCTCCAGCGAGCTTTTTACGACAGTAGGCGATGCCAGCGGAACAGCTTATAATTGGCACATCCCACAGCCCATCTGCCACGTCGTGAGAAGACAAAACGAGCGCATACACACCAGCCGTAAAATTGATTCCACATAATGAAGAGGTTAATCTAGATGAGCAGATGACAACGGGGGACCCGAGAGAGCTATGGAGTGCAGGCGATGTGAACCGCAGAAAAAACTGTTATTGGAGATTCAGATCATTGAATTGGGAGTTTCTACTACAATACAAGAACTTGTCATTGGCTTAGACGACTTCCATTTGGTAAATGGAGTACTTCACTTACTGTACTAAAACTGTTAGTTTTAAAGAGTACTCCGAATACGGTCCTGTTAGCAAAATTCCTCCATGGATGTATCCAGAGGCAAATATAGATATAAATACAAAATGTTTGGGGAAAGGAGGTAGAATGAGTGACATGGGGTTGAAAACAAACGAGTACAATTCGTATTTTAATTGACGCTAAGGGTCCGAAGAATGCAAAGGGGAATGTGGGTGTAGGGGTGTTTATTCCAAAATATCGGGTTAGAATGTCAACACGTCTATCAGATCATTTGTCAGCATACACAGCAGAATTTGTGGCAGCAATTATTTGTCTACAATGGGTGGAGAAGAATAGACCGGATGGGGTGGTGGCATGTACAGATTCAATTTCTATGATGGAGAGTTCACAAGCAATGTACATTATCAGGGAGGATTTGTTCATTGAAATATAAACGTTTCATAGGGATGGCATTGAGAAGCAATTTTGCTGGGTGTCCCCCAACATACGGGGGTTGAAGGGAAATGAGGTGGCAGATGCTCTAGCAAAAAGAGCACTTGGAACGAATATTAACTGTCGCATTGGGAAAAAGGAGAGGGTAAAAGCATCATTAGGGGAAAAGTGACATATGGCAAAAAAAAGATGGGGAAAGGAAAATAAAGCAAGGTAATATAATATAAAAAATCAGTAATGTTGAAAATAATTAAGGAAAAGAATAGAATAGAGGACGTTATAATGACGAGACCCAGGGTTGGTCATACGGGACTAAATGATATAATGTACATACGTGCGAGAGATGTGGGGTTAAAGAAAATGAAAACCGTGTAATTATGCACTGTGGAAGGTTCACGTAGGAGAGAGAGGCTGAAAGAGAATGAGGGGGTGATCGGTTGACATTTTTGTTCCTGTCACTACCAGTCTTGTCATTCCAGAAGTACTTTAAGGTTTGTTAAGTACTGCTGTGGTTTTGTTTCTATTTCAGCTCTCGTCATTGTACCAGATGTACTTAAGGGTTTTGTAACTTTAAAAACTTCTGGGATTTCATTTTTTGTATTGTGTAAATACATTCTCCATTGTTATCTTTCTTCATGTGTGGCTACCTCCATCTTGTCATGTTTCGGTTTTGGGGGGGGGGGGGGGGGGGTGTCATGTTGCTGGGCTCTCAGTGTGTTTTCCTTGTCTCACAGTGCCTGATTAATGAGAGGGGCGTGTCCCCTGCACCACACCTGCAGTGCATTACCTATTAGGCCTTCATAAGGACTGGGAGTCCTTGCAGCCACTGTCGGGTCGTTGCGCCGTCTGCTCACAGCCATCGTCTAGTGTTTCTACTGTTTTTCGCCTTCGCTAATTATTGTTGTCCAAGATTCTCGATTTTCATCTACGTAAGTTTTGCTACGTCTCTTTTTGTTCCCACTTTTATGTGCCGTGTTTCATAGCTATAGTAAGTTGTTGCTTTCTTGTGTTTGCGGTTTGTAGCCTTCGGGTCTTTTTGTGTTGTGTTGATTTCCCTCCTTGCAATTTGCAAGCACTTTTTGTTAACCTTTTTCCTGGCTGTGTCCAGCGCTTTATGTTCATATTCACGTGTTTTGGTGAATAAAACCTCTCGCTTACTCCTCTTGTGTTCTGTGATTCTGGGATCCACTCTCCGGTCGCGCCGAAACCTTAACAGGGGGGGGGGGGGGGATTTGTTTTGGGTGTTTATGTTGTCTTTTGTCCGGTTTTGTCTCGTCATAGTTAACCTCGTCCACCTGCATGTGTCTTCCCTTCCCAGTATGTGTGACCTAATTAGTGCCTTCTGCCTGCTGTTTCCCAGGTGTGCCTTGTTAGTGTCTCGTTGAGTTAAATTTCTCAACATCTGGTCAAGGTTCTACATCTACTCAAGTCTCCACGTTCTGCTCAGTCATGCCAAGTCTGTCCACATCATGCCAGTCTGTCCACGTTCAGTCCAGTCATCTATTTGGTTCCGGTCAATAAAGTTAGTCTCATTCGCCTTTCTCCCTGCCTGGTTTCTCCGCCTTTGGGTCCATCCATACCCCACGTACCATAACACATCTCCGTTTGTGAGTGAGTAGTACCACTTATTTGTTCTCGTGGCGACCTTTTGTCACGGTTTTAAATTTTTATTTATTGTTGTTGTGCTGCGTAACCAGCACTAGACTCTGTTTTAGTATTTTCACAGACGCATGCACCATTGTGTGTGTACATGGCTAACTTGACACACCGCCAAATAGAAGAGGCTCCTCTCATTCCCTTTGAAATTGGTGTGCGAGAGGCGCACAGTCCTTGACATAGCAAATGGAGAATTTGATTTATTGGAGTCCATCCAGGAGGTCGAAGCGTACAAAGCACATGTATAAGCTGTAAATGATGTAAAGTTATGAAGCCAGGAAGATCACAGATCTGTGAAGTGGGAACTTGAAGAGTGTGGCCACCCCGTATACTTGCACTCCATAGCTGTACCGCAGCCAGAAGGATGGTTTAAAAAATAAATATTGCATAATTCAATGAAATTACTTCAACAATGGTATGACTGAAATATGATGACATCCATGCGGAGCCCAGAATCTGTCTGGCTGCACCCTGGTTACATTTACCAAAATCACATTACACTACCTGTGTCAATACTTAGACGTGGTCACAGCAGGCATACTCAGCAATTTAGCATTTCAGCCACACATATCAACGAAAATGTCATCGGTACGCTGGAACGTCCAGCACGGCACAGAGACATGAAACAAATTCCAGCCATTAGTTTCTACTGTATGTTTTGCTTATGGCGTGTTTATACTGACAGAATGAAGGGAAAGCGAGTGAAATGACTGGTCACCAACCTGTGCTGTCATACCGTGACAGAGATACATGATAGGTATGTTGTCAGTGTCGGGTCCTTGGTCCAAACACAGGTCATTTCTGAGACTATTCTTCAACTGTGAAATTGAAAGGGAGAGAAAAAAGATATCGCTAAGATTAATAAAATAAAAAAGTCCATAACAATGATTAAAAACTCATTCGCTGCCAGCCATTTTAGAAAATTCTAAATTTTCAATACCGACGTGATATTACGTTCAATAATTATATACGAACCGAATCTACCAAATGACAGAAGAGACTCCCGACTTTTTGCCTCATCCTGTGCTTTCAAAATTGACAGTAGAAAAATGTAGGTTTGTCAAAATACAGCCATTTCTCCCATGGATTCAGAAACTGTTAATTTCGTATAAAATGGGGCAATGATGTCATCTACCGGTGGTTGGGCATCAGTAAAGTTGCTTCCAAGTTTGACATTTACAGTGGAGCATAATCAGTAGGGGTGTGAATTGCCTAGTACCTGACGATTCGATTCGTATCACGATTCACAGGTCACGATTCGATTCGATACCGATTAATCCCGATACGAATGGTCACGATTCGATACCGATTAATCCCGATACGAATTTATAAGTCGATTGTTGCGATTTTTTTTCATTCATATTTAGAAAATACTAATCAGTAAGCTTGTAGAGTGTAAGATTTATATGAAAATGTATTATTTATTTATCTGAAATTTCAGTCTTATAGAGGTTGTAATCTGTTTCATGTTTGAACAGCATTAAAATAAAAATATTAAGGCTTAATGTGCCGTTCATATAACATTCTTCCATGCTCAAGGTGTGAATCCTAAAAAAAAAAAATCCAAAAAAAAAAAAAAAAAAAAAAAATCAAAAAAAAAAAAATCGATTCTGCCGATTATTGAATCGATTCGAGAATCGCGCGATGTAGTATCGCGATATATCGCTGAATCGATTTTTTTTAACACCCCTAATAATCAGATTCTCCCCCATCTCGCCCCGCTCTAAAAAATACAATTAACAAGTATACTTGTCAAAGGCAGTGAATGAGTTAAACAACAAGTAGATAGTTGTAACAGGTTTCTGAATGGCAGGGACATGCAGACAGGTGACGCAGAGTCTTACCGGCATCACAAAAAGTAAAAAAAATAAATAAATAAATATATATATATATATATATATATATATATATATATATATATCTTTTAGTTAGCTTTATAGTGGTTTGCTTTTTAAGACGTCACAGTCAAAAATGTTGAAATTGTGTATTTCCTGTTCAAATACATGGGTGAGAGAAGCGTGCGTGACTACAAGCAAACTCACCTCACCTCAGATTGTGCAATCCCTTAATAATTGGTTGAGGAGGCTAGTGACTGGCAAGTGTCTGTTTCTGTCTCTCCACATCTCCATAGTAACGATTTCAGAAACTTATTCTGTCCTCTAATTTTCCACAGTCAGGCTAATGTCTTCAGCAAGTTAAATATTTAGTTTTGCTGATTGCATAAATCTGCACATGTAGCAAAAGTGCGAAGTAAGGCAAACAGTATTCTGCCACACAAATGCGTACCAACAGCTCTCATACTGAACTCTACAAAAATTGTGTTCCCCAGTGCAATTGTTTTAGTCTTAATTCACACAAAAAAAAACAACCCACACATCATCGATCATGATTGTTGTCTACTGCTTGGCTCTCTTCTCATCAATGAACTAGTCCATCTTGTTACATGGCATGTTCAGACTTGTTGTAGTTGATAGGAAAATGAAGTGGGAGCTGCAGTCTGTGCATTGTAAAATACAAATGAAAGCCAAAAATGGGATTCTTAAAATTGTCGAAAAACTGGACTATGATTTTTTTTAAGGTGAAATGTGTGACAGACTTTCTTACATGATGTGTACAGAAAACAAGAAGAGAAATACATAACATAAAATAATGTGAATGTAAAACGATGATGACATTGATTAAACTGGGCTATGAATTGAAACGAGATGCATTTAATAAAGCCGTATGATTGGCAATGGCATTTCATCGGGTTTATTGACTTTGTAAGACACATAAACACTGCTTAAATAGCAGGGGAAAAAAACACATTTCAATGTTATGTAAACAGTGTAGCATTTCAAACATTTCCTGCTGTCATAAAATATTAAGCTGAAGTCATTTGCCTTTTGACTGACCTTTCAGAAGTTGAGATCAGAATAGAAATGAGCCAAATGTCTCGGCTACCACTCATTAACATAAGCAAAAATAATGTTTAGGATGGAAGCTGGCTAAAGTCCATATTGAACTAAAAACCAAGTAGTGGCAGTAGAAGACGAGCAAATAAAAGAGAGCTCGCCAAAGCAAACGAATTTTTAGGATCATAAAAAATGATTTAATACCGCTTATATTCCAGCCCTGTACTACATTTCTCCAAGGTCGAAGATAATTTCATCACAATTCTCAGAATCCATATGGGGGCTCTTTTTTCTAATTTACAATATCTCCTATTATCACGGTCACAACTTTTACACTACTTGGTAATTGCATTGATCAAGTGGATTAATCCTGGGTGGTATTTCTGATTTGTTCAGCTCCAACACATACTGTGAAGTGAGGCCAGAGGCCAGTGTTTAAAATAATTATGAGGAAGGATACTCGTGCATTTTTTTTTTTAAATCAGCTCTCGTATCAGCTTGGTGTCTTCTTCTTTCAGACCAAAGCAGAATGGCTTACACATAATTTACATATTTAATGAGATTTGGTAAAAATGCATTTATAGCATAGAGAAGTAATTTGTCACAACACAGACAAAAACTCTTAGTAGGTTTATATTATCGCAATTGCAGTAAAGGCCTCACAATTGCTTTATCGCAACAACATTAAAAAATGTAAATCATGCAATATGTGTGTGTCTTTTAATATTACTGTGTAATAATATTACCTAAATGTTCCAAGAAATCTGACAAACTGCAGACCGGTAATTTAGCAACCAGACTCTGCTTCAATAGAAAACATGGAGTATGACGCTACAGTAGATAGCTGAAAGAATTCAACTTTGTTGTCAACAGGTTAAGGCAATTAGAGGAAAACGCAGCAAAGCAGAACAATGGAGCAGGAAGGTAGTTACCTTTGTTTCCCAACTCATGTTTGAACAGAGACAGGGAAGGTATGGAACAAGGAAAGAGTATGAATAGAAATGAGGAAAGATTTAAGAAAACATTTTCAGTACTTGTAGTAGGTCCTCTTCAACTTTACTTCGTGCAATTATTCTGCTTAGCTTTTACAAGACAACATATTTTTACGCAACCGTATAACAAGGTTTACATCGCGCAGGCGATGAAAAAAGTTTTAGCAGTTCACAGTACTTGAAAGCGCATTTGGCATTGTACAGAAGGATTTTGAAACTGCTTAAATCATCTGCTACATTTAAAAGTTACATTTACTTTTTACAGAGGATCTCATTTAAAATTCATCAGTGCATTGAGCACATATGCAGGTATTGTATTTAATTTGGCTCTCTGACATCAGAAAGAACACATGAGCTGGAATACATCCCATCTGACTTATGCCTTGGTCAGACTACACAAAAACAGCCCGATTTTAGCCCGACCGACGTGTCGCGGACAAACGGGGCATGTCGTAAACGATTTTGGGTTGTCTTGACGTAGCGTCGCCCGTGTAGTGTGACACGTTCAACGATTGGTCGCCTGTTCTCCGGGATGGTTCACGACCATCACGACGAAAGTCTAGCATGTTAGAATTTTTGCTCGTCTTGACGCATAATGTCACATACCTGTCGTCGTCCGTTTGGTTCCACAGCATTGACCAATAGCGAGAGGGAGCGAAACGTCAATCACACACTACATACGCAAAGGCGGCAAGTACTGTCATGGTTTGGCTTGATTTTGTCGTTTTGTCATGTTGTCCTTGTGGGCTTCCCCCGTCTGGTCAAACCTAATTATGTCCACCTGTGTTTGCCTACCCCTCCTCATGTGTCAACCAATCAGCACCCTCTGCCACTTGTTTCTTGCCCAGCTGTGTCTCATTGTCTCAATTACTGTGTGTGAATTTAGTCTCTTGTCTCCACCTCTGTCTGCGTCGATTCATTGTTGGTTTTCCCCGTCATGCTTCCGGTTTTTGCCTTGTTCTCTCCCCCCATGTTTTGCACTGCTTACCTTTTGGAGTTTGCTTTTATTTTGTTTAATTAAATTCCCTTTTTACTTAACCTCGTATTGCTTCTCTGCATTTGGGTCCACAGCCACATCCCAAACAGACAGCAACTGTGTCTACTAATGAGAACTTCATTCATCATAGAATAGGAAATACACATTATGGCACTGTGTCATTAATCCAGTACTTGGCGCAGTGCTGTACTTCGGATGGTTTCAGGGGGTGTGTGTGTTTTTGCTACATTATGGCATTGTTTAGGGGTGTAAAAAAAACAACTTTATTTGTAGTTACTGAATAATTAACTGTCCCACTGCAATGTTCCTGACATAATGGAATGGATATTCGGGTGAATTTTTTCTGAAGTGAATTTCTATAGCTTGGTAACTTTGTTAATGAATTGGTGTAGTTCCAACTACTATGCAAAACTTTCAGACTGCATAGTGTATTTGAATAAAACAAAATATCCCAGCTGAATAGAATGCATAATAGGAGAACATAAAATGAATCTTACCACTCCGTAAGCAACCGTGTTATTGTATGATCGGAGCTCAGGGTAGATATTGGAAAGGAACCAGCTGAATGGTTGGCACTTGAGTCTGGATCGCAGAGCCCTTCTCTCAGAAATGTCCCCAATGTTTATTCCTGAGTTCTATTGAAAGAAGAGAATAAAACAGAAATTACACAGTGCTTTCCTATCTTACCACAATAAAAATCCAATAAAACAATTCAACCTCCATGTCAAATGTTCTAAAGGTGCGAAATTTGTAGTTTAACCTGCATTTGCTGGAAAGTCACACAAAAAAAACCTCTAAGACAGCATCAGGAAAAGTGAAATGATGTGTGAAAGATGTGAGCAAATCTTCCATTAGAATTACACGTAGCACAATAGAACACTTGGTGGCCTTTTGTGCAGACGTTGTGGGTTAAATTCCCAGCCAGTGCCCCAATACACCGCCACTGCCAGTTCCAAGCATAAACATAACATAAATACGAGTTGGTTGCGTTTCATTGTGGCGGAAATGAATAAATAAATAAATAAATACATAAATAAATAATAATAACAATAAAAAAACAACTCTTAAAAAAAAACGCGCAGAAAAGGGGCCTCACAACCCTGGCCACATTGGGGTACTGGCATGTTGGGGTCATAAGACAAGAACTCTGAAAAATATAAAACATTTTACCAGGCCGTTTGTGTATTTTTCACGAGTAATCGATAAAATATGACCTCTGTTGAAGGCCAAAAAAGGTGGCCAATTCATTCACAAATAAATTCAAAATGGCAGACTTTCTGACTAGGTTTAGCATATGGCTACAAAGGCGTTTTTTAGGTCTAAAGCTGACAGATATGCCTCCTAATTTTCACAAATCTCGGTGAAACACAATTGAGAATGCCTCATTAAAAATGTACAGAGCACTATTAGCCATTTGTTGAAAATTGCACAAGATATCTGTAAAATATTGATGTTCATGGCAGGTCTGATGTGTGTGCAAAGTGTTATGAGTTTTCACCCATGATTAGACCCTCAGAAATGGCAACAATTTTCTTTGCAAACAGTGCATCGCCACGGCAACAGCGTGCGACAAATACAAAGCCTTTGATAACTTTTCATCTTAAACAGCTTAGGATGAAACACACCAATTTCAAAATAAATCAAAATGGGAGACTTCCTGTTTGGTTTAGTATATGGCTCCTAACTTTTTTTTTTTTTTTTTTTAACCAGTATCAATTTGTTAACTTGGCGATTTGACCATATGACGGGGAAATACATTCAGAACGACATACACTTGTCTTAACTTGTGCAGTTCGATACAATTTAGTGTACAGTATTTATCTTTTATTCTGTAAACAGGATTCAAGAACAGGGCCAACATTCACCTGATGCAGGACTGACTGAGGAAAAGTGCATTATTATTTTGGGATTGGTCTGTTAAAAATAACAGACATTTTCTGCAAAAACATACACATTTTATCTTCTGTTGTTGAAAAGGTTTTTCTCTGATTACAAGATGTTTGCGAGTCGCTAATCCTTCCAAGACCTCCAGAGAAAGCTATTTGCAGGCACATGACTGCTACGCTCAGTGTTTATTTTGAATTTGTATTGCTTTATTGAGTCTTGTGCACACAACACAAACAATTTCCTTAATTGAAGCAAATAAATCCCAAGGGAGAATTTGGATATGTGACAAGACGCTCGCAGCTCAGGCAACAAGGAACACTTGCTATCTCACTACACTTCCAATGACTTTATGAGTTAAGTAGGCTGCTTTGGCGAGCCTCGTGTTCCCCACGGGTGTGCTACTTAGGAAGTGATGAAACAGATTTGCTCATCTGAAATGATTAGAAGTTTGGACCCCATTTCTCATTTGAAATGAAAATGTTTTAGAATGTTTGTGGAATATGAGTTATGAAGCAAAATCCAGCCATTTTTATCCATCTCAGGGGGCGGCCATTTTGCCACTTGCTGTCGACTGTTGATGACAATAACGACCAAACACAGCTCACCTGTTTTCTGAAGCTGCGCTGTGATTGGTTGTTACCTGAAACATGACAGCAAGTGGGCAAAATGGCCGTCCCCTGAGATGGACAACAGGTTGCTGCTTAACTCGTAACCTCCTGACTACCAGCAATTCAAATTTGTCCTCTGTAGTGGACCTTTTTAAACCTGAATATCTCCCACCCAGTACATACGATTGAATTAACTCCTTTTGTGCTCTATCGAGGACATTCAGAGCTTTACAATGATAACAAATGTGTAGAGGTTTGCTACCTTGCATCGTCATTGCATCATAAAAGAAAATGGCTTCCCTCAGTGCAAGCACTTTTTAGGGAAGAGGAAAGGAAAGTGCATAACACTTTTTATTGAACCAATTTAGGCTTTAAATGTTGTTAGCATGTGTTCTATAAGACTCTTAAGAACACATTAAAATATTGTTTGAATTATTTTAACTGTATTTGAGCCTAGCATTTAAGTTTTAAAACAATGTCCTCTGTAGTGGACACATCATAGCTTAAAAATAAAACCTTTTTTTTTTTTTAAAAATTTCTTTTGCAGTATTCCAGTTTCTTCACAAAGACTGGGGAATATCAAAATAATCATCATTGGACAATATTTTCTTTCCTGGTAGTCAGGAGGATATTCCACACTAACACAATAATAACCATAATAACATATTTAGGCTGGTGGGGCTGCATAGAACATATTATTGTTTAAAAAAAAAAGTTTTGGGTTGACTTCCCTTTTAAGACTAGCACGCGTCAAAAAAAAGAAAAAATTATATAAAAAAAAAAAAAAAGACTAGCACGCAACGAAATGGCTAAAGCTAGCCAAGACTAACTGCTATGCTCTCCCAAAACCAATTTATTGTTCTACTCTCTGACACCTTTGTGTACATTTTACTGCTACACAGAGCATTATAATCCTGTGACAGCAGCAGAAGGGCAAGTCAAAAGTTCTCCGTAAATTGTCCAATTAGAAGATGAAATGCCACAAAACAGGTGATTAGCAGTTATTTGACTTCAAGCCATTGAAGCGGAGTAGTAAAGTTGACTCATAGACTAATTGGTCTACCAAACATACAAAATTAGGTCAGTTAATAAACGTCACTTTCGCTGGTTTAAGTGTTTGTGAGCTTGTTGAAATACTGTACCTGAAGTGGAACATTCCAGGCCATGTAAACGTGACTCTTGTAGTTGTCCATCCAGACCTCAGCCACTCTTAAAGCATTGCGACGCACAACGGCAGTCAGGTTTTCTGTGTAAGGCTTGTGGGCTCTCTCGATGTGCGCAATTCTGGAGCAAGGAAGGACCTCCACGCTTCCACCACACTGCCATACCTAAAAGTGAGTGAGTGAGTGAGTGAGTGAGTTATTAACAAATAACTTTATTTTCATGAACAAAACAACAGCATCACATATATTTTTAACCCACATCCTAAATAAATCAATAATTTACATGAACACATCTTCTAACTGCAGTTAATCGTCTGTAACGAAAAAAAGAACATGATCAAAACAGCCAACCAAAACAAAAGTTGGGTAAATGTGCACAAGTTGGCGCATCATCCAATCAGCTCAAAGTATTGTGCAGAATGTCCCGCCTTTCCCAAGCTGTGGAGCAGTCCCAGATTAATAATAGCTGCTTTCCCATCAACAAGCCCAGGAACTTTGAGTTCTGGTTAAAAGGAGTTCTTGGTGGTAAACGTTCTGCAGGGAATTTATGATTTGTGTTTCCACAGCGTTTTGCAGTTCTTGGTCATTAATTGAAATGAGTTTGATTGAGTCCAGCCGATGTAAAAACAACACCCCAAAATTTGACCAATCGGCCTTAGTCATTGTAGCCCGCCCCCTCAAAGTTCCTGCCTAGCCCAGCAAGACCCTGCTGCCAAGATAGTACTTGGATGCCCCCTGGGGAATTTAACTACCTTGGTAATTGTTGTTGGTGGAAAAACGCCCAAACTGAATTTTACCAAGGTAAACTGAAAAGTTCTCCAAAAGTTCCGGCGGTGGAAAAACGCTTCCTGGTTGTAAAAGTTCAGCAGGGAATTTAGAATTGTGTTTCCACAGCGTCTTAAGCCCAATTCACACTGACTGCGGAACGGCTGCGGTGCGTTTTCCGTACGCCGCAAGGATAGAACGCATTCAAGTCTACGTGTCAATTCACACCAGCTTCGGTGCGGTGCGTCTGCGGTGTGGAACGACTGCGGCGATGAGGAAGGTTTCCGCAAGCGTTCTATTTCTTCCGGACGCCGCATGCGGATTTTCATGAAAATGAAGAAATTACACGAGCCGGACAGGAAATCGAGTGTCTCACATTAAGGTAAATCCGGTATATTTCAAAATAAAACGGTTTGCGAACTCGTTTTTTGGGGAGCTAAGCTAGCTAGCTGCATAGCATGAGATCAGTTGGACATGTAAGACAAAAAATGAGCTCAGAATAAATTAAACACGACAAAATGACACTATTTAAACACGAAACGTACTTACCCATGGAGAACAGCCATGGTAGAGGTCCCAGAAATAATGTTTAAAAAGCACATCGATTTGACAGTAGGCAAGCGTGGCTATTGTTTACAAATAGGACTCTATATACACGGTTGTTATTGGGTGAACTCAACTCGCCAGCGTGAACCCCACGTGATCTCGTGGTCCGTCGGGAGTAGATTTCCGGACACGCAACGCACGCGGTGTGAATTGCAGTCCTTGCGGCACCGCAGCCGTTCCACAGTCAGTGTGAATTGGGCTTTAGAGTTCTCACTAATTAATTTAAAAGAGTTTGATTGAGTCCAGCAGATGTAAAAACAACACCCCCAAATTTGACCAATCAGCTGTGGTCATTGCAGCCCGCCGCCTCAAAGTTCCTGCCTGGCTCAGCAAGACCCTGCTGCCGAGATAGTACTTGGATGGGCCCGGGGAATTGAATTACCCTGGAAATTGTTGTTGGTGGAAAAACGCGCAAACTGAATTTTACCAAGGTAAACTGAAAAGTTCTCCAAATGTTCCAGTGGTGGAAAAACGCCTATTGTGGAGAACTCCCTCGAATGCATCATAATTATCAATCTGGCTATTGATAACCTGCTTCAAGTACAAAAATTTGTAATAAATTACACAAAATTGCTCCAACCTGTCACGCTCCATGTTCACCCGTTGATTCAATCATTTATTGTTGGTAAAATAACGTTAGTTCCATATCGTTTGAAACTGTTTGCTGTCTGGGATGGTGCTTGATTGTCAATCTTCACTTTTCTCCTGCACAATAAAAACAAACAAACCCCGCCTGCTTTGTGCTGCGGTCTTTCATTACACACAACGGAATGACAGAATAGGGAACTGTTTCAGCTCTCTTCGAACTGTAATGTCATGAATCATATAACTTTTATTGTGAGTCCTTTTCCCCCACCTCAAAATAAACCTAAGGTGAATTGGCCGGAAATGGCATTTTTCTGTTTGTGTGTGTGTGTGTGTGTGTGTGTGTGTGTGCAATAAATTCCCACGACCGGCCTGCCTTCTTCCCACTATCTTTCCAATGCATAGACCTTCTGCAGAACAACAATACAGCAGCATTTGGCTTAGTGCCCAAGAACAGTAACAAACAAAGGGAGATAATATGTTTCCCTACATTTCAGCATTCTCTAGATATTTCATAATGCTAGAGATTAGACTATAAGGATACATGCTTATGTAGCTGCAATCTATCTGCGTACGAGGGCATTCAGAACGAGATAGACGTAAAAAAATAGAATGCAGACAAAAGTGGAACAGAAGGGAAAATAACAAAAGTGACAAATAAAATGGGAAGTGAAGAAATAAATTAAACTGCAGCTTGTACTAAATAAGTGAATCTTTCCACACTCATTCTACCTCCATCCCTAAATATCACATCTTAATGAATTTATTAATACTTTCTCACTGTTCATAAGAAAAGCATTTTCTCAGTAAAAGCCCAATTGTATATCACGGGAATATTATTTAGTTGACCTTAAAGCAAATAAATTCAGCTAGTAGTTGAAGTAATATGGTGGGATTCATTGGAAAAAAATAGTAAATGTGTACAGTAATTTAAAACTATAATGTTATGTGATTGTACCTTGAGTCGGACTAACTCAAGTGAAAAAAGCCCCAAAGCTCTCATTCTTTCAGAAAGGTCATTCTCTTCAATCTGAATGCATGAAATGTTTCCTTTCAGCGTACCTGATTGTATATGCTGACGACTGCATACGCTTCTGAACTCGAGTTTATTTTTAGTTTTTGAAGAACATGCACTGCTTACGAAGAGGAATTTGTTGTTTTGTGCCTTGTTTGGATGCGGCTTGCTGTGCACAATCTCACCCTGATGCCAAGCTCCACATTCTCCCCTCCGTAAACTTCCATCCCCTCATCGAGTAGGCCAATTTCCTCAAAGTACTTCCTGTCAACCACAAAGCATCCGATAAGAGCGGGGCTCCTAAAAAGAGAAAAGGGCAAACACAAATTTTGTATACAAAAAAAAAAAGGGTTCAACTGGGAACTTCATGACATAAACAGTAACACCCGATCACTCGTTCTATTATTTTTTTTTATTTCATGTTATTTTGCATCAAAGATGTCTTACGGGCATGAGCCTTCATCAACCTATTATACTTCAAATATATTTCAGAAATAGACTTGTGTGGATGTATTTTTACTGCATTTTTGTTAGGATAAATTTTTTTATATAATATAAAATAATGATGTTAAAAAGTATTTATTATTGAATATTTGTATGAGGTAAACCACATTCCACTTTTATGTTAACAAGAGTATAAAAAAAAGGGAAAAAACGTATGATACATTTTATTGTATATTTAGAACAGATAAAATAAATGTGTGCTTAATTTGCGATTAATCGCGATTTAATTATTAAAGTCATGAGATTAATTTCGATTACAAATTTTAATCGACTGACACCCCTACTAAATATGTAAATATTCAGAGTAGGATAACTTTATTTACAGTAGCTATGATAAGGATGGGAACCTCTGGGTAACTCACGATATGATGCTATATACGATATGACGATGCTGCGATTATCGATATATTGATCAGGTAAAAAAAAAAATCACGATAATCTATGATAAAAATAATCATAAAATAATAATAAGAATAATAATAAGAATAATAAATAAATAAATAAACAATGTATGTGTATATATATATATATAGTAATAATAATAATAATAATAATAATATAAAAAAACTAAGCTCATGAGTCTTTTTCGCCTGAAGACTTGCGTCCATTTTGCAGCCACTCTTATGAGGCACTCCCCCTAGTGGCCCACCAAGTAATTGCTCAATAAGTCATGAACAATGGAGTCCTTGTAGTGGCTGTATATCAACTACAAATATCACAATACTTGCATAGGCGTATCGATAATCTAACGGGAGACAAAGTATCACGATTTATCATGATATCAATATATCGTCACACTCCGAAGCTATTAAGTACAGTATAGATTTATACAGCTGCCCAATAATTACACAATAACAACACCATCTAACAAAACCTTACATAGGAATTTGATTTTATTCATTACATGTGGGATTTAAACCCTGTGAGGTACTTTATATTAAAACATTCATCTCAGAATCTCACAGGGCTCATGCCCACTCATGTTTTTACCTGATAGGAGCTGTGTGGTTGCGCAACGTCCACCAGGACTTCGGTGGGTTGAGGTATCGACACCAAAGCTCCCAGTCAAAGCCCTGAGCAGACAGCGGGTACTCTTCCATCTCAAATGTGTCATATTTGATGTTGTCGAAAGAGGGTGACACCACCCGAGTACGGTCCTCCTTAATTCGCTGAAGAACCGGCTCGGCCCTGTGGGACGCCATACAAGAGAAATTGATTTCAGCCCATTTGTAGCCATTATATTATCAAGAATACACTGAAACATACACTGAAATAACCGGCAATAAGATGGCCACTGACCACTTCATATGCTCATAAATTTAGGGCCAATTCTGAGACCAATCATCATTTTAGTTTGGATAAAAAGTATCAATGTTCAGCATTGACAAGTTTAAATTCATACTCAGCAAAAATATAAACGCAACACTTTGTTTTTGTTCTCGTTTTTCATGAGATGAACTCAAAGATCTAAAACTTCTTCTACATTCACAATATCACCATTTCTCTGAAATATTGTTCACAAACCAGTCTAAATCTGTGATAGTGAGCACTTCTCCTTTGCCGAAATAATCCATCCCACCTCACAGGTGTGCTATATCAAGATGCTGATTTGACACCATGATTAGTGCAGGTGAGTTCATCTTGTAAAAAATGGGAGAAAAAACAAAAGTGTTTTTGTTGAGTGTTGTTCAGGGTTATGGAGGACCAAAACTGCCAAAATTCCAAGTAAATAAATGACTAAATAAATAAATAAATGACTAAAAGTGAAAATAAAAATGGATATAAAAAAATATAATTCGAAAATTATATCCCAAAAAACAAATATAAATGAAACTAAAAAGAGCAAAATATATATGTATATAAATAAATACATTCATAATTAATGTTTGAATTATATTCTTTGATATCCGTTTTTATTTTCACTTTTAGTCATTTATTTATTTATTTATTTATTTAGTCATTTATTTATTTTGAATTTTGGCAGCTTTGGGCCGGACTGCCAAGTCGAAATGTTCATCAAATGAGGGGGCGGTCCTAAGCGTGTCTTGGGTTGGATTTCGCCGTTACAAACTGCCTGTCATTGGTCGAGTGAGCAGCTCGGCTTGCAATGGAGAGCTCCAGCAATTGACGACTATCGTATCGACTGTCACCTCAAATTTCGACTTGAGTTGCTAGACAACAAGTGAGAGCATTGCTGAAGCTCTCCCTTGGAAAAAAGAACACATTTATTCATAATCTTTCTCACGGTAGACATATCTAATGATCTTCATACTTACAGGCAATTTAGAGTCTTCAATGAACCCAATGCAGTATACAGATGAGCAGTGTGCCACCCCACAGTAAGAAAGCTCAGTTTGGGCCAGTGTAGTGAAGCGTTTACTTGTTATTACAGTGTTGTTGTTTTCCCCTCTGGGTACTCTGGCATTCTCACACAATCCAAAAATAATCTACAAACCAAGGTATATGATACTGTGGAGTAGTTTGAATTTAAATGTGAGTCAATCAGGTAAAATATTTGACTTAAAATTTTGTATAATTATATATTTTTCTTGTTTGGAAGAGGTGCAAGGTCCATAATATAAAGCTCATATGCAGTCATTGCTATCAAAATACTATTAATCTGTAGAAAACAATCATTTAGACCAGGGGTGTCCAAACTTTTTCTTTTGAGGGCCACATACAGAAAATCAGAAGGACGCAAGGGCCACATAATGTTATGAAGAGAAATTGTGTTTTGTCCTAAAAATGGTACAAATAATTTGTTTGTGCTTTTTTTTTTTTTTTTTGAGTTTTGTTTTTTTAAATTTAGTTAGTTTTAATTAGTTTTCAGGGTGGTTAGTTTTTTTTTTTTTTCAATTAGTTTTAGTTCTTTAATAAATGCTTAGTTTTAATTTAGTTAGTTTCAGTATTAGTTTTAGCTTATTTTTTATTTATTTTTTATTTATTTTGTGTATTACTTGTGCACAATATTTAAAAAACACCATGGGCTCAATGTCATCATTCCGGTTTATATCAAAATTAATGTACTAAAAATCACATTTAAAATAATCCCCAAAGGCTCATATATTAAATTAATTACCAAAGATTAAAACGAAGGACATTTTTCCTATAATTTTAATTAGTTTTATTTTAGTAAGTTTTGCAAACATAAAATGTAGTTTCTGTTAGTTTTCTTTTTTTAAAAAAGCATCTTCGTTTTTATTTTTGTTAACGAAATTGTTGTTTTTAATTTTAGTTTTTTCGTTAGTTTTAGTTATATAAATAAACTTTAATAGCACCTGTTTTTCAACAACCTCCCTTCTTACTTTGACCATCTCCAAATATTTTTGTTTTCATTTTATTTGAACTGAGTCAAATGCCATTTTTTAGCATATGTCGCGGGCCACTAAAAAATGGACGGCGGGCCGCAAATGGCCCCCGGGCCGCAGTTTGGACACCCCTTATTTAGACTTTGGGGACAAACTGCCAGAAGCTACAAACTAGCTTTAAGTGTCCCGATTGAGAAACACAGAAAATCAATTCATCCAACTCAGAGACAGCTTGTAAAAGTACAAAGAACCAACATCACAGCCATAACGAGATCTTTTGTCTTTCATATTGTTTATTCATTGGAAGGTGAATCTTTCCCCTGGTCTGATTGATTTAGTTCTATAAATATAAAAAGCATTAAAGTTTACAGTAAACCTACACAGCTGTTTACTCTAGGGACTGAGTCAAGTTTACAGTCAGGGATTCAATGTGACAAACTATAAATGCAATTTTCTACGGCCCCTTGTCAGTCTTGGGCTTTTAGAATCTTCACTTTTCTCCCTGGCTCACCTTGGCCCCTATTTTTCTATATTGCTCCATCCTCCTGTGCTGACCATAGTTATGATTTGTATGTTTGTATTTCACTCCTAAACTAAAATTCAAACACAAAATTTCATGTCTGCACATCAAAAAGGGTATTAACAGAAACTCACCAGCCAGTGTTGAATTCCACATGTGCATCAAACAGAGCAACCACAGGTGCTGAAGCAACCCTCCACCCACTGACTCTGGACCTGATCAGTCCTTCCTGCTTGTCATGATGGACCACTTTGATGAACTCGGGTCCATGCTGAACATTCATCTCATCGACAAAAGTCTGGAGGTGCTCTTTCAGTTCCACTGGAGAGAAATGTCAAATGAAGATGATCTGTAATTTGGGCATTTTTCTTCTATTTAGTTTAGTTCATGTGTTAAGTTTTCCACTGTCTCATGTTTATGTCTTGTCTGCTCGTTTGCTTTTCGTCCCCAGCTGCTCTTGTCAGCCATTTTCCTTGTCTCAACCAATCAGCTCCTTTTGTCTTGTCAGGTGTGCATACAAATGTTAGTGTTGGTTTCCAATCCAACTTAAACCAGGAAGAGCAAGTTTTGCAAATTTTATTCAACAGGAAGAGCTCAAGAGTGTTAATAAAGGCAAAAAAAAAACAAAAAAAACATGACATAAGGTTATCGTGAAAAGAAAACAAAAATCATGACTGATATGGTAACTAAGATACTGTAGGTGGATGGAGTGCCACAGGGAAAAGATGCTGAAATAACATCAAACTAATACATATGTAAAGGAAAAGCAAAACAGAAAATCACAGTCGTAAAAAACGGAACAACTACTGGCAGGAATTATGTGAATATCAAAGTGAGGATGGAAATATAGAAAATGCTGTGGCAATGGCGACAAGCCTGCAACAGCATCTTGGCATCTTCCCCCGTGTGTCTGGATAATTGTACGTAATCATTTACATGGATGTGCCAAATCATTTGCAAATTGTTCAAATAAATGAAAAACTTCTCCCTCCCCCCATTCACAGATTGAACATTTGAATTCTAGCACTGTTCTTAAAAAAAAAAGAAAAAAAAAAGTCCTAAATGGCACTTTATCTGTTGGTCTGTTCATTTCAAGCCAGGGTCAGGAAAAGGTCAGTTTTGGTAAACTCATTTTATGTTAAAGAGCTCCTCCAATACTAATGCTAATGTAAACCAGTAAACAAATGCATCAACATTGAATGGTTGCATTCTCACGTCTATTGAGCAGTTAATATTTGTTTGTGTTGGTGGCAGTGTTTTCTTAATGAATACTGGTATTGGTATGCACCCTAACCACATTATTTGCATAGAAAGAATGACACAAACCACTTCAGACAGAGACTGTCCGCAGCAGAACAGCTCAAAATTCTAAATTACTCATTGGATTTATCCCTGCTATAATCCTGCCTGTAGGCTACAGCTGCTGCCTTCTCCTCTCTTTCTTATTACTATCAACCTAAATTCTCTTGCCTGTTTCTCCTTAATGAGCCAGAGTTTGCTGCTGACCTGAAAGAAGATGAGCTTATTTCACAAAATGTTGGAGTCTTTTGATGGGTACCATGTGGTGGGTGGTTGGAGGCATTAAAATTAGATGTATCCAAACATTAAATAACAAGTCATTAAACCAAGCGCCTTATGTTACTAATTCATTTTATGCCATCTTGTTAGCCTCATAACATTACCGACTAAGTCATTGTTTGGCCAAATTGTTAGCCTATTAGAAAGGTTGTTAGAGTACAAAAATGGGATTTTTTGCAACTTTGCATAGATGGCAGAATATTTTTTACCTCCTGAAGGGAGAATCCCCCAGAAGAAACAAACAAGAACTGAAAGTGGTTGCAGTAAGGCCTGCTGTCTCTTTCACTTTTTTGCCTTGTTCTTTGTATTTCTCAACCTCCGTGTGTTTCTTCTGCTGTCTGAAAATGGGCATGGATGCACAATTTGTACTGGCTCAGAATCAGCACAGAATGCTAACAACTCCTGGAGCGTGAGTGAACATTGCCTCGTGAGATGAGGATGAAGAGATGAGAATGTTTTGCCAGGACCAAGCATGGCAAGGAGGACACGATGTCAAATCATCTTCTGTAAAGGTATCTTTAAAAAAAAAAAAGGCATGAACATTTCCTATTTTGTACTGAAAAATATTGAACCTTGAAACTAAAATATCAAACCGAACCAAACTGTGAATTTTGTGCTTCATTGGACCCCAATATTTATATATTTATGGGGGGTTGGGTTTTGGTTTAGTTTGGGGTGTTTATGTTGTCTTTTTGTCCGGTTTTGTCTCCCCTAGTCTCGTCATAGTGAACCTCGTCCACCTGTGTGTGTCTCTCCTCCCCGTATGTGTTGCTAATTAGTGCCCTCTGCCTGCTGTGTTTCCCAGGTGTGTCTTGTTAGTGTCTCATTAGTGTTGTATTTAGGCAGTGGTGTTTGTTCACGCGTTGTGGGAGCATTGTCTTGTCTTGTCTAGTTAATGGGTGCTAAGCTGTGTTAGTAGTTTCTCAACGTCTGGTCAAGTTTCTCACCTCCTAGCCGAGTGTCTCCACGTCAACTCAAGTGTCTCCCTCACGTCCACGCCAAGTGTCTCCCTCACGTCCACGTTTGTCATGCCAATTCTGTCCACGTTCTGCTAAGTCTGTCCACGTCATACCCAGTCTGTCCTCGTCATGCCCAGTCTGTCCACGTCATGCCCACTCTGTCCACGTCGTGCCCAGTATGTCCATGTCGTGCCCAGTATGTCTACGTCATACCCAGTCTGTCCACGTCATACCCAGTCTGTCCACGTCATACCCAGCATGTCCACGTCATACCCAGCATGTCCACATCATGCCCGGTCTGTCCACATCATGCCCAGTATGTCCACATCATGCCCAGTCTGTCCACATCATGCCCAGTATGTCCACGTCATACCCAGTCTGTCCACGTCATGCCCAGTCTGTCCACGTCATACCCAGCATGTCCACGTCATGCCCAGTCTGTCCACGTCATGCCCAGTATGTCCACGTCATACCCAGTCTGTCCACGTCATGCCCAGTCTGCTCACATTCCGTCCCGTCACGTCCATCACCATCTTTGATGTGAATAAAGTTCCTCACGTTTCCCTTCCTATCTGTCTCCCTGACTTGTTTCTCCGCCATTGGGTCCATCCACCACATCCTCGCTCCACATATTTTAACAGTAATGTTGCGTTCAGTCTAAACTGTCAATCTTAAAGGGGAAGTCAACCCCAAAACAAGTCTAAACACGGCATTCTGATTAATATTGAGTTTGTGGAATATGAATTAGGCAGCAAACTCCACCCATTTTTATCCATCTCAGTTGTGCAGCCATTTTGTCACTTGCTGACTGAAAATGACATCACAGTTGCTCAGGGCTCTGGCAACGACCAATCACGCCTCACCTGTTTTCTGAGTTTAGTCACGTGACGTTTGCAAGCTGAGCCGTGATTGGCTGTCACCTGTGATGACATTCAATCGACAGCATGTCGAAAAAATGGCTGCCCCTTGAGATGGATAAAAACACATGTATTTTGCTATGTAATTCATATTCCAAAAATGCAACAGAATAACATGTTCATACTAGTGGGGTTGCATAGAACATATCGTAAAGAAAACTTTGGGGTTGACTTCACCTTCAATACAGCATAAAAGCACTGAGGAAGATTAATAACCCTTACAGTTGGTGCTATGGTCGTCCACGAGTATAATCTCCTTGAGTAAATAGGCTGGAGTCCTCTGGATGGCTGTGTGCACGGAGCGTAGCAACACTGACAAGGCCTCATTGACAAAGATGAAGATGATACTCAACTGGGGAAGGTCCGATGAGTACCACATGTTTTTACATCTGAGGGACAAAAACAGATGAATTGCATTATTCCACACGTCTACATTTGACAGCTGTCAGCAGCACAACCAAATCACTGTCCAACTTGACTGACCCGTCTGGGCGAAAATCCGGGATTGGCCGGGTGATGGAGAGGCGGTCGCTGAGGTAGCTGTTGTAACCGTAATAGCGGAACTTTTTGATGGCGACCCTTCGACTTTCTGGGCCCAGGTCATGACCCCAGTGATTAAACAGTGAAGAGCTGGGGTCTGAAGCTGATGACGATGACGCATCTTCATCTTCTTTCTGGGGTTGATCTGTGCATGGGGAAAAGAAAGTCAAAATTTGAATCAGTGTGATCATGAAAAGCAGCGTTGAATTAATTGCACCTCGGGGTAGGAATTAGAGTGTGATAATCATTTATTAGTATCACATAAACTCACCAATAAATAAGTACCAGTGTATATGTATTGGTGGTGTTATGCGATTAATTTTTTTGAATTGTAATTAATCGCATGACTTCAATAATTAACTCACGATTAATCACAAATAAATAACATTTTATATTTCAATTTATACCTAAATTAACAATAAAATGTACAATATTTTTTTTCTAAATTTTTCACATAAAAGTGGGAAAAAAAATTATTAATAGGAAATATGGTTGCATTTTTTTAGTCATTGATAAAGTATTTTTGTAATACAGTAATTCATAAAATTGAGTTAAAATTAAAAAAATGTACTGTACTGTAAAAAATGACTGTGATATTGATTTGTGTTTAGGTCATTTTTCTGCCACTAGATGGCATTATTACCTTTGTAGGACAGTGGTGACAGCTCAGTGGATTTTTCTTTTCATACTAAGAGCGATCTCATCGTTAACAAGAAGTAACTTGTGAAAGTCTGAACATTTTTAAAATTGTAAAATACAACTTGACCCGAGCCTCCACAAATATATGCATTTTATTAAATTTATTACTGCTAAATTTTGACGTAAACGTGTCTACTTCCTTGCGACTGGAATTCCCCCAAGTAAATGGCATTAATCGCGTGTTAAAAAAACAAGTGGCATTAAAGGAACTTTATATGTATAATTATTATATAATACTACATTATTATTATTATTTGTTATGGCTCACTTACAGGTTTAGTTATTAAGAGTGGTTGAAGAATCCACAAGTAAAATGTGTGTATTTGAACTACAGAAATCGTATGTACAGTTTCTCATGCACATAAATGCAAATGTATTGAAAATATTTACACAGTGCATGATTTCCATACTGGCTAGAGACTGACAAACATCAAACATATCTGCTGTGAAGTGCCTCCAAGCCTTGCCTTTACGGATGCAAAGCTATTTTTTTAATGAGATCTGAAGCACTGTTTTGCCTCCAATGCTAATTACATGCTTGAAGCTCTTGTAGGTGAAATGTCATGTTCCCCTAAGTCCTTTCAAAGCCACATGATAAAACACCCTTGGAGCGCCGTAAATGATTTTCCATTACTCAACATGACATTCGTGCAGCTGCTGTTCAGATACATTGTGAGGTGGCTGAAATTCTATCACTGCTTAGGGTTGAAATGTTACTAAATGTTCAAATGAAAAGACGTTTGAAAACTGCATTTCTATTTTCGGATTTTTTTTTTTTTTGGTTACTCCTGGCAACAGCTGGATAGATGGCTGTCGTCTGGGGAAGGGTTTTCAATCATCTAGTGAGTCACTGTGTTATATTAACCCAGACAGGTGAGTGTACTCTAATTGTTGATATGTGAACTGACCAATGCATTTCACTGGTATAATATACGTTTGAATTTACCTAGAATCAGCTACATTAAACAAAACGTCAGCTTAGATTTATTTTTCACATTTCTTGCATGTAATTTACTTCTGCGCTCATTATTTGTATAAGTCAGGCACACATTTTGTTGGCAAATTGATTATTGATGTATGTTTCGTGCAATAAATTGTTTTCTGTGTTGTGTTCTACATCACTAGTTTACAGTAGATAAATATGACATTGCAAAGGTGCTGTAAAAAAAAAAAAAGTATAGAAGAATATCACATTTTTCAGGCACGAAAGGCATGCTTGATGTACTCCCACTCACACCCAAGGATTTTGACAGAATTCGTTTTTGTCTAAAGAATCACATTGGTGTAGCAATCCTTGCAACATTTTCTTCTTTGCTTTGTGTCCCAAAATTCAAGAGGCGTATGGGAATGCGCAGACAATTCCTTTGCCTTTTGCACAGACTCAGGCTCCCCTCCATAGAGCTCAAGTGCTCCATTTCATATCACAGACTGTGATTACTGAAACGTGCACCTTTTGTGAGCTCTTTGCCTGCATTTGATTGTGTTGCCATTCACCCACACATCTCAGGGCAACTTGTTTGTGCAAGAAAGCATGCGAGAGAAAAAGAGTAGGAGATTGAAGTCTACCTTATAGTGGACGCAGTAGAATTTTTGCATTTCTGCACATTCATCCACACTCAAATTTAATTTCTTTCTTAAGGGAGAAATTATTTGATCAAGTCAAGTGCATATTCATAATACTATTCAGACAGATTGTTTCAGTGAGATAGTTTGGTTGAACTCCTACGGAGCATTTCTGAGCAAAAGTGTGACCAGTTCAGAGAACGGAAATGTAAAATAAAAGTCACTCAAGGGTTGAGGAATGAACTCACAACCTTTAGCTTGACCAAAACCAATGTCTTTGGTCTCTTTGAGAAAAGCAAACAGTAGGAGGGGCCTAGCTCAGGTGGTAGTGTGGCAGTCTCCCAAGCTGAAGGTTGTGAGTTCATTCCTTAAACCTTGAGTGACTTTCATTTTTTTTTTCAATTTTTTATTTTACTCTCTTCCAAGTGTAAATATGACTCCAAAATTAACATATTTTCCACACTATAAGGTGCACCTAAAAGCCTTCAATTTTTTAAAAAGCTGACCATGCGCCTTATAATCAGGTGCGCCTTATATATGGATCAAGATGAGCCACAACAGGTCTCGCTGTCAAGACACTATTGGTGACCCCGCACGATCGGTGACGCGCATGCGCAGAAGATCCCGCCATCTTGGATCGCTAGAGAATACTCATACTTTACCTCAGAGAAAATAATAAAACAGTTGTTTATTCATTTTGAGAGTGAATGGAGTTGTCAGAAAGCTGATTTGTAATCTATTAATAAAGTTTGACTGACCTATCTGACTGTTTTGTTGACATTCCCTTTAGCGCAGCACCATCTAATGGATGCATAACGTAACCCCAGCCTCTACTGTAGCGCCTTATATATGGAAAAAGTTTAAAAATATGTCATTCACTGATGGTGCGCCTAAAAATGAGGTGCGCCATATAGTGAGGAAAATACGGTAATTAATAATTAATTAATAAAAAGAGTGTAACAGCGCGAGAACGGACTTTCTGCTACGTCATGACTGTTTGGATTTTGGATTTCCCACCGGCTCCCTCGCTGGCTTGCTTTCTGATTGGCTGCATGTCACCGTCAATCGGCTGCGCGAAGCGAAGTCGGGCCAGAACAATCCAACATGTTCAAGTCGGAGGTGCTTCCGAGCGGCGATACCGGGAGGCGCCGTGATCTGTTAAGATTATCGCTTGCGTCTCGGCGCGTCCTTACGATTGTCTGGAAAAAAAATTCAGCGCTAAAATCGGGCCAATTCTTCTGCCATGTGAACCAGGCTTAAGTCTGACTTGAGTCGAATCATGTCTCAAGTCCGCTACCTTTCCCAAGCAGCTCAATTTGAAGGGCACTAGCTGGAGAAGATGCATCCCTGTGTAACCTAACCAGCAACTAACATTTGCGCACACCAGGCTACTCCCACCCAAAGTTTTCTGGATCAGAAGCTGTGGGCGGCAGTCCAGCGTTTTTGATCCTTGTATGTGATTTACATCATTGCAAGGTTGTCAATTGTTAATGCCTGCACTAGAGCCACAAAGCCATGAAAATAGGACAGACGTGATTGTGATTTTCGGTGTACAGTGTGACCCAAAAACTGGGGTACATTTAAAATGAAAAGTGTTGTAATTTTTCTCCTAGATTGCATCAGGAGGGAAAAAGGATTCTAGTCTTCTCCCCTGCACACACATACTGCTACAATACTCTATCAAAGTCCATTGAGTTGTATTTGAATGCTTGCTGAAGTTCTCAACAATCTTCTAACGTCCATTACAAATTAAAGAAACCTCTAAACCACCTCGTTTTGATTACAATGATAAACAAATGTTAGCCAATATCAACATAAAGTAATAATGTTTAGCTCAATACTAAAATATTGATATGTACCAAATACAATGTTCTAAAATCAATTTCCAAGTCAAACTATTGATACTTTTGATCCTTCAGTCATTCTACGCATAATGCGTAGTCCCTTCTTGGGTAAGTGCATAACCCGTTTGCGCTGTGTCATGCTACACTGCTCAGTTGTAGTTTGAACCTGCCCAATGTTATGGCAAACCATAAGAAGGAGTCATGTGTAGAGCTATTTCAACTCCAACCAGCCAACACATAGTGGAAAAACGATAACGAGTCGTAGCAAGAAAACTAATCTTGTGAAACATAAGGATTTCGCCAATCAGTGATAACCGATCACCCATCCAATAACGAGATTTATCGATATGTACATTTTATATCAATAAACATTTACAGGTAAATATGCCAGATTCTAGGGTTGCCTGTTTTCTATCCGTCATGGACGGCATGACTCCAGGGCTACGTGGTGCTATTACCCTGAAATATGTGTAGCCCCAGTTTAACCCCCCAAGCATTTTATTTGATATTCTAAAATAGATTTAGAAATTACTTTTTCAGCCCAGAGCCCCACTTTAACCCCAGGAGAAAAAATAAATAAAAATCCTGCATTCTTATCCCCTAGGCAGGTTGTAACATTTTAAGTAAACTTGCGTGCTGTTTACTGCGCACCACCAGAAGTGTACCCAAGAACGCATCATGCTAAACCAAAATTAAGAAGACCCTGACAATTATATGTGCATTTTGAGCTGATACCATCAGGATTAATTCACACATTTCAAACAACGATATGGTTGATAGTACTTCAGCCAGTTGAGGCACTCATCATTGATCGATCGATGCATTAAAAACATTAGAGCCGATCAGAAAATATTAACTGATCTGATCCAGCCAATCAAATCTGTGCAAAGTCTATGTGAAACGACCAACATAAAATAAAAAGCAATTATGGTGAGCATGATGTGTGGGCACACAGTGTCACGCCTTCAGTTTAAGATGCTCTAAGTGTTGTTGCTGTTCAAATAAATTCATACAGTTCTGAAATAAGTAACAAAATCAATACAACAAAGGGCTGCATGAGTTCAGCTTCCAGTAATATGTGCACCATTGTGATAATCTCACACAATTCATTTACAGGGAAGACTACCCTAAAGAATTTATCATTAAACTGGATTAGATTTTTTTTATATTATATATGATTATATTATATTACACTATATTATATTATATTTTATTGTATTGTATTATATTATCTATAATTATGTTACTGAAGATGAAATCAATGTTGCTCAGGGCTCAAGCAACGATCGATCACAGCTCACCTGTTTTCTGAAGCTGCGCTGTGATTGGTTGTTACCTGAGACCTGAGTAACATTGTCAGCAAGAGGCAAAATGGCCGCCCCCCTGAAATGGACAAAAACGGCTAGATTTTGCTGCTTAACTCATATTCCACAATACCATATTTATACTTAGTGGTGCTACATAGAACATATTGTCAAAGATTTTTTTTAAAGCCCTTCATCAAAGGTAGGGTAAATATATGCAAAAGACTGTCTTCCGCTTCTGAATTTGCCTTTTTAGAACCATTTTTTTTTGGCTCCCACAGCACAATGAGCTTGACTTCTGAGGGAATAATCCGAACAACAGAAGAGCATGCATGTTCTCTAAAGGAGAGAGCCTGGAAATACAACAAGGGGAAAAAAATAACAAAAAAACATGTTTATGCTGTTTTTAGGAAGCTGATGAAAAAAACAAAACAAGAGAAAGGAGTCGAGATTAAATCTGGGCAAGGAGGAGGGGGAGAAGAAAGGAGACAAATGACAACATTTAGATGGCAATAGGAAGGACGAATTTGTTTCAATCAATCCCACAATGCAAAGCAAACAGAGATTTGATGTCGCCTGCCGAATTTCAATCCCCACCAGATGAGGTTCATAGTTTAAGGAGTTTACCACTGTTACATAAACTCGGTGGGCAGTGTCACAGGCAGGAAGCGTCGAGGACAGCAGGAAAGCAGGAGATTTAGGACACTATCTAAAAGGTGCAGAACTGCTCGCGAAAGCTTAGCCCACTGAGCCTGCAAATCCACATAACCATACAGAAAGAGTCTCTCGCAAGGTGTGAGAACGAGATGCTCCATGTGGTGCAGTCATCACCTTGGCAATCTTGTCCAACAAAGACAAGACTTCAAGTAGCTACCTCACAATCACAATAGTAGCAATAGATATTTCTGTGCACCGGTTAATGTACCGGTTAAAAAACAAAAATACATGTAAGAATGCTGTGGCTGACAGTAAGTGCTCAAATAGCGCAGACTAGCAAATCAAAAGCATGATGTCTGCAAATGTTTTCTTGTTTTAGGTCAGAGATCAAGGAAAAATGTTCATTTATAATATATTCCATTGAATGTGTTTGCCCTTGTGTGTACAGTACATGCAGTCAGTGAGTGCAAAAGGGCTAAATGCAAGTTATTTTCTTTTTCTGCTTTATTTCCTTTTTCTGTTTGCGCTGTAGTCAGAGACCAGCACAGTGGAACATTTGAAGTCAAATGCCCTTGAGGTTGTATCGTTTGGAATCCCAAGAACTAATTTAATGTGAATAAGTGTTCACAAATGGATTTGAGTTTTAACGAGGACAAAGAGAGGTCAATTCATTTACTGTACAAAAATCCTTACATTAGTATAGCGCAGAGAAAATGATTTCAGGCAACAGTCGAACATTACAGATCTTCTCTGTGGTCCTCTGGCCAAATTCTTGGGGTGAAGTTACATCTAATCTATCTCAGATATTTGAGATTGTGGTGCCTCAATCATCCCTCACAATCAATAGGAACAAGCACAGGCAGTGAAAAAAAATTGATTGCTCCAGGCCAGTCTTTTCTTCTTGTGCGAGTGGGAGTTTTATCGTACAGAGCACGTGTGCGATTCCGGGGGGTGAAAGAGTGAACATCTGTGCAATCTTGTATGCTGGCCTGGAGTTGACAGTTTATTGAAATGAAACATTTTGTATATATAGAAAGTCTTTATGAGGCTCTGAAAGATATGTCCAGGAATATTGCATGTACAACTCACAAGACCTTTGCACATTTCATCCTGTATATCGAGCGAGACAATATAAAAACTAAAAGTCTCATCTTCATGTGTGTGTTGTTGTTTTTTATCTATTGTTTGCTAATTCATTAGTGCACCCGTGGTGGTAAAGATGAAAAATGTGATGAGGACCCGAAGTCGAACTACAGTGTATTTGTAAAAATTCGTTCATGTAGATAGAAATGGTCTGCATTTTGAAGCATATTCCTCCGGGTCCACTTCTCTTTCCTGATTCGGTGTTTCCCTAAATATTTATCCGCAACGTTGCTGTGCAGTGAAAACGGTCTTGAAGCACAGAGGCACACATTGACACTCCTGACTGTAGGTTTGGACTCCCTTTGGTTTATTGGCCTAGGTCAGCAGTATGGAGATATGGGCTCTGTATGCACCCCGTATGCTCGTGTACACACAGTCCATCGTGTTTTCCCCGTATTGGCGACATGCTGGTGAAAACTTGGGAATGCATCCATCAATTTTACGTGGTAAAATCACCGCCAACCACACATATTGCCTCTGGATGCTTGGATTGTTGGGCGCTAATGGTGTCATTAAGCTCCTGTAGCTTCTCGCTAGCATTAGCATGAGCTCTGGGAGGTATGTAAACAGCAACTAATCATTGGAACAGAATTGCTGTAGCCTATCTATTTGTGCCCCCTCCCTACATTGAGTACTTTTCAACATATAGTTGAAATACTCGTCAATGTACTCTCTCTAAATTGGTATACTTGTAGTTCATCTGAGCTGTACGTCACACATTTTTTTGTCACATCAGTTAAAATACCTTCTTTTTTAAATGCCTGCACAGTTAAAGATTCATTTTATATAAAGTGAATTCATTGTTCAAGAGATACTTGACTCATCAAGACATTTTCAGCAGTAAAAAGTTAATATTTTGTCCAGAATGAATTTGATAACTTCATTACATTTTCATGTACAATTAATGTTTAAAAACTTTTCTGTCGATTGAAGATGACATCACCTGTACTGAGGAAGTAGGTAACGACTAGTGTTGTTCCGATACCGTTTTTTGGCTCCCGATACCGATACCGATACACAGCTTTGCAGTATCGGCCAATACCGATACCATACCGATACTTAAGGCTTTTTTTCCTCAACATGAAAAAGCTGTCCTGCTATTGGTTCAGTGTATTCAAGGGCCAATAGGATATCTTAGATCAGCATGCAGTGAACATGTCACAAACCAGTGAATGTCGTGCACCAGCAAGACACAAGATGCTGCATCCAAAATCCAATATTAGTGTTGGAATTAATGGTATCGGCATGTTACTTGTGAGTAGTCACCGATACCGATACCACTGTTTTAATGCAGTATCGGCACCTCTGCCGATACCAGTATCGGTATCGGAACAACACTAGTAACGACCAATCACAGCTCCCCTGTTTTCTCAGATTGGTCAGCAAAGTGAGCCATGATTGGTCGTTACCTGCTTCCACAGCACAGGTGATGTCATCTTCAGTCTATGGTAAGGTATTATGAAAAATAATGAAGTTACAAATTTCATTCTGGGCAAATTATTAACTTATTACAGTTGAAAATGGCTCAATGAGTCAAGTATCCCTTTTAGGAAATTCTTCTCTACGACGGTAACTGAATTGTGTTGGCCCTCAAAGTTACCAATGTATCCAGCTGATTGGCGCATTATTAAAGTTAAATTCAAGGGTGTTTATATGGGACATTCTGTTTGTGTTATGTGTCCTCTGAGTGGTTACTGAAAGGGCAGCTTTAAACTGCAACAATGACAAGGTGACTTCTAGCTTCTCGTTGCCGTTCAATACTTCTGTAAGAGGCATTTTTTTTTTCTTTCTTCATCCTGTAACGGAAAAAGAGTTTCTTCATGGATATGTGAGTGATGGGGGTGGGGGTTAACCAAGCTTAGAAAAAATATAATCTATACAAAGCAGCAACAATCGTCAAGATGGGTAAAGAGATGCTTTTTGTTATGAGTGCAAGCGAGTGGGCAGCAATGAGCACGTGAACACTGAAGAAAGAATTAACTTAAAAGAAAATCACATTTTGTGCACACAAAAAAACGTTCTTCTTGCCTTTCAGTTAGAGAACTTATATTTGCTCACTTTAACTTAATTCGAACAGCACGTCTCTACAGTACTTCTGTCCGCTTCCAGCAAATACTTGTAGTACAATTACCATAAAAGTGAGGGGGGATGTGTCCCCACCCTGTCATTTGCGCCAATGATATAACATAACCCACACACAATTTTGCTCACACTGAACACTAAGAAACCTTGTCACTTGTCCTTGTCCTCTTTAATTCTCGTCCACTTGCTGCATGAGTGACAGCAGGGAATATCTACAAACTGAGGGTCAGCGGTCCTGTAATCCGCTCTTGATTGTGTGTGTGTGGTTTGTGTTGGTGACAGTGTGCAAGTGTGCGTGTGTAAAAGAGGAAAGAGACATGGTGACATGGAGGCAACTGTGTGTGGACTGGTGAGGGAACATTGCTTGAGGCAGCACAATGTCCTTGGCTGATATACTAAGAGATGAACTGACAGCCTTTGTTTGTAAAGTCTAAGACAGAGGTGTCCAAACTACGGCCCGGGGGCCATTTGCGGTCCGCCATCCATTTTTCTGTGGCCCGCGACATGTGCTAAAAATGGCATTTGACTCAGTTCAAATAAAATAAACAAAAGAAAAATGTTTGGAGATGGTCAAAGTAAGAAGGGAGGGTATCGCAAAACAGGCGCCATTAAAGGTTATTTTAGTTAAGTAAAACTAATGAAAAAACTAGAACAAAAATTCAAAAACAATATTGTTACCGAAATAAAATAAAAACGAAAATGCTTTTGAAAAAAACAAAAGTAACTGAAACTACATTTTATGTTTACAAAACTAACTAAAATTATAGCAAACATCTCCTTCGTTTTAGTCTTTGGTCATTAATTTAATGCATGAGCCTTTGGGGATGATTTTAAATATGATTTTTAGTAGATTTATTTTGATATAAACCGGAATAATGACGTTTGAAAGTATGTCACACAGAAGTGTCGTCCTCTCGCAGCAGCCAATAGAAAAGCACCAAAAGATGACGTTGCGCCCATGGTGTATTTTAAATATTTAAATATTAAATATTGCGCACAAGTAATACACATTTTTATTAAATAACTAATACTAATACTGAAACTAACTAAAACTAAACTAAAACAAAGCATTTATTAAAGAACTAAAACTAATAAAAACTAACAGAACCACCCTGAAAACTAATAAAAACTAACTAAAATAAAAAATTCCAAAACTAAAATAACCTCATTGCCATACTACAAATAAATTGGTTTATATACTGTAGCATTTTTCTAAATATGCAAAAGCACACATAAATTATTTGTACAATTTTTAGGACTAAACACGATTTTTCTTCATAACATTATGTGGCCCTTGCGTCCTTCTGATTTTCTGTATGTGGCCCTCAAATGAAAAAGTTTGGACACCCCTTGTCTAATACATTTAAACGGACGCCTCTGCTTTATTCACCTAATCACAAGCCTTGCAATGGCTGTTAATATCATATGGGAACAAAAATTTTGCTTGGCAATGAATAATAATACACACAAGTGGAGACACACACCCAACCATATACTCAATGCGACTCAATGAATGACACGAAAGTTAGGGGAAATGCAAAACTGTAAAACGTCCAAAGACCTGGATTGAAATGTACCATCTGCAACTATAACTTTTGCAATTGTTTTCTCATTTGAACAATACTACGGACTGCTGATGCTCCTAAACTGAATTATGTTGGCTCCACTTTGCTGAAATCCCAACTGCAATGCCACATTGAATCAATACAAATCTTCCGATCATGAATGTGAAAAGAAAAGATTAGGATTCCGAAAGCATTCTTAATGATTCTCCAAGGTCTGCAGTTGCTATTTACAAAAAAAAAAAGGAAAGACTTTCAAATGATTGACCGCCATCTTAAAGTGCTAAACCCCAAACGATCACACCTCATACAGCCATTTCTGTCCTTAGAATTCCATACTGCACAAACACTGGATTAATGGCTTAACAAATAATGAGCCAGTGATCAATTTAAAGTATTTTATAATACCTTTGTTAATACATCAATGAAAAACTCAATTAAGTCTTTGGTGATCACCCCTAGAGTGCTTAGTCTCCCTGCTCCACTGCACAATGACAGAGAGGCAGCTGCAGCGATATTAAATCATTCAGATAATGTGTTGACCTGAGGGAGCACAGACACAGATGACTTCAGCAGTATAGCAGGAGAAAAGGATGTGACTGGACAGTGAATAAACACAGCTCATCAACACGGTACACTCGGGCCGCTCTTGCAAGGTAGAATGGTGCAATAGGCGACCTCCAAACGTATCTAGAGGGATTCGTGTATTATCTACTCTTGATGCTGGGACAGAATTACTATTCTCTCTCAGAAGGGATTGGGTTCCAGTGGGGAGAGTTTGGTTTATTTAATGGTACGCAAGACTTGATGCTCCCTGAATGTTATTATTAATTTAATAACATTGCATCTGTGGGCAAGTTATTTCAAAAGATTAGCATAGTGTATATTCTTAATGACTGTCATTTCAAAGTAGTATATACACTCTTAGAAGTTAAGGTTCCAAAAGGGTTCTTCTTCAAAGGTAGAAGTTGTACTCGGAACCATTTGCTTCTGGGAAAAAAAAAAAACTTTTTGGGGAGAAAAAAAAAGATCCTTCAAGGGTTCTCTGTAAGACTATGAATGGTTTCAATACCCTTTTTGAAAAGAGTTCTTTGAGGGCTGTTTAAAACATGGGTAAGATCCTCACGCTTAACTCGTCAAATGTTTAGCCAAATTAGGTGCAACTGACGAAATCAGAAGACAATCTGGCAATTTGCCGTAATCTCTTTTTGGAGATTGACTAGTTAACAAGAAGAAGGCTACAGTGTGGAGGGGTGTTGGAGTTGGGAAATGAACCCTGGTCACCCTGTCATGGTTTAGGTTGGGTTTTGCTTTTGCCGGGGTTCTAGTTTTGAGTGGGTTTTGTTTGAGTTTGTCATCAAGTTTCTGTTATGATCTGTTATGTTCCGCTTTCCTTGTGTGTCTCCCATTGTCTCGTCAAGCATTGTCCTGCCCACCTGTGTTTGCCTGACTTCCTCGTGTGTCAACCTATCAGAACACTCTGCCACTTGTGTCTTGCGCAGCTGTGTCTCGTTGTGTCAATTAGCGTGTGTGTATTTAGTCTCTTGTCTCCCCTCTGTCTGTGTCGATTCATTGTTGCCCCCGTCATGCTACTGTTTTTCTGCCTTGTTGTTCCCCCATCTTGCATTACTTACCTTTTTGGATTTCGCTTTTTGTCTGGTTTAATTAAATTCCATTTTTACTTCACCTCTGCCTCCTCAACCTGCTTCTCTGCATTTGGGTCCACAACCACAACTAAAACGTGACACACCCAGAGGAAAGACTTGAGTTTGGCGGCCATCTTGGTAGCCCTGTGGGAGCTGAGTGCTAGTTTGACTATGGATTACGCATGGTCTGACCTTCTCTATAAAGCAGGCGTGACATGTCGTATCAGTGGTGATTACTATTCACACATGATGTGACACCTGTGTATGAATTTGTGTTAAAAGTTGGATTGGAACGACAGAAGATCAGAAACTTCAGAGAATCGAGGTACGGTAAATTAAATCTACTATCGTTTTTCCACAAGTGTGACGCTTCCTCAGGAGCTATATGGAGAAAAGCGGACAATTTTACAGGTAACGTTTGTTTCTTTTTTGTAGACACGAGTTACCGAGTTTGGATAAAGGATGATGTGTGTTTGTATTTTCTGGTGAGGTCATGAATTGTCAGTGTCTCCACTGTCCTAATAAAATGACAACACACACACACACACACATCCTTATATAACATCCTTCCAACATATTCGAATCTTTGAAGTTCTGTGTGCCTTTCTTACCAGAACTGACATTAGGAATCATGTTTGATTGAAGGTATACAGGAAAGGAGGCATTCTGGTTCTAGGTGACTTTCATGATGGATCCATTTTTAAGTATCACATAAGAAAAAAAAAAATAATCCCCATGTTTCACCAAGCCTGCTGTCTCGCCTATTTTGACTGTTTGCTGCAAACACCCCACCAATCTGGTCTGAGCTCTTGGATTTCCTGCACATCCGCACACTTATACACAACAGCTCTCTTTCAACTACCCTCTTCAGTTGTCAATAAACATACAATCATCTCAAATTGTTTCCTCTCATTCCTGCATTTGGGTCCTCCAACGACCAAAACCCTGGCACCACATGCTTCTGCAAAACATTTGTATTATCTTAGCCCCACAAATCAAGCTCAGTTGACTTGATAACCTTTCACCACCGATCTGTTAATTTCAGATGCTTTTCCCTGGCGGTTAAACCCCAAATTCCACGATCTTGTACACTATCTATGACTTATGAGTGAATTTGGGTCACCGAGAGTACATTGGTGCATTTGGTTTGAGGCCAATCATTTGTTGTATGCAACTTTCACAATATTTATTTATAACTAGCAAAAAGATTGATGTTCCATACAGTGTTGTGCCTTTTTCCAGATTGCGAGAACTGAAGGAAATGATTACAGCTGAGGAATATAGTGCTATAATTCATTCATATATAAACATAACTGTCCTATGCTATACTGCTTGTGTCACTTTGTTGAATTCATTGTCGGCTCAGAAAGATGGAAACTGTGGAATGGATAGAAAGAGTATTCAAGCTCATATCCATGATACAGTATGTCGAAAGTGATGCGGAAGGTATACACAGATGTAAAAGATTTGAAGGAGGAATGCGGCAAACCCGTACGCATCGGAAAAAAAAACTGAATGTCAAATCAAATGCCACCCACAACCCACAACCTCAGGGTTGCGAGACGAGCACTTCACCACTTGGGCACAACGCCTTCAAGAGAACGGTTAAGCACACAAAACATTTTATTTATTTATTTATTTTAAGCGCATTTAGCATTCTGGATTGGTTTCATGATCCACTTTACTAATTGCCAAGTGTGATTCAGCAGTTTAGCGATGATGCGCTGCATCTACGCTTGGTTACTAAAAGTAAACGCCCATAGAATGCCCATTGCATTAGTGCTGGTGGATTCAGCATTTATCATCAGAATTACACGTGTAAATTAATGTAGTATGGTGGCATATGACATAACCAAAAAAAATAATACTTCCCACTCCATGTCAACAACTTAATATTACCGTACATTATTACAACATGGGCGGTGCTACCTTGAATGGCGTGTTATGGTGCTGTGTCATTGTTTAAAATAAATAACTGGATGAACCAATAGTTCCTTCAACTAAACCAAAACAAAGCTGAGGTACCGGTAATTGTTTTGGGCAATAAAGGAAAAGAGGATTGCTGTTAGTAAACACCGGGAGTCATCTTTTAAAAATCAAAGACCAGAGGCACTATTTCCGTACTCAGAGCAAGCCTAGTCCAAAGCACAGTTTAGGATTGTTGTCTTTTAAAGCATTTTTAAAATGAGTTTTCCCATAAAAAACTCTTGCACTGTATGTTCTTTTACTAATTTTAGTAAGCTACCTTTTATTCCTGTACGTTTTGTAAATATATTTAGTTCTTTTGTTTGGGAATGCTTTTAAATGTAATTTCAGTGATGTAAACATTGAGTTATCTTGTGTATGAAATGCGCTATTAATGTAAAGCTTAGCCTTGCCTCTAGGATTTGGTTGTCTATATAAAAAGAAGTCCATTACCATATGCCTTAAATAAACAGGCATCTTTCTGAAACTGTAAGATTTTGACTAGAAAGTCTGAATTCCATTGTCTTTTGGTTTCATTTTCGGTCGTTTTTATTCAGCTTTAGGAGTAAGGCTTTTAAGAGGCACAGTGCATGTGAATATACTGCAGTGTGCGAGCAGACAGTGCTTGGAAGAAGACTAAAACTGGAGTTGGACTGAATTATGACTGCCTGACTGAGCAGCTTTCTCGAGGTGACAGGCTGGTGAATAGGCTGAGGTAATGCAGCACAAAGGGTTGGGTCATGTATTTATCAGTGTTTTTCACATCAAAATCCAGAAACGAATATTGACACCTTTTAAAATCATTTAAATGTTTCAAAACGATGTTGGCGTAAAACTTAAATTAGACTCAACGAGATCGAAATAAGCACATGTACTACTACTAGTTTAAAACCCTAAAATGGCTGTGTTAATAAATGGCTAACAGGCAATTTGATTAAAAATAAATAAAAAATAAACACTGGTTGCATGTCACCTTCCCAATGCATAAAAATGCCAATCACCACTTTCCTATCAGTCACTGCTTTGGCGGAATCGTTTGACATCTTACGGCATGACAGGAAGTGCATTGTTAGTGACTATAGATGAGCTTCTTTCAATGCATAGAAAAACATGACACATTTTTAACATAAATAAAATACTTCACACAATTCTTTTGCTCAACCATGCTACACTAAATACATTGAAGAGAAGAAAATACAGTGCGTGCCAGATTATTCTCACCAGTACGACAGTTTTTCACACTAAGCTTCTTCTGGGCTTGTGGATAATAAATATTGAAGAACGTGAGGTGAAGATCAAAAAATGTTATGACGCTCTAATCTACAGAAAATTGTGTTTTTGTGTTTGTCCTGCCTATGGTTTAAAGGTTACAAGCACAACAGTCTTGAGTTTTGATTATGCAATGGTCCCTTTCTGTTTCCTTGTGGCCTATCTCTTCGTGCCTCAACCCTCACCATGCAGCCATCTGTCAGCCGTGACCTACTGGTGACATGAACATGGCTGCATGCCAATGACTGTGAGAGAGAGGAGAATTGAGGACAATGAGGCTGATGACGGCACAGGACCAGAGGAAGGCGGGAAAACTGATGATATAATTAAGGATACAAGACTGTGATAATGGCAATGCATAGGTAGAAAGATAAAACATTAAGAGAGTGGTATAAATGTGTGTAATCCTATTGCCCTAGAAAGCTCAAATTTAATCTCTTGACTCACTTGAGCTAAGCTTGATAAAGCTGAAAAAAAAAAATGTTACGGAAAATGTTAACTGTTTGATATCAGATGTCACAATCATTTGAAGAAAAAGCCACTGCAACATGACACATTCAACAGATTATTTCTATTCCATATGATATGTTTGCTTTTTGTCACAACAGAGGGATTCAGTGATCACAGATCTCTGCCAAGGTTATTTTTTTTATTTTTTATTTTTTTTTAAACTTTTTTTTCTATTGTAAGGGTATTGCATAGGAGAATGGTTATCCATACGGACACTCAACTTTTTCTCACTAAAATACATTCAAAGTGAATCCACATTTGGCTACTGTGGAGAAGAAACCACATTGACCTCATTGACCACCACATCTATGCTAGTTCTAGTCTGCAGTGAGTTGAATTTCCATGTTTTGTGATTGGTTGGTGAACAGTCAAGTGTGTTCCTTCGCCCTCATCAGCTGGAATAATAATTAATTAATCATTATTCATTTTCCAGTATTGGATTAGACATTGTGTACAAAGAATAAAAGTACAAATATCTTTGGCATCTTATTCCCTGAATTTTAGTTTAAACTGATTAAGTGTCCGAATTCGATCGTACGGTGTGAGACGCCATGTTCCTGGTCACGTGATCGTGTTGACGTATCCCGTGCTCAACCGGAATCCGTCTTCGATCATTTCAATGAGAATTTGCTGAAGTAATGAGCGAGAAAATGACGTCTTGGATCCCAAACACCGTTCAGAGTAAAGTCCTCAACACGTCCGGTTTCATGTTATTCTGTGTGGTAGGTGGCAGCTGTTAAAGTGTGCTAAAGCCGTGCTTAGCACACGACAAGTAGTTTAGTCTACCCAAATACTAGACACCCGGATGTTAACGTCCACTTGGACACGCCGACGGCTGGATGTGCCAGTTTTATCCGGATTTCGGTTGGAAAAAAATCTTTGGCGTGTCATCCATGGCTGTACTGCTTTTGAAGAAGTGCTTCTTTGTTGTAAGTCGAAATTTCACCTTGATGTCCGGAGTGGAACACCATCATTCCTCGTGAGTTCTTTTTTGTCATCCATCCATCCATCCATCCATCCATTTTCTTAACCGCTTGCTCCTCACAAGGGTCGCGGGGGTGCTGGAGCCTATCCCAGCTGGCTTCGGGCAGTAGGTGGGGTATACACTGAACTGGTCGCCAGCCAATCGCAGGGCACACAGAGACGAACAACCATCCACACGCACAAGTACACCTCGGGACAATTCGGAATGTGGGAGGAGACCAGAGTACCACTCATTCACCGTGCCACCCTGTTGTCATTCATTTAATGTGTATTTTACGCACGCGATACCTCACGATGATCACGTGACTGTCGGAAATGCCCGATACAGTACTTAACGCAAAAGTATTCATAAAAAGTGCTATAAAATCACAATTGCTCAACATAAATTGGCTTTTTTTTTCAGGGAAGAGTTGAAACTCATCAATAAAATGAAGGAAGACACAGTACACTTGATGACGAAAAGTTGACAAATACTAGAATGGAAAATCTATACCCAAACACAAAAAAATTACAAATATTTGATTATACGGAACATAAGACATCTGATCCAGAAAATGGCATTGACCCAGATACATTTTTATGTAGTAACAACTATGACCTTGCCTGCGAGTACCACACTAATGAGCAATTCAATGCAAATGTAAGTAAGGATTTTCGTGCATTCTCAATCATACATTTTAATAGTAGAAGTCTATATAAAAACTTTACAGAAATTAAAAAATGCTTGAGTAAAATAAATAAATTCCAAATTATAGCCATATCAGAGACATGGCTTGATAATGAGAAAATAAGCGATATAGAAATGGAAGGATATGAATTGTTTACAATGAATAGGGAAAACAGAAGGGGAGGAGGAGTTGCAATATATGTTGATAAGGTTTTCAAATGTAGTAAAATTGAACATCTAACTACTACTGTGGATAATGTAATGGAATGTGTAACTATTGAAGTTCATATAAAAAATATGTCAAACGTAATTATAAGTTGTATATATAGGACACCAGGATCATGTCTTGATACATTTAACGATAAGTTAACAGATATCCTTAGTTATACAAATGATAAAAAATTGCGAATATTGTGTGGTGATTTTAACATTGATTTATTAAATCCTAATGGACATCAGAAAACAACTGATTTTATAAATATGATGTATAGTAATAGTTTATTTCCTGTTATTATAAAACCTAGTAGAATAACAATCGATACAGCTACACTAATTGATAATATATTCACAAATAAAATTGACCTTAAAATAGAAAGTGGACTCCTTATTAATGATATAAGTGATCACCTCCCGATTTTTGCAATTTTTTATGATTATTTTGATAAAAAAATGAAGCCGATTACTTACACATTTGAAACTAGAGCAAGAACAACACGCTCCATGGCTGCCTTTAAGTTGGATTTAGAGAAACACAACTGGTCTGAGGTTTATTCAAATAACGATCCTGATATTGCATATAGTGAATTTCAGTCAACCATTATTTCTCTATATAATAAACATTGTCCATTAATTAAGATTACAAGAAAGTATAAAGGTCCAAATAAGACATGGATGACAAAGGGGATACAGAATGCATGTAAAAAGAAAAATAATTTATATAAAAGATTTATTAAATTGAGAACTGTGGAAGCTGAAACAAAGTACAAGATCTATAAAAATAAATTAGCAAATATTATTCGAATAAGAAAGAAAGATTATTACTATGAATTATTAGAACAGAATAAAAGCAATACACAAGAAATATGGAAAACACTAAATCATGTAATTAAAAAAAGTTCTAAAAAAACAAATTTTCCACAATATTTTATAAAAGATAACGATATGGTAATTGATGAAATTTCTGACATAGCTAATAATTTTAATGAATATTTAGTTAACGTGGGCAGCAACTTGGCAAACAAAATCCCAGAGCCAAGAAACAAACGTGAAATAGATAAGAACATTGTAAATAATTCATCCACAATGTTTCTTAATGATGTGAATGATATAGAAGTATTAAATGTTGTGAAAACATTAAAAAATAAAAAGTCTACTGACTGTCTTAACATTGATATGACATTAGTAAAAAGTATTATAGAATATATTGTAAAACCTTTTACATATATTTGTAATTTATCATTTAAAACTGGTATATTTCCATCAAAAATGAAGATAGCCAAAGTCATTCCTGTTCATAAAAGTGGAGAAAGACACACGTTTAATAACTACAGACCAATATCATTGTTGCCACAGTTCTCAAAAATTCTAGAAAAATTATTTTCATATAGATTGGATAATTTTATTGAGAAACATAAGCTCTTAAGTGAAACCCAATATGGGTTTAGAGAAAAACGGACCACCTCAATGGCAGTCATGGAGCTTGTAGAAGCAATATCTACCGAAATAGATAATAAAAAATTTACTGTTGGGATTTTTATGGATTTAAAAAAAGCTTTTGATACTATAGATCATTCTATATTAATGAATAAATTAAAGAAATATGGAATAAGAGGTTTAGCTTATAAGTGGATGAAAAGTTATTTGGAAAATAGATATCAGTATGTGCAGTTTAATAATGTACAATCAGAACACATGAAGATCACTCATGGAGTTCCCCAAGGGTCTGTGCTCGGCCCTAAATTATTTATACTGTATATAAACGATATTTGCTGTGTCTCAAAAACATTGAAAAGTGTTTTATTTGCTGATGATACAACTTTCTATTGTTCAGGAGAAAACCTGAAGCAGCTTCTGACTACTGTGGAGTATGAATTGAATATATTAAAAAAATGGTTTGATGTAAATAAATTATCATTGAATTTAAATAAAACCAAGTTCATAGTTTTTGGCACGAGACAAATCACTCATCAAGTCAAAATTATGGTGAATTCAATTGAAATAGAAAGGGTGAATGAAAATAAATTCCTTGGAATTATTATCGATGATAAATTATGTTGGAAGCCACACATAGAAACTGTTAAAAGGAAAATGTCAAAAATCATAGGGATACTCTATAAAAGTAAGGATGTTTTAAACATGAAATCATTATATATATTATATAGTTCATTATTATTACCATATTTGACCTATTGTGTGGAATTATGGGGAATGGCATATAAAACAAATACTAACACCGTTTTCAAATTGCAAAAGAAAGCTATAAGAATTATTAATGGATCAAAGTATACAGAGCCAACACATCCACTATTTATTAAATTAAATGCAATGAAATTTTATGACTTGGTGGATTTTAAAATAGCACAAATAATGTATAAAGTTTATAACAATTTACTCTGCCACAGTACTCAGAAGTTATTTGAAATTAGACACAGTCCTTATGATATAAGGGGTACAAGTGTGTACAAAAAACCCAAAACAAGAACAAATATTAAGCAAAGGTGTGTATCTGTAAAAGGTGTTGATCTGTGGAATCAATTGGAAATTGCTCTGCAAAATTGTGATTCAATGCTGGAGTTTAAAAAAATGTTTAAAAGTAAAATTCAAAAAAATTATCTATGTCAAGCCAGTATATGAAAAATGTACATGTGAGTATGTGTAAGTGATCTAGATAGGTATTATGGTATATGTTTAGTAAATTTATGTATATATGTTTTTGGTAAATGTGAATAGGTTAAGTGCACTTGTGTGTATATATATATAACTTGGGTTATATATATCATTTATTATTTTATTATTATTATTTTTAATAATCAGTAAATGAAAATTGTATTAATAATGAAATAAGTTTAAATATATTTAGTAAAAGGGGTAGGACTAGATAAGTTTTTAACTTCTTCCTACTCCCTTTTGAACATGTAAGTTATGATTAATTGAATGATTATGTTATTGGGATTTTCTTCTATTTTGATTGTTGTTGTTTTTTGTTTTATCTCTGCTGTTCATTTGTTTATATGTTCAAAAAAATAATAAAAGGAAAGGAAAAAAGAAATGAACAATTTCACAGAATAGCTGGTTAGTTTTTCATAAGTCTTGTGTTCCTGTAAGCAACTACCGAGACTCCATTTAATTTTCAGCACCTGGATGCGCTTCCATTTCTTCTGACCTTACTAATCCTGGAGAGACCTTTTTGAAACAGTAGTGTACTTGTAAACATGTATTCAAAACAATGGGACACTTCAGTGAGACGGAAAATCCGCTCCCGCTGTTCTCTTGTTTACCTGGTCTGATTACTTCAGGGCAAGAAAAAGAAAACATGATTCTGCAGCTCCCAAAGATGGATCATGTGTCTGCATTATATAATAGTGACACACAGCCTCAACTGTTTGAAGTGAGACCCAATTCAAATATTCTTCTAGGTTATTGCCACAGTTGTTAGGTTTAAGTGACTTTTCAGCCACTTTGGTGAACAGAAATTGATAGATATGAATTTGTGCTTTTCAAATGACACATGCAGCTGTCAGTAGCTGAAAAAGCAAAGCCAATCCGCAGCGGATATTTGCATCCAGGATTTGAAACTGCTCAATCGCACCACTACTAACTTCCCCCCATCATGTTGCAGTATTGTCATCTTTTATCTTTTCCTGATGTGGTTAAAATTCACAATTTTACCTTCATCATTTGTACGGAATACTCAAAATGTTATCTGGAATTACTTTACACATTTGGGATTGATCTATCATTTCACAATACCAAGCAAGTAGCAAGTAGCCTACATTATTTCAGAGTTCAAGATATTGCGTATATCTTATCCAAATCTCTTTTCAGTGCCATCATGCCTGAACAATTTCAATTTGATCCAATCTGTACAGGAGGTTGCAGTTAAATAACCTCTGTTCCAGAGAGGGTGTCCAGAGGGAAGAGCAGAAAGCAACCTGGCCCGTGAAGATGGTTATCGCTAACCTCTTGAAGTTGGCACGTGAATGAAATAGCGAGCAAGGAATGATGATGACAATAAACAACAACACATCAACACGTATGTTGGTTAAACGTGTCATTCAAACTCATCCATTCTAGTGTGATGGTCAAGAAGGAAGTGTCTCATCCTGGAAGGATTTTGTTTTTATTTGACCAGCTTTCTCCAGAATTTGTGTTTTCCCGTACTTGCGCAAATTTGCTGTAAATACTTAATCTTGCGCTGCAATTTGAATTCTCATCGGATTTGTGCATTCACAAACCCCCGAGAATCCATCTTGTACCGAACCCGCTGATTTTCACCGATCCCTACACTTTTTATACGGACCTATCACAAAGTGGTATTGTGTTTGGGGGCGGGATACGCGACTGTGAAGAAAACAAGAAGCTTCGAAGCCGTGGGAAACAAACCTAACATGGAGGAATTCTGTTTTCACAGAATTACTCACAGTTTCCTTTTTGAACTAAGAACAAGAAGGTCTTCGTCCGTTGTCGTGAAAAGTTTGGCTTGCCCAATTAGCTTGAAGTATTGTACTGAATGTCACGCCTTTACCGAGAAGATCACGTTGAATCTGTCCCAGATTGATATTGTGGAGAACTCTTTTGAGTGAATCACAATTATTAACCTAGCTATTGCCAGGTTACGATACTCCAGCATGTTGCCATGTTCCAAAAATATGCATGCCAGGATAAATTGAAGACTACTGGAGAGAGTCAGAGTACGTCTCAAATAATCCACAAAAAAGGGGATCAAGTATTCATTAAAAAGTACAACTAATCCAATCCAAGCTTTATTAATAACAGTTCTGAACATGAATGGCAGGTTTTGAAAAACACATTGACTGTTACTGGGTGACAGGATATCTTTTCCTTCCATTCCAGAATTACTTTTCGCACAAAGCCTGTGCTATGGTAGCTCATGAGTGATTTAAAAAAAAAATAAAAAAAATATCCAGAGCAATGAAGAGATGGGGGCCACACTAACTGTAAACTTTGATGTCAAGCAGGGGGTCATAAAATGTCATGCTGCAGGTCACAAATGGCCCCCAGGCTGCGAGTTTGAGTTCATTGCTCTAAACTGTGCATGGATACGCAGGAGCATTCTGGCAATTGGGAAGTTTGGGCAAAACCCTGTATGGCCAGTCCATTCCAGGCTGAAATGGGTGTGAAACTGAATGCAGCCATCCCAAAAACCCAAATCTGAAAAAAATGGATACACATGTTTTTTACATAGCAGCGATGATATAACAAAAACAATACAGTAATAAAGTACAGTAGTAAATTTGTACAAGTAAAATAAATTCCGTAACGTGTATTGAAATACATGGCTAGACTGCTGTATTCAGCATATGAGGTACACAAGTGTGATTAATAATGTAGAATATCAGGCCCAAGTGTTGATCGTCTAATAAGGGAGCATTTCAAATGAGGCACAGCAACTTGCGTGTGCCAGTCTTTACTTACTCGTGGAAAATTACATTCAGCTTGTCTGCAAACACATACAAACACATCAAGCGTGTTTCATATTCTAGGGCTGGATTAATTAAGACAGGTGGTATTTGTAGTAGAATTATTGGAGACAGGTGGTGTGGCGAACGCTCATTTAATCAGACATGGACTAGTAACAGCTGTACGAGTGCTTTCGAGTGTGTTGGTTTCTCCCTGAGTCCTGAGGGCAAAATAATTTGTCTTTTTGAATTTATTTGTATAACGGTTTGAATGCATCACTCTTATAAGGGAAAATGGATATCCTTCATATGTCTCATCTGTCTCACAGTTTCTCTTTGTAATGGTTCTTAACTCATTTGCTCCCAAAAACGTATAAATACGTTCTATTTTAAAAATTACCAGCGTCTCAAAGATGATTTTATGTTTTTTTTTAATTGTTTTTTTTTTTTTAATAATAGAGCATACAAAAGGCTTTGATGCAGCCTCTGAACTGGAGAGAACGGTTGAAGCAATGGTAGTCATCACAAAAACGGCCAGCAGGTGGCAGCAGAGTATAAGAGATCAACCAAGGCCATGTTGCAGCATGTTTCCCCCACAGTTATAAACACATTTGTGAATAATGATAAAACTTAGATATATTGTAATGCTAATTGCTGCAAATTGGAAACAGATAGAAATACACTTTTTTTTCCTGATGAAAGAAGAAACTAATCTTTCTTTTGGTAGATTCCATGTTTTTATGGCAATAGAGCACAATATTATGTGGGCCTTGCAAAATCAGTCAAAATCCAGTAAAACAGCCAGGAGCAAAGGGGGTTGCTTTCGTGAAAATGGCTCTTATTTTTCTTCCCATTTTGAAAAATGGACGAAAATATAATCTACAAATCTAACGGGAAGAACAGCAAATTTGAGTGAAGCTCAAGATTAAAGGGTTTAGATGTGATGATGTTGGATGCAAAAGACAAAAATATCTAATTCCTCACATAACCTTTGAAGCCTAAGGATTTTGCTTCTGATTTTTTTTTACGTGTTCATCTAAAAGGCATCATGCAGTGCTCATTAATTCAGATTGTTTGTTCATGATAGGATTTGGAGGCCTGGATTTTATTATTCTATGACATCATTTAATCCTTGGTGGATTTTCTTGTCTGGCATGCAGCATTACAATATATTCATTCAATTTTCTTTTTAATGATGAAAGTCATTTGATGAGGTCATTTGTTTTCAAATGACAGTCAAGAGTAAATAAATGTAAACAAATACTGTCACCTCAGAGGCTTTCGACAGTTTGTGCCTGTTTCTGTAAATGAAATCTACGGCTTTTAGGACATAAGTAGTCCGTTTATAAATGAATGAGACGAAGAATGGCTATGTTGAAAAGATTGTTCCCAATTTAGAAGTGCACGCTATCGAAACTAGGACTCTGCATGTGTTTGTGATTGCTAAAATGCAATTAGTGTGTAACAATGACAGCAATGTATCAATTAATCTTGTATTCAAACATACATTTAAACTGAGAGATTCTGGGTCACTATTCTTATTTCTTCAAAAAGATTAGGATTACATTGGGTAATCCATATTGCTGCACAGACAGAAAGACACAGTAATACAGAGTAGGCTAAATGTTGATTTTCAGATTTCGGGGGTGGGGCGGAAATGCAAATTCTTAAAAGAATTGGAATGTCAACATAAGGGTGTGACATTCTGAAACTGAAATGTTACAAATGCTGACTATTTCTTGGAATTTATATGTGTTGACAGGTTCGAAAACAGTCTGTGAAGAAGACCTTGACGTGCCTTTTCATCATCTTTTCTCTCTTCAGCACAGATTTATGATGTTGGATCTGATGAACTCAGCATGTCTTATCGTTGACTGATCGCATCCCTCTAACGGAGATATAAAAAATTGTGAATGAGATGTTTTTAGTTGGTGAAACTATTCAGAGGTCATTGATGGTGTCGTTATACACTCTCGCCTGACTTGTATGCTGGCAGCAGGTGTGAATGTGAGTGTGAATGGTTGTCGGTTTCTGAGGTGAGGATCAGAAGCGACTTTTTTTTTTCTTTTTTTTTTTTGCTCATGTGCGACTGGCAACGCTACAAATGTACAAAGATAACCATTTTTCCAAATGACACTGTTTTCGAGAATGATCCGAGATGGCAGAGAAATGTGACAAATGAGCCGTGGCTTCCGAATGCTCTGGTGAACAACGTAAAGCCTTACAACTAAAGCATAAGGCCCTAAATATCACTTTCAAAATGAATATATCCTGACACATTTATCACTGAACAAAGCCAATGGGAGTTGTATGCAATTTTTGACACTGATGATATATTCATACTTTCATTGTTTTTGTCACAACTAATAACATCCTGGTTCTTATTTGAGAAGCTTGTCCAATTTCGACTTGCTGTGCAAGATTAGTTCGACCCGGGTCGAACCTTTAGAGTGGAACAGCCCTGAGGATGCAAGTATGAGGATGAATTCACCTTAATACTGTAATACTTTGGAGAAGCATCTATTGTCATGTGAGATTATTGTAACAGATTATCTCCCCCAGTTTCCATCTGGTATTTTCATGCTTTGGGATGGGTTTGAGTTGATTTTGTTACTTTTGTCATGGCTTAGGTTTAATTTTGGTTTAGTTTGATTTTGTCCTCATGTTTCTGTAAATTCAATCGTGATCTGTGTTTTGTGTTGTTGTCCATGTGCGCCCTCCTAGTCTTGTCAAGCATTGCCATGTTCACCTGTGTTTGCCTGCCCTTCCTCATGTGTCAACCAATCAACAACCTCTGCCACTTAATTGTGTCTTTCCCAGCTGTGTCTCGTTGTCAATTAATGCGTGTGTGTATTTAGTGTCTTGTCTCCCGTGGTCTGTGTCGATTCATTGTTGTTTTTACCCCGTTATGCTGCCGTGTTTGTTGTTGTTGTTGTTGTTTTTTGTTTGTTTTTTTGCCTTGTTGTTTCCCCAATGTCTTAGTTTGCTTGCCTTTTGGATTTAACTTTTGTTTTAGTTTAATTAAATTAACTTATTACGTCACCTCTGTCTCCTCGCTCCGCTTCTCTGCATTCCTATGGAGGACCAAAACTGCCAAAATTCAAAATAAATAAATGACTAAATAAATAAATAAATGACTAAAAGTGAAAATAAAAATGAATATAAAAAAAATATCATTTGAAAATTACATTAAAAAAAATTAATAGAAATAGAAATACATCTGTTTTTATTTTAATTTTTTGTCATTTATTTATTTATTTATTTATTCATTCATTCATTTATTTATTTAGTCATTTATTTAGTTTGAATTTTGGCAGTTTTGGACCGTACTGCCAAGTCGAAATGTTATTCAAATGAGGGGGCGGTCCTAAGCGTGTTTTGGGCTGGACTCCGCTATTGCAAACTGACTGTCATTGGTCGAGTGAGCAGCTCGGCGAACACGGAAGTCTCGCTGGCTTGCAATGGAGAGCTCCAGCAATGGACGACTATCTTGTCCACTGTCTGCTCTCACTTGTTGTCTAACAACTCAAGTCGCAAGTTGAGGTGACAGTGGACACGATCGTCGTCCATTGCTGGAGGTCTCCATTGCAAGCCGGCGAGACTTCTTTGTTCGCCGAGCTGCTCATTCGACCAATGGCAGGCATTTTGCAATGATAGAGTCCAACCCTCATTTGAATAACATTTCGACTTGGCAGTACGGCCCAAAACTGCCAAAATTCAAACTACATAAATGACTAAATAAATAAATGACAAAAAATGAAAATTGAACTGATTTATTTCCATTTATATTTATTTTTTTTAGATATAATTTTCGAGAAAAAAAAATTATATTCATTTTTATTTTCACTTTTAGTCATTTATTTATTTCGAATTTTGGCAGTTTTGGTCCTCAATACATTCTACACCTAAAACTTGACAGGCATTTCCCACGGGGGAAAAAAGTTTCCAAATTCAAAGAAATTTGAGGTCAATCAGCAACCTGGAACACACTTTGTTTGACCCCAGCACGTTTTCATGATATCAGCCACCAACTCATTTCACTCGCAGTTAGATTAATAATACAGCAATAAGCATTGAATTAAACAGAGTTTTTCATCATGTGGAGTAACCTCCTTTTTTAATTGTGTTTTTTGAACAGCCCGATATAAGGACACAGAGTTGTTGCATATCAAATATTAAAACAGTTTGAAACTCTGGTATCAGGTCAGGCGGATTATATAAATTAGGATTTGAGGATTTGAGGACACTGGCGTATGCAGCTGTCATGACATTTTGATTTGTGTTCCAAAAAGCATTTATCCGTCGCCTTTCACTCACTCTCACTTCACTCATCATTTGTCTCACTTGCATATCAATTCAGGAAGCAGCTTGTCAAAGAGTTCACAACCTGCATTTTTCTCTTTTCACAAGTCAACTTTTGAGTGAAATGACATGCAACCCTTGGGAGGTGATATGATAGATATCTCGAAGACATTTGTAAACCCAATAAATAACTCATACAGCTAGTTTTATGTGAAAAGACAATGATTATATCCGTTGGTTGCTACTAATTTACAGTAAATTGACTAGTGATAGACCGATATGTTTTTTTCAAGGCCGATACCGATACAGATTATTTGTAGTCAAGTTGGCCGATAACCGATATTTCAAGCCGATATTCATTTGCAGTTAAATGGGGAGGGGGGGGAATTCTTTCAAACTATATATAATTTCTCACTGAGTAACAAATTCATGTGAATGTAGCTCATTTGGGGTTTTTGTTAGGGTTCGTAAAAACGTTTCAAAAAGATTTTTGCGGTGAAAAATTGTGTGAATATGTTCCAAATGTGTTTACGACAAATAAAAACTGACTGTGAACATCTTACAAATCCTGATGAAAACCCCAAATTCGCTACGTTCGCAAGTATCCCCTGCTCAGTGAGCTTTATCGGCCTTCAGATTCAAAACATGGCCGATGCCGATATTTGTCAAAATGCCAAATATCGGCGCCGATAATCGGCTGGGGCCGATTATCGGTCTATCCCTAAATTCAAAGACATGCAGTCACTTAAACCACTGTGAATGTATTTGCAGAGCTAATGCTCAGATTTAGTGATAAATTAAACAAGTAGCAATTTTTATATACTGTAAATGTTTAAAGCTGCCGAATGCAGAAAGTTCAATTTCAAATCGCTACTGCCACGTGTGGCTGAAAATGAAACTGCACACACTCCCTTCTCACGTAAGCAATGCACACGACGTCACATCCGCAGACAGACGGCGGGAAATTCTAACCCAAATCCAGTCTCGATACTATTGGCCACAGGCTTGCAGGACTGTGAACAACGAAGGTGTTAATCTCCTAATTAGAAGATTTTTGAGTCATAAATAGCCGAATAAGGCTATTGTGAAGATATTTTGGGCAAATTGCTACGTAGGTCAGCTTTAACCAACCAGTAAACATTGTCAAAGAACATTAATGTAGATTTTTCCTATTTTAGTGAGTTTGTGTTTGTTAGTGAGTGTGTGTCTGTGTGAGTGTGTACGAGTGGCTAATGCTATTGTTGGTTTGGTTCAAGGTAGTAGTAGTTGAGGTGTCAAAATAAATCAATTACAACAACAAATTAATTAACTACCAACGATTTTATTGACAAGATTGATAATCAAGTACCGTATTTTCCGCAATATAAGGTGCACATAAGAGCCTTCAATTTTTTTCAAAAGCTGACCATGCGCCTTATAATCCAGTGCGCCTTATATATGGATCAATATTGAGCCGCAACAGGTCTCCCTGTCAAGACGCTATCGGTGACCCTGCACGGTCGGTGACGCGCATGCGCAGAAGATCCCGCCATCTTGGATCGCTAGCTAATGCTAATACTTTACCTCAGAGAAAATAATAAAACACCTGTTTATTCATTTTGGGAGTGAATGGAGTTGTCTGAAAACTGGTTTGTAATCTATTAATAAAGTTTGACTGACATATCTGACTGTTTTGTTGACATTCCCTTTAGCGCAGCACCATCTAATGGATGCATAACGTAACCCCAGCCTCTATTTCGACGCACTTTGCAATACATTTTATTGCCAACTTGAAATCATGGGGGGGAAAGCAATTAACATAATTTAGAAAAACTGCCTATTGTAATTTTTAATGGATTCACATAAAAATCGTTCCACAGGGACAAAATAATTAGCAGAGATACAATTTTGCCAAGAAACCAGAGAGCATAACGTCTGCAATGTCAGCTGCTGTAGCAATTCCAAGTGTTGCTCTGTCCCCTTCACTTACAGAGAATAATAGCACAAGGTACTGTAATATATATATATCTGTGCTGTATATGATTTTTTTTTTAATCGCGAGTCCATCACAAGAGTGTTCTGCTTATGTTTATATTCCACTTCTTTGAGCACAATAACCACAAGTCAATTCATATGACTGCTTGCTACACCAAAAAAAGGTACATACAAGTCACGTCAAGACTTGGAAAATGACATTAATAGGTTTGTTGTAATGCACCAAAATTGCTTATGAAAATAACATGCTTATGTCTGTTTTTGTTACTTCCAAAACGGCCTTAGAGTTGATATAATTAACGGTATTTTGAGTAGACAGTAAATTCTATAGATTAAATTTGACTCTATTTAGAGTGGGACCAAATGGACTCAGAAGAGAGTAAAATAAAGATTGGGGAAAAAAATAGAAGTCACTCAAGGGTTAAATTTACTCTACAGAATTTATTGTATACCCTACATTATTCATATAAACATCTACTCTATCGAGATTGGCACTTCTTATTACACGATCCTGTCATTGAATAAATTGTTGCTACAAACCGTTTTCTCACCCCTCCCAATCCATTTATCCTATTTTTTTCTCACTTTCTTCCCTCCATCTCTCAAGTCTCAGCCTAACAGGTCGATGCAGACAGACGCCACGTGATGAGTCTCGGGTCATTTTGAGGTTTCGTCGACAGAGAGTTTGTCCTTGCCTTCCTGCTCATGAGGGCTTCAGATATTTTGATTTAATACGTGAGGAAGCAGCTTTTAGACTTGTGAATTTGCGTTATATGAAAATAATTGACTTGACTTAGCACTTCATAATAGGTTGTTTGAAAGTAATCCAAATAGAACTGCTAAATATGTGAATCAAAACAAATCCAGGGTCGAATCTGAGAATGCAATTTCTTTGTTTGTCAAAGCAATGTGAAATTGTATTAACAGTAAAATAGAATCAGTGTTTCGGGCCAAAAATCAATAACCATATTTCATTATTTTTTTGTGCACCGCTCCCTCTATGAAAACCATTTTCAAGGCAAAATAACGGAGGCTGAGCAGCGAACCGTGATTTTATTTCAAAGAAGCACATGAAGAGATGAGAACATCAATCACGGTTGACCGGCAGGACAAATCTCATTACCTATTCAATTATCTTGCTTCATGTTCAAAGTGCATTCCATTAAAAATCCATTGTAAGAGGGTTACATGGTTGATGGACATGTCAGCATTTTATAATAACAATAAGAACCAAGCTTACTTTCGGATTCCCGTCTTTCATTGATTGAAGAAGTCTAACAGCACAGAAACAATAGGCTCCAGTAAATCCGGCAAATTCAGCCATCAAAAGACATTATTGCATTGAAAATATTGGATTTTCTCTTGTTAAATGACTTATTCATGCTGATGGACACAGTTTTCACTATATTACTAAGCTGCTAATTCGACAGTAAGTTAGGAAAACCTCAAATATAGTATAGTATAATGGTGCAAAGGTAATTTGTAAAAAAAATACAAATAAAATAAAATATTTTGCTTTCTTTTTGCCCACTTTGAGGTCTCTGCATGTCAACCAACGTTTAAGCTGTTCCACACTGTGTTTGTATATTGAAGCATGTTGAAAATTTCACACCTGGGACGTCCTTGTCATGTTTTGGTTCTGTGGGGGTGAGATTTAGTTTTCTTTTGGTGTTTTTGGTTATTTGTCATGTATTCCTTGTATCATTATGTCTAACCACGTCCACCTGAGTGTGTCTTCCCTTCCCAGTGTGTTGACCAATCAGCTCCCCAAGCCTCTTGTATCTTGCCCAGGTGTCTGTTATCTCGTTACCAGGTGTATGTAGTTACCCTGCTTTCTTTCAGTTCTTGTTGAGTCATTGTTGCTGTCCAGTCATCCCATGTTGTCCATGCCATGCCTTGTTGCCCTCGTGTTTTCATCACTATAGTTCGTTTTTGACCTTGTTAATTTGTATTTTTCCATAGTACCTTGTTTACCTTTTCTTGACGCATATGCTGGTGTCTGGTGTTTGTTTGGGATTCCGGAATGAGAATAACGTGATCTCTTTTGAAATCAACCCACTGTCCTTCGCTGAAACAATGAGGTTGAGCTTCAGCCCGCCCCTAAATCCTCCAGAGCCCGCCCCCTTCTCTACATGTACACATCACTGACCTCTACGAATTGTTTTGACCCATCTGTAGTGAGAAATTTGGTGCAGAAGTCACGTGACTGGACAGCAGCAGAAAAATACAAATTTACACTTCTTTCAACGGGTACAATTTTTTTTTTTTTTTTTTTTTTTTTTTTTTTTTTACGTACAATTTTTTTAAGTACTTTTTTTTTTTAGTACACAATTTCTTTTTTACAGGTACAAAATTTTTTACAGGTCAATTTTTTTTTATGTAAACTTTTTTTATTTTTATTTATTTATTTATTTTTAACAGGTAAATTTTTTTTACAGGTACAAATCACGACTTTTACAGATACAAATGTATACTTTTTTCCTACAGGTACAATTTCTCTTTTTACAAGGTACTTTTGCACCATATTTACCTCCATAGTATAACAGTTACCATACAACCGTGACAGAGCATGTTTTTGTCGTCTTTTCTTTTAAGAGTGAGAGTGTCCTGGACATGGGATTGGACCATGATGAATTCCAAGACAGTGATGAACCCAATGTAGAGCAATGTTTTAGGTATTTCCAGTGGAAAGGTCAGACGTCAAAGTTTCCGCTGTTGAAATGTTACAAGCTACCAAGATGCCATCTATTTGAAAAATGACTCCTGTCATTAAATTTGGAATTACCTGGCGTTGTGTACTAATAAGTATATTCTAGTGTTTTTAAAAAAGTAGGCGATAACTCCTGCAGCCAACAGTACAGTGTGCCACTACGTTTAGCGTCAAGTCTGTTCTGTTTTAACACGTTTCCCATGTTGTCACGATACATTTATTTCACGCTGACGAGAAGTTAACATGCCACCTTACACTGAGCATGGATTTCATTGAAGGCTGATGTCACGTCGGGCTACTTTACTTACGTTGCATCATATTTTATTCACAAAGCTGAAAAGGTAAATCAAGCCCTGCTCTCAGGTTCATATTTTCAAGATAATCTTTATTAATGAAACCAGTTATTCTCAAATGCTTCCTTGCATGCCTCCTTACAATTTCATCACTCCTCCTCAACATTGGGACATATTGGAACTCAACTGTTCCATCAGAATTTTCTCTTTTACTCATGTTGGACGTGCCATAGTTGGAGGACCACTGGCCGAAATGGACCCTGTTATTTAGTATGTAAGTCTATGTGTTAAGGTAAGAGCTCTTTTGCCCATTAACAAATGACTGAAAATTGTGTTCAGTAGTAGGGTCACAACTGCTAAACGTGTGCTTCCTATCTCTTTGTGTGAACTCAACACAGTTGTATTAAAATGCAGTCGCTAATGGCTAATGTTACACTGGATGACTGATTTGTGCCAGAATCTAATTTTCTATTCTTATCTTTATCACAGGCGACCTTTATTGAGTAATGGGTTTTGCGGGAGCAGTCACTTTGAATTTTATGCACATTGACACTGATGTAAATTATGCAGTTACTGTACATAATAAAAGAGATGCTGACTTTTTCTTAAATTTCCTGTGGGCCAGTAAAGCAGAATAATAGATAATAAAATTAGACTGAAAGAGCATAACATTATCTTTTGTCATACTGGATATTGTTTATTATTTTCAATAGATAAAACACATGCCAGGTTTACTAATCAATTATATATAACAAAATGTAATAAAACGAAATGGAAATTGATACATTACACATACTATACTGCTCCGTCTGTTGTGCAAGCTTCAGTCCAATGGCCATAGGTAGAGTTTGAATTATGTCTTCTTATGTCTAGATGAAAAAGTCCAGAAGTTGTTATTGTTTCCACAAAGCAAAAAGAAGATGTACCCCACAATCCAGAGCTTTAATCCTCCAACTAAGAAGGGAATTATGGACATAATAGAGGCTTGAAAAAAATTCGCCTGCTGGCCATGATGAATGAAGTCAGATCTAGTTTAATTATTACATTTAGTTGCTCTATTAATATGTCAGTAACCATTTTATGAAATCATTTGAAAATGGAATAATACTAAATGAGCTTAAAACTGCAAAAGTACTTCCTATGCACAAACCAACAACAACTTCCGCATTTCTGTTCTGCATCTGCTTGTGGACACTGGACAGGCACGCACACATTTGAGCAACTTTGTGAGTTTTTGAACGGTCTGAGTGGAGCAGTGTGCTTGGGGCGTATTTCCGAACATTCCTCCCATGATGAGGAGACAGCGAGTTTGGGGGCAACGAGCTAGACACAAGAAGGAGTCATGCCAGATCACAAATATCCATCCATCCATCCATTTTCTTGACCGCTTATTCCCTGGACTGGTTGCCAGCCAATCGCAGGTCTTTGGTAAACAGTAGGGCTGGGTATTGCCGCCAACCTCACGATACGACACGTATCGCGATACAGGGGTCACGGTACGATATGTATCGCGATACATATGTATCCCAATACTTGATCTTCAAGGCGATACGTATCCCGATATTTCACATTCATTTATTTGCATTTTATAATAACAGTCATATGTATACCTAAAGGATATATTTATTATGCTGGATGACAAAAAAAAATTTGTTAGTAGCTCTTGTGGTTTACCACCAAGCGGCATGCCTGGTCTAAATGCGTACGCACTGCATGCAAGGAGCAGTTTTCACAGACACACCGGGAAAATTTATTAATAGGCATAAGCCGATATGAGCAAAAATATCATAGTATTATAATTACATCTCTAAAATGTGCTTATTTGAAATATTTCGGGAAATAAAAACAGCATTTTTTTCATGAACACATTCTATTTCGTTTTTTTTAAACAAAATATAGGAAAACTGGTACATTAAGACACACGTGCCACGTTAAGTTTATGAGTAAATAAATGTTGATATTCTTCTTCTGCTTTAATTTTTCTTAGCAAAACACAGTGTCCAATCACTGGTGAGCTATTTTTGCATTAATTGAAGGCAATTAATTTCAAAGAAGCTGCTGGTTTTTATTTTTTTTAGGTACATGGAAGCTGCAAAGGCAAACGTTAACTACCTATTTAAAGTTATCGAGCAATATCGATTCTGTCGCCTGCGTATCGATACGCGTATTGTAATGAGGCCCGCAACGATATATTGCCGTATCGATTTTTTTGAGCACACCCCTAGTAAACAGTAATTTAAAAATATGTTCCTATACAGTAGGTAAGCACAATGTGCATGTTCACACTGTGCAAAATATTATATACACCTTTTTCCTTGTTTTTGATGAACATTTGATCTTACTACACTACTGTGTTTTAATGTTTGCCATCAACGTGGTACTTGGTGTGAAATGTTTGTTTTGACAGTATCTCTTGTGCATTACATCTTGAATGTGCGCATGGGGAATTTGTGTTGACTGGCTATTGTTTGATTGTGTGTGTGCAGTGGAAACAGGAGAATTCAGTTAGTCAACTGTTGTATGTGCCTTGGGCGAGAAAACAATCGCACCTGCTCCACGCGTATACACACACGCACACACACCCCACTTCAACATTGTCCCCATGGATGGTGATTCATATGGACAAAAGCACGAAATGTTTATTTGTGTGTTTCTGTTCGTGTGTGAGTGTGTGGGTGTGAGAAAGAGAAGAAGAAAGGTGGACTGTTGGGGGGGGGGGGGGGGGGGTGTCGTTTTGTTCTGCAATCTGCTTTGGGGATCCTCTGGGAAGTGAAATTGAAACACTTGATTATCTCGGAGTCTGAGGATCAACAAGAAACATCAACAAGAAATACAATCTCGAGAGAGAGAGCTTCCAAGTTCCAACTCTCCTTTCTTGCTTCATTCTTTTTTTTTCTCCATCACTCACGAATATAGTTGCCACTTCTCCATTTTAGTCTAACAGCCATCTAACTCGTACTAACCTCTAACATTGACAGGAGAGAAGACTTCAGTTTATTAGGCTTTTAAAGGATGAGCACATTTGCATATTTATGTATTTATTTGTATTTTATGGCAGAGAGGACTATAAAAAAAATAACAAATAAAAACAGACCTCAGGACATACCATGACAAATTTACACTCAGTCATGATAAATTGTAGTTCCCTTGCCTTACTGTCCCAATTGGCTGCCATCTGTATTGTTCTGTACACTGCAGGGCAGAAGAACCACCTCAGGCACAAAGCACTATTTAAGTGGCGATTGTCTATGGATGCTATGGAAAACAGTAGGCCTACGCCAAATCATACATTAAATAGTAAGGGTAAGAGGTGGCTAAAGGCCTCTTTATACTTCTGCGTCAGACTCACGAGGAGACGTTACGGTGGTGCTCCGCTCGTGTGTTTGCCTTCGTACGTGTGCGCAATACACATCACAATACACATCGGTGTCTGCTGTAGTTTCACACCAAGTCGGGGTATCGCTACGGCTGGGCCGCTACAGAGTGGAGATTCCTCTGCAATTTATGGCGAATTCAGGAAGTTCGATTCAATTCAGGAAGGCGAAACAAAGCCGCGGGGAGAGTAGGCTCATCACCGTGGCAATTATTAAATGCCAATATGCACCGGTGTCGACCGTAAACAGCCACGTGCTTACCGAACACACTTTGGTTTTTTTCCCCCTCTCGTCACACGCACATATCCCCACATACAGCCGTGGTATCCGGGGCAGGAAGTGGATTTTCGCAGTATTTGTGAGTTCACAAACCCCGGAGAATACATCTTGTACCGCTCCCGCCGATATCCGCCATTCGGACCAATCACAGAGCGACATTGTGTTTGGGGACAGGATATGCAACTGTGACGAAACCAAGAAGCTAGCGCCGACGTCGGGGCTAACAAACAAACCCAACATGGACGAATGGACGCTACAATTAATTCTGTTCTCACAGGATTACTCACCGTTTCCTTGTTGAATGTCGAACAGCGAAGGGCGCTTCGTGCATTTCTAGCTGATAAGATGTTGGTGCTTTTCCCCCCCTTTGGCAAGAACGAAGACAAATTTTGTCACCCATGGCCGGGATTGGTTAAAACAAATGTGTAGAATGACGCCTTTCCCAACCAAATTACTGCGGACAGGTACCAGACAGATATTGCGGAGAACTCACTTGAGGGAAGCGCATATCCAGCTGGCTATTAAGGTTAGTGGATTTGCGCCGCCAAACAAAGTTGCCTTCACGGAAACTATCTGGGCGGGGGTCGGGGAGAGAGAAAGAGAAAAAAAAAAAGCTGAGCACGCCATCGAACGGACGAATCACGAGCGAGCTACGTCCCGCCATCTACGGCTTTCAAGAATTGGCGACGTGTGTGCTGCACCCGGCCACGAGCTACGTGGCACTTAAAATTTATGGTGCTCAGTTGTTCTGTAAAGTTGTTTTTTACAGAATTTCCCTGGTAACCGCAGCTGCCAGTTTTTCCCCATAAAAAGAACAGATTTTGGGTTTTTTTGTTTTTTAATAGTGTAGCTTTCTTCTTTTGGCCATGATGTGGAAAATAGAGGGCAAAAAATCCAAAGACTTGACAAGTGCACAAGCGCTAGCACTAGCTAAGGGCTAAATAGTGGACGAGGGGAAAACATTGCAGGCTATATGGCGGAGGAGGAGTCAAAATGGTGGACCGGGCGTAACCGTCGTAAAGGTGAAACGCCTGCGACTTAACTCGAGAACTTCCTGTATATTGGTCTGAAAAAGAGTGGTATTGAACATCCCTAATGGTTATCAGAGGTCCATGGAAGACTATTTTCATAGGGTGTGAATTTGTGTGCTGTGTTTGACCAGTAATCAACCAAGGGTGTAAACCACCCACTCATCCATCAGAATGAGAGGCATAAAAAAATAGTTGGAAAAAAGTTGAAGTATTTTTTTTTCCTGGCACTGGCTTAATCGTAAGGACAGACAGTCGTAATATATTATTCTCTTGCTTTCAGTTGCAATGACAGAAGGTTCTTCGATCACCATCTGACAGTCTGCAATTCACAAAATCTGTCTTGTTAAATGGTATCATTTTGTCTACATCTTACACTTATAGAATAAAATAAAGAAAAACTGTCATTCTAACACTGAGTCAAAAAAATATATATTTCATCCTTTTTCTGCTTTTTTACATCCCATCTTCCTGATGTGACGCAAATTTGAGAAGCCTGAAATGCATTGCCTTAGGCGTCTTTATGACATTCTCGCCCACGCTTGTTTTTCCATCAACCTTTTTGCAATTGTGCTGCCAATGATATTTGCCTCGCTTTCAGCTTGTGCACTTTTTATGACATATCGTAATATCTTCCATCAATCTAACATTCTTGAAACAAGATTATATGATAAAAAGTGCTTTTGTTGATGTGCAATTAAAATCCTCACACTCGGTAGCTGAGGTTAAGGACTCTACTAAAGTCTTCAGTCAAAGTCAGTCTTTTCAGAAAAAATGTTCAACATAGCTATGAGAAGACCTGAAACCTGTTTTTTTTTTCAATCTGATCATGAATTCAATTAATTAATTAATAGCGATCTTCTTTTAAATGGAATCTCCAGTGTTGTTTCAACGATTTTATATAACTTCACAATGATCCTGTTTTGCACCCTACAAACATCCTCAGCTTCTTCCAGTCAGATCCACTAAAAGGATATGTGACATACATAAATAGATTGTGGAGTGCAATTTCAAGTGAGCCTTTGAAAATCTGCAGCACAAAAGGGCAAAAAGGATAATTCTGTGAGGGAGGTTGATTTGGAGAGCAACAGATAGCAATTGTGGGTGGCAGATTCACACAACTTAGATAATCTTCCCACTGCAAAGGGAGATATCTCCAAACAAACATAATAAACAAAGAAAACGTATGGTGCACAGCTTTAGATTTCTGGGTTCTTTTAAAATTAAGTCTGATCATTCACCCCCATCAACCTCATCCAACCCCCATTGTTCTCAAACAAAACTATTTCTGGGAATTGTTTCGATGTATTGTTCTTTCATGTTTTTTTTTGTTCTTAAATTGTAGATACTAAAATACAAAAAAAATAAAATACAGGAAGCCTGTTTGATATTATATAATGATGTTCAATTATTAATCGTGTATTTAAATTTGATTGTATTTTATTTTCTATTTAATTATCTGTTCTCATTGCTGCTGGACATGTAAATTTCCCAGAGGGAGCCATCCCAAAGGGATCAAAAGTCAAGTCTAAGTCTAAGTCTAAATTACAAAATTTACAAACCATAAAAAATGTGTAAGGTGTTGTGGCCACTTGCTTTCGGCGTTCATATATTCCATCTATTTTATGAAAAATAAAGACACAAAGCATTTTTTAAAGCACCCTTTGTTTTCATCAGTTTTTTGGCAACTTTTTGTTTTGTCATATAGGTGGTATTTAGATGACGTCAAGTGCCACAAGTGTGCCGTTCTCGGGTGCACGGACTGTCGAATGTGAATGAACAAAAGAGTGTCCAGAGAGAATTGCAAGGATAAATCAAATAGTCGAGTAGTCAAAATTTTCAATTTTGAGATTTCTCCAGATACCCTCCCTAAGATCTCTACTTTCATGTCCCATCAGCCCAAAAGGTGAAATTGTAGTCAAAGTGTATGAAGAAGTGATGGGTCAACAATGTTGTTTTAGTAAACATGCTAGTGCTAGTAGCTGGCGTGGTCGGGGAACTAGCCAACTTGGTCTCAAAATAACCCGAGATTCTTCACCCCTAATTCACAAATGATTTAAATAAATAATTGGCAATCAGTGGTACATGAGCTGAAATTACAAAAGCCGCAAGAAAGTCCGTGATTTGAGATCGAGCCGTCATCCAACCTCAGAGCAAACGTGAATGTCCTTGGAGCAGTACACGTGACATTTGTCCGGATACCGGCAAATGTCACGTGTACTGCTTCAAGGATCTAAACCTTACGTTACGTTAGAGGAAGCTGAGGATGACATTATCACAAGCAAAATAACATTCGGTGTAAACACAAGGGGAGCACGGCTGAGAACGCTGTACACTAGCCACACCATATGCCGTGACGTCAAAGAATACCGTCAAATGCTGACTTGCTCGATAGCTGTCCTCTCTTTCCTGTAACTGGACGACTGTCTTAGAAGAGCCGAAGCAAGTGACTGACCGCCATCCTGACCCGTCACTAAATGATGTGGCCACTATCCCGAGCCGTCACAGTCACTTATTGTTTTTTAATGTTCATTCAGTTTCTGCTACTTAACCCATTCACTGCCATTGATGTGTATATCCGTCCATGGCAGTGAATGAGTTAAGTCAATTCCGTTCCCATAGACGTGTATATCCGTCAATGGCAGTAAATGAGTTAAATAGATGTTTGAATTTAACTCTAGCTGTCTTGTTCCCTGTGTGGATTGATTGTATGTTGTTTTTAATAAACAAGGCTACTTTTTGATCACAAAAGAGTGATATGTTGAAGACAGTGACAAGTTGAGTGTATTCAATGCATGCGATAAAATCCGATTTTCTTCAGTGGCCTAATGCTATTTAGTCTTTGTTTTTTTCTGACTCTCACTGAAATCAATTGCAGGACATTGCAGGGAACCCTTGTGTGAAGGGTCTAGCCGTAGGCCAAAAGCTGTTATAGCTCACTTGTGATTCGGCGGTTTGGAGAGCTACATGTGAAAATTTAATGATGTTAGTTGAATGGAAAGTTCCTTATTTTTAACAGCTGGTAGCCTAGAGAATACTAAAGTGGATGAAATAGAGTAACAAAACAAGAGTTTGGACATGTCAACAGAAATTCTCCCTACATTATTTCATTGCAACACGCGGGGCCTGGTTGGTGTGCAGTTTGATCATTATGGTAAAATAACTTTGGCATTAGTATTGTCGAATTCTAAAATAATTGTGGCATGCACTTTTTTTTTTAGTCATCCAACGGTATGTGAAGGTTTGATCTCGAAACAATGTTGCCCATTGCTGACACTCATTAACATCCAACAATAAAGTTGAATGGGAAGAAAGCAAAATCTTTCTTTTCTCGATTAGTTACTCCTTTTTGGATCTGTTCAAGAAAAACGTGTCATTGCAGTGCCTGTTTAAAGCTGTGTCGTTGCTAGATAGATGTCAGTTCTCTATCAGAGGTGGAGCCCAACAGCTATGTCCAGCTCCAGGTATTATTTAAACAAATAAATAAATAAGGGAAATTAGTTACAAAAGACCAAACAGTTCTCTGGTGCCTAGATGGCAATTTTAGTTTTGTTTCTGAAATCTCACTGGAGAGAAATAGTGAGATTGGGCAGCATTGAAAAGTCTCCTTGCAATGTCAAAATGCATCCTCAGGGAACTACCGTGTGGTCTACTCTGTAAAATACATTGAGTGACAATGGAAACTCTGCAAAGATTAGAATCTATGTCAGATGCATTTCCTGTGAAATGTGAACTGGCTCCTTTATCTTCAAATTAAGACATGGATGCAGCCAGGCAAACAAAATACAAGATTCGATGTGTGTCTCCAACAAACTGCCTTCAAAGGGCACACAGCTCCTTACACACTTCCTGCTTATGGGATGAGACAAGCGTATGCACGAATGGCTGATTTAATGGCTTGCACTTTAATGTGTTTGGGATTTGGAAGACGTGAGTCTGCATGCATGACTTGTTTGCATTCCGGTGGGCACATGCACTGTATGTCAGGTCAAAACCACAAACCACCTCATGGTGTCTCTGTGATGAGGTTAAAAAAATGTGTGATGTAGAACAAAACAGAAGTTTGCTTTCCATTTCTCACCAAATCTCTTTTACTTAACTACTTAAAAGAACAGCTTTTAAAAACATTCTAGTTAGTGAGCTGATTCCAGCTCATTGACAGTCTCCCTCGTAATCATAAGGACGTTCAAATTAATCAATAAAAATAACAATAATAAATAGGGGTGTTAAAAAAAAAAATCGATTCGGCGATATATCGCGATACTACATCGCTCGATTCTCGAATCGATTCAATAATCGGCAGAATCGATTTTTTTATTTTTTTTTATTTTTTTTTTTTTTAGGATTCACACCTTGAGCATGGAAGAATGTTATATGAACGGAACATTAAGCCTTAATATTTTATAAGACTGAAATTTCAGATAAATAAATAATACATTTTCATACAAATCTTACACTCTACAAGCTTACTGATTAGTATTTTCTAAATTTGAATGAAAAAAAATCGCAACAATCGACTTATAAATTCGTATCGGGATTAATCGGTATCGAATCGAACCTGTGAATCGTGATACGAATCGAATCGTCAGGTACTAGGCAATTCACACCCCTAATAATAAATGACGTGCAACAAAATAACATCAATTTTGTTAAGGCCAGTTTAATTTCTGTTGGACTTCAAAATCAAAGCAATGCTTGATTAGTTCATTTTCAGAGAATTCACAAAAGCTGTCAAGGATAACAACTGAAGAGGAGCAACTACAACCTGAAAAGTTTTTAGTGTCACATCAAACAGAGGGGTAGATTATCTAAGAATGTGCTGTGTCCACTAATAGCGCGAAATATTGCACCACAACTGCATCCGCAGTCTGCGCCCAGTTACCCACTGATTCGCTAAGGATATTGCTCCAATCATTTACCGGCGTAAACACGCCCACAAAACTGACAGCTTGGAGCAAATTTGCACCTGATTTACCACACATAGCAATGGATTTGCGCCAAGAACATAGTTGTTATAGTTACAGTTGCAAGAAAGATGACATTATCAGAAAGCGAGGTTGGACCGAGAGTAAACGTTTATAGCGCCATTAAGCTGTACAGAGCAGAGAGGACGACAACGACGTCATTCATTCATAAAGTACAGATTATTGCCGCTATCGTTTTTAAAAAAATATATTTTCAGAGGTTGGCGTGGCCGTACAGTATGCATCTGGCACGTAAAGATGATCGTAAAACGCCCCCTCCAACCCCCTCCGCCATTGCCGATCAGCCCGGTTACATCATGTGTCGTAAACCAACATATAGAAAAATGTCCCCCCCTCCCTCCCGCTCTCTCTCCTCTCTTCATGATCAGCCTGAGGGGAACGGGCACCATGCACACTTCTGTCATGAGCCCGGGATCGAGGAAGCTCCAAGTTTACACCAGCCTTCCATATACGTCATTTGCGTCACTCAAACTCTGTGTGGCTATTAGCGCTGGCGTTAGTGAATTTGACGCTATCAATGAGTCTCATTTGCTTTGGGAAGGGCATAATATGCTCCAAATGTATGCAAATTACCTAATTTTCATATGCGCAAATACCGCCGGCGCACAATCTGGTTGGCAGCGCACTTAGTGACGGATTTCCCCATCTGCACGTGTTTAGTCAATTAGGCGCTCCCGGATTGCTCCATTTTTACCGGTTAGCGCAGCACAAAGGCTACGCAAACCTTTAGTCAATCTACCCCAGAGACTCTTACAGCATTTTTGCTCATTGTGCATGAAAATTAACTAATTTTAGGATTTCCAAATTAAGCAAGAACAATTTTAAAACAATATATTAATCACCTTAGAAATTCTGATCTTGCATCGTATATAATTTTCAAAACATCAATAAGTCTTTATGGCTTGATATAAGAGAGTCGAGGTTAGATTTTTACAGTGCATCACTTATATTGAATGTGACACATTAAAGCGTGATCTTAAATGGTGGACTTGTTTGTGTAACACCTACACTGCAAATGTTCCCATTCCTAAATGTGAACGAGCAAATGGAAACAAGGGAACTAATGCACTACCAAATGCCCTCTTGCGTCAATATTGTGTCTTTCGAATACAGTACAAGATTTTCTGTAAATACACTATGTCAAAAGCACAAGTCCATAAATGCAATAGGACAGGTTTTCGTACATCAAGAAACACTTGCAGCTTTGTTATATTCAATTCTTAGTGTAGAATGATGTCAGCCTAAGTACTCATATGAACACAACGTTAGTAGGATGTAAACGCAAACCGAAACAAATCAGTTTGTTTGTATGATGAGGACACATCACACTGTGTTATACAACAAAAGAAATGCCTCATAATCCAACGTCCACCTTGCTCCTCTTCAGATGACTGTCAACTTGGATTAACTTGCATAGTGCTAAAAATACGATGATATAATGGAGGGATTGTTTACGGAAAGGAGAAGACAATCCACTGTAACCGAATACCCTCTTCTAATTGTCTGTCACATCTCGGCAGAGCTCTAACAGAGAATTAAGCCCTGCAGCATATCAGTCTGTACGTTTACACGCAGTAAACAAAATCACGCTATTGTATGTAACTGCCATAATCCGACCGTGTTCCACTGAAAAGACTAACACACCCAAACTGTTTAGTCAAATTCAGAATCAGAAACTCTGTTTGTGTAAAATGGCCGACATCAACGTTTCATTAATTCCCAAGTGAAGATCAAGCCAAAGTGGAGGGCACATTTGACCGACAAGGAAATAAAACATCTTCACGTGGAGCCACACGTGGAACCAAAATTCATTCCAACACCGTTTGTAACATGAAATGTTCATAAATCAATGAATGTTTCACAGTGAAATGAATGGAAATACAATAAATATGTCCCATACTTCACTGTTTATGATTAGTTTGTGCTTTAAAACAAATGCAGTGTAATAAGTGAAAACACACTAAAACAGGGCTGAGCTTTAACGGTCTAATATGTCTAATGTGTTTGATCCATCTGATCATGGTTATAAAACCAAACTTCACTTGTATGTGTTGTGAATTTTCGGCTGCCGTCATGTTGACTCAACAAAAGTTGACTGCGTGAGTGCGAGTGTACGGCTGATAAATACGAGTGTCTGCTCGACAACCTGTTGTGTGAGCAACCACAACATTCTGATGTGTGCTGCACATGTAAAATAAAAGTGTTGATTTCGAGTGACGTGTGGCAAATCTGTCGATGTTTACGCACATGGCGCTACTGAGCAAGGTTATTTTAGTTAACTAAAACTAACAAAAAAACTAAAACTAAAATTCAAAAAACAATTTCGTTAACAAAATCAAATAAAAATGAAAATGCTTATTTTTTAAACGAATACTAACTGAAACGGCATTGTATGTTTACAAAACTAACTAAAACACACTATAATTATAGCAAAAATGTCCTTCGTTTTAATCTTTGCTAATTAATTTAATCCATGAGCCTTTGGGGATGATTTTAAATGTGATTTTAAGTAGATTTATTTTGATATTGACCAGAATAAGGACGTTTAAAAGTGTGCCATACAGAAGTGACATCATCTAGCAGCAGCCAATAGAAAAGCACCTTCAGATGAGGTCGCGCCAATGGTGTTTTTTTGTTTTTTTTACATGACGCACAATAATACACATTTAAAAAAACAAAAACAAACTTAAACTAATGTGTCGTCGGATTTCATTAATGAAATTGAAGACAAAATCAAACCACGCTTCTAGATTTGAAATTGGAAAATGACTAATTTCCTACACTTTAGCATGTGTGAGTTTACTAATGCCAAGTTTTATTTTATTTTATTTTATTTTTTTTATATTTGTTGAAAAAAAAACACAGTAGCTTCTAGAATTGAAACTGCTGATGAGTTACAGCAACTTATTTTTTTCCCAATAAAGACACATGACTTTTTAGGTGCTATTGCTAGTTGTTCAAGGTTATTCATTTGAGTAGTTGTGAAAATTTGAACGTTCTCTTTTTTTTAATTAACATTAAAAGATGACATTTATGCTCCATTCATTTACATTTGATAGTGTTCTCTTACAATTCCCAAAACTCATGTTTTTATCAATTATTTTATCAATTAAAATTGGAATGCCCAAAGCACAGGCTAAATTTACTGCAACCGCACAGTATATTCAATTGGCACTTTTAAATAGACACAACATGGTTACAGCCTTATCCAATTTAATGAGGTACGTGGTTTGTTTCCTTCTGCTGGCTTGTGAGTACCTCATGTATAGTACTTGTACATGATTAATATTGTGTGCTCCATGGTGGGTATAATTGTCATGCATCAACAACTATGAAAGGGTTTTAATGTGTCATGACTGGGGCTGAAGAGGCTGAAACGTTAATGACATCATCTACTTCCCTTTCATTTTGAGATTTTAAAAAATGCAAGGAAACCTCAAAACCGCCAATTATCTTCAGACTTGCAAAACAGCATGTCTTCACTTCACTGATCAAGGCGGAATATGAAGACGAATTGCAAATGCATCTGACAATTAACCGTAACATAATAGCGTTAATAAGTTACGACTGTTGTACAGAATCGTGAATTTTATTTTCAGTTGAATGATAATGGATATTTAATGACAAAATTCAGGGAAATGTTGGGAGTTAATCAGCGTGTGCAATTTGGTGCTGATCTACACTAGGATGATTTGAACAAGGCTTTTTGTAATGAAATGCAGGAACCACAAAAAAGGATAAAGTGGCAGAAATTATGTTGAAGAAACCTGCTTACACCAGCTTGACTGGCAGCGCATGCTATAAACTGTGATAATGGCCAACCTTATTTCAGCCGCAATTTTTTTTTTAATTATGATTCTGAGTGTGTGGGCTGTTAATAGAGGTGGGAATCTTGGGGCACCTCACGATTCGATTGCGATTACGATTCAGAGGCGACGATTCGATTATAAAACGATTATTGATTTCCCCCCAGGCAGCAGAAAAAAAACAATGTATTTTGGCGCTTTTAATGTTTCGTACATTAGTTACAAAAATAGTACAAAAGTCCTCTCAGGCCTAAATAAACTACTATTTCAGTATTAAGTTAACAGTTCAAAACAGTAAATAAAATACTCAAGTCCTCATTCTGTAACAACAGCTTTTAAGTATATTCAGTCTTCAACAGAATAAAACATAGCATTGAGCAAAAATATATTATTTTTATCCACTCAAAAGTGCACTGAGGTATAAATGAAAGACAATGTGAACTACTACTTCAATACAAATGCCTTAAAAAAAAGTGCTTTCCTGCTTTTTAAGTTGTGTAAAGATGAACATGTAAACATTAAAGTTTCTCAGAGGTACAAAAAAAAAAAAAAAACCTCAAGTGCTTTTCTGCTTTTTAACTTGTGTAAACATGAACGTGTAAACATTAATGGGATCGTTCGGCTTTTTTAACATGAATCTCAATTTGATCCTCACCTCCCGTGTGTGCGATCAGCGCTGACTTCGGCGTTGGACGAGAGGAAAATAGTCCAGCAAGCTGGCTGGGGTCTCGGAAATAAAGCGTTTTTCTTCTAAAAACTTTTTGTTTTCAAAAGCGTGATACATTTCCACCACAATACTCTTTTCTGAATAAAGTCAGACGCCATTACCGCCAGCCACTACTTTTCTGTTCGTTCGTTCGTATCACTGCGCGGCGCCCTGTAGAACGCTAACCGACGCACTGCAGCCAGCTAGCTGATACTTCCGCCTGAAGTTGTTTGCCTTTTCGGAGCAGGTCTGATCTCACGAAGAGGTGGGTTGGTCAGCTCAGCCATGCTTGTTGTTGTTTTGAATCTCGAGGCGTGAGTTGTGTATGTGTACTCTCGGTCCGTCCCAAAAAGCGTCCCGAAGACCGCGCGCGCTACTGCGTTTCAGTTCCGCGTACTTTTCGCTCGTTTCGCTTCCCTTGGCATATTTATATAATCGGAATTTGGACATTTGTGAATCGTTCTCGATTGTTGCACGGCCGAATCGTGAATAATCTAAGAATCGGAAATTTTGCACACCTCTAGCTGTTAATGTGTTTTTCTTGCATAAGACGTAGTGAACTGGTGTTTTCAAAATGACCGTTTCCAGTCTGAAAGCATCCGTGTGGGCTGTTTTTTTTCTTTTCTTTTTTTTAATTATTATTATTATTTAGCCACTTCACTGCAAACATTTATGCAATTAATGTAAAGATTCTCATAGTCAATTTGATGTGCATTAATCATCATTGTTATGACATACACAGGTAATTTAGCAATAAGCAGGTGTTTACATTTGATTATTGATTCAGGTTGATTTTTAAACCAAGCTCTTATGGCAGAAAAACAGACATGATATACCTTTTGGTACTGCTTTGCAAAGCTGCGCGTTCTTTATAGTATTGCTAACAATCTGCATAATGTACTGTAAGTGCATGGTGTGAGAGAATTTACATGATAATTTATAATATAAGTATGCATATTGATGCCAAAATATTGATATTGAGGTCAAATATTTTTTTTCAGATTTTCATAGTACACAGTTGGTTTCCTTTCAAATGACCTCAGCAATACTTCGCAGTGAATTCAAAATGATGGTTTTGCTCTGAATTGTTTTACTGTTCATAAGGGAATACCACAAGGTTCTGTATTGGATCCCTTCTTATTTGTCATTTCTGTCAATGGCTTAGGGTCTAAATAGGCGTTTTTCCACCAACGAGCCCAGGAACTTTGAGTTTTGGGTAAAGGGAGTTCTTGGTGGTAAAAGTTCCGCAGGGAATTTATGATTTGTGTTTCCACAGCATCTTGCAATTCTCGGTAACTAATTCAAATGAGTTTGATTGAGTCCAGCCGATGTAAAAAACAACACCCCCAAACTTGACCAATCAGCCATGGCCATTGCAGCCCTCCCCCTCAAAGTTCCTGCCTGGCTCAGCAAAACACTGCTGCTACGATAGTACTTGGATGCCCCCTGGGGAATTTAATTACCCGGGTAATTGTTGTTGGTGGAAAAATGCCCAAACTGAATTTTACCAAGGTAAACTGAAAAGTTCTCCAAAAGTTCCAGCGGTGGAAAAACGCCTAACGTCTCCAATTCAAATTTGCATTTCTATACTGACAACACTGTTATTTCATCAGGCTGTCAATCAGGCTGTCAAATCTCCGGAATTATATTCATAAGTGACAAAAACATGATTGGCAGAGGCACATTGTCGAACATTTGGTGCATTAATCATTGTAGAGTTGTTAGTGAAATGCACTTTAGAATTTAGGCTGGAAAAGTCTTGCAAATGGGTCAGTGATATTTTTAAAATGGGACACGAATGACAACTTGTCTTCACTTGGGAAAGTAATAAATGAAATCCACACTTTAAATATGAACTTGATCAGTACTGTAATAAGTAATAAATACAGCATATGACCACACAGGTTCACAAACAAGACTAATAAATATTTACAATGTATAGAGTTTATTCAATTCTGTGTGGAAGCATGCTATTCATTGACTTGCTAATGACGTACAATAACACAGATTACAAGCAGCAGTTCGCACGTACTCCAGTGGGCGCAGATTTGTAAAGAGACTTTGTGGGCACCTTGTATATGCCTTGCATAATAATGATAATCACCTGCTCTCGTCACAAGAGCACTGTGGCGAACCTACTTCATATAAAAGTGAAAACACAACAATCTCTCAAATAAGCAGCAACTGACGGCAGCCACAGCAGTTAAGTTGATTTATAATTATGTTACTTAGTCCGATTAATTTGGAGCCTTCTTAGCCATACCCTGGCAAAATGAAGTCATCGCTTTCATTGCTGTACATATTTACAAATGAATGCTGAAGTGCTACAATGCAAAACTGTGACAGTTAGGAATGATAAAGAGGTATTAATGTAAAAACTGACACGTCATTTTTGCCGAAAACACCTAAAAAGGTGCACCCAAAATAAACTTGAAGCTGTTCTTGAACCATTTGGGCTATCTGCGTAATTTTGGTCTGTTTTTGAAGAGAACACTTTGAATTTTTCTCCCCAGCAGTCAGAATCTGTTTAAGTGCAACTGATACTGAGTGATGGAAGTTTGAATACAAAAAAAGGACAAATTTTATGTTCGACAAATTTAAAAAAAAATCTGCCTTGAAAATGGATGTAGAACGGTGATTGGGACTTGAAAACACTACAAAGTGAAAGCCTGAAGTCTTGAAGTTTGACAATAATATTACAGAAAATTTGCCTTTTACACAGCTGTCAAGTACAGTGGACAAGGGCCAAAAACAATTTGAGGAAAGTCTCTCTTGCAAAAAAAGTGGAACTTGGACGAGGGATCAAATCCCAGTCCCACCTGCCCCGCTAACAGTCAGTCGTAAATGTAATATTGATTATTTGCCTCATTTCTTGCTTTGCAATTGATTCGCCATCAGTCCAGTGTGTACTCTGCCTCTCGCCTAATAGCTGGGATAGCCTCCAGCTCACCTGTTACCCAAGTGTATAGAAAATGGATGGGTGCATCATTTCTAGGCTACTATAGGATCACTTTAGAATAGATGACTTTTTTCTTTGCTCTTTGATGCACACAGAGGCAGGTTGCACTATGGACTGGCCGACAATCAATTACAGGGCGCATACTGTACAGACTAGGGGTGTTAAAAAAAAATCTATTCGGCAATATATCGCAATATTACATCGCGCAATTCTCGAATCGATTCAATAGGCGGCCGAATCGATTTTTAAATATCCATTTTTGATGGAAAAATATTCACTATAACGTCTTAGGGTTCACACCTTAAGCATGGACGAATGTTATGTTAATGGAACATTAACCTTAATATTTGATTTCAATGCTGTTCAAACATGAAACAGATTACAACCTGTATAAGACTGAAGTTTTAGATAAATAAATAATACATTTTTATACAAATCTTACACTGTGCAAGTTTACTGATTAGTATTTTCTAAATTTAAATGAAAAAAAATCGCAACAATCGACTCATAGATTCGTATCGGGATTAATCGGTATCGAATCGAATCGTGACACAAATCGAATCGTCGGGTACTAGGCAATTCACACCCCTAGTACAGACAAGCAATAATTCACAGCTATAGACTATTTAGTCTTCAATTAACCTTGTTGCATGTTTTTGGAATGCGGGGTTACAATTCCATTCCACCTTCATTGTACTTCATGAATCGACATTAGCCTATACTGAGAACAATTTCCACAACAAAACATCTTTATAAGGACTATAGATCCGGTAAAATATTTAGATGAGCCTGTGCGTGGTGAGTGCTGAAAACTTTTACAACGGTTTCGGATGACTGCATTCATTGAAGTGTGACTAATCCTTTCCAAATCCGCCACGGCCAATCTACTACCCACGGGGGTGTTTCGTTCGTGATGTTCGAAGTATATACATCATGTATCATTACGCCTAAGTGTGTGAGGCTGCTTTGGGGGCAATCTAATTCTGCTCGATAATGAACTCAGACTGTGAGCACAACATCCCCGGGCTGCGTGTGCTGACCTTTGATGTGCTCGTTGACGACGCTCTCCAGCTTGTCCAGCCTCTCCATTATTCTCAGGGTCTCTCCTTTGCTGTCCTCCTCCAACTTTCTGTCCGCCTCGCCTCCTGCGTCCGCAACTTTCGGACCGCTGTTCGCCACGAAGTTGGTGATCCAGCCGACGTAGATGAGACACACGATGTTGGTCATGCCGCTCAGTATCACGCATGTCGACACCAAAGTTTTAGTCCTCCTGGTGCACAGCATCGCGACATCCCTCCCTCGGTGGGCTCCAAAGATTTCCTCCTTTCCTCCTGTGTCCGAAGCGCGCAAGGCTGCCGGTGTGAGAGGCGAGAGAGGCAAAGATGAAGAGTCGTTCAGAAGTCCTCCTCTGCTTTCGCGAGTGCCGTGCCAGACATGTCTCAATTTCGTCTCGCTCGACCTAGCTTAATTTCACAGTCGAAATAACAGGAATTCCTATGATAACACTAACAAGAGTGTGCTCATCGGTGGCTGAGCAACCAGCAAGTCGAGCTGTGCAAGCCGTTGCAAAGCTGTCTGATGATCCCTCTCTAATCCTCCAGTCCAATAGAAGGGGAGGAGGCGGGCGCAGCTGGAGCACAAGGTAAAGGGAGGTGGAGGAGTGGGCAACAGGGGGATGCTCAAGTGCATCCGCGCAAACATTGCCAAAGCGCAATTGAACTTCTGATGGAAATGAGGCTCAACATTTTATGCAACAATTGTTGGTTGCTTGTGCTATGAGAAATATACGGAACCCCTAAGGTGACATGGTAGGAAAAAAACAACAACTTTGCGCTCCCTCGAAAAACATTTTGCGTTCTCTCGCAAAGTTTGCGAGGGAACGCAATCTTTTCGTTCGAACGCAAAGTTGTTTTGCGAGGGAACGCAAAGTTGTTTTTTCGCCTGCCATGTCACCTTCGCTGCGCCGTAAACACTTCCGGGTCATCTTCCATGTGAACAAAAGCGACGACGATGGAACGTTTTTAAGCATGAAACAAAACAGTGGGAAAGCTTTCCCAAAGCGACTAGGATGGAGCATGTATTTTTCCACTGCTTTGTTTACACGTCGCTTTTGTTCACATGGAAGATGACCCGGAAGTGTTTACGGCGCAGCGAAGGTGACATGGTAAGCGAAAAAAACAACTTTGCGTTCCCTCGCAAAACAACTGCGTTCCCTCGCAAAGATTGCGTAGTTTGCGAGAGAACGCAAAGTTTTTTTGCGAGGGCACGCAATCTTTGTCTTTGCGAGGGAACGCAAAGTTTTTTTTTTTCCTACCATGTCACCTTCGGGGCTCCGTAGAAATACAATTTTATGAAACGTAAAAGTCTTTTCAAGCTTTTTTTTTTTTATTTGATTTTTCAGCCAAGTACCCCCTAAACAGCGCAAATGTATTGTTGAAAAACATAAAAGACTTCAAATAGAGTGTTAGCCATTGTCTGATTTATCAAACTTGGGATCTTCTAGTTGGTCTCTCTTGAACTTTTTGGAAATAGAGAGATATAACGAAAAACGAGAAAGGATAAATTATTTGTAAATATTTGTGCACATTGAAATTATCACCACAAACTGACCTCCTTTGGGGTCATAGCAAAGATCTGTTTTCAAAAAGAAATCACTAACTTCCATCCATCCATTTTCTTGACCGCTTATTCCTCACAAGGGTCGCGGGGGCTGCTGGCGCCTATCTCAGCTGGCTCTGGGCAGTAGGCAGGGGACACCCTGGACTGGTTGCCAGCCAATCACAGGGCACACAGAGACGAACAACCATCCACACTCACACGCACACCTAGGGACAATTCGGAGCACCCAATTAACCTGCCATGCATGTCTTTGGAATGTGGGAGGAGACCGGAGTACCCGGAGAAGACCCACGCGGGCACGGGGAGAACATGCAAACTCCACCCAGGAAGGTCCGAGCCTGGACTCGAACCGGAGACCTCAGAACTGGGAAGCGGACGTGCTAACCACTCTACTACCGTGCCGCCTGAAATCACTAACTTAATTTTAAATAAAGTTTTGAAATGATTGACTGGTTTTACCAGGTGGCATATAACAGATTGGGTCGAACCATTCTGCTATCAGGAGAATCAGGTCTTTTAGGACAATGAAATTGAATAGCCTACTGAATACAACTCATTTTATGAACTTGTATTTTTCTTAAATATGTACACAATTTAATAATTATTTACAATTGTTACTCCTGCATGCTTCCCCCAATCCGTTCACCAATAAGTGAAACCTTACTTTTTCCGATTCTGATGAAATCTGGTGTGTAGGTGCATCATAGCATGGAAAGTCAAATTTCCCACTTTCAGCCTAATCAGATCAACAGTATATCAGATATTGCAATTTGATTTTTTTTTTTTTTTTCACTCAAAACAAACAAACAAAGAAAAGGCCTTGTCTGTCGAATTTCAAATGGCCTTTTCTCAGCAACCAATTGTCTTGATTCAAAACCCAAAGTTTTACTGGAAAGGGGAAATTGTGTAATCTAAATATGGCACTTGTTTTTGCATGACAGTATGTTTAATGATCTTTTGGCCTATATTTTGACCTTGAAATTCACAAGGGAGACGCTCAACCTCAATGACACAAACCCCCCCCCCAAAAAAAAATGTAGCCCTGAGTGTCAACTACAACATAATAAAAAAAAACTGGAGGGGTTTTCATTTTCATATTTGAGGAAAGTGGGATACAAGAGTAAAGATTTACACTGCATCTTTAAAACAAGAGTGCCATCTAGATGAGTCAAAAATATCACAAGTGCTACATGAAGCTTTGTTTTCCCATCACTCGTCATCATCATCACAAGGGACAAATACTGGACCATAACACAGTGAACCCATGACCCAGCCCAAAAAACACAACATTGTGCTCAGCAAAATGTTGCTTTATACTTTTACTATTTGTATTGTGAGTAGGGGTGTGCCAAAAAATCGATTCATAAAAGAATCGAGATTCTCATTTATTAATCGAATCGAATCAAATCGATATTAATATCCAAAAACTGATTTTATTTAAATTAGAAATGAAGAAGAAGGGGAAAAGGCAGTTGTAGCCCACATGCTATTTTTGTGGAAAAAAGGCACTTAGAATACAAAATGAACTAGAGCTGCGAGCAGCTATAAAGGGCCCTCGCAACCCGGGCCACGTTGGGGTACTGTCAAATAGGACAAGGACCATCTAAAATGTTTTTGACAAGCCTTGTGTGTGCAAAGTTTAATCAAAACGCAAAATATGGTGCGCAATTCCCAAAATAAATTCAAAATGGCGGACTTCCTTTTAGGTTTAGCATACGGCTACAGAATACTTTTTGTAGGTCTTAAGCTAATAGGTATGCCTCCCAGTTTTCACAAATCTAGGTCAAGTCATCTTTAGTTGTGTATCGCTTGAATCATACACAAAAAAAGACACTTTAATGTCTCTATTTGTCATTTTGTCTTGCAAAGCAGACTGGATTAGAGCATGACAATGTTGTGCATATCTGTAAATTGAAGCAGTAATCATTTGTCAATCAAATAATTTTGAATCGAAAATCGTTTGAATCGAAAATCGAAAATCGATTCTGAATCGAATCGTAGACCCAAAAATTGTAATCGAATCGAATCGTGAGACAGTCAAAGATTCCCAGCCCTAATTGTGAGTGTGTTGAGAAATATTTTGTAAGTATTTTTTACTTCATGAAACCCTGACTGTAGATGATATGATAAACAATGACTTCTCGGATATGTACACTGTTTAGTGAAAGTTTGATCTCAGTTTCTTCACCTGAGAGGTTACAAATATGTGTAGTTTCCCATGCTCTATCTTATTAGCACCTTTCAACCCTGCCCACCCCACTAAAAAGGTTTTGGCTATGTACAGAAAGAACCACATGTTTTGCTTTTAGAGCAAACTATTTCAGAGAAATGATTGTAGGCACTAAAAAGCCACAGAAAAATAACATATTGCACTGGACAATAAATATAATGGGATGAAAGCCTTGAAAGCTTCTGTTGGACTTTGTAGTAAACAACAGGAACCTTTTTACCCTGCATAGAAAGAATAGCCCAATAAGATCAGTGCTCTGCAAGCCATTTGCTTGAAAAACTTTTATTTTCAATAATAACATTTGCATAGAAAATGGCCTCCAATCCAACCTTGGGTCAGAATCAAATCCTAACTAGCTATTTTGTTTTTCCCCTCGCGTCCTTCAGCATGGAAATGGGAGTGAAAGCATCTGCCAATAATTGTAAAGGCTTTCTAAGTTTTCTTCATCTACTCTGCTTCCATCAATTTCGATAAGCAAATGTGCAGAGTTACTCGTACCAAATTGAGAGCTCAGACACTGCTCTTCAGCTGGAATGTTGCAGGCATGGTAGGTTAAAGAAAAACAAAGATTAATGGATTTTGAACAGTCATTTTGATCTTCACGTCCACACCTATACAGATATAAATGTTGTTCCGACCGATGTTTGTGGCTACGAACCGACTGGCAGATTTAGCATACATGCTGTCATTATAAATAATGCATCGGAATGCTCGGCCGAAATGAGGCCTATCTCCTCGGAACTGCTTTCAATCTTCTGCTAGTCTTTTTCAATCGCATGTTTCATTTTGGTGAGAAAGGTCTGTCATGTCTTATTCAGAAGGCAGCATCAGCGGACGGATTTAAAGAGGGTCAGATTTGATCATCCTGTAACACATGTTCTCGGTTCTAGAGGGATAATTGGATGAGCAGCTTCAGATGAGATTGCTCGGATTGGCAGTGGCTAAAACTTCAGGCTTCTTCACACAAAACTTTGATTGCTCCTTGTTAATGCTGGCTCAGAGTAGGAACACATTTCGACTCATTGGCTCATCTTGGGTCATTAAAATGACAGGGCTTCATATTAATGCTACAAAAGACAATAAAAGTATGATTAAATCGCAAACAAATTGCGTTTCATTGGTAGACAAGAAGACCAAGTTTAACATACAGTTAAAAAAGGAAAGGAAAAAAAACCCGTTTACAACTGTTATGTATTTATTCATTAGATTAGATTTGTATGCTGTGGTTGATGGTGTGATTAGTCTTAAAATGTGGGCATCGAACTATCAGCTCTTGCTAAAAGTCCATCCATCCATCCATCCATTTTCTTGACCGCTTGTTCCTCACAAGGGTCGCGGGGGGTGCTGGCGCCTATCTCAGCTGGCTCTGGGCAGTAGGCGGGGGACACCCTGAACTGGTCGCCAGCCAATCACAGGGCACACAGAGACGAACAACCATCCACACTAACAAGCACATCGAGGGACAATTTGGAGCGCCCAATCAACCTGCCATGCATGTCTTTGGAATGTGAGAGGAGACCGGAGTACCCGGAGAAGACCCACGCGGGCACGGGGAGAACATGCAAACTCCACCCAGGAAGGCCGGAGCCTGGACTCGAACCATGCCGCCCTTGCTAAAAGTCAAAGTATACAAAATATAAACCTGAATATTTCACTGTAATGGTGAACAACTATTCAATCCAGCAGTGATTGGCTGGCAACCAATTCAGGGTGTACCCCGCCTACTGCCCGAAACCAGGTGGGATAGGCTCCAGCACCCCCCACGACCCTTGTGAGGAGTAAGCAGTCAAGAAAAATGGATGGATGGATGGATGGATGGATGGATGGATGGATGGATGGATGGATGGATGGATATTAAATCCCGACATTTTCTACACATCTTATTCTGTTGAGGTTTGTAGGGTGCAGGAGCCCAGCTGACTTTGGGCACTATCACCTGAGTGGGAAGTGAACTCACATTGCCTACAGGCAATGTCAGGTAAGTGAACCACTAAAATCTCTAACTGGTTGTAAAAATGAATAAATACATACTGAATTAACTGACAAAAGTCATTTACAAACTTCTCTAAGCCTTCTTTGCTGCTGCACTTTCCATCATTTTCCAAAATGTCAAGTTTGTTACACACTTGCAGCAAAAGAAAACTTTAAGATCTTCCCGACATGTGTGGACTTTTTCCATTTCCTGGATTTTTGGAAACTGCAATTAATAATTGTTTTTGCTGTCAGCTGCAAAACAGCAGATGTTTTTCAGCCCACTCATCAAAGCAGCATGTGCCAAATAAACAAGATACACTATGGAAAAGAAAATAGTCACAGATGACAATTGAAATATTTGATGTGGGAAAGGTTAAGGGCCACATGGGATACAAGTAAAACAGTCTTGCATGAAATATGAAAACGTGTATTTGCCTTGGCATTGACAAATGTATTGGCAGGTGGCTGACATTATGTTCCAAAACATTATGCTTTGTGAAGAAAATGCAGTATGTGATTAATATTACGAAGTGGTATCTTGAAATTCTCAAACCAAAAGTAGAAGAGTTCAAAATGTTGATGAAAAAAAAAATGTTTTGTGGTTGTCATGACTCGAGTCATGCAGGAGGAAATCTTTGGGTCTTGTCTCATTTCTGGGGTCACGCATGGGGTTGAGTTTGAGTTCATGACCTGTTAATCTAGTTTCAACTGGTTTTAGGCTGTGTGATGTTATATGATGTTTGGAACTCTCTGTAAGAACTATGTTATGTCAGGAATCTTTAATTGCATTACTGAAGAATCTTTTATGCTATACGATGTTTGTTGATGTCAGGAACTATCAGTAATTACTGGGTTAATAGCCAATCAGAGAATTCCATGTCAGTACTGGTACTCACATGTCTAGCCACAACCAATGAGATTGATTGACTCTCTATATAAGAAGTGAGTGTGTGTGGTCTCCGGATTATTACTTTCTGTTCTCTGTGCTTCTCCGCAGCTCAAGGGGGCTTGGCGTCTCTTGATTCTCAATGCATTCTCGTTGTTTTTCGTTTAGTCAAGTTATGTTAATAAATAGTTAAAACCTTATTTGTGTCTGCGTTTTGGGATCCAACCCTTCAGCACACAACAGTGGCGATCATGATCTGTTATTATTGATTTGATTTGGTTAGATTTTAGAGTAATTTATACCTTCTTATTTTATTGTTGTTGTTTTGAGTCCCCAAGTTCTTTTGGAAATGACATACATTTGATTTCTGAGTTCCTCCTGCTTTTCTACATGTGGTTTTCTGCTAAACCTAACAGTGACGTGATCATGAAACAAGTCTTCAGCACACTGCCATCTCATTCAGAGTATAAAAATGATTACCGTATTTTCGGCACTATAAGGCGCACCGCATTATAAGGCGCACCTTCAATGAATGACATATTTTAAAACTTTTTCCATATATAAGGCGCTACAGTAGAGGCTGAGGTTACGTTATGCATCCATTAGATGGTGCTGCGCTAAAGGGAACGTCAACAAAACAGTCAGATAGCTCAGTCAAACTGTATTAATAGATTACACACCAGCTTTCTGACAACTGCATTCACTCCCAAAATGAATAAACAGCCGTTTTTTTATTTTCTCTGAGGTAAAGTATTAGTATTAGCCAGTGATCCAAGATGGCGGGATCTTCTGTCGATCATGCAGGGTCACCGATAACGTATTGACAGCGAGACCTGTTGCGGCTCAACATTAATTCATATATAAGGCGCACTGGATTATAAGACGCATGGTCAGCTTTTGAAAAAATTGAAGGCTTTTATGTGCGCCTTATAGTGCGGAAAATACGGTAACTGTCAAAATTTTGCCTTTCACTTGTTTCTCTTTGGCCGTAAGACAAACATAAGAATCTGAGAAAAAAAGATGTTACATTGAAGTGAGGGGACTACACAAAATGGAAAAGAAGCCCAAAGACCTTGCGTGAGTGACTGTTTTAGTTTCATGCATGTTGGAGGTGATTACGTTTTGCACATAATCAGTAAATCAATTAAGGACCTAGGAAGCAGCCAGGGAACACTTCCAAAATCCCCTCGTCATTTCAGTACTTCTCAGTTTGATAATACAGGGTAACATATCCGAGTTGTTCAGATATTGCCAAGCTGATTCTATAGGTCCAGGCCTGAATGCAAGAAGGGTTTAATTAAGCCCTCTGGGTTGTTTACTCTTACAGACAGAAAGAGAGCAGTGGCCCCTGTGCTACAAATTCATAATGCAATCCACTCAGCAGAAAGGTCAAGGTTGAGCAAATATTTACAGTATGTGAGTGTTTGTGCATGTTTGTATGCGTAAATATGCAGGAAAAAGTCAATAGACAAACATAGTTTGTTACAATTAATACCACAAAAGACACAAGTGGTAAGAGGGCATCACTTATGTGAAACTTTTATCGACAGCATATGGTTGCACCCAGAGCACTTTTATATTCATCCACTCACACCCCAATGGGTGGCTGCTGCCATGCAAAAGTACTGGCAGGCCCACTAGAAGCAAATCAGTGTTCCGTGTCTTGCCCAAGGGCACTTCAACTGCGGACAGCTGGAGCCATCGTGCACAGCAAAGCTGTCCGTGTTGGATTTCCAATGTTCGATGAAAGTGAAAAATCTTTAAACGTTTTTTCAATGAGGTAGGCAAATTCTCTTGTATACAGTAAAAAATACTTTCAGTAAATTTACTCTGAATATTTTACCCTCTTCCAAGTGTAAATTTTACTCTCTTTAGAGTAAAATTTACTCTGCAGAATGTACTGCGTACCTTACAAGGTCCTGGCCAAGCTCCAATAATCCAGACCTCTGCTGCCAGCCTGCTCAAAACCCGAGGAGCACACCACCCTCCTCCGTAAGCACCTTCACGGGCCCCCATTAAAAGTTAGTTTTCAAACTTATCATTTCCAACAAATCCCTCCATACCTTAGCCCTACCATGCATCACTGACCTCCGCCTCCCTAAAACCCTTCTGGGAAACTGTTATCTGACACTGACCTCCTAAACACCAAACTAAGGACATTTTTGTGACCAAGCATCAAAGCACCCTTCCCTCGGAAACTCAAAGTTTCAGTTTAGTATGCGTTTTTGTAACCGCTTGAAAACCTTATATAAATCTTATCAAGGAACCTTAGTTATAAGTAATGAAGTTATTTAATTATGCTTATAATTTGCTGCCAACTTGTTATGGGAATTCAATCAGTGTTAACTCACTTGCTCACAAAACATAAATATATTCTGTTATAAATGTTTTAAGTGTCCCAAAGACATGTTTATACGTGTGTGTTTTTTTATGCTAGAGCATACAGAAGGCTTTGAAACAGCCTCTCAACTGCAGAGGATGGGTGAAGCAATGGTAGTAACTACAAAAACGGCCAGCAGGTGGCAGCAGGGTGTAAGAGATCAACCAGGGCCATGTTGAAAACAAGCTGTTTCCCCATAATTCTAAACAGATTTGTGAATAATGATGAAACTTAGTTATATTCTAATGCTAATTGCTGCAAAATGGAAACAGATAGAAAAATACATTTTACCCCCCTTCTTTTGGTAGGTTCCTTTTTTTTTTTTATAGCAATAGAACACAATGTTTTGTAACAGCCAGGAACGAAGATGTCATGGGTCACATGCGCCGGAGTCGTGCCAGAGTTCATGACCTGTTATGTTTCTGTTTAGGTACTGATGTAACAAGTGTCTGTTGACAAAACGTGATGTTCGTGATGTCAACCTTTAATCCTTTAGGTGATGTCGGGACCTGAGGTCGTTCTTTAGTCCTTTACGATTCACTGTCTGTGGGTGCAGTCTGAGAATTGTGTGTGGTTTGCCAGATTATTGTCCAACTGTCCTGTGTACTGCGTCTCTGGGTTTCTGCCTCTCGATGTGAATAAATAGATAAAATCTTATTGGTGTCTGCATTCTGGGATCCAACCCTTCAGCACACAACAGAAGGGGGTTGCTTCAGTGAAAATGGCTGCGAGTGAATGAGTCAAGTGAGAAGCAGAAATTTTATTTTTATTTTTTCATTGATTTGAATTCAGAAGTCTAACAACAATTTAAATTGTAGAAGAAAATGCAATTGAATGGGAAAATAATCACAAGAGAGCTTGAAAGGTATAGTGGAAAAACACAGAAAGAAAAACTGTATATTTGTTTCATTAGTACAGTAATAAAATGAAATGAATAGTGGGGAAATTATGTCATGTATGTAAGACAGAAAAGAGGTAGAACATCTCTTTGTGTATGTGAACTGTATTACATAAAAATGTGACTCACCTCCAGCTCTGTTTGAAGCACTGGCATCACACTGAAACTCAGTATTCAGAGGCATTCAATGAATTTAACATGCAAGCTTTTGGACTCAAGTACCACACAAACCCAAATCTTTTGCATTGAGTGGCAGGCATGCAAACCACATGCTCCACTATGCATATTGTGACCCAGTCATCTATTTTCTACATTCCCCGTCCTCATTCGGACTGTACATAAACAGGAGCCTCGATGCTGGAAACCTCTTATTGAAAATCTGGAGCTGGAGGGAAGTAGAGTGGTTTAATATACAGTACATGAATAAGGCAATGCAATTCCTCTTCTATATTCTCCCTAACCCACATGAAACTGTCTACCGTATTTTTCGGATTATAAATCGCAGTATTTCTCATAGTTTGGCCGGCGGTGCGACTTATACTCTGGTGCGACTTATGTGTGAAATCATTAACACATTATTTCATTTCACGTTATTTTCACACTAAACCGCAAGAGGGCGCTCTAGGCCTGTGTTGATAAGTTCAACATTGCCGGTAGAAGAGGAAGCGGCGCATCGTGTACCTCCCGAGTTGGGGGAGTTGTTTAAAAGTGACACAGAGGATGAAGATTTCATTGGATTTAGGGATTTGGAGTGAAACTGAAAGTTTGGTAAACTTATTAGCATGTTCTTTATGCTAGAGTTATATGAATAACTTGTCGAGATGGGAACTTAATTCACCCACGGATCGTTGGGACGAAGGGAGAGTTCCGGGTGGGAAGGTTTTGTTATTTTAAGGGGAGTTAGCCTGTTAGCTTCTAGCTGAGTGGGGAGTTGCTGTTAAGACGTCAGAAGCTGATGTCAATAAAACGCCAGCCTTTGGCTCCGTGCTTCAGCATTTCCGCCTCCGACTCCCGTCACTGCTCGCTACAAACTCTTAATATGTTACGTCGTTGCTGACATTACCAGGCATGAGAGTCATGTAACGTTAGTATACCGTACACTTATTCAGCCTGTTGTTCTCTATTTTATTTTTATTTTAAATTGCCTTTCAAGATGACATGTATGTTTTTGGTTATTTTATCAAATAAATTTCCCCCCAAAATGCGACTTATACTCCAGTGCGACTTATATATGTTTTTTCCTTCTTAATTATGCAATTTTTGGCTGGTGCGATTTATAATCCGAAAAATATGATACTTTGATTGAGTGGAATCGTCTCAACTTGCTAAGAAACCACACAAACATCTGAAGAGGCTCGCATGGCCACTTACAGGACATGTGGCTTAACATTCTTCGAACCCGGATATAAAAGACAAAAGTAGTCTCCTAGAGCCCAGCACGGAGTTTGCCATTATACCTGTCACGCCAGGAGGATGTGCATAAAATGATGGAAGAGAGCAGGAAAAATATGGATTTCTCTGCAGCAGTATATGTCACTCTTCACACTTTTCATCTGAATAGACACTGCTTGCTTACCTATTGCTGCCTTCTTTCTATTCATCCTTCTTTCTGTTTGAATGTGCCAACGGTTGGTCAAATGCAATTTGTTGGCCGGATGGTATTCATAACAGCCTTTTACTTTTTGTGACATATAGGTCCCGTTTAGAATTGCTGTCAGCTTTACTTTTCCAGAGAAGTTAAATGGAGGACGATAAGGGAGATAAGTGGGTGATTGGGTTAACTAAGATCTTTATTCCGTGAAATAGTCAGCCCGGTGAAGGAGAGTGCCATGGGGATATCAATCAACAGGGGTGTTGGACACAGACATTGTAGGATATTTTCTAATCCTCTACTTCCACACTTGAAGATTTTGTGGAATGCGCTTTTCTGTTAACTATGACCGTGCCCAAGTGCACAAAAGACACATGTTTGATGTGGAAGAAATTGACTGGTCATGTGAGAATATACTGTATACTCCACTCCAAACATATCACAACACTGAGGCCTGCTACAGGCTGAAAACAGAATCTGAAATTATGCATATGAGACCAAGATAAGAGGTCAACATTCAGCTTTCATTCCAGGTATTCACACCTGGATCAGATACGCAACACAGAATATAGAAATTTTTGATTGAACCCATCCAGTCTTCAAGTAATTGAACATGTGGTTAACATTTTTTTTCTCTTTGAACATGTGGGCCTATGTCTTCTTATTCAAGGCTATTTTAGTAAACTAAATCTAATGAAAAAAAAACAACTAAATTTCAAAAACAATTTCGTTCACAGAATAAAATAAGGAAAATGCTTTTTAAAAAACGAAAACTAACTGAAACTACATTTTGTTTACAAAACTAACTATTATTATTAATTCAATCTCCAGTGTAATAACCTTATTTATTGATTGATTGCATTTTTATTTTATTACCTGTTCTTATTGCTGCTGGAAATGTACATTTCCCAGAGGGAGCCAAAGTCTAAGTCTAAGAATAAGTCCAAGTCTAAGTCTATCATGTGTCACGGTGGGGGTGTGATGGACGGACCCAGAGGCGGAACAAACAGGCAGGGAGAAGAGGAATGACAGCAACTAGAATGACTTTATTGACTGTGGTGGGAAAGGACTGGACGAGACTGACGTGGAGAAGGCTGGGCTGGACGTGTACCCAGATCATGGCGAGGACTCGGCGTTGCGTGATGCAGAGACTTGGCGAGAGGCAGAGACTTGGCGTGAGGCAGAGACTTGGCGTGAGGCAGAGACTTGGCGTGAGGCAGAGACTTGGCGTGAGGCAGAAGACTTGGCGTGAGGCAGAAGACTTGGCGTGAGGCAGAAGACTTGGCGTGAGGCAGAAGACTTGGCGTGAGGCAGAAGACTTGGCGTGAGGCAGAAGACTTGGCGTGATGCAGAAGACTTGGCGTGATGCAGAAGACTTGGCGTGATGCAGAAGACTTGGCGTGATGCAGAAGACTTGGCGTGATGCAGAAGACTTGGCGTGATGCAGAAGACTTGGCGTGATGCAGAAGACTTGGCGTGATGCAGAAGACTTGGCGTGATGCAGAAGACTTTGAAGACTTGGTATAGAAGATTGGCAAACTTAGCATCGAAGACTCCACTGTGACAAAGCATGCAGACAACAGCAAAACATTCAGCAAACAATGCTCCCACACCCGCGTGAGACAAACACCACTCCCTTATACCAACACTAATGACAATAACCGGACACACCTGGGAGACACAGCAGGGAGGGGGAACCAATCAGCACTACACATCAGGAAGGGAAGACACAAGCAGGTGGACAAGGTTAACATAACGAGACTGGGGAAGAAGACCGGAACACCAACAACCAACACTCACCAAAATAAAACAAAAACCCAACCCAAAAAACCGAAACATGACAGTACCCCTCCACCAAGGGACGGCTCCCAGACGTCCCAAACACAACACAAGCCAAAAAAGGGGAGGGCGGGGACGGGAACGGGAGCAAAACACAGCCCTCAACCAGGGTAGGAATAGGAGGACACAAGGGGGCGAAAAACGGCCTCACACAATGCCATAAACTCCGCATCCGGGGGTGGCCCAGGAGGAGGCAAAATCATCGGCCCAGAGGGCTGAAACTGGGGTGGCTCCGCCAAGGGCCGGTCCCCGTGGTGGGCCCGTCTTCTGCGCCGCCTGGCGCTAGGTCCCGGATCGGCCACCATGACCGCACTGCTTGGGGCGGACACCAGGCCCGGAGACTTTGACCTGGGGCAGAGACGAGGAAGCTGGGGATTTGACCTGGGGCAGAGACGAGGAAGCTGGGGATTTGACCTGGGGCAGAGATGAGGAAACTTGAGACTTTGGCTGGGGCTGTGACGAGGAAGCTGGGGATTTGACCTGGGGCAGAGACGAGGAAACTTGAGACTTTGGCTGGGGCTGTGACGAGGAAACTTGAGACTTGACTTGGGGCAGAGATGAGGAAGCGGGAGAAGGCGGCAACTCTGCCGTGACGAGGGGACCTGAGATGCCAATTGGCCGCGACGAGGGGACCTGAGACGCCAGGGGCTTAGGCTGCACAGGCGCTGCGGCCAGGGGCTGCGGAGGCAGCGGCACAGGCGTTGCGGCCAGGGGCTGCGGAGGCAGCGGCACAGGCGTTGCGGCCAGGGGCTGCGGAGGCAGCGGCGCAGGCGTTGCGGCCAGGGGCTGCGGAGGCAGCGGCGCAGGCGAAGCGGCCAGGGGCTGCGGAGGCAGCGGCGCAGGCGAAGCGGCCAGGGGCTGCGGCGGCAGCGGCGCAGGCGAAGCGGCCAGGGGCTGCGGCGGCAGCGGCGCAGGCGAAGCGGCCAGGGGCTGCGGCGGCAGCGGCGCAGGCGAAGCGGCCAGGGGCTGCGGCGGCAGCGGCGCAGGCGTTGCATCCGGGACCGGCAGCGACGAAGTGGCCAGGGGCTGAAGCGGCAGCAGCGGCACAGGCAAAGAGGCCAGGGGCTGAAGCGGCACAGGCATGGCATTCATGGGCTGCCGAGGTGCCAGGACGAGGGCCTGGAGCCGGCGGGGCGCCGGAACGGGGTCCTGAGGCCGGCAGGGCGCCGGAACGGGGTCCTGAGGCCGGCAGGGCGCCGGAACGGGGTCCTGAGGCCGGCGGGGAGCCGGAACGGGGTCCTGAGGCCGGCGCGGAGCCGGAACGGGGTCCTGAGGCCGGCGCGGAGCCGGAACGGGGTCCTGAGACGGCGCGGAGCCGGAACGGGGTCCTGAGGCCGGCGCGGAGCCGGAACGGGGTCCTGAGGCCGGCGCGGAGCCGGAACGGGGTCCTGAATCCGGCGCGGAGCCGGAACGGGGTCCTGAATCCGGCGCGGAGCCGGAACGGGGTCCTGAATCCGGCGCGGAGCCGGAACGGGGTCCTGAATCCGGCGCGGAGCCGGAACGGGGACTTGGAACCTCCGCTGGGTCCGGGTTGGTGGGAGCATTCTGTCACGGTGGGGGTGTGATGGACGGACCCAGAGGCGGAACAAACAGGCAGGGAGAAGAGGAATGACAGCAACTAGAATGACTTTATTGACTGTGGTGGGAAAGGACTGGACGAGACTGACGTGGAGAAGGCTGGGCTGGACGTGTACCCAGATCATGGCGAGGACTCGGCGTTGCGTGATGCAGAGACTTGGCGAGAGGCAGAGACTTGGCGTGAGGCAGAGACTTGGCGTGATGCAGAAGACTTGGCGTGATGCAGAAGACTTGGCGTGATGCAGAAGACTTGGCGTGATGCAGAAGACTTGGCGTGATGCAGAAGACTTGGCGTGATGCAGAAGACTTGGCGTGATGCAGAAGACTTGGCGTGATGCAGAAGACTTGGCGTGATGCAGAAGACTTGGCGTGATGCAGAAGACTTGGCGTGATGCAGAAGACTTGGCGTGATGCAGAAGACTTTGAAGACTTGGTATAGAAGATTGGCAAACTTAGCATCGAAGACTCCACTGTGACAAAGCATGCAGACAACAGCAAAACATTCAGCAAACAATGCTCCCACACCCGCGTGAGACAAACACCACTCCCTTATACCAACACTAATGACAATAACCGGACACACCTGGGAGACACAGCAGGGAGGGGGAACCAATCAGCACTACACATCAGGAAGGGAAGACACAAGCAGGTGGACAAGGTTAACATAACGAGACTGGGGAAGAAGACCGGAACACCAACAACCAACACTCACCAAAATAAAACAAAAACCCAACCCAAAAAACCGAAACATGACAGTACCCCTCCACCAAGGGACGGCTCCCAGACGTCCCAAACACAACACAAGCCAAAAAAGGGGAGGGCGGGGACGGGAACGGGAGCAAAACACAGCCCTCAACCAGGGTAGGAATAGGAGGACACAAGGGGGCGAAAAACGGCCTCACACAATGCCATAAACTCCGCATCCGGGGGTGGCCCAGGAGGAGGCAAAATCATCGGCCCAGAGGGCTGAAACTGGGGTGGCTCCGCCAAGGGCCGGTCCCCGTGGTGGGCCCGTCTTCTGCGCCGCCTGGCGCTAGGTCCCGGATCGGCCACCATGACCGCACTGCTTGGGGCGGACACCAGGCCCGGAGACTTTGACCTGGGGCAGAGACGAGGAAGCTGGGGATTTGACCTGGGGCAGAGACGAGGAAGCTGGGGATTTGACCTGGGGCAGAGATGAGGAAACTTGAGACTTTGGCTGGGGCTGTGACGAGGAAGCTGGGGATTTGACCTGGGGCAGAGACGAGGAAACTTGAGACTTTGGCTGGGGCTGTGACGAGGAAACTTGAGACTTGACTTGGGGCAGAGATGAGGAAGCGGGAGAAGGCGGCAACTCTGCCGTGACGAGGGGACCTGAGATGCCAATTGGCCGCGACGAGGGGACCTGAGACGCCAGGGGCTTAGGCTGCACAGGCGCTGCGGCCAGGGGCTGCGGAGGCAGCGGCACAGGCGTTGCGGCCAGGGGCTGCGGAGGCAGCGGCACAGGCGTTGCGGCCAGGGGCTGCGGAGGCAGCGGCACAGGCGTTGCGGCCAGGGGCTGCGGAGGCAGCGGCGCAGGCGAAGCGGCCAGGGGCTGCGGCGGCAGCGGCGCAGGCGAAGCGGCCAGGGGCTGCGGCGGCAGCGGCGCAGGCGAAGCGGCCAGGGGCTGCGGCGGCAGCGGCGCAGGCGAAGCGGCCAGGGGCTGCGGCGGCAGCGGCGCAGGCGAAGCGGCCAGGGGCTGCGGCGGCAGCGGCGCAGGCGAAGCGGCCAGGGGCTGCGGCGGCAGCGGCGCAGGCGAAGCGGCCAGGGGCTGCGGCGGCAGCGGCGCAGGCGAAGCGGCCAGGGGCTGCGGCGGCAGCGGCGCAGGCGTTGCATCCGGGACCGGCAGCGACGAAGTGGCCAGGGGCTGAAGCGGCAGCAGCGGCACAGGCAAAGAGGCCAGGGGCTGAAGCGGCACAGGCATGGCATTCATGGGCTGCCGAGGTGCCAGGACGAGGGCCTGGAGCCGGCGGGGCGCCGGAACGGGGTCCTGAGGCCGGCAGGGCGCCGGAACGGGGTCCTGAGGCCGGCAGGGCGCCGGAACGGGGTCCTGAGGCCGGCGGGGAGCCGGAACGGGGTCCTGAGGCCGGCGCGGAGCCGGAACGGGGTCCTGAGGCCGGCGCGGAGCCGGAACGGGGTCCTGAGACGGCGCGGAGCCGGAACGGGGTCCTGAGACGGCGCGGAGCCGGAACGGGGTCCTGAGGCCGGCGCGGAGCCGGAACGGGGTCCTGAGGCCGGCGCGGAGCCGGAACGGGGTCCTGAATCCGGCGCGGAGCCGGAACGGGGTCCTGAATCCGGCGCGGAGCCGGAACGGGGTCCTGAATCCGGCGCGGAGCCGGAACGGGGACTTGGAACCTCCGCTGGGTCCGGGTTGGTGGGAGCATTCTGTCACGGTGGGGGTGTGATGGACGGACCCAGAGGCGGAACAAACAGGCAGGGAGAAGAGGAATGACAGCAACTAGAATGACTTTATTGACTGTGGTGGGAAAGGACTGGACGAGACTGACGTGGAGAAGGCTGGGCTGGACGTGTACCCAGATCATGGCGAGGACTCGGCGTTGCGTGATGCAGAGACTTGGCGAGAGGCAGAGACTTGGCGTGAGGCAGAGACTTGGCGTGAGGCAGAGACTTGGCGTGAGGCAGAGACTTGGCGTGAGGCAGAGACTTGGCGTGAGGCAGAGACTTGGCGTGAGGCAGAGACTTGGCGTGAGGCAGAGACTTGGCGTGAGGCAGAAGACTTGGCGTGAGGCAGAAGACTTGGCGTGATGCAGAAGACTTGGCGTGATGCAGAAGACTTGGCGTGATGCAGAAGACTTGGCGTGATGCAGAAGACTTGGCGTGATGCAGAAGACTTGGCGTGATGCAGAAGACTTGGCGTGATGCAGAAGACTTGGCGTGATGCAGAAGACTTGGCGTGATGCAGAAGACTTGGCGTGATGCAGAAGACTTGGCGTGATGCAGAAGACTTGGCGTGATGCAGAAGACTTGGCGTGATGCAGAAGACTTGGCGTGATGCAGAAGACTTTGAAGACTTGGTATAGAAGATTGGCAAACTTAGCATCGAAGACTCCACTGTGACAAAGCATGCAGACAACAGCAAAACATTCAGCAAACAATGCTCCCACACCCGCGTGAGACAAACACCACTCCCTTATACCAACACTAATGACAATAACCGGACACACCTGGGAGACACAGCAGGGAGGGGGAACCAATCAGCACTACACATCAGGAAGGGAAGACACAAGCAGGTGGACAAGGTTAACATAACGAGACTGGGGAAGAAGACCGGAACACCAACAACCAACACTCACCAAAATAAAACAAAAACCCAACCCAAAAAACCGAAACATGACATCATGGTAGCAAAAATGTCCTTTGTTTTAGTCTTTGGTAATTAATTGAATGCATGAGCCTTTGGGGATGATTTTAAGTAGATTTATTTTGATATTAAACCGGGAATAAGGACGTTTGAAAGCGTGTCACATAGAAGTGAGGTCATCTAGCAGCGGCCAATAAAAAAAGCACCTTTATATGACATTGCTCCCATGGTGTTTTTTAAATATTGTGCACAACCAATACACATTAAAAAAAAAAAAAAAAAAAAAAAAAAAAAAAAAACTAATACTGAAACTAACTAAAACTAAACTAAATCTAAGCATTTATTAAATAACAAACTAATTAAAAAAATAAATAAATAAATAACAGAACTGCCCTAAAAAGTAATTAAAACTAACTATGTTTAAAAAACGAAATCAAAACTAACTAAAATGAAAAATTCCAAAACTATAATAACCCTGGTCTTATTACATTGATTCAAACAAATAATACTGAATGTCAACCTAATAAAATATTTGAGTATTTCTTGTGAACACTGTTAAGAGGAATAGAAGCAATCATGAAGCTCTAAGGAGATGGAAAATTAATCACAGGAGTTGCATCACATGACCAGTGGTCATAGCCAGTACAAACATGAGAGTGCTTGAAGGACCCTATAACAACTGTTAGTGACATCACCACAAAAAAACGAAGGCTACACTAGAATATGCAAACAACTCATTAGCAATACGAATAGGAAGGCCAGGTTGGAATTTACTGAAAAGTACAGAGACAAGCTTTGAAAAAGAATCTGGGACAAAGTTTTATGTAGTAGTAGACAAGATACAGGATAAGCACATTTAGAATAATTAAAGATAAAGTTTCATAATAATTAAAAAAAACAAACAAAAAAAAACATAAGGAGACAGTTCAAATACAACCGGATGGTTGCTTTCTAAGAAGCGTCTGCCTGGTTCTCCTCAGGCAAGATCATATATACACACAAAAACAAACAGTTATCAGTATCTGTGAAAGGGTGCAGGTGCAATACCAGCAAACATTGGTAGGAGTTCAGATGAGGTGGCTCGCAGCTAGCCAGTGATAATCTCAAGGGTCTTGTTGAGGGGGATGACACACTCACCTGTGCGTGCACTGCGGCACAATGTGAATCTTGCAGGACTTCAAACTAGGGCAAGAGCACCATTTAATGTTTTATTTTTGCTTAAAGCACAAAGACAAATAGTGTGCTGCTCATCAGAGGCTCAAATCAGAAAATCTTAATTTTCTACTTTGTGTGCAATAAACTTGCTGGAAAATATTTTGTCCTTCGTGATTGTTTTTTTCCACTGTTGCCGTTAGACATTTAAATCTTTGATGTTGTGTCATTCTGTTTTATCTGGGGGGAAAAAAATACCCCAAAAGGCTTTAGTGCCATTTACAGCAATTTCATTCATTCTTTTGGTCATGCACAAACATGTTTACAAAATGTTGACTAGAGAACATATTTTATGTAAAGTGGAATGTCACCAGAGAGAACATACAACCACGCCAGACCCATCGGGGATGTCACATAACATCTCCAAGGGAGTATTTGAAATGTTTGCTGCCAAGCCCCCACAAACTGACCGCTGCGTCATTTGCATGGCTGCATGTAGTGTAATGAATCTCATTGGAATGTGTCACAACAGATTGAGCTCAGTGTTCACTGACTTTGCATTCCGTTCTCTTGCAGAGGAAGTGTCTCAAACGAACGCTAACATCCTTCTTCATCTGCAGATGTTATGCTAGTTGCTACAAAAAACACAGAATTGCCAGCACATGCACTGAAAATTAGCGTTTTACAATGCTAACTATTTACATTAAAAGGTTGTTTCATGATACATAAAATCAATTTAAAGTTGTTTTAATCAAGATGCTACATTTTTCAAGTGCAGTGTATCTAGTGTATAACCTTCAGTTGCACGATGGTGTCTTAAAGGTCGAGTTACAGGGCCTCCGTTTGAAGTAAAATCGATTAAAAACGTGACTAAAATTGGAAGTACAGTATATCAAACAATGACACATACATTCATGAAGGAGCAGGAGATTACCGGTATTTCGCTGTTCTATTCTCATCACAAATTCACAGTATGCCAGAAGTAACTTAAACACATACTTGTGAATAAGTCAACAGTTGGTGCAGTGATAAACATGAATAATAATGTGCATAGAAAAACATCATCTTTATCAATCTTAGACACACAGAAAATGTCATGTCAGTTAACGTTACTTCTATGATTTAAGTGTCTGGTTAGTAGATAGGGGAGACCGGAGCTAGTTGTATCACGGCTAAGTTGTCACATTGCAACGTTCTTCTCCACCAGAGGGTGCAACGAAAAAGTGGAATACTTGTTTTCTCCGTATAAATGGTCAGGGGTTGTGTACTGTCTGAGAAAAGAATTGCACATTGTGAGCTGACAGTTATGTTTTGCACAACCCAAAGTAAAAATTTTCAACTTCATATTTTTTTAAATAGGCATCATACATAGAAATTCTAGCAGCAAATCATGTGGACTCGTTAGAGGAGAGATTCAGGCATCTTGTCATGCCTCCGTCACTGCTCTGTTTTAAGCTAACTTTAAACTAGAGAGAGTATTAGCCAACGTGGTAGTTTTGGGCAACTTGTCTCAGTCATTTTGGGGTTTGTTGTCACATATGTAAAAAACGGGCCAATGAAAAAAGCACCTCTGACAACTCTATTTACTTATGCCAGAATTGTTCTTCCAATGATGAGTCTGAAGAGTGAAGAAATTAGTTTGCTAGGTTTTGTTTCATTGTTTAAAAATTGATTTCCCAGTTGTTGGAAGTACAGTATGCCCACATGTCTTCACTGGTTTAAGTTTCATTCCATCCATTACTTAATTTTTTTTAATTAAATTTAATCACAAATTTCCAGTATAAGGGAAGCAAATCAGGCATTTGAGGCTGAGAGCTATGCCATATGCTATATGCCAGCAGTTACTAAGGATTTTATTGCATTTGATAATATTTTATGTTAAAGTTTGCTCATTGACTATGGTAAATTTTTAGGATCAATGATAAACTATTTCTCTGGCTGGAAAAGCAAACAAACTAATTAAAAAAAAAAAAACAGGAGAAGAAGAATACATTTGTCCTTGTTTTATTAGTTGCAAAATCCAATGTGACATCTTGTAGTGTGACAACATACCCATTGGTGGGGCAACATGTCACATATTCACTCCCTCTATTTGATGGCTTATAACTGCACTGACACAAACTACGAAAATGACATGAATACGAAAAATATACCCAAGACTTTGGTTTTTCATCTGGTATACGTTTAATTTATATATGATGTATTGATTCCAAGAAAAAAGTATAAAATAAAGTGATACAACTAGCTCCGGTTTCCATATTTAGCTTGCCAATTACATAACCTTACAAAAAGTGAAAATTTTAGCAACAACAACAATTGAGTTTTTTCATATGCATCCAAAGATGTTGAATGAATGCTTTGAACCAGCCAGTCAGATTGATTTTGGGATATTAAAAGTAAAAAAGGATCAACTGCCTCTTTACCATAGTGAAATCAAATAATGACAACAAATAAATATAGCTATCAGCTATCAACAAATTGTGAGGAAAATCCAGGTTTGCTCAATGTTTCCATATTGCTGTTTATACATTCATTAAATTAAATGTGAGTACAATAGAAGTGTCATTTGTGCTTGTTCAACAGAATTTACATTGAATGAGCTAAACTGAGTTAAATCAATCTGATTACATGTACGTTACATTACCCTTGCTAAGTATAACATTGAAGATCATGGCAGGTCATAATGTATCTTTTATTAGGCTTCACTCAAAATACCCAGGCTTGGATTGGTGACTACAGAATCTCCCCCCAAAGTAACCCTGAACTGAGGTCAGCGCAAGACGACGCGAGAGGTAAAACCACAGCAGCATTTCAAATGATATACTTTGATGGATGAGACAACTGGCCTAAGGTCATCAATAATGTCAAGTCTGGTGACTCACTCTTTTTTTGTATCTCTTAAATGTTTGGTAACATACACAATAAATATATGGATATTTACCTCAAATAACCCATAAATTATGACATATGAAGTATGCTAATTAGCTGTCATATGCGCCACTTGACAATTCAAAAGCAGAATGTGCAATGTATTCTGACAGCTGTAGCTGAGCCAATGTGTAAAACTAATGGCAGACAAACATGTTTTGGAGAGATCACAAAGAAATACGACTTGGTAGAAGGTATCAGCATCTAAATCATTAATATATTATTTTGTGGATAACAACATGACTGGCAAGTACTTCTCTTCTCCTTGAGGCAGGAAAATGTGTTGAAACCTGTAATGTGCCATAATGAAATTGTCAGGGATTTCTTTTGTTACCTTTATGTGCACTGAAGATCAGGGCTGATAATGGAAAATAGAAACTTGGAAATCAAAGGTCATGTAGTAGTTTAAAAAATAGTAGTATTGTACTTTTAGTATTACATTACAAAGAAGCAATTGAAATAGCAAATACTGCCATTGTCTAATGTTTAACTTGATTTGATTTTGAACTAAAATACTTTTTGGAATTAAAAACAAATAAACAATGAACTGAAATCCAGTAATTGGTGTATGCGTGATGATATTCATTAGCACAGCCGTCAAACACATAAAGACTACTGAAAAGATCATCAGCGCCATCTGCAGGCAGGTTGAAAACAGCCTATAAGGAGCGACTTACGGTAAAATGTATGAGTAATATTTTGCACATCATAGAAATCAGAATTTACGTTTTAAAAAAGCAAAACAATAAACAATAAGTATTATATAGTTCAGTATATTAAAATTGCTTGTCTTATCAACAATTAGTTTGCACATTACAGAGTGATGTGGACAAACTTATCATTATTACCTATTCAAATATTGAAATGTAGCTACAGATTTCTTCAGTTCCTGCCATTGTGGTTTATCTTGTCTCTGTCAGTTTTTATGTTTTCATTTTTTCTGATCTTTCATCAGTTAAAGGTCATTGTCGTGTTGTTCCGATCAAATTGTTTGTTCAGTTTCAATAAATTATTTGTAAAGAAACTTGTGACTGGTTATTTGCTTTGTATTTGTGATCCAGAGCATGTCAGCAACATGCTGGAAGAACTACTTGTATTCTGAAAATCAAAGCACTTTGTCAAAGTTTGTAGAATGTCAAGCCTCAATAGTGAGTGTTGATTTAGTAAATGTCACATTTAGCAAACATTCTATTCACCCTGCATGTATTTACGTGGTAGGGTGTTTCATTGTAAACAACACTCATCACGCAGGCCCAATCTTCGTCTTGACTCGAGTGCTGTCCTTGAATCAAATGAGTAATTATAGCTGGAGTGTGATCAACTAACTGAAAGCTGTTAAGGTGAGAGGAGTCAGCACTCCATTTAAATCCATCGAGCTCTGGAATGGATCCAAAGGCTTTACTTGCTGAAATATAGCCGACACACATCCACTCAAGTTGAGTGGTGTGTTAAATTTGCCACTGTGTTAAAAGACACGACAGATATACTTTCCTCCCAACTATCAAGATAAAGGAACCTTTTGTACACTGCATTATTCTCAGAAAGGAAATTCTCCATACAGTGTGCTGAGCACTGGCTTTGAAATGAGTGCCAAATCTAAGGAATTACCTGACCAATTGTATCAAACAGGTAACTGTTAACTTTATAGTTTTTGTCCCCTCACTAAATATGGGTGTGGTGTCATGTTAGTCCAACAGCATCAGTACCAGGGATACAAACAAATGCAAGAGTTATGTTTACTGTCATGACTAGGCTCATGCAAGGGTTATGTTTACGGTCATGACTAGGGTCATGCCAGGATTATGTTTGGGCCATGCAAGAGTTACGTTTGGGTCATGATCGTGTGGTCAAGTGTCTGTTTTGAACTGATGTAACCAGCATCTATTTTCAACTGGGAAGACGCTATGTGATATCAGAAGCTATGTGATGTCAGGAATCTTTAATCTCTTTATCTAGTCAACAGCCAATCAGATAATTCCACGTCAGTCCTGTTACCCACATGTCTAGCCACAACCAATCAGATCGATTCGCTGTCTATATAAGCCTGTCTCAGAAGTGTGTGCCTTTGTCGGATTATTACTTCTGTTCCTCTGTGCAACTCGCGTTGTTTCTCGTCTAGTCAAGTTTGTTCAACGCCTCTCGATGTGAATAAATAGTTAAATCTTATTTGTGTCTGCACTTTGGGATCAAACCTCAGCACTTAAAGCCATTAAAGAAAAGATCAGGACAAGGCACAGTGCATTCTCTTATCACAAGGTCATGAAAAAGGTCATTTTAACACTTAAGGTGGCCTTGTTTTGAGCCACATGTGCTTATATTTGTTTTATGTTGTAAGTTACTAATTAGCCAAAGTTTTCAGGCAATTAGGCAGCTTCTATTGCTTTGAACAAAAAGCACAAGCCACTACCTTTTATCGGAACATGAAAGGTTTTGATACTCCAGTGAAATGGACAAGAACAGTCACGGCTCAATGGTATGAAAGTTACGGACTAAAGGTCAAGTGCACAAGAAAACCATTAAACTATGCTAATAAAATGGTAGTGAAACATGTGGTCGATCAAAGTTAGTAGACATTAAAATAGGCCTTCAGGGTGATCATTTTGGGAATCAGAATTGGTTCTGATACATTCTGATTTCTAGCTCATGCAGTTAAAGAAAATGAATAGAATAACAAATTATATAAGCGTGTAATTCCCATACCTTATTCTTCAACATTCACTATCAAAATAGTTCAAGGCAAAGTAAAGAAATAAAGAGTAGTACTAAATTTATAAAAAGAATGTACATGCAGCAACAAGATTTTTTGGAAATATATTTAGAAAAAGTACGGTACTTTAAATGCTGGTTGCATTGCATACGATCAAAAAAGGCCTACTGGGTATTGAAGAGTAATAATTAATATGCACAAACTTAGTGAGAGAGTGAGAATTGTCCTTCATTTCCTTGTAAAATAAAGTAGGAGTTCTGATTGAGCCTGCATCGTGTTGTGCGTTAATAGATCCTGTAATGATTTCTGTAACTGCTCATTGAACATGGCCTCCTTCATAGCCTGAAGCTCTTCCTGGTCCAACTAAGGTGCAATATAAAAGTGAGCAACACAATGAAACCTCCTTCATACGGCCTTGACAAGAGAATGTCTTTGTCCCCTTGACTGGCCTGATTTAAACTGCTTTATTAGTATTCTGAATGGAGCTACAAGTTATCAGCGATGGCATTCACCTGTCTGCATACAGACCCAAAATTCCTCAATCAGTGACCGATGGGAAGACAACATCATCAGAGTATGAGACTGATTATTATCATTTCTACGAGGACAGCAGTCCTGTTGTGTCCTGTGGATCTGATGTCCAAAATCTGTACAAGACCCTGGATGCTCCACCAAACTCGGACTTCTATGCCAACACAGAAGTATGTGGACGACGGAAGCGCTTCAGGCCATCTCTCTACCAGCTGTATGCCAACCCTCAGGTTAGGAAGCACATTCAAAATGCACCAACTTTAATATTATTATTATTGCATGTGCTTTTTATTCAATTTAAGCAAATTTGTATTTCTTACTTTTCCGCTACATTTGATTGGCTTACTAGGATGACTCTGAACCTCCCATGTATGAGGAGAGAACAACACCTGGATGCATGGAAGGAGACAGCTCTGAGGAAGAGGAGCAAAAGGAGCCACTGCCTGAACCGACACGATTTGGCTGGGTTCATGGAGTAATGGTCAGTATCGAACGGTACATGTGACTGTGAGTTGTCGACAAATACACAATTAAATGATCAGCAATTGAGAGTGTCTTCGGAAAGGTAGTGAGTGATGAAGTTCTTACAAATGACAAAAAGAAGTCGTGCTGTCAAAGTTAAAGCATTAACTAATTAATTAATCACAAAAAATTATCGCATTAATCATTGTATTACCACAGATTAATCACACTATTAATTTTGACCGCAGATGATCCTTTTTAGCCGACAGTGGATGGTTACATTAAAGGTAGCTGTTGGAGTTTGAGCAATAAACATAACTACATGCGTTAAAGTAAAGCATTTAATAAATGTTTACATATACCGTAGTTCATTTTTTCCCATTTTAAATTATATAAATAATTAATTGACTAGAAAAAGCAGGATGAGCGTATGCCGTAGATATAAATTTTTGAAGACGTCATCATAACATTAAATGTCGAAAAAATTAACACATAACTGGTGCGCTTCAAATTTATCGGGCGAAATATGTTGGGGGAAAAAAAAGCTTTTTTTAAGGCAGTGATTAATCATGATTAATTAAAATTCTAAGATGTGATTAATCTGATTAAAAAATGTAATCGTTTGACAGCTCTAAAAATAAAACAAAAGTTGAAATACGACAAGAAAAATATCCTAATTTTACAAGAAAAAGTCATTACAATTACTGGACATTTTTATGAAAATAAAATCATAATCTTCCCAAAAAAAAGTAAACAATTTTATGACAATAAGTATTCTAGTGTCTCATGGTTATTTCAGTCTATTGACTATTATTAAAACTGTGACTTTTTTTTCTCAAATTTTTATTTTCTGAAATTTGACCCGTGAATTTGACTTCTATTATGTCTACTGTCTCTTGTCAGTGTGGCCCTAATACTCCTTTATACCCTGTGGGACTGCTGTACTGTGCTACACAAAATAACACTATTGAGACAGATGTACTGTTAATGAAAATTAAAACAATCAACAACTACATTGACATCTTACTGGATTTTTTTTAAAATATTATCCTGAACACAGCTTAAAATATATGGCATGGATTAAAGGCTTTTATTTTATTTATTTATTTATTTTTTATTTTTTGGGTGTGGTGTTTGTCATGCACCTTTTAAAAAAAAAAATGAATTTATTGTAACCAAAAAAGCTCTACCATATATCTTTGGGAGATAAAAGTAAAAGGTGAACTTTTCCAGTCTATTTAAATGCAGATAAAACATACTCTTCTCTGTTTTGCAGTGTTCCTGTTTGTACTATCAGTGTGTATAATTTAATAAATGTAAGTCTCTAGAAAACATCAAACAAACAAACAAATGACATAATAACAATTATAACTACTTTGTGGAAATATACCGTTATGAATCTGCAGTTTTACTAGCCCTCCTGTTTCTGCATTTTTAAAGGTAGTTTATAATAATGTTTATTGAATTTAGAAAAGTTTTCATTGAACAAAAATTGTTCTCATCACGTCAACATAATTTACAAACATGAAGCCTGAAGCAGTGAGTTGCAATTTATTCACAATTTCACTTTTTCTTGTAGTATTATGTTAACTAATACATCAAATGCATAATTGCAAATATTAATAGCTTCTAGAAAAGAATCCAAAGAGTTTATGGGAATTGTTGTCAAAACAAACCCTGAACAAAAATATTTTACTCCTACACATTCATCTTTTACAGCATAAAAGAGCTTCCACACAGTAAATATGATTGTTTAAGTAATTTTAGTAAATTACAGCAAGGCGGTGGAACATGATGACAAGAAGTGCTGCACCTTTTGGTGAAATTCTTCCCAAATTATTAAAAAATAAATAAAAAAATAAAAAAATTAAATTAAATTAAAAATTCAAAAAACTAACGCAGTCTAGGCATACTTATCAAAAAATAATGAAATAATAACAAAAGAAGTAGACATTGATACTAAGTAAATTCATGCTGTATATGTAAGTACAGCCAAGAGAAAATAGAAGCGTTGCTGAAGAACCTGAACATGAGAAAAGCTTAGGTGCAATTCTTGGCGCGGTTTCAACAATGTAACATTGTCCAGCCTTGATAAACTCATGATGTCTTGTACCTCTCAGACTAGTCTCTTTATGGGACCTCTGTTGTAAGCAAGACTTTCACTTTTGGCACATTAAAACCAAAGCCACTGATTTAATCTCCTCAACACTGATTGGTCATTTTATTTCACGTCATTGGACATCTTTGAAGTAGATACATTTGTTTACTTATAACTTTGTTGAATGTTTTTGTGTGGTAAATTATTACACACTATAGAGGTGTTCACACAGCCATTTATTACAATCTGAGCAAGCTTTGAAAACCTTTTTTTTTTTTTGACAATGTTGTTGCTTGATTCTCAAGTTCAAGAACATGTGATGTGTGTATATTTGACAATATTCAGTCAGTTAATGTCTTTTTAGATCCGTTGCATGTTAAACATTTGGGGGGTGATCTTGTACCTGAGGCTGCCTTGGATTACAGCACAAGCTGGCATTGGCAAGTAAAACAAAACATTCCTGACAGCATATATGCTTAATATGGGTTGACAACAACATGGGCAAAAACAAATCTCAACATTCTCCCATTTTCTTCATTTCTTATTGTTTATTTCTCCAGGTCTGACCTGGGTGATCATCCTGCTGTCCTCGTGTATAACTGGCATCACCGGGCTCTCGACATCTGCCATCGCTACCAACGGCAAAGTCAAAGGAGGTCTCTTCCATACGTCATCAATCACTAATTTATACAAGCAACATTTCTCCTCGGATACTTAAATGTTTTTAGAACAACCACATGAGCCATAGTGTAGCCTTTAGTCAGCTAGCTTAAGGCTAACTCTAACATGGGCAATGATTAGCATTGTTGTGGTTGAGTGGTTGATTTATAATAAACTATTATCTTAAGGCAAAAATGTATATTAACATACTTTAAAATGGAGCTCTGCCGTTAGCGTTTGACATATATTTTAACACTTATGATTGAGAAGAAGAATAAATGGCTTCTCCTAACGTCTCCTCAGGTGGAACCTACTTTCTAATTAGCCGTAGCCTTGGTCCAGAGCTGGGTGGGTCCATTGGTCTGATTTTTGCCTTTGCCAATGCTGTGGCTGTGGCCATGCACACTGTGGGCTTCGCGGAGACTGTTGTCGACCTCATGCACGTAAGTGAATGTGGATAATTACCAAAGGTTTAATTATTGTGGACTGTACGTCAAACCAAGCCTGAAAGGTTTATTTTATTTAAATAGAGTTGGTCAAAATTTTGGTAACAGTAGGAAGGCTAGTTACATATCCTCACCCCGACTCGGTCCTAGTTTTGTTTTTCATGATTTTGTCTAAACTTTTTTTTAGGAGTCAATACACAGTGTTCTTTTTCCTTGGCTTCAATCTCACAGATATTTACATTGTCTCTAAGGAAAATGGCGCGGTGATGGTGAACCGAATAAATGATATCCGCATCATTGGTATCATCACAGTCACATGTCTTCTCGGTATCTCAATGGCAGGCATGGCATGGGAGTCAAAGGTATGCTCGACTCAATGTGAAACTATAATTAAGTTGTTGGCACACAATACAGAAACAGCTCTTATTAAATTACTAAATGATATAAAATTGAACAATGACACAGGGAAGGTGTTAGATTCTAGTCTTATTAGACCACAGTGCAGCATTTGATATAATTTACAAGTGCTATTGAACAGGCTGGAAACTAGGGTGTGGTTAAATGGAACAGTCCTAAAATGGTTCAGGTCCGACTTGGAGGAAAGGAGTCACTGTGTGACCAATGGAATTTTGAATCTGATCAAATGGCCATGAAATGTGGGGTCCCTCAAGGTTCAGTCCTTGGAACCTTTTTGTTCAGTCTGTACAGTATATATTACATTTACCTCCCATTTCTATGTAAATGTGTGTTTTTTTTCTCTCCTAAAGGCCCAGATTTTGTTTTTTCTGGTCATCATGGTGTCATTTTGCAGTTACATTGTTGGAACCATCATCCCTGTATCACCACAGAAACAGGCCAAAGGATTTTTCAGCTATAAAGGTGACTGAATTTCTTTTGTTGCAGTGTTTGCCTTTAGAGAATCTTTAGCATCTGACTCTAATTAACAGACCAAATTCATTCCCCAATAGCGGACATTTTTGCAAACAATTTTGTGCCCAATTGGCGGGGACAGGAGGGCAGCTTCTTTGGCATGTTCTCGATTTTCTTTCCTTCTGCGACCGGCATCTTGGCAGGAGCTAACATTTCTGGAGATCTGAAGGTATGTCACATTTTCCTGCCCTTTCTTTCCTCTGCTCTTACATGTATCAAATATCAAACTTTGGATGAAATATTGCATCTGCCCTTGACAGGATCCGACAGTGGCTATCCCCAAGGGAACATTAATGGCTATATTCTGGACCACTTTGTCCTACCTCATCATTTCTGCTACCATTGGTATTGTACGCTCATATCAGAAACCAAAGCTGTGTTCTTTTAAAACTACACTTTGCAACAATTTGTCCACTTCTTCTTACTCTTTCAAACATGCATGTCTAGCTTATTACCAGACTGATTGATGACTGTTATGTTCTGGGGTTGGATCCCAAAAACAGAGACACAAATAAGATTTTAACACTTTATTCACATAACATCGAGAGGCGCGGAACTAACTTGACTAGACCAGAAACAACGAGAATATATCAAGAACCATGAGACGCTAAGCTAACTTGGGCTGTGTAGGTGCACAGGGAAACAGAAGAGCAGGTGGCCAGCTGGACAGAGGAGTAAACCAGCACCAACACACTTCTCTGTCAGACTTATATAGACAGCGAATGGATCTGATTGGCTCCTGACATCACATAGCTTCTGACTTCACATAGCTTCTTAGCAGTTGAAACTAGTTGCTGTTACATGCTGATTGCATCAGACCCCAAACAAAACAGTCATGACAATGACTGTCTTACTTGATATCTTTTGTTGGTTAATATGATGTTAAGTTTTGTTTCTTGTTTGCTTCAATTGCTTATTATTATTATTATTAGTAGTAGTAGTAGTAGTAGTAGTAGTAGTAGTAGTAGTATTTTATTTTTTTTGTTTTGGCTTCACAATTTTTATTTTCTTGTTATTTTATGCATGTTCGAAATAAAAATCCAAATAAAATGAAAAAAAAAAAATCCAAATATCTTTATAACCTTTATATTTATAACCTTTATATTAACCTTTTTATTTGAGCATTTTTGACTGAACCATGTTTTTAATTAGCAGATTAACACCTTAGCTTAGCTGCTCATAAAGGGAACTCCTGCAAGCCTTCTGGCCACAAGTTTTCAGACAGGATTTGGGTTTGAATTTCCCGCCCTCTGCCTGCGGCTGTCACGTGATGTGCACGTTGTGTACTTGAAGAAGGGAAAATGTAGATTCATTTTTCGGCCACAGGTGGCAGTAGCGATTCGAAATTCAATTTTCTGATGTTGAAAAATAAAACAAATTAGGTGATGTGGGGGTTTGTGCTGATAATGATACATAATTTAACAACAGCATTAAGCCTGTGAAATGGCACATTCGACAACCTGGTTCAAAAGTTGCCACAACATGCATCATATACTGTAAATACTGTAGGTAAAAAGTTTGTGTGTAAGCAATCATTTTCCATGTGTGTACACTACAGTATACAGTCGGCCTATGTGTTTCTTTTTGCTTCCAGGCTCCTGTGTGGTCAGGGATGCATCTGGACTATTAAATGACACCTTGTCCTCCTCATCTAGCAATAATTGTGTTGGTTTAGCTTGTCAGTATGGCTGGGACTTCAGTGACTGTATCAACAACAACACGTGCATCTTTGGCATCAGTAATTACTATCAGGTCAACACACACAAATGTGCACAACTTTAAACTGAACGATACACTCTACGTTGTTTGCCTTTGTCAATGTAAATGTGTCGTAATATTGATCAAAATTGGTTTGTTTACAAAAAATTGATTATGCTGCTAATTGGCTCAATCTTTTGCTTGTCTTAGTTTAAAAAAATAAAAAATAACAGTTCAGATTGTGGAAATTAGGATTTGTGAATAGAGTGGTGTAAACATGTAGAAGTGTTGATGTGCCTCCATGCCGAGAACTAATACGACCCAATTCCCCAGAGTTCCTGAAACAGTTATTATTTTAGAAGCAGTAGTTTTGTGAAGTACAATTTCTTGACCATACCGGTAGTAAGAAAAATGAGCAACAAGTAAACAAAATTTCTTTCTCTCCAGTCAATGAGCATGGTGTCAGCCTTTGCTCCACTCATCACTGCTGGTATTTTTGGTGCAACACTCTCTTCTGCTTTGGCCTGCCTAGTGTCTGCACCTAAAGTGTTCCAGGTATAATACACAGACACCTATTTGTGGTTTTAATGACTCTACATGAAATTATCATAAATATAAGAGAGTTCTACATGACATGATTTGGAAACATTGGTACCGTTGCCAATTATATGATGATTTTTAGCTTGCGTAAATATATATATATATATATATATATATATATATATATATATATATATATATATATATATATATATATATATATATATATATGTATATTTGGTTTTTTCTTTTAAATCACATTGTGTATATTATTTTGTCTCTGCTTTCTGTAGTGTCTATGCAAGGACAAGCTCTACCCTCTGATCGGCTTCTTTGGCAAAGGTTATGGCAAAAATGACGAAGCGCTACGAAGCTACCTCTTGGCATTCATAATTGCTGTGTGTTTCATTCTCATTGGTGAGGACTGGAACAATAGAGAAAAAACATATGTGAACTTATGGTCCTATTTTGGGTCACACTTTTTTTTCGTAAAGTAATAGTAAAAGCTTTCCTAAAAACATAATTTCATTATTTTTGTCTACCCTGACCTTAAAAGTGCATTAATCGGAAGCTGAGCACTCACTGGCCTTTATTACATATTTTTTTAACCGTACAATAAATTATTCATATTATAAAAAATAAAAATGCAGCCATGTTTTTTTCTGAGCGACAGCTTTAATACTTTGTACGCATAAAGCCTCTGAAGTTGTATCATTAAAATATGGTAAGACTCTGATAATGTTGAAAGATAATTTCTGCTCTTGTGCTTTTCATTTTGTTTACTGCAGCCGAGTTGAACACGATAGCACCGATCATCTCCAACTTCTTTCTCTGCTCCTACTGTTTGATCAACTTCAGCTGCTTCCATGCCTCAATTACCAACTCACCTGGTAGGATAAGATGACTTGTTACTCTATGAGATAATATAAATACACTGTATATATAAGGCTATGTTGTTGTTTTTTTTTAACAGTGTAGGTATATAAATTATTGTGAGATAAATGTTTTGCAAAGATTGTTTGACACCACTTATGACAAGCACTTTACTAACTTAATTTAGGAAAGTACTGTAAATTAAATAAATGCATTGAGTAGATAAACTTTTATGTTCGTTGTCTGACAGGCTGGCGTCCATCCTTCAGGTTCTACAATAAGTGGCTGTCTTTGCTGTGTGCCGTATGTTGTCTGGTTATCATGTTCTTGTTGACTTGGTGGGCAGCTCTCATTGCCTTTGGGGTTGTCTTGCTCCTTTTAGGATACACACTCTACAAGAGGCCCGGTAAGCAGTAAGCAAATTGCACACTTGCAGTTCAAGGCACACTAGATGTTGTTAACTTGTGTAGGTTTGTCTACACTTTGTGCCTAGCTGTGAATTGGGGCTCATCGGTGCAGGCCAGCTCCTACAACATTGCACTCAATCAGTGTATGGGCCTTAACCAGGTAGAAGACCATGTGAAGAACTACAGGTGAGTGACTGATTGTTATCCTAGCCTGAATCTGTTATGTGCTGAGGTTGGATCCCAAAGCGCAGACACAAATAAGATTTTAACTCTTTATTCACTTCGAGAGGTGTGGAATAAATTTGACTAGACGAGAAACAACGAGAGTTGCACAGAGGAACAGAGGTAATAATCCGACAAAGGCACACATTTCTCAGACAGCTTATATAGACAGTGAATCGATCTGACTGGTTGTGGCTAGACATGTGGGTAACCGGACTGACATGGAATTATCTGATTGGCTGTTGACCAGATAAAGAGATTAAAGATTATTGCCATCACATACCTCCCGACATCACATAGCGTTTTACCAATTGAAACTAGATGCTGATACATCAGTTCAAGACAGACACTTGACCACACGGTCATGATCCAACCGTAACCCTTGCATGACCCTAGTCATCACATAATCATTATTACATATTTGACTCCGTTTTAGAATTCTCGGCCAGGTAAATTGTCTTCCTTCAGTTGAGATAAACTAACCATTAACTAACCACTAACCCATGATTGAAAACAATGTCATTTCTGTGTTGTGACATTGATGTGAGTTTTCTCTGGCATTTTGTTAGTGTGTGTGCAATCAAAACAAAAATGTTAGAAATAGCCAGGCGTTATTATTTTTATTATTATTATTATAAGCCACTTACTCAAGTTGTCGCTCTTTGAAGAGTGACCTGTCAGTCCAGTATATGTTGCACTGGCAGTAAAAGGACATGTCCTTGGCATATATTATATATATATATTTTTTATTTTTTTTATTTTAAGGTTTTGGACCCTGAAAAGCCTCTTCAGTGTGCACTTGACTTGTTCACTGTCATTGTTGTTATGTTATGCTAAGAAGCAAATTAATGGCCTGCATGATATTTGTATGACACTTATCAAAATATTTTGGGTGAAAGGTTTTTGAATTATTTATAATTGGACACTTTAAATCAAAACTAATCATGAAATATTACTTTTATCTGATTGATTGACTGAGTTTTTTTTTCCATTTATTTATTTATTTTTCAAACTATTGTTTCTCTATGTAATTTTCACCCCATAATACAATAACAACTTGTTTGTCTGTGGGCTCAAACCTCAAATGCAGTGGTGCAGTCAAACGTGAATATATGAATATTTTGACGATAATAAATTTGATATTTTGATTATTTTTCATGTACAATTAGTACCTTTAAAAACACATTTTGCAACTTGCTGTCGACTGAAAATGACATCACAAGGACTCAGGTAACCATCACAGTTCAGCTTGTGAATGTCACATGACCAAATCTAGAAAACAGGTGAGCTGTGATTGGTTACCTGAGCCCTTGTGATGTCATTTTCAGTTGTCAGCAAGTTACAAAATGTGTTTTTAAAGGTACTAATTCTACGTGAAAAAGAATGAAACCGTCAAATTAATTATTATTATTAATTGTTATTGCTATAATGGGCTAAATATGTGAAGTATCCCTTTATGAAAAAAAAAAGCACATTGCTGGGAAGTAATTTGGCCTCAATAGCCCGACAGTACATTATGTGCTATCTTCATGGATGCACGGGCCAGAAAGTCAATTGAATTAACATAAATTTGGTTGATTTAAAAGGTTTATTCACAAAAAATAGCTGCTGTTAATTCACATATATTCTTCATGAATTTACAAAATGTTAGGCTTTTATTTATTTATTTATTTTTTTAAAGATAAGCACATGTTGTACATGTGACTTAAGCTTTCATCATCCAATTAACCCGATATACATTGTTTCTATTTTAGACCACAGTGTTTGGTGCTGACGGGACCCCCCAGCAGCCGGCCAGCTCTCGTGGATCTTGTCAGCTGTTTCACAAAGAATCTTAGTCTCATGATGTGTGGCCATGTGATCACGGTGAGTGACACATTCGATAATGATATACATGTGTATTTGTTTATCTTTAAGTGGTTATCATAGCTGCTTAATTATTCTGAGGTTGTAGGTCTGAATCCTGGCTCCAGGTTTCCTGTGTTGAGTTGCCATGTTATCTCTGTGTTTGTGTTGGATTTCTCCTCTTCTTCCCACTTTGCCAAAACGTGCGGATGGATGGATGGATGGATGGATGGATGGATGGATGGATGGACGGATAGAATTGTTCCAGATGTCTTTGCATGTTTAACGTTTGTTCTTGACACATTTTTAACACTCTTTTCCAGACTGATCTCTCTGCCCTTGTACAAAGTGAAAGTCACATTTCCTGGTTGAACCAAAGAAAGGTGAAGGCATTTTACAAAAATGTGGTGGCTGAAGACCTACGATCAGGGGTGAACATGCTGCTACAGGTCTGATATAATGGACTTCACTGAGTACAGTCTGTCCATCTCCATGTCTGTCACCAGCTTTGCATATTTTTTTAAACTCTTGGGAAATTATGCATCATTTTAATGACTGAAATCTGTATCTTTTCTTGAGTACACCATTAGTCACTTTTTTTTTTACTTTTTTTTTTTTTAGAAAATATCAATCAACTACAGACTACATAATTACAGTCATAGTTCTCAGATAATACGACATCTCGCTTCATGTTCCTATAAATTTAAATGCCCCATGATTTAAAGAAGATTTAAATGCGGACTATTTAACGGGAATTAAAGAGTATGGATGGATGTACAGAAACAAAATTATTTTTTCCTGTCGAGAGGATGGATGGATTAATCAAAAGCCTTTCATCTTTTCTACCAGGGGACAGGTTTGGGCAGGATGCGACCCAATGTCCTTCTGATGGGTTTCAAGACAGACTGGCAAAGTGACTCACCACAGGCCACACACCGTTACATAGGAATTTTGCAGTGAGTGGCATTTGTATGCATGCACATGCACTATATAGAATATTTGGCATCAAGACTACAAAATGAGACATGGAATTGTCTATTTGTCCAGGGATGCATTTGACCTTCAGTATGGTGTGTGCGTGTTAAGAACAAGAGAGAGACTGGATGTCTCTCCTTTATATCAGTCACACGGTGAGAATCTCAATTAAGATACAGTCATTTTAAATAAATAGCAATTTGAAAGAATACCAGTACATATTCAAGGTGATGAATAAGGTTTTAGTATCAATATATTTAAAACTTCTACATTCCTCAGATTTGTGTTTTGTTTGATTTTTATTTTTTTATTTTTTTAAACAGCCAATCCAGGTTTTGATGGAGAACTCGAAAGCATGAACACCATATCTACCAATTCTGGACTGAACATCATTTCATGTATGTACAACTTGCTTGTTTGTATAGTTATAAATGCTCATCCATACAATAGCACTGCCCGTTTATTTGCAGCAGCTGTGCCCATTGACCGAGAGGCTCAACCGAGTAGGCCTACACTGTTTCAGAAAAAACAAGGAAAGAAGACAATTGATGTTTACTGGCTCTCTGATGATGGAGGTAGCAATATACCTAAGTATAGTGTAAACCATGTTTTCTCATTAATGTTGTAATGTTCCTTACCAGGTCTTACACTGCTGCTCCCTTACCTCCTAACTCGGAGGAAGCGCTGGGCCAAGTGTCGAGTTCGAGTGTTTGTGGGAGGAGACAATTCCAAAAAGGATGAGAGAAAAGAAGAGTAAGAACTTCCATTTGTCTAACCTTTAAAGCAGTGTTTCTCAATTCCGGTCCTCATGCAGCCACCCCTAGCCAGCCTGTTTTCCATGTCTCCCAATTGCAACGCAGGTGAGGATCGTTATCAGGCTTCTCCAGAGCTGGCTGATTAGCGGTCATTGGAATCAGCCACATTGGGAAATGGGAGACATGGAAAACAGGCTGGCTAGGGGGCCTGAGGACCGGAATTGAGAAACACTGCTTTAAAGGGGGAGTTGCGGGGGGGCAATACTGTGAATGTAACAAGCCTGCAGCACAAAGAAACAAAGACGTCTCAAAATTATGTAGCTGTAGTGTGCACAAATTGGACTCTTTAGTCAAGCCACAATTAGTGGGGTGTATTTAACACTACAACAACACGCAGCTCAGCAAATGTTAGAATGTTAATTGGTGGGTCAGAAACCAAAAGTGGTTCACAGACAGCTAGTCCCAAAAAAAAAAAAATCACATGTAAATTACATTTATTCTTATTTTGATTATTCCGAAACAGTACAGAGGCGTGCCAAGCTACCACATTGAAAATATTAGGTAAATGTTTTTAGTAGGGGTGTTCCAATAAGTGTTTTATGGTGCCAATATGATCATCTATGAATGAGATCGGTTGATACCAAATTCTGATGCTAATAATATGGATTAGTGGCACTTTTTTTTTTTTTTTTCAATTTTAGAGTTGCCCACTAACAATTATTTTAATTATTCATTCATTCTGTTTTATCTTAATATTTTATATTATTGTTATTTTCTTAATTAATTGATGACTCCGATTAAGAAAATAAATAAAATGCTATCCAAATTTCCATCCATATGTTATACAAAAACAAGACATTATTTCAAACTGACCGTGCAGAAAATGCACATACACAAATTATGATTCAGTTTGTTGATTTGGCCTATAACGTGCTCAAGCTACTGCCTGCAATTTAAAAATAAATGTACAAGCTGCGGGTGATTTGCTTTTTTGATCAGCAATGAAAAACATTGATCAACCTCTGCCGATCATATAATTTTCCATGGAAAAGACGTTAAAAACATGTTTTGTTTTGTTTTTTATCCTTAACTTCGGCAGAAGTGGGTTGCTGGATGAGACTAGCTTGCAAGTTTATGATGTGTAGATCATACAGACTTCTTCATAATAAATTCAATAAGAATTGTTCAAACGCCAGTATTTGAATTCCCATGTCTTATGTAACTATGGGTAGCACAAGTGCAGTTTGCAGGTGTGTACGCAGTGTGTCCAGCATTACAGATAAACTTACTGAGCTTGATATCATTCTTTCTATAAAAATGTGAACATTTGTATGCATAAATATATTAAATAACCTACTGAGACATATCAAAGTGTCAATAATGAAAATTAAGGGGTCTTCATTGGGTGTTCATGCACACAAATAAGCAGCTTTATTTTAAGTTGGACAAAAGCAAGAGGTTCTATTGTGATCACCATCAGTTGTTTGGCTTGTTTGTTAGTTTGTATGCAGTTACGCAAAAACTTCTTAAAACTACTTTGAGTTTACAGTACTGTTATTGACTGGCGACCATTCCAGGGTGTACCCCCAAGTAAGCTGGGGATAGGCACCAGCCCACCCGCAAGCCTACTGAGGAAAGGTGGTATAGAAAATGGATGAATAAAAGGAATGTATTTATTTCTTTCCAGGGTGATGACACTTATCAAGAAGTTCCGTCTTGGATTCCATGATGTGGAAGTTCTTCCTGACCTCTTTCAAAAACCTCAGCCTGGAAAGTAAGTTTTGCCATGATGTTTAATTTGGATTGATGAAGTCTTTGTTTTGCTGAAGAAGAAAACACATAATTTAGATCCTTAGAGAAATTAGTATGTTTTTGTTTTTTGTTTTTTTGTTTGTTTGTTTTTTTGGTGAGAATTATCCGTGGACAAATTGGTGGGGACTTGAATTGAGATGGAAATTGGCCGAAAGAAAATGAACGGCAAATCAGAATTTTCGGATTTGAATCAGAACGAGTCATTTCATATTGTCACAGAGACTGAATGGCATCTCAATTGTGTGTGACACACGTGCGTGCGTTGGACGCGTAAAGGCAGGCATCGGCCTATTTGAGCCAGATCCTGGAAGCATGTGGGAATAGTTAGCCACTTAGTGAACATAATTAAACTTTTTATGCTCAATGAAGCCCATCTCAGCAATCTATCATGTTCTCTGCCATTTCTTCGATGTTGACCACTCACCGTGTCACAGCAACAAACAAATTGAGCTTGTGCATGTGTGCGTTGGAGGGAGACAAAATCCCCGGTTAGCTTAGCGCAAGCTAGGACGAAGCTGAAACGATACAATGTGGATGGATTTGTTGCACCAAAAACAAGAACGTTCTTCCATCGGCCAGAGTACATTCATTCTGGTGGTTAAAGTACACTAAATTATTTTCAACTAAAAAGGGAAACTTTTCTGTCGTTGTTGTGGGCAGCCAAAGCGCCAGTGTACGATATATGAAAGCGCTTTATAGACAACATATGGTGTAAAGTGCTACAGTATTTAAGTGTACTCCATTGATCATTTTTGATCAAATTGGATTTTTTATTTGTTGGACGTATTTTTTCGGAACAGCGCAAGATGCTCATCAATTCGAATGTCATTAGTTGGTGTACACACAAATGGCGAACAAAGATTAGGGGTGCGAGTCTGAGCTCTAGTTAAGACCAATCATTTCAAAACCACAACCACCATTAACATAAAATGTGACGATGAAATCGAGGTTTACCTAATTGGCCATAATTCCAAAAGGTATGTTTATATCTTTATATCATTGTTTGTAACAGCATTCATCGGTTTGAGAACATGGTGAGTTCCTTCAAGCTGGACACAAATCCAAAAAATGAATCTGATTCTGGCTCATCAAGAGTACAGGAGGAGCCCTGGTGGATCACTGACCAGGATCTGGAGAGGAACAGAGCCAAGGTAGGTCTAGCTCATACACGCATACACATACACACAAAACTTTGCTGATCTTGGCAATCTGTATAGTTTTCTTGGAGAGTTGATCGAACTCACGATGGACTCATATGACCATGAAAGTTAGCCATGCTTGTTTGTTACATGCTTCCGCTGTTTGTAAATAAAGTGACATGGGCGACTTAAAAAAAAAAAAAAAACTCAGCATGGCAGTCTGAACCTCCCACTATATGTCATGCAAGGAAGTACTGGTTGTCTTTAAGAACTTGACACGGTTCTCTCTGCTCAACAAGAAATATTCATGCACACAGTGTTTTTGGTGTTAGGAGTAATGGGACTGGCCTGACACATTTCTGCACAGATTTTTCTCCACTTCAGACAGTGACCAACCCACATCCTTGTGCAGTTTAGTAGTAGTTTCTCTTTCTGCATCAGGCTGAGGCACACCTTTTCAGCTCCAGCCAGGCTTTGGTAGAAATGTTTTGAGCAGGCACATTTAGCATTAGGTTTCTTACTTTGCACAATTAAGAAAAATATTGAACCGATTCCACAATTATTTTGCGAAAGATAATAAAATACGTTGTACTAACTAAACATTTCTATGAAAATCAGTCTTTCCGTCAGATTCGCCTAAATGAGATTCTGCAGGATTACTCACGGGAAGCCGCACTGATTGTTATGTGAGTATTAGTGCTTATGCATTCTGTATTCCTTTAAATGTAACACGCTGTCAGTGTCAATAATCTGGCCTCGAATGCATGCAGCACCATGCCGGTGGGGAGGAGAGGAGTGTGTCCCAGTGTCCTGTACCTTGCATGGCTGGAATTCATGTCACATGACTTAAGACCCCCTGTTCTGTTGGTCAGAGGAAACCAAGAAAACGTCCTCACCTTCTACTGCCAATGAATTGTCCTCTTTTTTTTTTCTATATAATGAACAGTAATTTATCATTTCTGACAAATCTACATCGTCATTTAATTATTTTATTCTGCCATCAAAACCATTTATCTACAATGAAGTCAAATGTAATGATTATAAATGGCAACATCATATACTGTACATTGAATCACTGTGACCAATAACCATGATATGCATCTTTTGCTAACAAGTCATGGTTAATGTCAATAATGGTTGTATAGGTAACTTTTGTATTCAGTAACTTTGTTAAACCTGATTAGTGCAACTCGAAATGTTTGTTGAAATCGATTTCAATGCTTTACAGGTCCATCAAAGGTAGATGAGGATTGTACAAACCTTCCTTTTTCCATTTTGACTACTATATGAATGCAACTGAATGAACTGGAGGGAACGTTAAATACGCCTGAACAGTGCTTGGACAGTGATCCTTTCATGTACCACAAATGGTATGCCTCACTTTGAGATAAGAATTACTGGTATAGGATGTTTACACTTGTTAAATGATGAACATTGTTCCATAGACATTACATAATTGCATTACTTTTTTTTTTTAAATAATATGAAAAAGAAATTGAATTGAAATCTCTCATACAAACATGAATTTTTAAATTTGGATGTACAGAATGTAATTTGTGCCATAAAATGTCTCCTTCAAGAATGTTCGTGTTTTTGGTTTTTTTTTTTTTAAATTAATCTTGGTCAAAATAGCTGTCGTGGGTAGTATATTAAAACCATTATTAAAAAATGTTTTTCAATTGATTATTTATAATAGCGATGACAAAACTATTCATACAGCAATTGTTTTTTTCCCAAGATGATGCAACATGACTGACGTGTTTACGTAACAGCGAACAAATGACAGAGTGCTTCTCATAGAACAGCCTCTCACTCGTTCACTGATGACATGCACAGCTCTTTCCCGGAAATGTTATAATTTCCCATAAACCTTCGGTTTGTAACGAAACTGAAAAGCACTCATCAATCTGTTATCTCGATCAGCTCAGGTTGGAACATGAACATTAATGTGGACTTAAAATATTATAATCAGTTAGTAGTCACACGACTACGGTACAAAAATGTCTTAATAGACGATCCCTTTTTTCCCCCAAGTATGATGTGCGCATGCTCAGACCAGGTCAAGTTTCTGACAGCCCACGTAGGAACCGCGAGCGAAATTTGACCAATCAGCAGCGGCCACACTGTTTGTTTGGCAACAACATTCCGCCTCGTCGCAGTTTGGACACTAGTATTGTACAGACGCCGAACTAACAGCAGCGCTTTTGTTAAGTTTCAATTTTGACGAAAAATAACATCCGCAGCTATTTTTAGAGGCCGTAAGACTGAATTTTTACGTACACCGTGGTGCGAGAGTCATCGCCGAAACGTGACACCAAACGTGAGAAGTGGAAAAAAAATGGACGCGGAGGACTCTCAAGCGAGGAAGACCATAACTATTCTCATAAAAACACCCAGCCAGACTGTGGAGGACCAAGCAGTCGAAGGAGTCCATCTGAACTGGACGGTGAAGGACCTAAAGACGCATCTGTCGGAAGTCTATCCAACTAAATTGGTGAGTGTTTCGAGGCGTTGGCTAACGTTAGCGGAACCAGCCAGCCCTGTGCTGGAATGTCGCGACGAGCTGCCTGCCTGTTTGTGTCGGTCGGGCAGGCAGGCTGATGCCTCAGAACAGCTGTTGCTTTTATTGCAGCCTCTTGCTAGCTCCAGCTCATAAGCGACGTCATTTTTCTTTCTGTACGTCTCTTTGCAACTGGACTGTCGTTTAGTTTTGTTAATCAGCACAGTATAACTTTGTTGGTATGACCTAAAAAGGGAATTTGTGTAATATACTGCATCTTATGTATGCATATTTGAACCCAGAAACATGTGAGACTCCCTCAAAGATACAGGCCCCTGGTGAATGTCTCTCCATTTAGATCCAAGAGTAGGTCAAAACTGCGTGGAGACAAGGTAATCACTTTCAAATTCAAAACAGAGCAAGCATCAGATTTAAATTACAACATACAGCGAGAAATGTAGTACTATTGCTCTAAATTAGGTCCACCGTCTTGGATTTGCGCCACATGGAAAGTGTCTACACTACACAGATAACTTGAGTTTAGCTATATAAATGAAACGGTTGGTTTGAAGGAAGAAATGCCGTGCAATTTTAATGTGCAGGTGAAATTGTGTGACTCCAGATTTTTTTGGAAGGTACTGTAAAACTGAAAGCATAATTTGTCATTTTCTTTTTCTTTGTTTCCATCAGGCTGTAAGTGACCAGAGGCTCATCTATGCCGGCAAACTTCTGCCTGACCATCTTCACATTAGAGATCTCTTCACACAGGTATATCTGAGTTAGTGATTGTTTGTCTGCCCACGCTGCTATTAGCTGTAGTTCACCATTCAACCTTGTGCCTGGTTATTCCATGCTTTAAAAAAAAAAAAAATAGTGTATTTTGCAACCTTGGAAAATTCAAGTAAGGAATGTACCTAAAGGGCACTTGTGAGGCAGCATGGCTCAGTGGTAGCGTGGTTGTCTCCCAACTGTGAGGTTGTGGGTTCGATCCTCAGTCCTTGTGACCGCGTCGACGTGTCCTTGAGTAAGATACTTAACCCTGGTTTGCTTCCAGTGGTGTATGAATGTGTGAATGTGAGGCATTGTAAGTGCTTTGGGCACCATATGGTGTAGATAAAGCGCAAAAAAAGCAGTCCATTTATTAAAAGACACTGACACAAAATTAATTTTGCTAAAGTTTTGCTTCCATGAGTAAGAAATCCAATGATGCTTTATGGCTGCTCACTTATCTCATCTGACTCTGGTCTTGACTTAGGCTATGTACATACTACAAGTCAGTTGACCTATCCTATCATGAATATGAACAGTGAAATTCTGGACCAAAAATAAATAAATAAAGAGATTGCACGCGAGCCGCTTTGCTGCAATGTGGATCTTGCATCGGTTTTAGCTAGTGTTGTTCCGATACCATTTTTTTTGCTCCCGATACCGATACCCAGCTTTGCAGTATCAACCGATACCAATACCATACCGATACTTAAGATTTTTTTTTCCTCAACATGAAAAAGCTGTCCTGCCATTGTTTCAGAGCATCCTCCAAAACTTTGTTTTCATGCTTGATTTGTACTCATGAAGTTTTATTTAACAACGTATGCATTGAAAAATAAATGTTAAATTGAAATTTGTTTTAGAGTTTAAATACAATACATTAGCCTACATTCCCACAAATACACAAAAGTACTGAAAATTGGTACCGGCATCGATTCCCATGTACCAATTTAAGAATGAAAGGTACCCATCCATGTATACATAAAAATAGGAAGGATTCAGTGAATTTGCTTTTCAACATATTAGTGCTTCATGAAGCCAGCATCATGAATTCAATCCCTGTCTCGGGGAAGAAACAAAAACAAAACAAAGTGCCAAGCTACCTGATCTGATGGGTTTTTTTTTGTTTTTGTTTTTGTTTTTTTTGTTTTTTTTTCTATAAAAGGCACCACATTGTTCTGTGTAACTCAGTCAACATGTTATGATGACACTATACTTACTATAAACAACACAATAAGCCCCAAATTGTTTGACCAGGCTGTTATTTTACAAAGGAATGTAAATGAAGCTGTGATGAAATTGGAGAAAAACTGAGATATTTTGTTGGAACGCAGCTTTCTGATGTCTCTCTCTTTGCCTTCTCAGACAGATACCATTCCCACGCTGCATCTAGTCTTTGCTGTCAAGATGCAGCCCAAAACACATCTGGGAGCAAGACCAAAGGTGAGAAGGGCAACATTAGACACACTGTTAAATTACTAATCAAATGTAGCATTGACAAGCTGCAGTGCTGTGAAAAGCAATTCCCCCACCTCCCACACCCAGGCTACATTTCCGCCAGATTTGATTAATTAAAAAAGCTCTCAAGAGTAGCTGTCCAAAAAAGTGAAGTGAAAAAAACAAACAAACAAAAGAAACGTGACCTGAAACCTAAGTTTGGTAAACAAATCCAAATTCAGAAAGGGGCACTACACATCTCCAGTTTGATATCATAGTAATGACGTGTTTTTTTTTTGTTTGTTTTTTGTTTTTTTAATTCATTAGGTTAAGGAACCAGGCCAGCCGCACGTGTCGAGTCCGAGGCCCACGCCATCCTCTCCTCCATGCAGTAGCACAGCAGAGTTGAGACAGCGGAGGCAGACGTCTTCAACTTCAGCTGCCAATCCAGCAAACACGCACACGCCTCCATCAGGTCCCGGAGCTCCTGCATGGCCTGCTGCCAACATGTAAGAAAGTGGAAACACCGTTCTCAGAAATTTGATTTTCACAGTTGAGTTAAATATTAAGAGTTTGAATTTGTAGTTATGTTTGGAATGGATTTCAAACTTGACCTTCTTCAATTTAATATTGAGATGTTAAACAATAATCTTGTATTTTACAGAATGATTAGCCAATAATGTGATTGTAGGAAGGTATTTTTGAAAATCAACCTCAGGCTGAAATATTTGCATACCGCAAAGGGAAACAGATGTTGAAACACTCGACTGACCTGATTTGCATGCTGGAAGGTGCTCCATCTTGGCCTACGCTGCTTGATAATCTTGAGCCTTGTGTAACATACAAAATGTGACTTGTGATTTGCTAGTTATGAATATGACAGTGTGAAGCAGATAATAATGACTTAATCATTCTTCCTGCAGGACCGGAACACCACAAATGGCTCAGCCAGCATTTCCAGGCTACTCTCTGTACAGCCCCCAACAACTTCTGTGGCTCCAACATGTTTATGCACGACAATATTACATGCAATAGTGAGTTCATTTCCCACCACTTGAAAGGGATGTTTATGTTAAAGGGATACTTCACTTAATTAGCCCATTATAGCAATAAAAAGTTAATATTTTGTCTGTAATTAATTTGATACTTTCATTATTTTTCACGTACAATTAGTAACTTTTAAAAAACCATTTTGCAACTTGCTGTCGACTGAAAATGGCATCACAAGGCCTCGGGTAACCAATCACAGCTCACCTGTTTTCTAGGTTTGGTCATGTGACATTCACAAGCTGAGCTGTGATTGGTTACCTGAGCCCTTGTGATCTCATTTTCAGTTGTCAGCAAGTTGCAAAATGGGTTTTTAAAGGTACATGAAAAATAATGAAAATATCAAATTTATTATAGGCAAAATATTAATGTTTGACTGCCAAAAATGGCTAAATAAGTAAAGTATCCCTTTAACCTCACTCCGATGTCTGTTACTGATCCCTAAGTCGAACCTTGTGTGAATCTCCCAACAGTCAAGCAGCTATGGCAGCAGCCGGCACGGGCGGCCCCTCCATGGCACCGGCCACCGTTGGCCTTCACCCACCTGTACACGCCCACCAGGTACCCGTGCCGGCACCCATTGCCAATCAGAACGCCATCGACAATCTGCAAGCGGCAAACCAGAACCCAGCGCAGGACGGCGCGTTCATCAACCCGGGCGTCGCCGATCAGAACATGCGAATGAACGCTCAGGGGGGGCCCGTCATGGAGGACGAGGAAGACATCGAGCGAGACTGGTTGGACTGGTTGTACTCGGCCGCGAGGCTCGGCGTTCTGCTCATGATCGTGTACTTCAACTCCAACCTGAGTCGCTTCCTTCTTGTCATGGGCACCCTCTTCCTCATGTATCTGTGAGTCTTCGCTGTTAACTTTCACACACGTTCTGTTTCTTACGCTGTGACATCTGGTCAATTTTAATTGCATAATTTTAAGCAACAAAAACTCCTGGATTGAAAGTCACCCTTTTATTAAAATCGATTGACCTGATTAGAAACGGCACACTTCAGTTCGATTTGATTCCCCTCAATTGAATCCGATATTGATTACTTATGGCACATCAGTTTGTCTTAAATGTCAAGGACATGATAAAACGCAACAAACATTAAATTCCAAATTAAAGTTTGCGGAGACAGTACCTGGTCAAATGATTTAATTTTAACACCTGTTATAATCGCTAAAGTGTTAGACAAACATTGACATCAACAAAGATGACATGAAAATATTTTCAGAATCTAATTCAATAATTGTAAATATAAATTAAATAGATTCTGAATTGTCTTAAAGTGCAGTAAGTCAGGTTTTTCATAAATGTACGAAAATGCTTTTAAATTCATGTGAACAGTAAATTTCCAGAAATCAATAAGATGTAGGAGTGACGATATATCGATATTGCGATAAAACGTGATACTTTGTCTCCCGATAGATTATCGATACGCCTACGCCAAGTATCGCGATATTTGTCGTTAATATTCAGCCACTATAACGGCTCCATTGTTCATTACTTATTGAGCAATTCCTTGGCAGGCCGCTAGGGGGAGCCCCTCATAAAGTGTGGCAGGGAAATGCACGGAAGTCTTGAGGTGAAGAAGACTCATGAGCTTAGTTTATTATTATTATTATTATTATTGTTATTATTATTATATATTTTTTTATTATTTTTTATTTATATATAAAATATGTGTTATATATTTATATTAGATTTATTTGTTTTATTTATTTTATTTGTATTATTTATTTATATTAAATAATTATTTTATGATTTCATATATTATCGTGGATTTATTACCTGACCAATATATGGATAATTGCGGTATCGTCATATCGTGAGAAAATCGTTATCGTGATCCTTGTAGCACAGATCGTATCGTATCGTGAGGTACCCAGAGTTTGCCACCCCTGGTAAGATCCCCCCAAAATTAAAATTGAAATTATATTTTCTTAAGAATTTATGGGGGGCGGGGGGGGGGGGGGGGGAGGGGGGAGACATATATATAAAATAATCGATTCGTGGTTTTATGAATTGATATTGGGCTTGAAAAGGAAAATTAATTCTTTATTTTATTTATTTATTTTTTAACCCAGCCCTATTGGTCTGTATATGGTAAACGTGTTCAAACAAATAAACAAATGGTGGCTTAAAATGCAAGTGTCACATGCTCGGTTTCATAACACATTACATTGTTTCCATTTTTCAAATTTCAAAGTAGTTTAAACTTGTAAGAACTGTGTAGATGGATGAAAAAAGGCTCAAACTGCACTGAATTAAATGTAACTTGCTGTGCCGAGTCATGTTATTTATTATCGGGGAGGCTAATAATAGCAAACATATGGTTGTCAGGGTCATAACGGTTCTGAATTGTGAAAAACTCGGTGTGTCCAGGTGTCTTGTAGTTGCATGTGTTGGCGATATCAGCACTTGGGACCAGCTTGTTCATGGCCTGCAAATATTTGTTTTTGGTATTATATAATCCAAGCCCACTCATGTGCCTACTCACACATGCACAAATTCTAAAGGAGGAAACCTTTAGTCACATGTTGACATTTGTCTCGTGTATATGTAGTATTTGTAGTCTTCTGTATAGTGTTCCCAACAGGTCAGCTTTTTTTTTTTTGTGTGTGTGTGTGTGTCTTGTATGTACAGTCACACCACGGGCTGGTTCAATATTAGACGGCAGGATGTACAACGACCCAACAACCTGCAGCCTCCCGAAGTCCAGCACAATCAGGAGAATGAGAACAGAATCCCAAATCCTGTATGTAAACCGCCGTTTACGTCAACTTGAAGATAATTCACATTTATCATGATTGGAACGTTGATGTCATGCTTTCGTTCTCAGGACGCTGAAGTGCAGAGGGCGCTTCCCACTGAAGCTGACGAATTAGAACAACCCGAGCCGATGCCAGCTGTTTTGGTTCCGCCACACAGGGTGTCGGTCATATGGACAGCCTGGGTCTTTTTCAAAACATTCTTCTCATCGCTTCTACCTGAGGTTCCTCGAGGCGTGGCCAACTGACCTGCGCAGTGAACCACGGAGATGTTCTTCTTCACAGTGAAAGGAAAACTACAACTCGACCAAAAACAGCAGCATCATGTGCACAGGTGTGAAAGACTCGGGTCAGCTCGCAGGCAGGAGCTGTCCTGTAGCTGCCTAAGAACAGACAGACATTTAAAATCGAACCAAAAACTTGCAGTACAAAATCACATTTTTGTTGTTAGATTTATGAAAATGTGGTTGTGAACTGCTTGCGTGACTTTTTGCTTCACAAGATCTTGTGAAGCTCCAAGCTGATAAAAGTGAGTCAACCTGTGCAGAACTCCTTCTGCAAATATTGATCTCAACCACAAATGTGCCAAAATTAGATAGTGTGGAGAAAAAAAAAAAAAACTTAAAAAAATAAAAAATAAAAAATCTCAACCTTTTTATTTTGTGTATGTAAACCAGAAAAAAAAATCATGGGTGAATTTAGTTCATTTTATAACCTTGTTCAGCATTAATCCAAGCAATTTGAAGTGACAGTTACATTGACTGACTAGATCGTATTAGTGCTGTCAAAATGAAAGTGTTAACACTGATTAATCACAAAAAAGTTATTGCATTAATCTTGTATTAACACAGATTAATCACTGTTAACTTTGACCGCAGACGATCCTTTAGCAATAAACACAACTACATGCATTCAAGTAAAGCATTTGATAAATGTTTGCCAGTGACATTCAGAATATTTGTTATGTCAAACTACTGGGGTCATTATTTTTTTCTTTTTCCATTTTAAATTATGGATTAGAAAAAGAGGAAGATGAGAGTGTGATGGATCGAAAAATGTTGAAGACATCATCAGAATGAACATGTAACGAGTGCTGTTCAAATTTGGTGGGCAACAAATGTTGAAAAGTCTTTTTAATTAAGTGATTAATCATGGTTAATCAAAACTCTCAGATGTGATGACTCTGATTAAAAAAATGTAATTGTTTGACGGCTCTAATACATATACATATAATTGTACACGAGAAGAAATCCTGTAATGAGAATCATTAGTCCCGCATGATTCACGAGAAATCCCCTTGTATAAAGACAGTTTCTTTTTGCCCACTGTAAATTCCGTGTTGGCATTATGAAAATATTGTATATAGTTTAGAATGCACTTTAATACTGTATGCAAGCATCTTTATACACGGGGGTTATTAGTTATTAAATCAATTTAGACTATAAATAGTATATAGACTGAGAGTAGATATTATCCTGAGGGCTTTTAAAATGTATTTGAAAGTAGTGAACAATATATTATTTACTTTCTAATAACTTGAAGGCCCTGTGTATGGAGTTCTAACTCTCTTTCCAGCATTTCCTTCATGTGAACATCGTTGGTGTGTTATCAAGGCTCCAAGAATTAATGGTTCACTTTCACCAATGTTGATTTTAGACATCTTTGGATGGAATATGCTTTTCATCCCCTGTAATGACATCATTTGTATGTTGGGCGCATAGCGATCCCCATTTGTAGGATGTATACCCAGGTGAGGGAGAAGATTTTGTGACCTTGGTCACTACGTATAATATCAATGAAAGTTTGCTCAATTAAGTTATGTTGAGTTGTTTTGTATGTTGGGAATACTTGCAATACTGTGCAATAAATATTCTTAACTTAAACGTGTTTGTGTTTGTTGCAGTCGGGCTTTAGCGTGATGACATTATTGATTTCCCAGAAAGAGTACAAAGGTTTTTGACCACAGGCTGAAATGAATGAACTTGTCAACACAACACCACAACATGAATAATATTTAGCACAAGTGTGCTCTCTGGCTTAATTGCAGCCAAGTGACAACAAAACAACATACACGTGATTTCAACGTGCATTATTACATCTACAAGAGGCCTGGGCGGTGTATACTCTATACAGTGCTGGGTACAACAGTCAATAGTGGGACTGTTTGTTTGGCAAAAGCAATAGTCATGAACTGTGGCGGTCCATAGCTTGAATGGCCCCGCCCCCATAACCACAAACGCATACATTGTATTTTTAAAGAAAAAAAAGTAATAATAAAATAATAATAAAAAGGGAACCTTTATGTATCGATTTTGGCTTCGTTCCAGCAAGTTACATTAAACTGTGGCATCTCGTCGACGTACAGTAGATGACCACAAGGTGGTGCGCAAGTTCTCCATACAAACATCACAATCGTGAAATGGTTTTCTAAATCAAGCAATGTCGCCCTGTGCAACTTCTCATATAGTGAAGATACCAGAAGCTGCCATTGGTTATAAACTGGGCAAATTACAATTTAGCTGTTGCTTGTGCTGATTACAAAATCTATTGTAGCACTCAGCTTTGTTTCTACTGACGGGCAATATAAAACCTGGAGCTACAATATGTTCATTGTTTTCAATGAGCAAGACAACAAGGGCGATCATCAGACCCCATTGTGAGAACCTGAAACTATTGGCGCTTTTGCACCGTGCCGGTTCCACACCTCAATTCTAATTATATGTCCAGTTTTCTCACATAAATACTTTTCAAAATCCTTCCAAAATTGTGATGATAAAGGGCAATCCCAAAATGAATGCAAAACTGTTTCAGATACATATCCATCCATCCAATTTTGCAGCGCTTGCCTCCTTTCAATGACGTTGTCTGGCTGATGTGTCAATCACGCAGTTGGTATACACACCACAACACCCCCCCCCCCCCCCCCCCCCCTTTGTATTCAGTTCAACAGCTAATATTAAATAATGTAATTAACCTCATGAGAAGAGTTTGCAGGATTTTTATTTTTTATTTTTTTAAAAGAAGAAGAAGAAGAAGAAGAAGAAGAAGAAGAAGAAGAAGAAGAAGTAGTAGCTCTGGAGAAACCGCAAAGGATGATGACTGTGATACACACACATTTCCACTAGATGGTGCTATATTACAGGTTCCATAAACTGACTGCTGCTGTCAATCAGTTACCACCAACACAGCAAGTAGTACAAATAAAAGTAACCGGGTTCAAAAACGCTTACTTGCTAGACAGTTTGCTTATATTGAAATGGTAACCTATGTTTAGTTTGGCAACTCATTGGATTCTTCATATTTTTGAATGAGTACACTGTTGTAACCTTAAAATAGGAAAAAGCACGGAGAGAAGACAAATTGAGTGGGGAAAAGGTTTGTTCTCTTCATATCGTTACGCTAATTTCACATGTGAGTGATGTCTACTTTAGTGTAACAGACAAATGTAAATTTGTACAGTATTTGTGTGCGTCTCCCCCCACCCAATCAAACTTGACTAGTAATTTGCATTTCTTCTCTCTGTCTTCTTTTCAGAAGAAACTTCACCATCTATAAGATTATCTGAGCGATAACAGAGACAAGATCACAAGTAGGTTGAAATTAGCCTTCTGGAAGTGGAGTAGTTGAAATCTTCCTAGCTATGAGCTGCACTGACAAAAGAGCCCAACTTTGAAAGTGTGCAGAAACCCAAGCTGTCCAAACAAAACTCACACGTCAAAAGGTTCGAGAGAGCGCTCCAGTGTCCGTTTGCAAAATGACTCATGGCGTTTCTCCACTGATACTCGTGCTGCTATCATCAGCGTATGGATTATCTCATGGGTGCCTGCAGGATGCTGCCTCAGCCTACAGATTCACCGGAGCCGTGTGCCGTCTCACTTATCCTGCAGCTGTTGTGTGTGAGTGCCGAACAGCCTGTACAAGTATTGCATACAACAAACATGGTACCTGACACCGGGAAATCTGCTTTACAAAATTAATAATAATCAGGAGAGTTGGTACAATATGTTTAATACTCGTAGAAGAATAGTTAGCATATCTGCCTCACAGTTCTGAGGGTGCAAGTTCGAGCCTGGAGTTTTCATGCTCTTTCAACTTTAGTTTATTTACACATTCTTCTTGAACAAAAATTCAAATATAAAATCAAATAAAAGTAAAATAATATATCATATTTGCAGGTGAGGTAGAAACCTATAACAAGCTTATCTACAGAAAGGAGATAAAATTTAAATAACAGTAAGAATACTAACATTGCAATCTCTTTGGTGTCAAAGCTTGCTTGAGTTTCATTTTATATTTATTGGTAGAGGCAAAGAATCAGAGTTAATAAGTGGAAATTTATATTCCGTAATTGGACTCCACGCTATCTTAATGAAAACTGCATTGGAGATGCATTATACATTGGTAGGTACAATACTGTACAAGTTATTGTTCTGTCTGATAGAATAACAATTGACTTGATAATTACAAATGAAAAATGTTTGAAAACTTTGTGGAATCTCTGAACCCATGCACTTCAATTTAAAAACAAATGTACATATCTGAAGAGTATTTAAATAAAAATAGACAATAAATTGCATTTATTAAAAAAAAAAAAAAAAAAAGTGGACCGGTTGGGGACACATAGCTAGGAATATTACAGTAGGTAAAATATAGCAATACCAGACTAAAAAAAAGATGAATGTTTTGAGTAATCCCCAGAAATATAACCTTGCTTCAAACAAAACTAATCTGTTTTTTTCCAAGTAAGTTTCTCATCAATTAATATCCATAGGAATTGTAAATTCTTCACCATATGCATTTTCACTGAATCCAAATTATAATTCATTTTCCTTGCAAATATCGTAAAATGAGACCTTTTCACATTTAATGCCAATTTATTTGTTTGAGGCCGTTTGTTCAAAATGCATGAAGGCCATTGTTAACCTCATTCATGAGTTCAGAACAAAAATCGATTGTAAATAAGTAAATTGATATCATCTGCAAATAATACTGGACATTAAGTGTTTCATATACATAAACAATAAATAAATAAATAAATAAATAAATAAATAAATAATGTCCCTAAGATGGAACCTTTTGGTGTCTTGGCATTTATACTGACATATTGCAGTCTATTATTTAAATAATAACTATGCCACTTCAGAGTATGGCAAAGAAATCCATTTTCCATCCAATTTTTTTTTTTTTTTAATTAATTCATTATTGAAAGCAAACATTACTGTAAATGGAAACAGGAATTGAAACGTCATCATTCAGTCCATCACTTCTCTGTGAAATAGCTTGAAAAGTGAGCGTGCACACTATTTTCTATTTATTATTATTATTATTTATCTTTTGGGATTCTGGTCTTTGTCACTTCTCCCCGTTTTCTGGATGAAAATACAGCTTGGATGAATGAACAATACATAACACAGCATTACATAAAAGCTTTACATTTTTAATGAATACCATCAAAAAGTGATTTTTCTTGCACAGTATTATTTATGTCTTGAGAAAAAAAACTAATTTGAATGTCCGTTATTTTGATGGAAAATCCAGTTTCTGTCTGTTAATTTCAAGACTGGAAATCATGCATATTAAAAAAAAAAAAAAAAAAAAAAAAAAAAAAAAGGTTTGTTGAGCCATTAACATTGCATCCATTAAAAAGATCAAGCTATTTTCCACACTTAATATATACATATCCACTATATTGTATGAATGAATGAATGAATGAATGAATGAATGAATGAATACATAAATAAATCCATATGGGGACTGACCAATAGTATTGATTTATGGAAAAAGAAATATGAAATTGACCCCATTTTCTGACCACAATTTTCTGTTTGTGACCGGATTAATCTCATCTATATACAGTGAATGAGAAAACCACTAAAGTGATTGAGGCAGCGTTCCAACATGCCAAATATCCAAGTGTCAAAGCAGAGAAGACGGTGCCCTTCATGGGCACCGTCTCATATGGCCTTGAAAAGTGAGTGAATTAATGACATACGCACGGTTGGAAAACGAATTTCTTTTAAATCATGTTTGTGCTGTTTCCATCGTTGTTCCTCCAGTATGGAGATTCACAACTTGACGATCGGTCACAGCTCCTTTGAGCTTCTTCCAGGTGAAGGCATCGCCATGGAGATAAGCAACGTATCTGCAGTCTTCATTGGGACCATCCATTACGGATATGGCAACTGGCTGTGAGTGTGTCTGGAAAATGAACAATAACTATCTAATAGGGGTGTGAATTGCCTAGTACCTGACGATTCGATTCGTATCACGATTCACAGGTCACGATTCGATTCGATACCGATTAATCCCGATACTAATTTATAAGTCGATTTTTGCGATTTTTTTTCATTCAAATTTAGAAAATACTAATCAGTAAGCTTGTAGAGTGTAAGATTTATATGAAAATGTATTATTTATTTATCTGAAATTTCAGTCTTATAGAGGTTGTAATCTGTTTCATGTTTGAACAGCATTAAAATAAAATATTAAGGCTTAATGTTCCGTTCATATAACATTCTTCCATGCTCAAGGTGTGAATCCTAAAAAAAAAAAAAAAAAATTCGATTCTGCCGATTATTGAATCGATTAGAGAATCGCGCGATGTAGTATCGCGATATATCGCCGAATCGATTTTTTTTAACACCCCTACTATCTAATATTTATCAAAACATTTTACCCACTGTTTTTATTTTTGATGTGTGCAAAATATGTATTATCCTTTTGAAGAAATGCAGCTCAGAGAGCAAGTATACACAAATTCAGGAAGTACAAATGGAATCACATTGTTAATCCAGAAAATATAAATACATTTCTTCATTTTTTTTTTCATCTAGAGTCAACGTTGCTCAGTCAATTAATTTTGAGATTGAGTCACAGATTGACCTTGGAATCAACCCCAAACTGTGTAAGTCATCTATTTCACTAAGTCGACTTGGTTTCAAAAACAGCTGAATATCCGTGACAATATTTTCATATTTTTGACATTGAAATTATTTGTCTTAGACTGTGGTAAGGGGAAGGTCGCAGCAGACACATCATCTTGCTACTTGAACTTTGACAAGCTGCGTTTGCACCTGCAGGGGGAGAGAGAGTGAGTTACTCATAATTTCTTAATAATTATAGCTACAGTATCACTATCACGCTGTCAGCTGAAGGCATTTTTTTTTCCATATTTTTGTTTGTGTGTGTGTTCAGACCAAACTGGCTCAAGAAGCTCTTCACTGACTTCATCACATTCAGTGTCAAGCTCGTCGTCAAGGGACAGGTAAAATCACCTTTTAATTCTCATGTGATCATCAGAATCATAGCTACAATATTGTCTTCTATAAAAAGAAACTGCGCCCCAAAAAAAACGAAGATTTTCTCCTTATGTAGATTTGTAAGGAGATCAACAAAGTGGCAAACATATTAGCTGACTTCATACAGGAGAAAGCAGGTGGGTTCAATTACACTCCTTCCTAAAGTACATCCCTTTGTATAGGTACTTCTTCAGTTCTTTTTTCAATACTCTAAGGAGAAATAGACATTCATATTTTTTACATATTTATTTTTATTTTTAGATAAAATATTCTTTAAATGAATTGATTTAGATTGAAAAAATGTTTTTAATAATTACCTAAAAAATGCTCAAAAAGGAAGAGGGAAAGCAGAAAATGACCATAAAATGTCTATGAAACTGCCAGAAATGTTTAAAAAGTACCTATAAAATGACCAAAAACAGAAGAATAAATCCTGAAATTTACCATAAAACGTCCACAAAATTGCCAAAATCTAAGAAAATTGATAGCAGAAAAGGTAGAAAAAAAAGACATTCGAACACTAACAAAAAAATTTCCAAAAACAAAAGAAGAAAGGCACAATAATATGTCTTTGATATTGCCAAAAAAATCAGAAAATGCATTTTTAGAAGGAAGAAAATAAAACATTCAAAAGTAACCATAAAATGTCCAAAAACAAAAGAAGAAGAAATGTCCACAAAATTGACCCACTCCCCCCCAAAAAAATCAGAAAAAAATATAAAAAAAAAAAAAAGTCAAAAAAAAAAACGTTTAAAAAGTACCTTTAAAATGACCAAAAACAGAAGAAGAAATCCTGAAATTTACCATTCCCAAATGTCCACAAAATTTCCAAAATGTCAGAAAATTGATAGCAGAAAAGGCAGGGGAAAAAAACAACATTCAATAGCTAACAATAAAATATCCAAAAACAAAAGAAGAAATGCAAAAAAATACCATAACATTTCTTTGGTATTGCCAAAAAAAAAGTCAGAACATTTATTTTTAAAAGGAAGAAAAGAAAACATTCAAAAGTAATATTTATTTAAAAGTAATAATTATATATTTATATATTTTTAAGTTAAAAAAAAGAAAACGTTTAAAAAGTATATGTATAAAATGTGCTAATAGTACTTCACATTTATTAGCCTTGTATTTGCTACAATCTTGCGTCTCTACACAATAGAACTTTGTTGATTTGCATCATGTAGTGTGATGTGATGTGTTTTCAGAGCATTTCCTCAGTGACGGAGACATCACTGTGGATATCGGTGTGACCACTGCTCCCACCATCACTGCTAACTACATAGAATCATACCACAAGGTAAACAATATCCAGACATGTACTGTACCTTATTGTAAGACGTAAGGTAAGTGAGAATATAAATACATGATCAAAACACAAGTTAGTGTAAAAACAAATTATTCCATCCATACGATATAGCATAGAGGTCAATTACCAATGAATGCTAATAACTTTGTTACCGTATTTGCTAATCAATTAAATGATAATCCTTTGATAGTTTTTGTTTTTTTCCGATTTCCAGGGGCTCACAAACTACAACAATACTTCTGCTGTCATAAGTGATTCAACTTTCAACCCTAATCAGCTGACTGAAAACAGGATGATCTACTTTTGGATCTCAGGTCTGCATTTATCCAATACAATAACACAATAAAATGCAGAGTCGCAGAGTGCGTACTTCCAAAAATGACCAAATATTAAAAGATGAATTTTGGCTACAGGTGTGACTGTGTTAAGTTTTGGCATCTTAACATACACATCAACTGAATACATATAAACAATCAACTGAGGACATAATCTCTCAACAGACAGAATTATGTAAATATTCAATAAAGCGCTAACCTTGCTCTTGCAAGATGAATTCCCGCGGTATTTGTGAGTTCACAAACGCCGGAGAATACATCTTGTATCGCTCCTGCTGATATCCGCCGCAGTTGTTCAGACCAATCACAGAGCGACATTGTGTTTGGGGGCGGGATATGCAACTGTGACGAAAACAGGAAGTCAGCGCCGACGCCGGAGCTAACAAACAAACCTAACATGGACGAATGGACGCTACAATTAATTCTGTTCTCGCAGAATTACTCACCGTTTCCTTGTTGAATGTTGAACAGCGAGAGGCGCTTGTTGCATTTCTAGCTGGTAAGATGTTCCTGCCTTTCCCACCTCCGGCAAGAACGAAGTAAAAAATTTTCACTCGTGGTCGTGATTGGTTAAAAAACAAACGTGTAGAATGACGCATCGTCCAATCAGCTCGAATTATTGTACAAAATGTCCTGCCTTTTCCAGACGAAATTACTGTGGAGAGACATATCCATCTGGCTATTGCCAGATTAATAAAGCGCCATCTTCTGTAAAATAACAGCATTACAGTCAATGGGCATGATTGTCAGTATGTGATATAGTAACAAACGGTGTATACTCATCGCACTCCTTCCTTAAGATTGTTTTTGGTGTTGTTTTGTTACCCCTAGATCATGTCTTAAACCCCATGATGAAAGCTGCCCACCAAGATGGTCGCTTCCGGCTTAACATCACTGGAGCAGAGTTGATTGTAAACAAACACCTCAAATGAATACTCATATGCGCCAGGATGTACAAAAACAATACTTGAGTAACTTTCACAGCTCTTATGAATGTGATTTCAGGAACTTTTCAGGATAAATGTCTCTACCACCATTCCAGATATTTTCAGAAAGGTAATGTGGACAATGCATTCAATCATTGCTCATGATATGAAATCTTGTTTTTTTTCTCCACCGTGAGGATACTTTGATATTACCGTGTGTGTTTGTGTGTCAAGTGTCTTGTTGAAACAAGTTACCCAGAATTACGTGTGTGGAGTTCATCCGTGCCCTCTGTAAACACTTCCACCTTTGGGACAAGTGTCTGGGCCGAGGCTTTTGGCCAACTGTGGTGCGAAGGTCAAGAAACTCTCTTCTTTCAGACGGTAAGACTTTGTCGCAAATATACTGGGTGGTTGCTGGGTGTGCAGACTCGTCATTGAGCTTTTGACAGGCACCATGGTGGATCAACAAGCTCCTTTGTCCTATATCCTATTCCTGATTGATTCACTCCACTATACAGTATATTGAAAATGGACTCATTGATAAGATTGTCAGTGAATTGTTGTGACCTTCTAAAATCTGTGGTCGTTTCTTTGATCTCATTGTGACTTATTGTACCACTCGGAAAAAGGATTCTAAAACTGGCCCGCGATCTAACTCTCGATCCGGCAGCATGCTCACGAGAGCTGTGTCATCTGCAAATTTAATAAAGTGCCTGTTTTGGGAAGTGCGAGTGCATCAAGTTGTACTTTAAATGAATAATAGAGGAAGTTAAACAGCTCACTGAAATGGAATTTACTGGCGAGAATGTCAGCAATAATCTTTGGATGCAAGATGAAAGTCCACAAATGGAATCTTAATCTTGAATCATTGGTCGACTTATTTCACAATCTTTTTTTTCCCTCTGATTAATGTGTTTGTCATAATGTTTCGGCTGTTTGTTTTCTGTGCAGTTCATCACCACTGATGTCTCGGTTTCTTATGTCAACAAACACGTCTTACTACATGGCAAATCTTTACAGTAAGAGCTTTCTCATCCATTTTTATTATTACTAAATCTCTGTTTTATACATTCTAATTGTATCTCATTGGGATGCACTGGATTTATAGTCATTTATATTGGGTATGAAAACTAACTGAAATTACATTTTATGTTTACAAATCTAACTAACTATAATTATAGAAAAAAATATCCTTGGTTTTAGTCATGTGAATTAATTTAATGCATGAGCATATGGGAAGGATTTTAAATGTGATTTTAAGTAGATTTATTTTGATATTAATCAGAATAACTGTTTGAAAGTGTGTCACACAGAAGTGACATCATCTAGCAGCAGCCAATAGAAAAGCACCTTCAGTTGATGTATTTGCTCCCAAAAACGTATAAATATGTTTCTTTTTAGTTTTAAGTGTCCCAAAGACTTATTTATACGTTTTGTTTTGTTTTAAATTTTTTAATTTAATTTTATTTTTTTTAATGCTAGAGCATACAGAAGGCTTTGATGCAGCCTCTCGACTGCAAAGAACGGTTGCAGAAATGGTAGTTGTTACATAAACGGCCAGTAGGTGGCAGCAGAGCAAAGGAGATCAACCAGGACCATGTTGAAAAAAAGCCCAATTACTCACAATTCTAAATAGATTTGTGAAAATTGATTAAACTTAGCTATATTCTAATGCTAATTGCTGCAAAACAGAAACAGATAGAAATATACTTTTTTTGGATGAAAGAAGAGACTTTAATATTTCTTTTGGTAGGTTCCATGTTTTTGTAGCATTAAAACACAATATTCTGTGGCCCTTGCAAAATCAGTCAAAATCCAGTAAAACAGCCGGGAGCAAACGGAATTGCTTCTGTGAAAATGGCTGCTGGGAGTGGATGAATTTTAATATTGCGCACAAGTCATACACATTTTTAAAAAAATCTAAAATTAATACTGAAACTAACTAAAACTAAACTAAAACTAAGCATTTATGAAATAACTAAAACTAATAAAAACTAACAGAACCACCCTGAAAACTAATTCAACTAACTAACTAGCTAATTTTTGAATTTTGCTGCCATCCCGGATGCTAACTTACAAATCAGTGACGATTTCATCTTCCAGGGTTGATGTACTACATGCTGAATTATACCAGAATCCTCTGGTAAGTGGACTGCTCTGATGCCATCGCATATTTTGGTAACAACTGCTGGTGTCATTTTTGTGTCTAGGGGATGGATGTCTTTGTTAAAAGAGACTGTTTAAGGATACATAAAGTAAAATAACAACACATCCACTTTTAACAGTCAGGTTGAAGCCGGTTGATGCGTGCAGTGAACGCATCGCTAAACACAAATACGTTCACCTCACCACCGGTTGACAAGCCAGTCCCAGTTGAACATTGGAGTTTGTGCCAGGTATCAGAAGCAAACAAACACTGATAACACTGTTAGCCAATGCTAATCAGTGCAAATGCTGCAGCTCTGTTTTTGGCTTTGACATACACAGTCATTGATTTAATTTCATTTTAAACGCCTGGTACAACTAAAGGTACTTTTGTTTGGGCAAATATAATAATGGCAACAAAAAATAGGTCATAAAAGTTTAATTGAAGAGCTGTTATCTAACCATTTTGCATGATTTTCTAGTCACCAAAAATATACTTGGTTGTGCTATCACACTTGATGGGTGAGCGGGCACTCCAGAGAGACCCGATTATCAACATTCAGAAAAAAAAAACGTTTCTTGGAAAGTTTACAATGCTTTTTCAAAAATGTTTGCAGATATATCACATTTTGAAATATAACTGACAATGGCAGTGAATTGGTGTTTATGTTTCATCTGTGACACTTGAAAATATCCTCTTGGGGAACAAAAGAGTATACATTTGGATTCTGGGTAAATTATGAACATTAAACAACATTTTCATTTACTGATTTATCTTTTTAGGTAGATCAAGCACAACTGAATTTCATACAAGAAGCTGTGATGAAGATAGGTGTCCCCAAGGTGTTATCTGGTACGTCATAAACAATAATAACACGTTTACTGTTTCGGTGTATAGAATTCACAGTCTAAACAATAATGATTTGCTATTGGGAGCGCACTGTGTACCATCATTTCATTCCAACATTATACATCATAATTTATGTAAATAAGCAAACTATTTCCACACTATTTGCGAACACTAATGTGAAGCAAAACATTTAAACTACTATGGCCTGTGTGTAAAAGCAACATGTTGTTGTTGTTGTTTGTTAAATGATTGACTGTGGTCTTCTTGTTTGTTGTTCTAGTACTTGAAACCGAGGTAACCAGGCTGTTGGACAAACAGGGATTATACTTATTTGACATCTACAAACCAGAAGTGCTTCCTCGGGACGTAAGTCTCACTTGAACAGATTTTGTCATCTGCCCATTTGTCACACATTTTAAAATAAGTGTTATTCCCTTTTTGCTCAGGGATTTACGATTATCCAGATGGACTTTGGTTTTCCTCATCACCTCCTTGTTGACTTCCTCAAGAAGACACTACAGCAAACAGACAGTTTGCAACAATAAAGGCTCAAATTTAACAAAGGTTTTGACACCTTTCCTCCCACCCACATTTCTCAAGTAACACTCTAAGTGACACTTGATTACAAATTACAAAAAATCAACTAATAATAATAATAATTAATAATATTGATGATGATTATAATGATAATGATGATGATGATAGTCAAACAAGGTAAGCAATACCAAGGAGATAAAAGATTTGAAATGAATGATGGTAAATTCAATCGGACTGACCTCAAGATGGATGTGCACAGGAGAGGCTTCTGACAATTTTACAATATTACCACCATTAACCAAAAAAAGACTAATTTTAAAAAAGTAATGTGCATCTGTTGTCAGACAACACCTACACCGTGCACATGAAAGAACATCAAACATACTTTCCGACGAGACTTTCCTTCTTGAATTTCTGTATTCTGTAATAAAGTTCTGCAGATTCTTTATCAGTCTGTTGTTGCCAGTGTTCTTTTCTTTGTTATGGTGGTCTGGGGAGGCAGCATTTAAAATGGGGGGTGCTGTGTCCGGGGCTGAGCAGGTGGGATGGATCTGGAATCCTCAGAGGAGAGAGGCGGACTGCTCTAAATGTGGATTTGCATCTGAAATACTTGAAGTGCTTTTAATATAGCAACATTTAGCGTGGGGGGGGGGGGGGGGGGGGGGGGTTATAATGTTGTGAAGCAGACTGTCTATCCACTAAATGTGCTGTCTGTTCCACAAAGGTTCAAATATGATATTAATATTAATAAGTCATTTGCACACACAAAAAAAAGGGGGGGGGCGGTCTCTTTCTATCAGATGTTGTTGTTGAAACAATTGAGGGACATATGTTGATCAACCGCTAGGTGTCCTTGTTGTTACAATTATTTTATGCACTGTTGCCCATGTCATTGGAACGGAAGTCAGTCTCGGAGCTCACATTCGGGCTACTCAAATTCACTGGCATCGAAAAGTGTTTTCTGCGCTGTTTTCTTAATTGTAATACGTCCAGTATTTTGTCTTGAAAATTTTGAATTGTGTCGAGTAAGTCTAGTGTCAATTCCGAACATCCGGGCATTTCTGATATTTCCCCAATGCAACGCAATGCAAATGGTTCCTAGTATAAACGGTGAAAACAAACGGCGTATTGTATTGCTTTTTTGCCCGTGACTGTTATACAAACAAGGCAGATTTTTATACTGTAGTAGTTAAGTGACATTTCATCACATTTGGAACTAAAAATAATCCACACATATCAAATTACATTACAGTGCAATGCTGGATTTAAATTAATTCACGACTAAATTGTGCAAGGTGTGCATGTGAGTGTTAATTGTTTGGTTGACTTTGTCTGCATGTGCCCAAAGGCGACCCAGGTCAGCCAAAGGCTTCAGCTCACACAATCCAAATGAGGACAAGTGCAAAAGAAATGAAGGGATGGAAGTTGTCGCATTGAACGTTCTGTTTACGGATGCCATGAGTTTCAAACAGCCTCGCAGTCATACTCTCTTTGTGATAACATTCCTCTGTGCTGCATTCTTGTCACTGTCTGTGTGTCTGCAGGTGCTATATATGCCAAACAATTCCTTGCTCCAAGGTCAAGATGGCCAAGTGGCCAACTGATTTGATCACAGTGCATTCAATTCTGTTCCCTGTTTTCAAACAGTAGTGTGTGGGACGAGCAAATCCCTCCCAGCCCTATTGGGTTCGTGGGAACTTCTAATTCATTTAACCATATTATGTCTGTTCATTGATGGGACACTATTTCTGCCCATCCTTACCATAAAGGCCCTCTCTAATGGTCCAGATATTGTCACTAAAAATTGATTAAAGGAGGGAGATTTCCACCTGACAGCGACAATATATAAAATATGAGTAAATACTGCTACTTTGTACTCCTTTGTCTACACCTAGCTAGTCTAATGCTGCGGTCGTCGGTCAAACCCAACGCTAGCTTAAGTTTTTTTGGCAGCACATTTCCAATGTTACAATGTGGGACCCGCGTGAGGTAAACAGCACAGCCAGCTTCCAATAGCTGCGAGGGCTGAGCAAAAAAAGATGGGATAATTTTAGGACAGTGCACTCAGTCTTGTTTAGGGCTGTTTAACTGTTAACTAAGATAGCATTTAGCATTAGCTAATACAACCACCGGTCACTAGATTGACTCAACTCAACATTATTTATAAAGCACTTTAAAACAAACATTGCTGTATACAATGCTATCAGTCTGAAATCCTCGTGTGGTGGTCATTTTTACAATTGCTCTGGTTGCATCTTAGAGAATGTACAGCTGCCGACAGGCCACATGGATGTAAACAAGCAACGTGTCTGGACAAATGCCCCCAGCTGATCATTTCAACTATTTAGCCTCCCAGACCTCTTTGTCTGTAATAACATTCCTCTCCGCTGCATTCTTACCCACCCACCCGTCTGTGTGTCAGCAGAGGTTACATGTACAAAGCATTCCTTGCTTACATGTCGAGAGGGTGAAAAGGGTCAATTAATGTTTCGGATCACAGTAGGAAGGAAATTCTGCTCACCGTACTTACAGATGTTAATATTTATATTTCTTCATATATTTTGTTTACTTTGGCTTTACTTCAAGATGGCAGAAGGAATTTGGCCCTCAAGTGCTGCTCAGTGGCCTTCATCCCTTCCCCCATTTTGTGTTCACTGGCTTTGCATTCCTTTCAAGTTAAAACAGTGGTGGAAGGTCAGGGCCAGCAAAGCTTTCCTGCTGACTGCAATACAATTCTGGCCATTAATATTGTGCTAATATCACCCAATAGTTAATTCTTTTTGATTGCATTTCTCTTGGCTGCACAGATTTTTCTGTCTTTCTTTCTTTCTTTCTAATTTTAACACATTTCTGCCTCTGTGCTGCCCTGTCACTCTAATCTGCCAAGGGCATTCATGCCGATTGATGTGACAATTAGGTGTGTGCATCTCTCCAATAAAATGATTCAATAATGATGTAAAAAAAAAAAAAAAAAAAAAAAAAAAAAAAAAAAAAAAAAATCTTTACTTGTTGCTCAACTTAATTATATTTTGTAGTTAAATATACAGTATAACATAACAGAAATTACTACCTGTACTTGCTAGCTAATGTTTATAGCAGGGCAAACACTGTCAAATTGTTTGAATTCATACTTTTAAATCACCCCGGACCCCCCAAGATGAATCAAAACAGACTTTTCCATAGTTTTTGCATTTATTTTTATTTGTGCAAAGCAGAAATACAAGTGAGGAGGTTCATGGTTTCTATACTGCAGTAGTTAATCTTTTTCAGTTCAGTTAAGGATTCATGACCAATAGTGTTGTGCTGAATATAAATCCACAACATGTATCGTAAGTACGCCACAATCATAGTGATTGAATATTGCAATAAGTGAGCGCATTAGTTCCATTCTGTGTTTTTCTATATAAACAAGTTGGCCCAGAGTGAACATGAATATGCACATATGTAATGTTCAGCAAATACAACAAGAATCTTTCTTTTTTTTTAACATAACAATGAAATGTTTAAAATAATCAAGGAAATTAAAATTACCAAGCAACTTATACTGGAAAAAAATGGCTCAATATATACATTTTAAGATAAAAAAAACAAAAAAAAACAAAAAAAAAACATATTGACAAAAGAGCCATGAATTAAAATAAGCACTAACACGGTTAAGAGTTTTGCCTCAATAGGGATGAACTTGTCAAACTTTTGGGATGATATGCCAAGGCCTACCGTCCAGTTCAGGTTTGGTCCAAACGAAAAGATCAAGGTGGAAGTTACCCGAGGCAAGGGACTGAAATTTGGTCTCAGTGTAATTTGTTCAATCAGTCATACAAATAAAGGTGGCTCATGATGTTCAAGGCTTGTGGCACTTGTTACTGTATGTAGTTTGTAGCTCCTTGGCTTATTTTTTTATTTTTTTTGGCTCCAAATCATTTCATTTATAATTGTGGTAACTGTTTCACATTTGCCCAAAAAGTAACAGAATCAAACTCTTTAATACTGTAAACAAGGATATATCACAAACAAAAACTACCTGACATATTCTCTTTCAAATGTGAAAACACTCAAAAATATATATATATATTTTACGTCTAATGGACAATATTCTGATGCACCTTTGCATCTCCAAATTATATAACTACAAACATGTATAAGTTCAAAAAGAAGGATAACTTAGTGTCAAGTATTAAAAAACAAAAACAAAAAAACAACTCAAATAAATCCCAGTTAACACTGAAGTACTTTTTTTTTTTTGTCTCCAGTCCTTCAAGATCCACAGTGCTACACAGGACTTTCAAACACATCTGGATAGTTCCAGCATCAGTCAACTGGCGTATTCAGTAGACGAAGATGGGATTTATTTCCCTCGATTTTGTGTAAATCAACACATATTATGAGCCACTACTCATATATAAACAATGAGGTAATATACCAAGGGTACCCTTCACAAGATCACATTTTGGGGGTTTGCAAAAGGTGGCTCACAATTCAGACACAACTGTAGATTGTTGTATAGACGCCAGTGCGAGACATATTTATTAGACCACCATCCAATGTATGCTTCATGCATGGTTTCCAACTAAAAACCGCTATGTCGCTATACCTAGAGAGTCAAATGTTGCTGGTCACTGTAGGGGTCAGAAAAATGAAAACATTTTTAAATAGTAAAATCTGTCCAAATTTTGACTATGACAAATTGGTAACATGTCTGACCTCTCCGATGAGTCCAATACGCAGCGCCTTAAATTCATTTCATGGTATCAGGTGGTCGAATGCATTTGTGAAGCACTGCAAGTCCATCAACCTTTTGAGGTCACTTTCAGCACAACGCAGCATAAACTACAAAGCATTTTCAACACTTCATGTGAAATATTCAATAAAGCAGACCCCATCGGATGAAGATGATTTTGTATGACCATATAAGATGTATAGCAGTATGTTTGTTTTCATTTGACTATTTTGCAATGCAATTGGGTTTGTTATATTTCTGTCCCAATACTTTTCTGGCCTGGTATTGAAAATTACAAGAATCATGTATGTATTTCATTTACTATGGAACTGTCAACAGATGTATGTCAAAACTGTTTTTCTTAAATGCATTCACATGCTTAATTACTGTTGAGGCCATTTCACAGCGTTCTTTGTTTTTCCTTCTCTGCATGTGATTCGTGAGTTTGACCGCATGGTGGCGCATGTGCCCCCAGGATGAAATGAAGCTGACGGTAATGAGCGTCAGGTGTGTGTGAACGTTGGAGGCAAAACCGCTGTCGTTGTACGCGAAAAGGATCGCGTTCTCCTTTGGACGTAATTGAAAAGGATTGGACTTTATTGGAATTAAATTGTTTTTGACCACACGAAGGAACATTTTTTTTAACTTTTTTTTTTTTTTTTGAGGCAACGACACTTCCGAAGAGTTCTCACCAGTTCAACAACAAATATCGCGTCTTATTGGAAAGACTCTATAATTACTATAATCCACCATTTACCAATGGAGAGCAAGGCAACAATTTATTAAGGTCATAACTCATAGATGGAATGTTGTTTTAGTTGAGCTATCACTACTGTATATTTTACTTAGAGTAATCCACGACTACCTTGCTGTGTGCAGAGCCATGCCAGAGTTAGTGTGCTGTTACATACGATGATGTACAATACTGTATAAGACGGTTTCACATTGATGATTTGGGACGGGATCGAACAATTCATATACATGGAAATACAACACAAATCCCTTTCCCTGGCCTAAAGTCGCATGGCAAATACCGACATTCAAATCTAGAATAGCATGTAGACCAACTGTATAACATGATCAAGTCATTACACCCCCCAGCATGACGGTCCATTAGTAACAGAGAAGGACAGGTTATACTGGTACTTTGAGGTTTACATATAATATACATACAGGTAGTTGGATGCTTACGTAAGCAGAAATCTACCACAAGAAGTTCACATTTTGGCTCTTTCCCACAGAATGATCAATACAAATACATTGATGCAATGTTAATGCGTCCAGCCTAGCTTCGACTGAAATCCAGTTGCGACCTGCTTCAGTCATATAGCCTCTATTAGTTGTATTCACTGAGCGATGCAGAAGCAGAGATAGCCCTGACAAGATTATCTGTCAGCAAGCAGTTGAAAAACTTTTGAGCTGCAGCAGAATTTGGGGTGCGGACGAGCACCCGGACTGGTTTCAATTTGGCACCACCAACAGCAGCCAGCAAAAACGCTTGTGGCAGAGTGTAAGTAAAGCATGGAATCGGTATCAGCTAGTATGACCTCCCTCGGATGAGAAGGTCGTCCAATCGTCTCGCTCGCTTAGACGGCCCATATTTTCTTTTGCTGGAAGTAAGCGTCAAATCTCTCCATGGCGTATTCCTACGAGGAATAACATTTTCAGAAAACACCGATTAGATTCAAATCAATTTTGGTGGCGTTTATAGTCAAAAAGATGATGAGATTTGTGACCATGTCCCTGTTGCCTTCAACCATAATGAAGAGACCAGTATAGTAAATGGTTGGATGGATTACTTCAACCTACATCATCATTCAGTGCTTCCAGTCGAGCCTTTAAATATTGGGACGTGGCCACAATTCTCATCTTTCTGGCGCTAAACACCATCACATCAGATTTGAAATGAGACTTGCATGCCAAACATTATCCAAAAAACAACCCCGACAGTGCCATCCCATGTTGAGCATTTTCACTCATCAGTCAAGGAATATTGTGTGCGATCGATGACTACATAAACATGGTGGATACCATATGAAAGATTGGATTCCATTCTTTCATTCCAAAAAAAAGTATGTTTCTACTTTATTCCATTCTTTAGTAATCACCATTTGAAAACAGGTAATTTGAGTGACAAAATAGAAAAAAAATAAGGAGAAAACAAGCTTTTTGTGAAAAGATATATTTACTGCCACAGTGACTTCGATACTATTTTTTTGTTCAGTGATGCTCTGAATTAGATTTAATGTGACAACGGCTTTAATTATTCACGTCAACCTTGAAAGTGTTCTATTTCATAAGATTCGCATTGTAATTTCATACACCGGCAGCCCATTGAAAAGAGATACAATGCTGCCATCTACTGACCACAGTTAGTGGGTGTTTTTGATTTCACATCTCACGATCTCACGGTCAGCGCTCCCCACAAGACGTTGCACTGCCCATTGGTAGATTTAAAAAAAAAAAAAAAAAAAAAATAAATAAAAAAAAAAAAAAACAGATGACGTGATTTAACGTTTATGGCGGCATTCATTAGGATTTTAGCATATGTCATTAAACGTTTTTGGTGGTCAAACAATTATATTTGAAAGTATTTACATCCGAAAGTAATGATTCAAATTAACAATAATTAATCAAACTTCCACTTTTTAATACTTGGTTGCAGATCCACCCATCCATCCATCCATCCATCCATCCATCCATCCATTCATCCATCATTTGCAGTCAATTTGCAACCTGAAGACTGGAATGCCTGTGCAGACATCCCCAGATGGTGCATTTCATCCCTGGTGATGGTCTGCCAGGCCCCACTCAATTCAGGTCATCTGATTGGTTTGGCACAACATTCTACTTCTTTGCCACCTTCAAAAGTTCGTTGGTTGCTTTCACAGTGTGTTTCCGATCATTGTCCATCTGCACTGTGAAGCGCTGACCATTTAGTTCTGAAGGGATTTGGCTTAATTAATATGAGCAGATAATGTTCAGTATTGATCCTATTGCATTTTTCAGCACCCATCAATAAATACAAAGGAACCAGTTCCATTGGCAGCCATACATGCTCAGCTGGTGATCCAACACCCGAGAAGACAACTGTCCCTTTAGGTTTGTATTTTGTACTCTTAAAAAAAAGAGGGAGGCACATCTACAAACTTTTCTAATTCCTCCACCGTTCACCCTTCAAATTAAAACTGGAAGTCTGCAATCAAAGCACATCTTGTTTGTTTCATTTCAAAACCATTGTGGGTTTGTCAAGACCCAAAATAAACGAGAATGTGATCACTGTAACTGTGTGACTGCATCGCAGCTGCATTTAACTAAAACTAAAATAAAAAAACAAAACAAATTCGTTAACGAAATAAAATAAAAACGAAAATGCTTTTAAAAAAAAAACGAAAAACAGCTGAAACTGCATTTTACTAACTAAAATGAGAATTCTAGCAAAAATGTCCTTAATTTTAGTCGTTGGTAATTAATTTAATGTGTGAGCCTATGCGTATGATTTTAAATATGATTTAAAGTAGACTGATTTTACTATTAACTGGAATAATTTATTCCAACTTTAAATTTATTGATATATTATGCCAGTATTTGTTGATCATAACGATATCTCGTTGCTGTTTATAACCATGTGATTTGCACAATGACAAATGAATAAATATTGAATTGAATTTAATAAGGTCGTTTGAAAGGGTGTCACACAGAAGCAACGTCATCTCGCAGCAGCCAATAGAAAAGCATCTTTTGATGACGTCACTCCCATGTTGTTTTTAAAATATTGCGCACAACTATACATATTTAAAAAAAACAAAAAAAACTAAAACTAATACTGAAACTAATTCAAACTAAATTAAAACTAAGCATTTATTAAATCACTAAAATTAATAAAAACTAACAGAGCCACCATGAAAACGCTAACTACAATTAAAAAACAAAACAAAACGAAATAAAAACTAACTAAAATGTAAAATTCTAAAATTGTAATAACCCTGCTCTGGATTTGACGCATTCCCACTTTCGGCCATTATGACCGTCCACTACAGCTGTCCACTCACTAATTTGACATCTGATCAAAGGCAGACCTTGGTCAGAGGTTCGCGTTTATGAGTGCGTGACCCACACAGGGAACTTCAAACACTCAGACAATATGACATGTTGATTGACATGGCAGTCCGACCTGACCTATGCCGACCAATCCTCAAACAGAAAAAACTGACTGCCCCACTCTGCGGGTCACTAATGCTTATACTGTTGATTTTTCCGCGTTTAATTGTCTTTGTAAAACTAATTAAAGGCTGTAAATGGCATCACTCACCAGATATCCAAACTTGATGGTGGATAGACGGGCCTGGATGATAGACCACAAGACCCAAAAGAAGTGGGATGCAAGGGAGAACCTGTGAGCCAAAGTCAAGCACACATGTTGCTTGCCTTTCGAATAAATTCTTCCAATGTCAAACGTAGTCAGTTCACTTACCTGTTGACCTCCAAGTAGAGCTCCTCCTTCATTTTCATTTGGTCCTCTTGACTTAAGTTGTCAAACCCTTGATCAGACGCACGCAGGTAACTTTCAATGAAGTGCAGCTGTACAAAGACATCACAAGGTTGCTTAAGTCAGTATTTGATGCGGAAACTGCAAATGTGTTCAAAGCAAAAAAATAAAAAAATCATTCTGCTAGATTCCACACACCTGTTGAGCCTTGGAAGGATAAGCCTGAGCGTTCACTTTGAAGAAAGGAAACTCATCACAGTTGTAGTCATACATCCACTCACAGAAATGGTTGCCGATATCAAATCCCCTGCAACAAATGAGAAAAAAAATTAGTTCCGAGGATTTGTCACAGTGAAATGGCCTAATCTTGATCTGACAAATTAATTCCTCATATACAGAGTAGTGCTGTCACTACCTAGTATTTTTAAAATTGATTAATTGGATTCATTTTAATTTTTCATTTAAAATGTATTACAAAAGCAGTATTCCCCGATTGCTGTTTACTAACCAGTGATTGGTGTTTATTTCGTCTTGACTTCGTATTAAAAAAAATAAAAACAAAAAAAATTAGCAAATTTATAAAGTTTGCAAATGTCTTATTTTTATTAAACAGAGAAGATAATCAGTCTTCTTTCATGAAGGACTACAGAAATTAGTGAACAATTACTGTTGATATGCTGAAAATCAGAAGATTCGGACAATTAAAAAAAATGGCTCCAAATGATTTCTCAATTATTAAAATAGTTGTCAATTAATTTGATAATCGATTACTTGTCGATTCATTAACTCATTTGCTCCCCAAAATATATAAATACGTTCTATTTTAATGTTTTATGTATCCCAAAGACATATTTATACATTTTGTAAGTTTTTTTTTTTTTTTAATACTAGGGCATAGGCAGCCTCTGTACTGCAGAGAACGGTTGAAGCAATGGCAGTTATTACAAAAACAACCAGCAGGTGGCAACAGAGTATAAGAGATCAACCAGGGTCATGTTAAAACCAACTGATTTCCCCATAGTTCTAAGCTATATTCTTATGCTAATTGCTTAAAAACTTAAAACATATAGAAACATACTTTTTTTTTCCCTGAGGAAAGAAGAGATTCTAATTTTTCTTTTGATAGGTTCCATGTTTTTATAACAATAGAACACAATATTATGTGGGCCTTGCAAAATCAGTCAAAATCCAGGAAAGCAGCCGGGAGCGAAGGGGGATGCGTCAGTGAAAATGGCCTGTGAATGAGTTCCTTTTGACAGCTATAATACAGAGTCAGTAGGCGTAACCAGATATTATGTATCATTTGGTTTTCAATTAAGATTATACAGCAACCATCAATTTCAGCAAGTGATCAATAAAGTGTTGTGTTTCTAAATACAGTCATGCTACTGAACCCAACACCAATGCATAAATAACAGTCCAACGTCCAACTCTGTGTATGTTTTCATGCACTTTCCTCCACTTGAGGAGAGTACGAGATCTTGTTTTTCCATCGAGGTGCACTACTTTGTTGTTAGGCTCCCTGCGTCGAAGCACTGTGGCTTCTCGCTGCTAACGCCAACAAAAACACATCAGATGCACTGAGGGAAAAAGGTTCAACCAAACACCCACAAACTGAAACGAAGAACTGCCGATTCTGGTTGCGAAATATGTTGAGATTGTCACTTATCTTTTGCTGTTGGATAAACGGTGCATAGCAAAGGCTGATAGTGTACACAACGGAATGTACAGGCACCTCCATAACTATTGGGTGTGATGAATGTGATGGCATTTGCATAGCTGCTTCTGAAACTTGTCTTTATTAATAAGCTAACTCATGGTGGTTGCAGCAGAATAAATTCTGAAGTCTACAAAACCATTTATTTTGTCTGGCAATTTTCAGAAAAATATTCATCATGCAACAAGAAAATGGCCAAAAAAGACACTGCCAGCAAACAGATTAACATAAATATCCAACAGATTAGTACGGTGGAGGCGACAATGTGTTTCCAATCTTTTGATTGGATTCCAATTAAGTGTCCTGAACCTGTGCAAGCACCCGCAGTCCTGAGAACTTCGGCTACACTTTGGAACTAAGGCAGACACATTCCTCATTCAGTTAGTTCCTGTAATTATTATTTACATTGCAGAAAACTGTGTTGTTGTTGTTTTTTTTAAAGGCTGTACATCTGACTTATTAGTTCAACCTAGAGGTGTTCCTCAAGGATGTACCCTCAGCCCACTTCTTTTTCTATCAGTGATCTTCACTGTATTTTTTTCAGACTGTTTTGTTCAATTATTTGCTGATGATACTATCATATGTACGTCAGTCAAAGTCTTCTTCATTACAAATTCAAAAATCGTTACAGCATGACTAACATTTTTCAGACTTGGCTTACTTACTTAACCAAACGAATACATGTGTAATGATCTTTAATGATTTATTTTTTACATACCGTATAATGATTGTAGACCTCTTCAAAAAGTTGATTAATGTAAATATTTGAGAGTTTGGGTTGATTCAACACTAATTTACAAATATCGCATTGAACATATTGTAAACAAAGTCCATTTTGGTTTGGGTGTTTTGTTTCGTTCGAGGCAGTTTTACATTTAATGTAAGGGAAAAAAATGGTTTGTTCAACTTATTTTGCCCATTGTTGATTATGCTGATATTGTTTATCAGATTGTTTCAAAATCCGTTTTACAGCCCCTTAATGTGCTTTAAATTCTGTAGTTTTTTTTTTTTTTTTTTAACTCATCATTGTTTAATGTATGATAATTTGGGTTGGCTTTCTTTAGATCATAGACGGCAATTCCATTGGTTTCAGTTTCTTTTAAAATGTATTCATTTTAATTTTCCTTACTGTTTGAAACAATATTTTGTTCCACGGTCAGCCACAGTTTTTTTTTTGTTTTTTTCATAGTCCCCTCTGTCACTAAAGAAATAGGAAAGAAATCCTTAAGTCACTTACCCCATCTTGTCTACCTGTTAATTTTCGTTTGTTGTCTGAGCTCTATTAATTATTTAAAAACAGATTGCCAATGTTTTCAATAATTCTGTATGTTTTATTGTGTATTTTATCATTATGAAATAATTAGAACTTTGTTGTGTTGAGATTAACCCATTCACTGCCATTGACGGCAAAAGACGTCAAATGATGCATTTTTGCCTGGCTGGCAGTGAATGTGTTAAGGTTGTCTCTGTTTGTTTTTTTTGTTGTTGTTTGTTTTTCCTTTCCTATTTTTACCTGTCTTTTATGTCTAGTGCGTCGTTATGATTGCCTTGTTGTATTATTTGTGCGGGACCCCCTCGTAAACGAGATGTTGCATCTCAAGGGGCTTATCCTATGATAATAAAAAAAATGTTCATCATCATCCTGTAGAGCCAGAAGTGTTCCCATTTTATCATTATTTGGTTTCAGTTGCTGGTATTGAAATGCAATGCATTCATGAGCAAATTAGAGCCGAGGAGGCGCCATGACAACACGGCTGTATTCTCATGGTCTTGTGCTACAAAGTAGGTCATGTCGTGGTGGGCAAACATACAGTACACCGTAGATCTCAGTTCGATCAGGTCATCATATCGAGACGGATACTCCCATATATTAATTCAAGAGCATGTGCTCAACAGATTACGCGTGTGGTATGGCAATTGTGTACAGTACTGTACGTCACATGACCATAGCATACGAGGAGCCTTAAAGGGGCTGCGCGGGGAGGGGTGGGGGTACAGCTGGGGGATGGGACAAAAGGACTGTGGGAGAAAATGAAAGCTTTGTCTGTTACTCACAGTGAGTGCAGACCAATGTAAGCTATTCGGTTTACCCTTGAAATCCGAAAACATTGATAAGCATGCTCTCAAGGACATGACTGTGTCGCCTCTTTAAACACAGCCAGCCTAATGCACCATCGTTGCATTAGGTTTGGATACTGCCGCTCGATGCAGCCTGCCAAATGCCGGTTACATAACAAGCTGCAGAGTATTTCGACATCGCATGCCATAAGGTGGCTATGAATTATGACTGCTGGGAGGATGTATTGATTGCATCCAAGCTATGTGCCAGGCGGTGTTCTTTTCCCTCTCCTTGGACCCATCAACCTACATTTACTCAGTGTATCTAGGTTACGTATGGCTTTAGCATTCTGTCTCTGTCAGACCCCATACATACTTTTAGATGCACAGCAAGTTTAGTTAAAGGAGTGCAAACTTAAGAGGATATAGGGGATATTGACTGTTACATTCAGCAGTGTCTGTCTGTCAGTCTGCAGACGGTATACAAAATGTACAATCAAATGTTTTTTCTAAGTTTCATACACTTGTTAACATAAAAGTGGACAAAAATGTTCATCCAATAGAAATATGGCTGCATCTTTTTGCTATTGAGTTCAAATTAAAAAAGATGTACTGTACTGTGAAAGATGAGTTTGATATTGATTTGTGTTGGCCATTTTTCTGCCACTAGATGGCATAATAGCATTTGTAAGGTGGATTTTTCTTTTCATTGTAAGAGTAGGGAAGTAACAATATCCAAACGTCACGATACAATATCACGATATGAAGGTCATGATACAATTTATCACGATATTAGGGGGGGGGCAAAGCAAAAAAAGGTCACAATATTGTAAAATAATAATAATAATAAAAAGAGCTCATAGAAAAAAATAATAATAATAATAAAAAAACACAATATTGTGCTATTCTAAATTACAGAAATACATATAAACACCTACAATCTCAAATAACATTTAATATTGAGGAATATACTTGCTTATACAAGTACACATTTGAGTTCCTCCACATATTGACTTGGTTCACAAGCAGATTGTGTTCCCCTTCATCTGACCATCAGCGTGGATTTTATGGGCCAAAACATGCCTTGTGAAAATTAAACTGTACTTGTACTGCACAGAAGCTCTTTCGCTCAGATTGGTGATAAGCACCCTGTCAAATGTATTTGCACATGAAGTTTAATCGATTTGTGTAAAATCAACGTCAGTGACACAGATGCCACGTTTTATGCCATGATAGTGTCGGATGCAACAGTGACATGAATCGTGAGGTAAATCATGAAATGAACAAATCCACTTTGTAGAAAAAAGGACATAAAAAAGGCTGCAACCAGGCAATTGAATGGCTTGCGTACAATTAGTGACGTGTGCCAACATGCCTACCTATAGTTGTAACTGCTGTACTCAAAGTCAATTAGCATCAGCTTCTGTTTGTCCGACTGATGGTGGCCTTTTAGCAGCAAGATGTTTCCTATAGCAACAAGCACAAATGTTTGAAATCGCTGTCTTGTAGACTTGTAGAAAATGTAGATTTTGCAGTGTATGATTTCACCTTCTTGACAGTCATTGTGGCAAAACACCACTGGAGAGTGGGTGGACTCCAGAAGACACCTGAACATAGACAAAAAGAGGTCAGCAAAATGTGTGTGTAGGCTTTAACCACATTTTAGAAACTTGATGGTAAAGATTTTTTTCCAGCTGACTGGCAACAAATGTAATCAGTGTTGCAAAGGTCACGTGTGTAGAGGAAAGTATGACGCCATCCACCAGCGTCATCGAGATAATCGTCCGTTAATGAACATAATCAGCTTAAATATCACAACAGCTCTCGCAACCACGTATTGTTTTGTCATTTGAAATGTGAGCGACCAAACGGAAAGCACCTTCACATGCCGACATTTTCTATTATGCAATACCAAGTCTAAGAACAACACACTTGAGCCAATCCATCTCCTGTTGCAGGTTGCAGCTGAGCAAGCGGTTGAAACGCCGCAAGTGAGACTCTCGGGTGAAGTTGAGCCTCATGACTTGGCTTAAGTACCTGATGACAAACACAGGCAGACACAAAAGACGCATTCACTCCACGTGTCAATTACGTAGTCAGCACAATGTGAAAGAGGCGAAAATGGATGGATGGATGTTTTACGTTATATGTTTTGTTAAGTTGTGATTTTTGTGTCGTGTTATTTCGTCTCAATTACAACTTTTTGAGTCATCTTTTTGTTCCCTTACTATTAAACTTGTAATACATGGTGAATATTTAATCACAAGAAATAAAATGGCAATCGAGGTGTCTTAGTTTATTGGCACCAAATGAAACAGCAATCAAGCCGCAACATATGAGTAATATGTGTACTATGCCTTGCACGTCATAAAACACTATTTCGGAACTTTCCATGAAGAAAAGTGGGACAGAACGATGGACTTTGTCACTAAACTGAGAATAATTGTGCAGCGTAATCCTTGTAAACACCACCCAGAGACCAACTTTGGCTCAGTTCAAACGGAAGTACATCATGATAGGCAAAGTTATCGGAATCGAGACGTTATCTTTAAAAGTGGGGAATGTTGACTTAAGAGTGAAAAAAAAAAAGTGGTGTAGTCTGTGTTTACTAATTGCATCAACATAGAAAATAAAGACGTGGCAGGATGGGTCATTTGAGGTTGCACTAGATCAGGGGTGTCAAACTCATGTTAGCTCAAGGGCCGCATGGAAGAAAATATATTATCAAGTGGGCCGCATCGGGAAAATAACGGTATATAACTTAAAAACAATTGTCGTCATTTATACGCAGATTTTCATGGACCAGCCCTAAATTACCGAGCTCAACTATAATCATATTGTTCCGAAAAATAACACGAATGCAAATGGAACGCGGCAACATTTTGCCGGTATACATTCCGGACGCGTTAAATCAACCTGTTTTGCATATATATTGTTCCCAGAATGCATTGCATGTCATAAGGACGTTAATCCTTATCATATCTATTTGTGTTACCAGTAATTGAATTTGTGACGTATTTAACACATTTATGTCGGTGTATGTTTACATAAAAATAATAATAATTAAACAAACTGTAGTTTAAGTTGCGTGTAAAAAGATGACATCCAGGACGACGATTCCCCGTACAAGTTGCATTGCTCATTTGAGGACTGCTTGTGAAATTACAAATCTATATGTTTTGATTGTGGCCGGCTGATTAATTAGTCCGACATTGCAATTTTATTTTATTTTATTTTATTTTTTTTACTTTACAAAATCATCTTGCGGGCCGGATTAAACCCATTTGCGGGCCTGATCCAGCCCGCGGGCCGTATGTTTGATGTTGTACTAGATTGAAGTAATTTTCTGGATTTATGGCATACTGGACATTGCCTTTTATGTTGTAACCTTAAAAGTCTTAATAATTAATACATTTAAAAACTACACAGAAAAAGTGTTTGAATGAACCAGACCGAGTTACAGCATACACACGATTACGACCACTCAGAATGAAACCACCTCTGCCTCAATTTGGGTCAAGAAAAACCCTGACAAAGTTTAGTAACTTACTTGTCCATGGTTCCAAACAACCATTTGGGCTCCTTGTTGAAAGGCATCCTCATGCCATGAAACTTGGCCATTTTCTCGGCAACCTCTGCAGAAATGCTTGGGTCACTCAGCTCACATGTTTCCAGCTTGCGGCTCTGTCGATACATCGTATGTTTTACTTACAGGCATGAATTCATGTTCTCTTTAATTAAAAATGTGCTCTGACCAGTTAGAAAATTAGAACCAGATCGGATACGGATGGGGAGACTAAATGAGTTCACCGTGTCCGTATGATGAAGTGCACTAGTGAACTACTACTAAACCAAAAATTCTAAGCCTACTAATAATGAACACTATACTTCTTTGACAGTGTCAAACTGAGTATTATTGTTCAAGCCAGAATATTTGATTGAGTTCTAGGATCTCATTAGATGACAACATTAAATAAAATTAACATTTGCTCCCAAGAACCTGTACATACGTTCTAATTTAAATGTATTACGTGTCCCAAAGACGTATTTATACGTTTTTTTTGTTTTTTGTTTTTTTATGCTAGAGCATACAGAAGGCTTTGATGTAGCCTCTCAACTGCAGAGAACAGGTGGAAAAAAATGGTAGTAATTATAAAAATGGCCCAACAGATGGCAGCAGAGCAAAAGAGATCAACCAGGGCCATGATAAAAACAAGCTGTTTCCCCACAATTCTAAGCAGATTTGTCAATAATGATGAAACTTAGCTACATTCTAATGCTAATTGCTGCAAAACGGAAACAGATAGGTTCCATATTTTTAATAGTAATAGAACACAATATTCTGTGGGCCTTGCAAAATCATTCAAAATCCAGTAAAACAGCCGGGAGCAAAGGGGGTTGCTTCAGTGAAAATGGCTGCGAGTGAATGAGTTAAACCAGCTAAGAACATCATATGTTGCTCGAGTCAACTCATGTAGATATTATTAGCACTCATGTGCTGGAATGCTAACTTACCAACAAGCATGGCTATCTTCCATTAACATTAACATATAATACATGTTAGCAAAAAATGGTTAACTTACAGGCATATACTGCTCCAGTCGTCCCTGAGGAAAAATACCGTAGAGTTTCGGACCTAATTCCCTCTCTGCCAGGATTGCAAACATCACACTCTCCAGGACCATGGCCTCTGCCCCCTAAAACAGACATGCAATAAACATAAGCAGATGAAGAAGTCCGCTACTGCCCTAACGAACAACTAAAATAATGTGTGCTGAAAATGACGCACGAGGAAAACAAAACAATACATTGTGAAAATTGGGGGCAAAAAGCCAAATGTCACAACTCATTTGTCCAAAATTTGTGATAGTTTAGTAAAGCTTCAGAGGATTTTGATTAAAAAAAATGACATCTCAATGACATCTGAATCTCAATAGCTTAAACTTACTTATACAAGTATGACAAACGAACACCAAATCATCAAGTACAGTTTGAGAAAATACTTTATAAATTTGTATTAGATATGCACATATATAGCTATAAAAAAAATGTCTGAAACAGGCTGAAGTAAAGAAGCAAGATGGAGGAGAAAAACGCAGTAAGGAGTCAAGGAGAAATACGCATGCTGAGGTTTCTGGTTCGTTGGATTCGCCTGTCAAGGTTGTGAGGGAAACGCAGCAGATGGATTAAAACCAAGAAGCCTTGGCCCACCGACAGCACCAATCACTATTTAAACTCCTGAAGCAACGGACAGCCTCGTCTTTCTTCCTTTATTTTGGTAAAAACACAAATCTCACACAGCAGCACGCACTCAGTGAACTCTGCCACAGACTCCAAGTTAACTAGAAAAACTGCACGTTGGTTTTACACGGTTTCCTTTATTGCTTCATTTCTGATCTACTTTTAATAAATGGACATGTCTTTTGAGCTTTAGTTGTAAAATTGATCAGATTGACATGTGAAAATAAAGTTATTTAAAATACCCTGAATCCCAGTGTACTAATTAGTAATGTACCAAATGCTGCTTTGGTGAATAACCTTGAGCGGAGCGGCTGCAGAGGCAAAATATTAGGATGACTGCGGGGTTCTTTGGCCACCAGCCATGGAATGTACTATAATGTCCAGAAGGAAGATGCTTTGCCTTACAGAAGAGAGCAGTTAAATGCCACATCGACTTCTTTTAAACTGCATCACTTGTAGCGCGAGGACAATAACTGACAGACTTGACATTTCCATTTTCTGTAAGGTGCAAATGTAAAACAGAGTACTCTAAGAAAGTTGAAAATGACTAAATAGACTTTCAGGAATTAATTGCAAGTCAAGAACAAAATGATGACAAACAGTGAAAGTGGTCATTAAGAATTCTGAATTTCTTTCAAAACAAATCCCTAAACGAGCTACATGATACAGGTTAGGTTTGTTGATGGTTTACTCTATTTAAACTGTCGAGCAACAAACAGGCTACAATATTAAGCCAACGTGTTGTCAAGCACAAAAATAAGCAAATGAGAAAAAAGCATCAATAATGCAGATAAATCTTTGTGATAGATTCTTCTACTGTAGATTTGAAGTTTTAGAGCAAGAACCAATTCAAAGACATTAAAGAACCATGTCCACTACATTCTGCAATAAACAACATAAATGAACCTGTAAACTTGGGGTGGGAAAAAAATCGATATCGCAATATATTGTTGCGCTCTCTGTTGCAATAAATTATGGATACACTGACAGTGGATATCGATGTCACGTGTCCAGTTGTGCAGTTTTAGGTAATAAATGTTTATATACTTTAATTTGTCTCACTTTACAATGTTTATAGTTAAAAGGCTAAGAGACAGTGAGGCACAATGCAGAACTTTGTCCATTGTACAAGTTTTGGCATTCAATAAATGCATAATTAGACATTTTCCTTTTTATGGGCATTTGTTTGGCTTTTTCAGTCACATATCGTGATATATTGCTAATTTTTTTGACAATATATAAAAAATCGTAGATATCGTGTATCGTGATATTATCGACATCGTGAGTCAAATATCGTCACAGTATCGAATCGTGGTTTACCCGTATCGTCCAACCCCTACTCTAAACCAATGAAAATACAACTGAGTCAATTCCAGACGACCGGTAGTTTGTTCTGTTGCATGGGTTGGCTTTATTGAATAAACATATATCAAACCACAATTACTTTTTTCTTAGTAACATACATGCTGTTTATTTCAGGACAGAACTGACCACATTTAGACATAATGAATATAAATGTCATGCTCATTATCTAATATCTCATAATCATCTTAAGTGTTGTAAGCATAGATGTGGACAAGATTGAAAACAATGCCAGTCTTAATTAGTGTTGTTCCAATACCGTTTTTTGGTTCCCGATACCGATACCGATACCCAGCTTTGCAGTATCGGCCGATACCGATACCATACCGATACTTAAGGTTTTTTTCCTCAACACGAAAAAGCTGTCCTGCCATTGGTTCAGAGCATTCAAGGGCCAATAGGATATCTTAGATCGGCATGCAGTGAACATGTCACATATCAGTGAATGTCGTGCACGAGCAAGACACAAGATGCTGCATCCAAAATCCTATATTAGCGTTGGAATTAATGGTATCGGCATGTTACTTGTGAGTAGTCACCGATACCGATACCACTGTTTCTATGCAGCATCTGCACCTCTGCCGATACCAGTATCGGTATCGGAACAACACTAGTCTTAATTATTAATCATCAGTATATTATGCTTTGGATGTCAAACTGAAGAAGTTTTTATCTGCACCTTTCCATTACTATTTCTGACACTGGAAGTAGATGATGTAATTTCAGGTATCATATATCGCTGCTACAATAATCCGTGGCTGGCCTTTGAGTGTTGAGCAGGTGCACTGTGGGCTAACGACAGCTGCTCCAGCAACCTCAACACTTATCTGTCCCAAAATGTGTGTCAATAAGCCAGTAGAGGAAAATGTGATAACTACATTTTACCTTGCCATAACCCGATCCGAACTAGAAACTAAAAGCCACCGAATTCGGGTCAAATAAAAATTGACAAGGCCTTAAATGTGTCCTCCAAGTTTGCGTTACGTAACACTGGCCATGGTCGACATGTCTACGTCCAAGTAATACATTGGCAACAAAGTGGAAGCTGATACTGCACTATGCTTCCGAGCAGTCTGATATAACCTCAAAGGGATTAATGCAGTGTCATTCCTTCTAAGCCAAATAGGATTTACCTGCAGCAGACACACTACAGACGATCAAGGTTAATTTATCTCTAGAATGGGAGGGGGGCAGCTGCGGCTCAGTCTTTTCAAGACTTTGCCCCTACAGACCAAATAAGGATACTGGAAATTGTTATTGAAGAGATGCTAGTCCATGTGCCCTTGAGCAAGGCACTGAAACCATCAAAACTGTCACCACAATAATGTTGGCAATCTAGCAATACGGCGCTTCGAGAGGCTACAATCTAATGACTTCATCTCGATCACATGACGGAGGGGTTGTGATTCACCCTCACAATGTGAGAGGTCCGTGTGACTAAGAGGTCATTGTGGGGCTTGCGGGTGCCTCAAGCTGCTATCTTAAACTGAGCTCATTCATGTGGCTTCTTTCAAAAATAACTCTTTAACGAGTCATACGCGTCCTATTGTTCCTGGCAAGTGTTACAAAAAGTTTCCTGACAAATATTTTTCTCATTTATTTATTTATTTATTATCAGCTGGAGTTTAATATAGCCCATTAGTGTCACATTTCCCAGCAGTTTACAGTCATGCTGCATAGATATTGAAGAGGGAAGAGGAGGTATTAAATTAAAACTTAAGTACAATCACCCACAATTACAAAGTTGTACTGTAGTCATCTCAATGACTTCCTGAAGAGTTCCATACCAAAAATACCGCCACACTCTAACAAAGGAATTGAGGATTTAGGGGGTAAAGTGCTTTCAGACCACTGATCTATATTGAATAGCAGATAGGCCAAGACTTTTGAGGTCGCAAGGCCGCCATATTGCTCCTCCCAAGTAATGTTTCTCGGCATACGATCCTATACATTTACAGTATCGAAATTCGTCGAAACGGCATGATTTATGCTTCAATTTGTTAAACAATAACAATAGGACTTTATACATCTTGTCTTAAATACATGTATAAATTATATGCTTAACTCTTTGACAGCCAAAAACGTTTAATAAGGATTATTAAAATCATGATGTATGCCGCCATCAACGTTAAATGACGTTTGTTTGTTTTGTTTCTTTTAAATCAATGGGCAGTGCAAACGTCTAAGTGCAGCGCTGCCTGGTCAATGGGTTGTGAAACCAAAAACACCCCCTAACTAGGGCCAACAGATGGCAGCATTGTATCTCTTTTCAATGGGCTGCCAGTGTATGGAATTAAATGAAACATGATGGAATCTGATGAAATAGAACTTTTCAAGGATGATGTGAATGATCAAAGCCTTTGTCACATTAAACCTAATTCACATAGCGTCACTAAACAAAACAAAAACAAAAATTAGTGTCAAAGTCACATTTGTTTTCACAAGCTTGTTTTCTTCTTCTCTTTTCAATTTCCACTCAATGTCCCTCAAATTAACTATTTTCAAATGGTGATTACTAAAGAGCGGAATAAGGTAAAAACATACTTTTTCCTAATGAAAGAATGGAATGTGATCTTTCATGTGGGACCCAACTTGTATATGCAGTAAAAGGACACAATATTCTGTTTGCCTTGAAAGATGAGTTAAAAAAAAATGCTCAAAATCAGCTGGCACTGTTTTTTTTGTTTTGTTTTTTTTTTCATAACGTGGCAGTAAAAGAGTTAATAATATTTACAGGAGGAAACTTGTATATTTTTTTTATTAAAGAATTATAACTGTAATTCAACAAAAGATGCCTCTGCCAAATCTAATATTGGTGGTCACTTGTTAAAAAATAGTGAACACCCCAGCATAACCCCTCTAACCCCGCCTCCGGCCTTATACTAACTGTCTATGAGCTGTATATGTTTCATCTGTACGTATACCGTATAGTTTATACACTAGTCTGCGGGTAAGGTGGGAGTCACAAGATGGCCGCCCTGTGACTTCATCACCTTGCACTAGGCATGTATGGACTATCACCTATCCAGTCAAATATACAGGTCAGTGTTTCAGACACACTGGACGGTGAGTGTTGTCAATGGACACAGGAACATGCTGTACATTTTGGCACCATCATCCGTTACTTACTTGAAAGTGATTCTCTTTGTTTGACTGTTGGGATTCGCCTTTATTACAGGACATCTATCAACAAAAGAAAAAGGAAGAACTATCCATGAATACAAGAGAAGCCATCCATGAGCATCCAAACCAAGCCATGCCAATGGCGCAGACAAATACAGTACGAGTTCAAACACACACACACGCACGCACACTCTCGTTGGCTGCTTTCATGCATGATGTAGTCAGGAGAAATGAAACAGAAGGTACTATCAAGTTGTTTTGTGACCCAAGCTGCACTAAAAATAGCATAATCTATTTTATGAATGTACTCATGGTACAATATTCCACTCACATATTTTCATTGCTGGGAAACGACATAAGGTTTGTTTAATCATTAGTAGCTGTGCACTGTGGTAGTGAAATCAAACTTCCTTAATCGTATTAGCTTTTTGATTAAACATCCCTAATTTCTAAAATGGGACACTGTATTGCATAAAATGGCTGCAGTTACCTTGGTGAAGGACACAGTGCGTCTGCTCTCAGACATCTCAAGCAATAAAAGCCACGTTTCGATTAGATCCATTAGCACGTCTGTAGCCAGCAGTTATTAACTAGTTCGGGTCTCATCTAGCTTGAAGCTATTAGGAACAACCACAATAAATGGCTTCAGGACAGAATGGGATGCATTTTTGTTTACAGTTGTTTTGTCAGTGCCTCAAACAAGTACAAACACATTTCAGAACCACGTAAGTCCTTGAAACATTATTACTCTAGTAGTGAAAGAATAATAAGTAAGACCATTTGAAATCGAAAAGGGGAAGTCAACCTTAAGTCAAGGCAAGTCAAGTCATCTTAACATTTCTTGACAATAATATGTTTAAGTCAAGTCAAGTCATCTTAACCTTTCTTGACAATAATATGTTATATGTGACCTCACTATTCTAAACATGACACTGTGATTAATATTAAATTTGTGGATAATAGGGATGTAATGATACCGGCAATATTGTGATATCGTGATATTAAAACTATCACATTATCGTCGTCGTCATGGTCACGATATTTAAAAGCTACACATCTGCCAAAAAAGTCAGGTTGACTTCCATTTGTGCAGTTATAGCGCCCTCTGGTAGCTAGTTTTTTAGTGCAGTTTAATTTTCATTAGGTATGTTTTGGCCCTTCTATGTTTAAAATGGACGAATTGTCAGATGAAGGGGAACGTAATATGCCTGTGAAGCAAGTCAATATGTGGAGGAACTCAATGTGGGCTTGCATTAGCAATTAAGTGCCTCAATATTAAGTGTGAATGTATTTTATATGTATTGCTGTTATGTACAAAAGCACAATATTGTGCTTTTTTTAGTATGAGCTCTTTTTTTTTTTTTACAATATTGTGACCTTTTTAAAATATCACCAACCTCCCCACAATATCATGATAATTATCGTATCGTGAGCTTCATATCGTGATAATATCGTATTGTGATATTTGGATATTGTTACATTGAATTGAATTGAATACCTTTATTGTCATTGTAAATAGATAAATACAACAAAATTGAAAGTTAGTTAAATTAGTTAAAAAGTTAGTTAAATTATCCCTAGTGGATAATGAGTTACGCAGCAAAATTCAGCCGTTTTTATCCATCTCAGGGGGCGGCCATTTTGCCACTTGCTGTCGACTAAAGATGAACTCATATTCCACCAACGCATTATTAACAATTATACCATATTTAGACTAGCGGGGCTGCATACATCATATTATTGTCAAGAATTTTTGGGGGGGTTGACTTCCATCTTTAATTATTGATAATAAATAATGTGTAAAGTGAAATATGCTTTGCTAAGGGTGTGGCCTTATTCAGAGCAGAGAGAGAGAGAGAGATAGCCAAGTCTAGTTAAAATGTAGTTATGTGTGTGCGACAATTTGCACATAAGCAAAACTGAGAAAACTACAACCAGAGGTTGTGTCCATGCATTCCTCCAGTGGAGGCTATTAAGCCCTGGAGTGCAAGACTTTGAGTAGTATGCCTCCCCCACTAGAGTTGTTGGAGTCTTGAAAAGAATAAAGCCTCAAATTAATTCCCGGTACACTGTTTTAACAGGCTTCCACCACTACAAAATGGCATCTTAATCATTGTAACTACAGTTACATTTGTGTACTTTTTGTCAAATTTAAATACAGTACTACTACACAATTATGGCATTCAATTGAAACCATACATGTTGACGTGATAGCGAAAATGGTTATCTATCTAAAGAGGGCTGCAGTCATGAATTCCAGAAACACCAGCCACGTCATCTTGAGATAAGGATGTCTTTCTCGTTAAGTCATCAGTAACTATGTAGGTTTGCAAAAAAAAAAAAACATGAACTAAATAGCTTCTGAATGGAGTAACAACAGGGCGAACTGCACTCAAGCAGATGACTCTTGTATGCCTTCATTTTTACTAAGTGAAGATGATTGCCGCTATTGGATTTTTGTCGCTCGACTACAATGCTACAACTTTGAGGCGCTATGCTTAAGTGTGTGTTTGTGTGTGTTACTCGCCAATTGACCAAATTTATTGGCTGTTGGAAAACTGCAGTTGTTTATTTACATTCAAACTCAAGTTTGTAGCAATTGGACTTCAATTTTGCTCTTCTCTCCCTCATCTACTCAGCTGTGTATTGTATTATTAGAATTAGAAATATTGTCTTTAACTCATTCACTGCCAGCCATTTTAGAAAATTTCAAAATTGTTAATACCGATGTAATATTACGTTCAATAATTATATATAAACCGAATCTACCAAATGACAGAATAGACTCCCTCCTTTTTGTCCCGTCCCGTTCTTTTATAATTGACAGCAGAAAACTGTAGGTTTGCCAAAATACAGCCATTTCTCCCATGGACTCTGAAACTGTATTTATTTCGTATAAAATGGGGCAATGATGTCATCTACCGGTGGTTGGGCATCAGTAAAGTTGTTTCCAAGTTTGATATTTACTGTGGAGCATAGTCAGATTAGCCCCCATTTATCTCCGCTGTAAAAAATACAATTGACAAGTATACTTGTCAAAGGCAGTGAATGAGTGTTTAATGTTTTATGTAGCTGCGGCTATTTTTGACGTACTCTAAAAATAAAGTTTTTTTGAGTTGTTTTTTCAGAGAGGCAATTGCAATCGTGGTTTCAACCAAAGCGCCGCTAGCTTTGAACCTATTTCCAAAGTTGTTCCAGGTGACTGCCTGAGTACAATCACTTGGATATTTAAAGAGGAAAAGAAATCGACAGGAGTGGGGTTTCACACTTTTGTTCTCTCGCCACACTCTTAACTTATTAGTGCTGGCTGTCAGGGTTGTGCTACGTGTGTGTAATACGGACTTTGTATTAGTCTGAGATTTCAGAGATCTCATACTGTACCGTGTTTTTTGGTGGGTTGGACAGGGAACAAGAGTGCCCAAGGCACGCTCCTTTGGGAAGCCTACGGCAAAGAACACATGCATGTACAGCCATGGGGGGTACATCACGATGTACGACAATGGCTAACACGTGCGCAATCACACAGACACAACAGGAGTGAAGGCATCACTGCGCACGTCGTACGCACACACTACTACCACATAACCCTTCCACCTTACTTTCTGTGTCCCATCACATTGATACAGTGACCAGCTTATGTTTCTTTGTCTGTCTTAAGCAACAAATTATTGATCAAGCGGATATAAGATTCATTGATATTCACGTCAATTTAGGTCAAAATCGGTGTATTATTTACATTTCTGAGTGGCTGCTCAGCCAGAAAATATTCTACAATGTACGCAGGCTCGTAACGCATCCTTGTGAAGTGCTTATCTCGTTTTTGATTTGGTGTAGGGAAAAGACAGCCATGGGCTGTTAGACAAATGACAATAATAGAGAAGACTCCCACCTGCAGGATGGCCCCATAAAGGCGCAGCAGAATGCTCCTTGGCTCATCTCCAACAGTGTCCACACTGTCTGGGAGGCTGCACAGGAAGAGCTTGTTACTCAGCCCACCCCTGGAAGACACATAAATAAGTCAGTATGATAAATAGACTAGGATGAACCAATGGCAACGTTGCCACTGACAAACCTGACAGATCCAGCCGCATGCACTCTTTTTAATTACTTCTAATTCCATTAAGTAGAAGACACACAAATTTCTGCCTGGAAACAGACACTAGTAATCAATGGAGTAATCGATAGGATTATCAAATTTTACAAAAAGTCAAATAAAAAATGTTAGCGCCCTAGATATTATTAACCATCATTATTATTAATCTGATTTCACAGAATAATTGGTCAACAGATGAATATCAATATGCAACACTTTATTCATACAAATTTTTTCCATTGTTTACAAATTGATAGGAAAATCACAATGCCCCATCACTGGTGAGCTATATTTGGAATATATTTGGTGATATATATTTGGATACTGCCATTGGCTGGCAACCGGTCCAGGGTGTCTACTGTCCAAAGCCAGCTGAGATAGGCTCCAGCACCCCCGTGACTTGACCCTTGTGAGGAATAAGCGGTCAGGAAAATGGATGGATGGATATATTTGGAATATATTTGGTGTCCCCTGATCTAGAGGAAGATGGGGGAAAAAAAATCCTCTGACCATGAATATACAGACCTAAGATGTGTACTGTTATTTTTCATATTCTTGAGTTTTTCTTCAGCTGAAACAAGAGTTTTGTCATTCATAATAATGCAATCATGTTACAAATTTATATATATTTGTTCTGAGCCAGTCAGCATATAGCAGCTAACACATTTAGCATGTACTATTGAGCAAACGTTGAGCATGTATTTTCAACCCTCTTACTGTAATTAGAGTAATATTAATTAATATTCAAATTAGAGTAACATTCTTTAATGCAGTATTTAATATTGATGCATTTGGCAATATTTAAAAATGATTTTTGAAGTGTGACAGTCTGAGCACCTGTAGGAGGATTCCACACAATACATCTAATTGATCTAAATATGAGATGACAAAATATCCATTGAAAAAAAATGTACCACTGATTTTTTTGGGCGGTTTCCAAAATTATTTTGGAGTGACCTTTATTTATACGTCCAAATCATAAAGACACTTTGAAGTAAACTACAAATATGACCCATTGACGTCACTGAGTGTAGTGTATATAACACATTCTCACTGTTTTTGTTTTATTTTAGTAAACGTGTGTGCCACTGCAAATCAATTTCGTTTTAAAAGCAGAACCTGTGTCAGCAAAGATGCGCATTTGCTTTGAGTAACATTTATTTATTTATAACCACCGACACAAAAAGCACACGACGTACCTTATAATGGAGATCTCGAAGTCGTCCTCCGCCAGGGTTTTCCAGGACCCATTGAGGAATTCCTTGCACCAGAGGTAAGCATTTAAACGTGTCTCCTGGTCGGGAGTCTCAGGGCGGACCAGCTCCTTGCAGTCCTCGTGAGCACCGGGCTGAACCTGCAGGGCGTTCTCGGTCACCAGCAAACCCAGCGACATGGAGGGGGACGAGGAGACCCCGTTGATGAATTTGGTCTTCATTTTTGCTTTTTAAATAAAACAATTAAAAAAAAAACCTACGCCGACCCCTAAACTAAGTGTTCACCGGTTTCTTCTCAAAATGATCAGATTCGTTAAATTTATTTACAAGCAGTAGGTTTTCACGGGTCCCTCGATTTCAACTTGGAAAATTACGACAAATAGTAATGTGACGTTCAAGCTTTGTAAACGACGCAGTTGCTGCACGCGGAAAAATACTGCTTGGGAATGAGTGAGACGTTTCGGTCGTGTGGATTTACTGCGAAGATGGGCGGTGAGTTTGTGGTCACATGACTCGCAGACGCCAGTTTCCTCTCCTCATTGGTTGGCCCAGACACAGCCCGGCGGGATGCTCGTTGTAGGCTGGACCAAAACAATCGCCGGACTTCCTTCGTCCACTTCAAACATTCACCACACGCCCGTCGACATGAAACGGTTGTTTCCGTGAACACGTTGGTTTACAACATCATACATGACGACCGTTAAAGCAATCCCTTGTAATGTGGTTGTCTTACATCCCAAACCGCAAATGTCATAATAGTTTAGCGATTTGCTCCATTGAGTAAACAAATTAACCTGCAGGACTGCGGCCCTCGAGGAATGCAGTTTGACACCTATGATTATACGCAGTACGCACCATCTTTTTGTCCATTTCTTCTATTTCTAATGTACATAATTAATTAGGCCTGGCTGCTGCTCTTGATCAGTGAGTCTCCTTTTAAATAAGTCGGAATTTAAACACTTTCATTGCATTCCTGTTTCATTAGCTTTTCCAACATGTTGACAGGAAAATAATTTACGATCACAAATAAGAGGACTAAATATGCCCAGTCACCTTATATGTAAATAAAAAAAATAAAAAAAATAAAAAAAAGTAGCAGCGCATTAAATGTGCTATGGAAATAAAACTGCCTTGCTTTTTTTTTTTTTTTTTAATTATTATTATTCTAAACTTCCTTATGTTAAACGTTTTAAAGTTTGTTGAATAATGTTTTAAGATTGTTATTGTATGTTCTTTTTAGTAACGGCGAACGGCAAATGATTGCTAATTTAAATAATCAACCAATAAATAAGTAAGTACATTAAATAAATCAAATAAATAAATAATTTTGGGAGGTGGTTGTCTAACTGCAACAAAACCAGTACTGTCAGCACCAGTGCTGTTTGTTGTCATTGTTCTTGTTGTTTAGTTTTGTTTTTGTTTTTGTTGTTTTTTTAGCAGGGAATTACGTAAGTGTGCGCGGTTTTACGTAAAGATTAATTGAATTTCTTGCATCCATCATAATCACAATTGATCCTGACGCATACATTTTGGAGTGTACCAACTCTGAGTTAACGACGCCGCCAAAGCTGAAACATGCAATAATTAGCAGCGCGCGCCCTCTCGTGGTTCGATTTACATAGTACAACTCGGCGTCTTTTGATGACGTCACGGGCAAGCTCAGCCTTTTTGACTTGCAGCCCTCAGCACACAAAAACAACAGGTCAGCTGTCTGGTTCAAGTTGATACAAGCAGAATTCGCAAAATCCAGCTTTTTGAAATTGTTTAAGTCTTCTGTACTACCCACGATGCTTGCAGCGTCTCTATTCAACGCACGATACAACGTGGAAATAAATAGCTTCGATCGGAAACTCCTTTGTTCCCTTTTTGCGTAGCAATTAGCAGGTTAGCTTCACAAACTGGAGGATCAAGGGTGCCGAGCCTGTTCGACCAAAAGGTAAATACACGTAGTTTTGTCTCCATTATGATAACATACAAACATGACTGTTGTAAAGGTATGTGAACTGCTACAGACGCTACATGTTGACTTAAATTAATAGCAGTAAGTTACATTTATCATCTAAACTTCGGGTCAGCAAACAACATACAGTATACAAACCGGTGATTAATATCATGGTAAAATTAGCATGTTTTTATTAATCCACACATATGCATGCCAATTGGTCTGTGGAGCACGTTACCCGTGAGGATAAATACAGTTTTCTAGACCACATGCGTCATTACGTGCCTCTGGGTGATTTGTTGAACCTCTATTGACGAGAAAAACTCGTGTGCACTATCCAGTAGAGTTGCACAAATGTGTTATATGTGCAAAGCATAATCGAAGGATAGCACAGAAAACTACAAAATGTTTGATTGTAGCCTGTGTTGTCGTGTCCGTTCAAAATCGATTTTTCCTCAAATGCATGCAAACTAGTGTTCTATGAGATGAGTCGTTCATGTGATAGACATTTAACACCTTTGTTAAAACGCAGATAGGTCTTTCAATAGAACAGTGGATGGTTTTCAGCAGCCAAACAAATTATCTGACTAAAATGTATCATTTTTCACTTCTCTTTAAGCTGAGAGAAAGATTTATGGCAAAGCCAGACCACAAGACCTCCCGGTGGAGAATCTGACCTCCGCCATTGGCTGCCGTTCTGTCCTATCAACATGTCACCACGTAAAAGACCCTTGGTTCCTGTAAGCAACCGTCGCAAAGCAGTGGACGACTACTTCCCTTTTAACTTCCTACCCGTGGAGTGTCAGCTACATGTGCTGTCTTTCCTCAACGAGGTGGATAAATGTAGCTGTGCTCTGGTTTGCCTGAGCTGGAGTTGCCTCGTTCGCTCGTGGAAGCTGTGGCGGGTTGCCGACTATTCCCGTCGAGGCGTTTTCCACCTGGGGCAGGAGGGACTGCTCGTGTCCAATCGTGAGTTTGAGAGATGGAAGTCGTGGGTTCACCTCTACACGCACCATCTCATCTCGCGCCGGGCCAGCCTTCTCACAATGAAGGCCAGCTTTGATTTGGGGGATCGCTGTAATAAGTGGGGCGACCTGCTAAGCCACCTGTTGGATAATGTCCACTGCAGGGACCTCAGCCACCTTGACCTCAACTGGACGTTTACGCTTCTTGAACCTCTGGATCTCAGGGTGCATTCCAGCTCCAGTTCCCACCAGGACAGCATCACCAAGATGGACCAGGTAATTATTCATCCGGATTGTATTAATTGACTCCATTTTAAAAAGTTGGGCAGTCAGCCAATCACAGACAGCAAGGAAAGCCTGGTGGGCTACAGGGCTAATAAAATGCTGGGGGGAATATTGTCACCATCTTAAAATAATTGCCTCAGTTTTTGTTTTTTTTGTTTTTTTTTTAGCAAAATGATTATTATTATTTTTGCCTAAATCATCGCCTCATGATGCAAATGGTCCATTTTTTTTTATTTCCTGAAAAATCTGAAATTATTTTTTTTTTGCTGAAATCATCTCCTCATGATGCAGTTTGTTCAGTTTTTTGTGTTTCCTGAAAAATACGATTTTTTTTTTTTTTTTTTTGCGTAAATCATCTTCTCACTATGTAAATGGTTCATTTTTTTGTTTCCTGAAAAATCCGATTTTTTCTTTTGCCTAAATCATGTTCTCATGGATACGCATGTTTCAATTCTTTTTGTTTCCTGAAAAATCGGATTTATTTTTTTATTTCCTGAAAAATATGGATTTTGTTTGCCTAAATCATCTTGTGATGCAAATGGTTCAATTTTTTTGTTTCCTGAAAAATCGGATTTATTTTTTTTGTCTAAATCATCTCTGATGCAAATGGTTCCATTTTTTATGCTTCCTGAAAAAAAATCTGAAAACAAAATATTTTGTGCCAAAATCATCTGCTCGTGATGCAAATTGTTTAATTTTTTGTTTCCTGAAAAATCTGATTTTTTTTTCCTAAATTATCTCCTCATGATGGAAATTGTTCATTTTTTTTGTTTCCCGAAAAACATATATAAATATTTTTTGCCTAAAACTTGTCCTCATGATGCAAATTGTTGAATTTTTTGTTTCCTGAAAAACTTGAATATTTTTTTCATTTTTTTGTTTCCGAAATTTTTTTTTGAAATGTTTTTTTTTCCCTAAATCATCTCATCATGATGCAAAATGATTCATTTTTTTGTGTTTCCAGAAAAATGATTTTTTTTCTTTTTTTTGTGCAAGTGCCTAAATCATCTCCTCATGATGCAAATGGTCCATTTTTTTTATTTCCTGAAAAATCAGAATTTTTTTTTTTTTTTGCCTAAATCATATTCTCACTATGTAAATGGTTCATTTTTTTGTTTCCTGAAAAGTCTAATTTTATTTTTTTTTTTTTTGCCTAAATCATGTTCTCATGATGCGCATGTTTAAATTTTTTGGGTTTCCTGAAAAATATGGATTTGTTTGCCTAAATCATCTCGTGATGCGAATGGTTCAATTTTTGTGTTTCCTGAAAAAAAATCTGAAATATATATATATATATATATATATATATATATATATATATATATATATTTTGCCTAAATCATCTGCTCGTGATGCAAATGGTTCAATTTTTTGTTTCCTGAAAAAAAAATCTGAAAAATATATATATATATATATTTTTCCTAAATCATCTCATGATGGAAATTGTTCATTTTTTTGTTTCCCGAAAAACATATAAATATATTTTTTTCCCCTAAATCATCTCATCATGATGCAAAATGGTTCATTTTTTTGTTTCCAGAAAACTGATTTTTTTTTTTGTGCAAGTGCCTAAATTGTTCATTTTTTTGTGTTTCCAGAATTTTTTTATTTTTTTTTGTGCAAGTGCCTAAATCATTTCCTCATGATGCAAATGATGCAATTTTTTGTGTTTGCTGAAAAATCTGAAAAAATAACTTGGGCAGTTATTGTAAGAAGGTGTCTATGTTTTTGTACACTATTAATTATACAATAGTTGAATATATCCATGTTTTTGGAGGGTACACATTTCCTAGTCACATGATGAAAAAAAAAAAAAAGGTTTGTGTTCTTTTGAGATTGGTGTTGTGGCGACTTCAGTTTAAATAGTTCATGGATGACAAACGTCTCTAGGCAAACTCGGCAGATAGATTTGCATTTAAATTCGGTAAACATATAATCTGCTTCCTATTTTACCTGAGAGACTTGACCTAATGCAGGGTCCTGGCGATACGCCAGGACACACTTCTCTGATGCACAACTACAGCCTTGGGGCTGATGAGCAACGTCTGCCATCTTGTGGTTAACACTGTTATTACAGCTTGCAGCTGTTTTTTTTTTATTTCTTTTTTTTTGTATATTCTTTACTTTTTCATGAACTTGAATTTGTTTTACCAGGTGACCAACTTCCAGGAGCTGTTGGCCAAACTCACCCAGAGCTGTCCCCGTATCACCAAGATGAGGTTACACTTTGACTGGTCGGATTTGTCAGTGTCTCTGCTCACCCAGTTCCAGCAGCTGAAAGTCCTCGAGCTTAAGTACTTCTGGGTCTTCAAAGGAGTGACCCCATCCACGCTGCAGAGCCTAACAACATCCCTTCCCAACCTAAAATCTCTAACCTTGCACATCCTGGTCCCGCTGAGGAACCTCGGCATTTCCTACACTCTGGAGTCACTTTCTTTGGAGTTCTTGGACGTGTCACCCAGCAGAGGCCTGGTCTTCTCTTGTCTAAAGCTGCCCGCCCTGCGCGAGCTCCGAGCCAAGAAGATCGTCCGCGGCATCACGTTGGACAGACGCACCAGGCTGAGGATCCAGAGTCGATGGCCGTGCTTGTACCACGTCCTCCGGGAAGGGACGCCGAGACTGCAGGCCCTCAACAATGAGAGACTACTTCCTACGTGGAGAGAGACGAGCTACGGGGAGCTTTCGGCCATCTTGGAAGAGTCCTGTTACTGTGTCCAGCATCTCGACAGCTGGCTCTGGTAACCAAGCAACTTTGTGAATGTAATTTTATTTCTCAGTTGCTGTTTTACATTGTACTCAGAGGGACCATAAAGGGTGAAACAAAAACAATGATTTCTTGAAATAGGTAATATATGGAAATGATCAAAGTCATAGGAGTATCAGATATTAGTGCTAATGTGTACATTTTTTTTACTTTGTGGATTGTAAATTGTTTATAATAAAAGAAAACTGTATTCAAGGTGATCTGTTCAATAATAGTAAAAGTCCACATTCTGTAATGCAAAACTCTTTGCAGACATCAGATTCTATGAAATTTTCAAGTTGCAACAGCTGCTAAATACATTTTAAAGGGGAAGTCAAGTCAACAAAATTATTTCCAGTAATATCTTCTATGTAGAGCTGACAAAGTTAATCAATTAATTGACAAGTAATTGATTATCAAATTAGTCAACTATTTTAATAATTGAGTAATCATTTGGAGCCAATTTTTAATTTAAAATAGTCCAAATCCTCTGATGTCAACATATCAACAATAATTGTTCACCGATTTATGTAGTTCTTCATGCAAGAAGACTGATTATCTTCTGAATCAAAATAAGACATTTGCAAACATCTATTTTTCCTTTGGAAAACAATGACCGAACCGGTAACATAGTACAACATCATTCCTACCCCCCCCCCCCCCCCTTTTTTTTTAAATCACTATACGAATACGAAGTACAAAATAAACACAATCACTAGTTAAACTGTAATCATATGGAAAAACATGTTTTAATACACTTTAATGCAAAATTAAAATGAATCTGATTGAATTATCAATTGAATAATAGATTAATACATTCTAAAAATATTCTATAGTGACAGTACTACTTCTATGCACCCCCACTAGTCTGAACACAGTATTCTGATTTATTTTGCATAGAACACATGAAAGAAAATTCATGACTTGGCTTCTTCGCCTTTAAGAGAGATGCATTAAACCTCTTGTAATTCTGATGAAGTCTATCAGGAATGCAACAACTCTGCCTGTGTTCAATGCAGTTATTGATCAAAAGATTTCCAAAGTTGTCAATATAGATGTGTGCTTCTGAATTTCCATTTGCTGTCGAAGATGTGTAATATTAATGAACTAGAACGAGTGTGTTGTGTTTGCAAATTGTGAAAGTGTGAAAAGGGTATTTTACCCTAAACAGGATTTTATTTGATCCAGATGGTCAACTGTTCGGCTTCTTCATCTGACAAATGCAAGCAGTGTTTTTGCAATGACACACGCTGTTCTGTTATTGTCAATCGTTTGCCTGTGAACACTTACTGGAGATCTTTTTGCACATTTATGGAGTAACATTGTTCTTTAAACTAGTCGATTGTGATCATTTCACTGGATCAATACTATGTATTTAAGGGTTATTTGCTGCAAATGTCTATACTTTTCTTGCTTTCTTATATTCCCTCAAAGAACTGTTTTCAAGTTACTTTCCTAGGTGTTGCATTCTTAAAAGCTTCTGGAGCTCAGCACAGATGATTAAACCAAGTCATTCCAAACCTGCTTTGCAAAGACTTAATAACCACACGTACAATTTACTAAACAATGGTGCAATTTATGCTGAGTTGGAGGTCGCAAGCTTAAGACTGCGAATGTCGAAACAACAGGTCAACTCTCCATTTTTGAAAATCTAAATGGGTCCAACTGTACTTGAGCTTGTGAGTAATAAACATTCATTCCCTTGCAGTCTTGAAATCACTGAACTCGTGTTTGTGTGCCAGCTGAGCGGTCTACTTGCTTCGATTAACCAGAAAGTGAAACTGTTTACGCCAGAAATGAGCAATTAACCGATGGAGGGGGCCACAATTTTTCGCCAGGGCAAGTCTAATTAACATGTTGGGAATTTGGCAGACGGCGTCGTGCCTCGCTCGGTGTTCCAGCGGGACCAAGGGTGGCTTTTCTTGGTGACAGAAATGTGAAAGCAGGTCTAAGTTGTGGCACAGGTGGTCTCATGCAATTTTGGTGGATTTGCAGGCAAACAGACAGATTCTGAGCTCCACAAGGGCCCATAATCTGCTTCCTGCACTCACCGAAATACAGGACTGTCTCAGAAAATTTGAATATTGTGATAAAGTCCATTATTTTCTGTAATGCAATTAAATAAGCAAAAATGCCATACATTCTTGATTCATTAAAAATCAACTGAAATATTGCAAGCCTTTGATAGTTTTAATATTACTGATTATGGCATTTTTTTTTACTTGGTCTGAGAAAATATTCTAATATTTTCAGATGGGATCTCTGAGTTTTCTTAAACTGTAAGCCATAATCAGCAATATTACAAATAATAAAAGGCTTGCAATATTTCAGTTGATTTGTAATGAATCCAGACTGTGTGGCATTTTTGCTTATTTAATAGCATTACAGAAAATAATGGACTTTATCACAATATTCTAATTTTCTGAGACAGTCCTGTATGTCAAGCCTAATTTAAGATTAATCTATATTTTTTTACATACCAAATTCCCATTTACTTCTTTTTAAAAATAATTTTTTAACATAAACCTACCAAATAAATCTTATAAGATACATATTGATTAGTCTTAATAAAGCCTGTTTATATGAAATGCATAATCCTCATTTTTCTGTATTTAGTATTAAAGTACAATTGTTTTATTTTTACATTTTTGAGATGTCGGCATTCAGTTTCATCCCCCCCCCCCCCAAAAAAAAAGAAATATATATATATATATATATATATATATATATATATATATATATATATGTATATATATATATATATATATATATATATATATATATATATATATATATATATATATATATATATATATATAGGACATCAAGTATTTTTCACGTAGCAGCCAAAATATGCTATTTATCATGGCTATATGTAACCTGATTATTATGCAATTTGGAGTGCAGCTTGTGCACTGTGCAGTAAGACGATCATTTATTTATTTATTTTTTTATTGGTACAAAACAAAATGTTTGCACATTTAAAAATATTAAGACCAATTTTAACAAAAAAAAACCCAGAAACACTCTAAGTTGATTTTGGACCAAACAGATTTTATAATAATTACATTTATAATAATATATATTTGTTTATGTTGGCAAAAACTTGAATTCGGAGTGCAGCTTGTGCACTGTGCAGTAGGACGATTATCTTATTTATTTTTTGGTACAAAATAAGAAAATGTTTAAACGTAATATATATATATATATATATATATATATATATATATATATATATATATATATATATATATATATATATATATATATATATATATATATATACATATATATATATATATATATATATATATATATATATATATATATATATATATATACATATATATATATATATATATATATATATAAAGAAAATTCCTTGGAACACTAATTATGCAAGTTGCTTTTGGATGAAACAAAATTGGTTCAATTAGGTATTTAAAAAAAGGTGCAAATGTATCAATTTAAACAACTCAGAAATTAGTACATAACCTCTTTTTGCGATTATGCTTATTTTGTAATTGTGGAGTGTAATTGATATTTGTAATTGAATTTCAACTAAGTGCACAGCCCTAGGTTGAATATTTTAATGTTGTTTTTTTTCAGAGTGGGTTGTATAATAGTCAGTTAGTTATGAATATGATGTTGTTTTTGAAAGCAAATGTGTATGTGTACTGTATTTGTAAAAGTTTAATGGGACCCCATGAAGAATACCGTAGCTGTCAAAATGATGATAGCAGCTAATGGAGATCCAAATAAATTAAATAAATAAATAAATCAATCATCTTGCCACCACTACTCCATATCCGAGATATATGTAAAAGGTGAGCGATCACATTTACTAAACAGTTTGTAATTGTCGGAAATTTCTGCACTGTTCTGCCAAAATTCTTAATTTGCCTTGACTCATGTATGGGGCTCTATTATTTGTGTAGACCGAGAAGACGCGTCTCAATTTTTTCTTCCCCTTGAAAAGATAGTTTTTTAATTGAGCTGTACATATTAACTGGCCACATTACTGGTGGCAAAGTTTTGAAATGAAGTTAGTGAACTTTGTTTTAGATCACAAACACCTGCCATTTGAACAGGGGTGTGTAGACTTTTTATATCAAGCTGAGAAATGGAATGTGATGAAGTGAGGCAGAGAGATGGGCCGCCTTGCGCTTGATGAGAATTATCTGGACCTCAATAACCACCTCCAGATGTTTGCGCACTCTAGACGACGCGTAATTTACAACCATCTCTCCTGAATCACTTTGCTCTTTGCTCCCTATGCAATGTCCAGGTTAATGCTTAATCCAAACACAGACTTGGGATCGTAGAGCCAAGCCCTGTTTATGGGAGGGCGTTTACTTGGATGCAGATAAGTTTTTGCAGATCAGAACGTACAGACATCTGTCAGACTAAACTCAGCCAGGCAAGCAAAACAGGACGGACCCCGCGGCACAGCAGCCACCATGCCGAAGACCTCCACGTCCAAGGCCTTCGCCATTGCTTTTGGCATCCTGACTACGTCTGTCATTGGCAGCGTTCTCACCATGATCATTTTTTACAAAACTCAGCTCGCCACAATGAAGCCGACGGCACGTCCGACCGTGCCAACCACCACTATGGCGCCTCCGCCTGTCATGCGGTTACCAACAAATCTTGTGCCCGAGAAGTACAAAATTTTTCTCCATCTCCATCTCTACTCCGAAATCATCGAGGAAGTTAATGTCACCACTCCCAACCAGACGATGCTGTTCACTGGGAACTCATCGGTACGTTTTCATTGCGTTGAGAAGACGTGGAGCATTTACCTCCATAGCCGAGAGTTGAGCGTTTATGATCCATTGGTGAAGAACGAAATGACAAACAAGAAGATGGCGATATCTGACGTGATACATCATACGGATGAAAGTGATTTCTTGGAGATCCAGTTAAAGGATGCACTGGAGGTTGGAATGAACTACAGCTTGTTTTTGGCGTTCGAGGGAGAGATATCACAAAATCTTCAAGCCTTGTATGTAAGCACATATGATGAAGGTGTTCCCCATTCTGAGGATAATACAAACACAGAGAGGTAAGTGAGAGATTTTGGTTTGTAACTAAATTGAGTTAGGCTACTTTCAATGTATGTTAGGAATTTGATGAAACACCTTTAACACTTGGTGGCTGTATACAATACAAGTGACCAGGCCTGGACTGGCCATCTGGCATCGAGGGTAGATGCCCGGTGGGCCGGCCTCTTTGGGGGCTGATGCAGTGCTTTTTCATGATTATTTTTCCTACATTTTACCACAATTTAGAAGGGCCAGTCCATTAATCCATTTTAATATAGATAGCAAACTGAAACATCATCAATAAACATCAGTGGCAGAACTACTGTACATGTTAGGCAAGACTGGCTGGGCTGGGCCGGTGGGCCAAAGTCAAAATGCCAGGGCCAATATTCTTGTGCCAGACCAGCCCTGCAAGTTGACCTTTCCGTTAATCGTGTTATTGAGTAGCGATGTTCATTTATGTCAGTGGTGTCCAAACTACGGCCCGGGGGCCATTTGCGGCCCGCCGTCCATTTTTCAGTAGCCCGTGACATATGCTAAAAATGGCATTTGATTCAGTTCAAATAAAATAAACAAATCAAAAATGTTTGGAGATGGTCAAAGTAAGAAGGGAGGGTATCAAAAAACAGGTGCCATTAAAGGTTATTTTAGTTAACTAAAACTAATGAAAAAACTAAAACTAAATTCAAAACACAATATTTTTATATTGTTACCGAAATAAAATAAAAACAAAATGCTTTTTAAAAAAACGAAAACTAACTGAAACTACATTTTTTGTTTACAAAACTACCTACACTAATTATAGCAAACATGTCCTTCGTTTTCGTCTTGGCTAATTAAGTTTGGGGATGATTTTAAACGTGATTTTTAGTAGATTTATTTCGATATAAACCGGAATATTGACGCTTGAAAGTATGTCACACAGAAGTGACGCCATTGAGCAGCAGCCAATAGAAAAGCACCGAAAGATGACGTTGCTCCCATGGTGGTTTTTAAATATTGCGCACAAGTAATACACATTTAAAAAAAATAAAATACTAATACTGAACTAACAAAGTAAACTAAAAGTAAGCATTTTTTAACAGAACCACCCTGAAAACTAATAAAAAATGAACTCAAATGAAAAATTCCAAAACTATCATAACACTACTGCCATATTACAAATAAATTAATTTATATACTGTAGCATTTTTCTAAATATGCAAAAGCACAAATAAATTATTTGTACAATTTTTAGGACTAAACACAATAACATTATATGGCCCTTGCGTCCTCCTGATTTTCTGTATGTGGCCCTCAAATGAAAAAGTTTGGACACCCCTGATTTATGTGAATAGACTGATTGTGATTTCTCACATTTGGAATCAACATTTTTTTTCTATAAATTTCAACCATTGTTTCGATCTTCAAATGATGACTTCTGTAAGATTGTGAGGAAAATCATAATGTCCCATCATTGGTCTCCTATTTTTATAATAGTGCAGTGGGCTACTAATGTGGTACTTGGTGCCCTTTAATCTGTTTATTTGAATTAAAATAAAAAAATAATTAAAAAAAAAGATAACTACAGGCGAGGGGCTCAAGCCAAGAAAATTAATTTGCATCGCCAATATTAGGACATGGTACTTCCTTGTCTTCCGCATTTTGTTTATTATTATTTCTTTCCACAACAACAAAAAATGACAGATTTTTCATCCTCAATTTTAGGCTCTGATACAAAATAGCAAGTAGATTTTCCACCCCGAAGAGTCCAAATCTATTTAGTCATGCCATCATAGGTGATAATACTACAATATTTAAAACAAAATGTCCTTTTATTCAAAGTGACAAAAATACAAACAAATATAACATTTCAATTCCACTTTGACAACTCAATAAATACACGTCTACTTGACTTAATTTCAAGCAACAACCTACAAAATACACAAAGTAACCTCTCAGATTCACTTATAATATGTACTTATAATGTTTGTATTTACGTAATTGTTTAATTTTTAGAGTTAAAATATACTTTTTGTTTTCATTTAATTTTTAGAGCTGTCAATGTACTTTTTGGGTCTTGATCAGTGAAAAAAAAATATATGTTGTGACTGAGCAATTGGATGACTTGATTTAAGACTTGCTTGAACGAAGTTATGACTTTGGCAGTGACAATATCGACTTAACTTGCGTGACTTTTTTTTTTTTAACCCCTTCATGCACACAGTAACTTGGGACTCTTGCTTGAAATTTGGAGGTTACGACTTGAGACTTGCTGGTGACTTGCACATATGTGACATACGACTCTACTCCTAACACCTGATGTACTTGATGGTGAAAATATTATGCTTTTTATTCTATAGATACCTTGCCAGTACACATCTGCAGCCAACAGATGCCAGAAGAGTGTTTCCTTGTTTCGATGAGCCGGAAATGAAAGCTGTGTTTGATGTGACAATCATTCATAGACAAAGCATGACTGCACTTGGAAATGAAGCCATGAAAGGTGACTAAATTATATTTAAAATGCAATGATGTAAATATGTAAAATATGTTTTTGAAACAAGGCATAATGTATATTTTCATGCAATCTACTTTCCATCCACTAACCTCCATCTTTCAGAAAATCTAAACCTTGACGATGACTGGGAATTGACTCGTTTTCATCCGACCCCAAATATGTCCACGTACTTGTTGGCATTCACGGTTTCAGAGTTTAAACACGTCAGATCGGAGCACGACCGTGTGGTTATCCGAGTAAGTGTGCTTTACTATGTTGACTGCAGGGCAGTATCTTTTGCTGCCCTTGCCTTTGCACAACTATTTGTTGTCACTTATGTTGGACAAAATTGTTGGTACCCCCGCCATCATAACAGGAAATGGATTATATTTTCATTAAAATGATTAAATACATGTTGCCTTCAGCATCGGATGACACTTTTCGAAATAAACACGCCATTAGTCATGAATTTGAACAAGTCATGTTAGGTCAGTGCTTACAGCAATTTCCTGCCAACATGGAGAACCTGGGTTCAAACCCCGCTTGGACCGCGTTTTAGTACATTCGATGGTTCGATACCAACTGACTGATCATATCAGGAAATGGATTATAATTTCTCTGAAATGATTAAATCCCCCTGCGATTGGCTGGCAACCAGTCCGGGGTGTATCCCGCCTCCTGCCCAGAGCCAGCTGAGATAGGCGCCAGCACCCCCCGCGACCCTTGTGAGGAATCAGCGGTCAAGAAAATGGATGGATGATTAAATCCCACTTTAGACAGATTGCACTTCAAATTTTCGTTTTATTCATTTGTCACTTACCAGTAACTACAATTTAAAAAAAAATCAAATTTTCACATAATTTGTCTATCAATTTTTGTCATTCATCTCTTAGCATTCAGCTATCCAGCATTCCCACGCAATTTCTGTAGAAATTGCACTTTGTCTAGTTGTGGGAATGCTGGAAGCCGTCGCACGTGTACTATTGGGATTCTTTATTTTGCGTATAATAATAATAATAATAATAATAATAATAATAATAATAATAATAATAATAATTAGTATTATTATTTTAGCATTTTATTTTCCACACTTTTTTGCCGTGCGTTAAGACTCATTGTGCAGTTACAGGAAATCAGTTAATCAAAATATTTTCTTAAGTTGCACCAAATTAAGCTAATCAATGTTTTCTTTTTATTATAATTTTTTTATTGCTAACCTTTCAGAACACCAACAATTTTGTCCATGTGTGTAAACGTTTCAGCTGAAAATAAAAATGGAACTGGGCCTTATTATATTGTGTCTATGACTTTCTCTTGCAGACATTTGCTCGTCCAGAGGCAACTGCTGCTAGACACACTCAATATGCAGCAAATGTTACCGGAAAGATTCTCACGTTCTATGAGAAACGCTTTGAAATGCTGTACCAAATGACAAAGCTTGGTAAGAATTTCTGCGATGTCTTGATGGATAAAATCCTGTTTCTGTTTCCACAATGGCAGCCCTCCTTCATCTGCAAATGAGGGAGGCCACTGGCTCACTTCGATTGGTCGGGAAAACGCTTTGTTCCATCCCACAAAGGCGCACAGCTGCGCAAGCGCCATGCTCACCGTTGGATTGCGCTGTGCACGAAAATCGAGCCCTCATGTTGTTTATTGCGCATACGTGTAACCTTGTGACACATGTAGCTCTGCTGTAAACATTTGTTGGTTTCTGTCTCAACACAAGATATCATATAATGCTTACTGATAGAGAGGGAACAATAAAAGGAGTTATCTAAATGTTATTACACAACTGTGTTGGAAACAAAAAACAAAGGACGCAAAAAAAAAATCTAATTTGGTCAGTAATGTAGAATGCAGAGTCGAAACATCACTCACATGTCCCCGGCTTCCAAACATCTGTATTGTTTCCCCCAATGTATGCAATGTATGACAGGATTTCTGGGGATGCTTTTTGTGGATATTTATTAATTGTGTTTAATCATTCCTTCAGATCAAGTTGCGCTGCCAGATTTATCTGTGGCAGGGACGGAAAACTGGGGACTGATCACATACGATGAGGGAGCCTTGCTGTATGAAGAGGGCGTGTCATCCCAGTTGCACAAGGAAACAATCGCTTACCTCATTGCACACGAACTGGCACACCAGGTTTGTGTGTATTTGTATATGTACTTACAGGTATATGCATTGATAGGCATGCTCTATGTGCTCATGTATGTACAACAATTAATGTTTTGGAAATTCATCATATAGTGATTAGATTAATTGTATATGAAGGGCTTTATTTTATCTTTTATTTTTTGCGAAAGCAATGCAGGGTTTATAACTTACACTAATATATGTGCATTTGAAAAAGTGCATGTTCTGTTTATTTTTCATTATTTATTTTCCTTCATTTGCTTTCTTTTCTATTTTAATGATATATTATTAACTCATTTGCTTCCAAAAACGTATTAATATGTTCTATTTTAAATGTTTCAAGTGTCCCAAATACGTATTTGTTTTTTTTTTTATGTTAGAGCATACAGAAGGCTTTGATGCAGCCTCTCAACTGCAAAGAACGGTTGAAGAAATGGTAGTTGTTACACAAACGACCAGCAGGTGGAAGCAGAGTATAAGAGATCAACCAGGGCCGTGTTGAAAAAAAGCTCAATGACTCACAATTCTAATTAGATTTGTGAATAATGATGAAACTTAGCTATATTCTAATGCTAATTGCTGCAAAACAGAAAAATATAGAAATATACTTTTTTTTTTCCTGATTAAAGAAGAGACTTTAATGATTCTTTTGGTAGGTTTAATGTTTTTATAACAATAGAACACAATATTCTGTGGGCCTTGTGAAATCAGTACATTATCATGATATAAGTTATAGGGGGTAGGACTCGATCATTTCTTGTACATCTTCCTACTCCCTTTGAACATGTAAATTCTGCACTCTTAAAATTGATTGGTTTAAAAAAAAAAAAAAAAAAAAAAAAAAAGGAGTAGGTTAAGCTCATATTGGCTTGATTCTCCAAAAGATTCATCAGACGTTCCGGGTGGTTACGGGCATACAAATTTTATTGGTTAGCTAAAAAAACAATGAAATTGGTTACAACAGAAAGTAAGTCTAGATATATCACTTGGAAATATATTTATCGTATCAATATGTTGTATTCTAAATGTATTTAATAATTTAGTAAGTGTTGAGAAATGGAAATGTGTCTAGATAGATCACTACAAGCATGACCAGCTCAGTGGACTAGTGGTAGAGTGCTTTCCCTGAGACTATGAGGTTGTGGGTTCAATCCCTGGCAGGGTCATACCAAAGACTATTAAAAATGGGACCAGTTTGCTTCCCTGCTTGTAACATATAATTATTTTCCTTTTTATCTTATTTATTTTCTTTCTTCCACTTTTATTTTATATTTTGTCTTGCAAACAAACCAAAAATAAAAATAAATAATAATAACAACAACAACAACAACAACAACAACAACAACAACAACAACAACAACAAAAACAAATGACTAATTTTTAATTCTAGCAAAGCTACTACCGGTAGTTATGCTAGTGACACGTTGACAGAAGTAGCTCTGAAGTACCATGTGTAGCACCTAGTTGACAGTACCTGGTACCTGTAGTACCAGTTCTAAGCACTGCAGATGCTATTTGAGTGACACAAACTATTATTCATCCCTCAGATCGCCGTCTCGTCAGTCATAATAGTTTGACAGATGAAAGCGGTCTACATTATTGCTCACTTCAGTCTCCTCTGAAATAAAAATAAAAAATAAAATAAGTAATATTACTGTGGTCAAATGCCGGTATCGTAATGTCCCTCGTTCTTTTTCTTTTCTTTTTTTTTAAGTGTGTTACATTTCGAGTTCTGTGTTCAATTCTGTCTTCCTTTTTCTTGCAGTGGTTTGGAAATCTTGTGACAATGAAATGGTGGAGTGAGGTTTGGCTAAATGAAGGCTTAGCCACCTACATGGCAATCTTGGCAATGGACGACGTTGAACCTACATTTAAAGTTGTAAGATGAACTCGTATGTGGGGATGGATTTTTATGTTTGTTGTTATTTACATTGTCTGTTTTTATCTCTATAAACGTTGCATACTTCGGATGCATGCAAAGTACTATATGGATTTGAGATGTTGATACATCTTACTAGTCTTTTCTTGAGGCATTATTATTTGGTGTTTATACTTGGTGTGCTGTGTTTCTCCCCCAGAGAGAAATGTACATCATGCATGAACTTCATGCAGCGCTTGAGCATGACGCATTAGCTTCTTCACGTCCCCTTAGTGTCCCACAAAGCAACATCCAGACCACTTTACAAATCACTCAGACGTTTGATGTTATATCCTATTACAAGGTAGCTACTCAAAATGTGTATAAAACAATGTCAAATACTGCAGTTTTTTATTTATTGATAAGACTACGTGAACTTTGGATATGTTTATTTATGCTGTAGGGAGCGATGGTGCTGAGGATGCTGGCAGACGCTGTGGAGCAAAGAAATTTCGACAAAGGGATTAATGTAAGTGTTGATGTATCCTTGTTCGAATCATCATAAATCGTATCTTAATTGTTGTATTCTGTGGTACGACCCATTTTGCTGTCGAAAATAAGTTTCAAACTCTCAGTCTCGACAAAGAAAATGACCAGCTGAGGCTCATTAGCACTTTTTTTTTTTTTTTTGTCTTGCTGGTCGACGAATTAATTCGAATTTCGGAATTTTTTTTTGATTCACTTGTGAAAAGACTACATTTCAGAGTTAAAAATTCATACGTCATAAACGCTTTGTCAACTGTGTTAAGTAACTTAATATTTTTAATAACCAAAAAAATACCATTATTTCACAAATGAGCAGCTTTTCGTTTTCCCCCTTTATATTACTCCCTTCGTTGTGTGCGTTCATTATTATCAATATATTATCAATATAAGCAGTATAGGACTAATATATCAAAAGTATATAGCAAATAATAAATTATTAACTGAGGAAAATGTAAATTAAAGTGAATGCAGCATTTTCCATTATACTAGATCTGAAAGAGATGCAATATGTCATGTACCAAATTCGTTACAAAGTACTTTTATTGGAATATATTACACAAATAATAACAATAGTAATTGATGAAAATATACACTATATTTCAGTGCAGGTTTAGGACAGTAGCAATACAGTCATATATCAATTTGAAATACAATACTGTTAATAATTCATACTCAAATGTAGCTTTTTATTGCTTTTATTGTTTCACCATTTTTGTTTTATTAAAGTGTAGAATCAAGTAACATATGAAAATGATAATGTTTTTTTAATCTTTCCAGAAATACCTCAGTGCCTTTAAATTTGGAAACACTGACCAGTATGACCTTTGGGGTGAGATAAGAAAGGCAAGTTAACAAAACCATACCTAACCCAAAAATGTTTTTCAACTAACATTAGCACACTTACACAAAAGAAAAGCATCAATTAATGACACTGTTGTGTTCCATGCATTCAGGCTGTTGTTGAGGATGGGGGTCACACCGATGTTGCCAAGGTGATGGGCATGTGGACCAATCAAGCTGGATATCCTGTCATTACCATCAACACTACGAATGGCAGAATCTACCAGAAGCACTTCCTTTTCAACAGTTCTTCCGATTCGGAGTATGTCGTGTTTTACATTTCTGAGTAAAAATGATTATTACTTCATTTGTAACTCTTATGGTAAGCAAACAGCTGATGGATGAATCAACTTAAAGCAACTCAGTATAATTTATTAATTAAACCAAAAGGAAATAACATGAAGTACAAAAAAAAAAAAATTACCACACAAAAAGAACATGATAAAAACAAAAAAAAACAAAAAAAAAACGGTAAATTTCTGGCATCTGGGGTGCCAAAAAAATACAGTGAAATAACAAAAGCTTATTCTTACTTACTTTTGATAAAAGTACAGAAATGTGGTATTATTAGTTGGTTTATTGAAATGATTTTATTTCACCTTTTCCCATGTCTCATTAAATGGCCTTTCAAAATAAATGTTAATACAATGTTAATGAGTGATACCATCGAGGACATTTCTGTAATTGTAGTTATATTCGTTTTTTTTTTGTTTTTTTTAAAAATAGTCAGTTAATTAACAAAGAGTTTAAAATGTTTCTATTTAATTTCTCAGTAATTTTAAACGTTTTCCTCATTTTTTCCAGTTTTAAAGTTGCATTTTACACTTTATTTCCTTAAAAACAGACAAATATTTGTGAAATTAAAATTTATTTGTGAACAAATTTTAGCAACAAATATATGTATTTCTAATGCGTTTTTTTTTATTATTATTTTTGTGGTGTTAAAAGAACAGAAATATATATATATATATATTTTTTTTTTTACAGTTACAGTGATTTCATGTTATTTTACATTCACAGATCACAGTCCTTTTTTTTTTTTTTTTTTTTTTTTAATTAAATGACCATTTAAAAATATAGGAAAAATCTGTAAAAGGCAATAAAATAAACATTTAAATGATGTTATTTTAGGATTTTTTTTTACAGTGCAAAAATGGAAAACTATGACAATCAATAGTAAGTCTGTGTTTCTGGTACAGTGTCCTGAAAGAGTATTCACACTGTTTTAAAGGCTTTTCCACATTTTGTGACTTGAGTGTATTTTGTTGAGATTTTATGTAACGGACTAACATAAAGTAGCACTTGATTGTAAAGTGGAATAAAAATTATATGCAGTTTTCAAAATTGTATTCAGCCAAATATGTATTTTATAATTGTAGAACCACTTTAGGTGGTGTCGATCAACCCTACTGCATAATCTTTGTCAAGGCAACATTTAAAACAACTCTAATGTTGGTTCGTTCTGTCTGCAAATTACATCATGACTCACTTTACTACATGGAAAGACTTCAACTCTGATTACTGTCTGTTATTTTCACTGTTCAGTCAGTTTTGGCAAATCCCAATCCGAGTGATGTCAAATACATCAGGAACGACTCTCATCTGGCTGAGGAGTAGAAGCTCAGGTAAGAGAATAGCAATTTGTAACATATTTGAAATTAACCACTTTTTTTTCTTTTCTAAACAAACCTGTGAAGCTCAAAAAGGCTGTTCTAAAATCTGAATCACAAACAAATATCATCTTCATATGGATCCGAGTATACCTTATTTAGCAATTACTGGTAGAATATGACATATTCTATCTTTCTTTTTAACGATTTCCTAATTTTAAAACTTTTTTTTTCTTAAATATACTGTACACAACATTAACCAATGTCTCCTTTGGAGCAGTTCAAGACATATTTACTTCTAAAAATGGAGCGTGGATCCTTGCAAATGTCAATTGTGCTGGATATTACCGAGTCAATTACAACCCAGAGAATTGGGAGCGACTCCTCACTCAGCTGGAATCAAACCCAAAAGTGAGTACTAAGCCAAACTGTCAAATACAATAATAGCACTACCACTAAGCATGGTAGCATACATAGTTTATAATGTGTTTTGAAAGTTATGAGTTAGATTGAGTTTGTAGGTCTATTTCTTTCCAAGTGGAATATTATGGATGGATTGAGTGGTGGTTAGAACACCCTTGAGCAAGGCACCAGACCAAAGCTGATGTAGCTTGTGTAGCCTCTAATGAGGGTTCACCACTGCTGTCAAGTTCACTAGCTAGTTCACTTAACTCATTCACTCGCAGCCATTTTCACTGAAGCCAACCCCCTTCGCTGTTTTACTGGATTTTGACTAATTTTGCAAGGCCCACAGAATACTGTGTTCTTTTGCTATAAAAACATGGAACTTACCAAAAGAATAGAGATAGAGTCTCTTCTTTCATCAGGGAAAAAAAAAAAGTATGTTTCTATCCGTTTCCATTTTGCAGCAATTAGCATTACAATGTAGCTAAGTTTCAACATTATTCACAAATCTGTTTAGAATTGTGGGGAAACAGCTTGTTTTCAACATGGCCCTGGTCTGATCTCTTATACTCTGCTGACCCCTGCTGGCCGTTTTTATAATTACTACCATTGCTTCAACCGTCCTCTGTAGTTGAGAGGCTGCATCAAAGCCTTCGGCATGCTCTAGCAAAAAAAGAAAAAAAAACACGTAAAAATACGTCTTTGGGACACTCAAAACATTTAAAATAGAACGTATTTGTACGTTTTTGGGAGCAAATTAGTTGACTGCACTTGTTATATTGGCCTCTGGAAACAATTGTTTTAAACATCAGTCTTCTCTCTCTCTCTAGCGCATTCCAGTGATGAACAGGGGACAGCTCATTGATGATGCATTTCATTTGGCAAGGTATTGCTGCTGTTATTATTTTCTTAAATCTTTTAATCAGAACATTGACATAATTGGACCCCACAGAGGAATTTTCTGTAGATCAACACAATTACATATGGCCTTGTTCACTCACTTTATTTTTTATTTTTTAGGGCCGAACTTGTTGATGTGACTCTGGCTCTAAATACAACATGGTTCCTTCGCAATGAGAAAGAGTACATATCCTGGGAATCCGCAGTTCGCAATCTTGAGTATTTTATCCTCATGTTTGACCGCTCCGAGGTGTATGGACCCATGCAGGCACGTTTCATTACAACGATATTAGGAGTTTAATCGTACTTGAAACTACTATTTATCATGTTTTTGAGAAGGTTGACTTTGTAACTGATGTTTACCAAGGACGTAAAAATCTCTGTTGGTTATAAAAATGTAACCAAATGTAGAACAATGTACTTGAGAAATTTTCCTTGAATGGATGAATATGTAAGACAATTTCCCCCCCCCCCTTCAGGCCTATCTTCGGAATCAAGTTGAAAACTTGTACGGTTACTTCTACAACTCCACAGGCAGCTCCAACAATTCCACAGACAGCTCCAACAATTCCACAGACAGCTCCAACAATTCCACAGACTGCTCCAGCAATTCCACAGATTGCTCCGGCAATTCCACAGATTGCGCCGGCAATTCCACAGACTGCTCCAGCAACTCCACATACAGTTCCAGCGACTTCATATTCAGCTCTGAAATTCCAGTGGACCACTCCTTACTGTGAGGAACAAATGCTTACCTTGCACTTTGTGTTTGTATTAATATTTGATTTTTAAATTTTAGCAAGCGTATTAAAAATACATATTTATATAAGTAACTCAAGGATTTTTAGAACAATGGGGGGTCGGGGAGACAAATGCCAATAAAGACATGCAATACGGAAGCGTGAAACTGCAAATGTGGAGTAAACATTTTTGACTCGCGAGTACGTTCGGACGTACTCGCAAATATGTTCAAACATACTTGCAAGTATGTTCAAATATACTTACAAATGTGTTTGAACATACTCGCGAGTACGTTTGAATGGACTTGTAAGCTAAATGATACAAAAATAGCATATTATTCGTACTTGTGCATGCGCAAGAAAAAAAAAACAATTGTTTTTAAGGATTTGACCCAATATGTTTGAAAATTTAATTTAAAAAACAAAACAAAACGTTGTTTAGTGAATGATGTAGGTTTGGAATTTTTTCAATAACTCCTGGCATTATGGGAAAATCTGCTGTTTGTAGCCTACAAGTACGTTTAAACATACTCACTAGTATGTTCGAACGTACTTATAGGTATGTTTGACAGAGGTGCCAAATCAAGGGCCAGAAAGTAAAAACCCTGCCATAGTTTGGCTTTAGCCGCAGGTACTAGTGAGCTAGCTCCCTAGCTAGCTTCCATTGGGCTCGTTTACCTGCTAGGGAGCTAGCTAGCACTAGGGGCTAAAGCCAAACTGTGTCAAGGTTTTTACTTTCTGGACATGGATCTGACACCTCTAATGTTTGAACATATTTGCGAGAACATTCGTGTGTACTCGCCAATCAAAAAATGTTTACTCCACATTGGCAGTTCCACGCTTGCGTAATGCAAAGATAATAAAAGCGTTTCGGTCATGGAGGCAGCATACATAACATTTCATTCACTTTCAATTGATGGAGCAGATCCGTGCTCATTAGTTGTAAGGCAGCAGCAGCAGCAACAACAACAACAACAACAACAACAACAAAAACCTGTTTTTTCACAAGTTGTTTTTGCTTGCCAAACAATATAACAAACAAGGTCTATTGGTGACTTTACAAAAGAAGTAACACTGGCTTTCATTTCAAGGCTCAGCCAGATCACAGCCATTGACTTGGCTTGTTCCAATGGACTCCAAAAATGCAAAGATATGGCTTCACGGATGTTTCATGAATGGATGAATAGCAATGATACCAACATAAACAGGTATGAACACATTTGGCTAAGTAAAATGTGTTATCCAGTCAACACATTTGTTACTCTGCTAGATTTGATTAATTAGAATACTCAAAGAGTGTGGCAATCTTAATCATATAAATTGTTATTCTTGTGTGGTTTTAATATCCAGCAATGGTTAAGCAAAGGTACGTGTCGGTTTTAGGTGAATGACTGACTATCAAAAAGAGCTTTTGTTTTTGAGACATCCCCTACTTTGGGCAGAAATAAATAACAATGTGTTTCCTTCACCTTTCTCTCTCTTATGAATATCAGACACAGACAACCCAAATAAACTTAAAATACACTTTTGAAACGGTGATTTGATTTATTGAGAAAAACTATTCAAAGCTACCCCACAAATGGACTAGCCATTCAGGAATCCCGTGAAATTCCCGATAGCCAGTGTGCCCCTGTCATGTAGGCTATTTATCATGAAACTTGCCATTCACTATTTGATTTTCTCATAAATCACAGACCTTTGAGAACAGAAGATACCGGTCTTTTCTAATGAAGAAAGTTGGTAACAACAGACTTCTAAACTTGTAGAGTTGTATGACAAGTCAGTTTCCAATGATTGGAACAACTTGTCATAATGCTCCCGTCTTAGGATGTCAACAAATTGAAGTTGTCACAAGTTGTCATCCAACGCTCATGCAGGAACATATGTGGGAACTCTGACAGTTACTATCAAGATGCAGAACTTGAATCTGATTTCACTGTTTCCACAGAAATAGTGAAACTCACTTTTGTAGGCAATTCTGGAGCTAAAAACTCCCAAGCTAGGTGTGACATCTGCTTAACGTTTGACCTCAGACTTTTGATGCATACTTTCCTGAAATATATTTGGGGGGAGATGAATTTATGAGTCCACTGTATTGGGTTCACGGAACATTTGCAGGAAGAAATGAATAAACAATGTCAGAAATGTGTGATGTTTCACGGGTGGGTTTGTGTGACTTAGCATTCATCCCAACTTGCGGTCCGTCATCTACTGCCAAGCTGTGGCCGCTGGGGGATCGAAGGAGTGGGAGTTTGCTTGGAACAAGTTCCAGACCACCACTAAAACCTCAGAGAAAGACCAGCTTCGTAAAGCGCTGTCGTGCGCCAAGGAGACCTGGCTTCTAAGCAGGTGACGCTAACGAGTAACAATGACATTCAAACATGATGATGTTTCATATTACAAACGATAAAAGGCTTAATAAAATGATTTTATTATGGCTACGCCTTCTGATAAGGTAAATTCCAACTAGAAGACGAGCTAAAGAGAGACTTGTTTATCTTGCAGATACCTGAAGTACACTTTGGACCCCGAGAAGATACGATTGATGGATGTTGCTTCGACTATTAACTACATTGCCACAAATGTGGCGGGACACGGATTAGCCTGGAATTTTATTCAAGCAAATTGGGACTACGTTAGTCAGAGGTCAGTTCTTGTTTCACTCTTAACTCATTCACTGCCTTTGACGGAAAAAGACGTCAAATGATGCAATGCATTTTTGCTGGGCTGGCAGTGAATGTGTTAAATACATCTGTGTTGTCATGTGTTTAGTGATTCATATGAGGGATCTGTTATTCCAAATGCAGACGTCAAACTGTAACAAGTTTAGGCTTACCTACTCGCCAGGTGGCTATTTACAGTAGATCGGCTATTGAAGTGAGCATATTCTTTGAACAAACCCATAAAGATTTATGATCCACAGTGGCTTGTTTAAATTAGTTGTCATCGAGTACAAAGGTCATCAATTGTAATCAGTGCTTATCTTGACTTCTTTTTCATAAAGGCCACAAGGAAGTGGCGCTGATTCATTTCAGCTTCTACGTATGCAATGTGATCTTAATGACGTTAGCAGAAGCTTTAGTCATGCTTCATATCAAATATTTTCAACATTACAATTATATTGCTTAGAATATACTGTTATTGTCTGTTCCCAGCGATGGAGCCAAGCTGATCGAGGTAGTGAGCAAGAGGTTCTCGACAGAGTTTGAACTGGAACAGGTAATTTATCCTTTAGCAGTGACGTCAAAGCAAACATATCATAACACATTAGATCATAAGATAAGTCATGCGATTGAAGCTGTCATTACCATCATGGTGTGAGACGATTTTTTATTTTTATTTTTTTTAAACCTGGGTGGTGTGACAAACTGTTGAAGAACCATGTTCATTTTTGGGTATTCTTTTAAGTAATATTATTATTATTATTACTATTATTATAGTAGTAGTAGTAATATTTTTGGGTAATTTTAACATTATTATTATTATTATTATTATTATTTGACATTTAGACTAGTGATTGGAAAATGAAGCTTAATAAATCACTTGTGATGTTTTTTTCTTGGTTTAAAGATGGAGTGGAAATGTAATCAATTTCAATTGCACTAGCCTTCATCTTGAAACCAAGAGCACCATCTAGAGGAGTAAAAAATATCGCAAGTGGTCCATGAGTCTTCATTTTCCCTTTCACTAATTTACACTTTGTTCTTGGCACTGTTTGGTTCAAGCCCTTGCACAAATTTGAGCTGATTACTACACTCTAAAACGGAATTGTTGAACTAACTTAATGAAATTGCTTTAACTGGTAACAGGATTGAATTGAATTAATCCAAAGTTAATATGTTAAGTTTGATGTTAATCCAAAGTGAATATATTAAGTTTAATGTTCATTAAAATTAAATCGTGTGTTACAAATTGAACCTTTTTTTTTTTTTTAACATAAAAAAAAAATGTACCTCTGAATCTCTGCAGTTGGAGGCTTTTGCCACAAAGTATGATCTTGGTGCTGCTTCTGAGACTGTGGACCGCACAATGGAGCAGGTCAAAGTCAACATCCAGTGGGTCAGCGAGAACAAGGAGACCGTACTGGACTGGTTTCTAAGTAGAACTAATTACCACATGTAGCGTTTGTTTGGGCCATTCGACGGTGAAGGCAATTTTGAAAGGCCTTCATCTGCTACTAAATCCAGAAGACGAGTCCAACAAAATGGACCAAAAACTGACTGATGCACTTTTCTCAAACCCAATTTCCCGTGATCAATACAGAATGTAAGAAAAACGCAGATTGCGGTACTCTTTCCTGCAGAAAACAGTAATCAATGTTTATTTATAATATGCAAGCGGAAGAGATGAATGCTGCCAATGTCCATGTCACGCTTCAACATATATCAGAGCCGAAGAACAGAATCTTAACTGTTTGTGATAAGTCAGATGTTTGTTGTAATCATATGACCAAATAATTAGTGCACAAGGCTGAAATGTAGTCCTTCTGTACAATGGAGTGAAATCAGAAGATATGGCAAGTAATGGTCAGTGGTGGTATCTAATGTACAGTTATGACAAAGCCCAATTCCAAAAAAGTTCTGTCTTTTAGTCATCTATTCCATATAACGCCCACTGAGTTCAGAATTACAAAGAAAAAAAAAATGCAAATAATGATGGCAGGTTTTGCTGTTTATGTTTATTGTTTACATTATTAGAATTATTACATTATTTTATGAGGGGGAAAAGCTACAGATGGTATTTTGTACATTTAAGGACAACAATGGGAAATATTTATGTAAAAAGTGTATTTGCAATATGTATGTTTGTAGTCAAAGATGACAAGGAAAGTGGGGATTACTTATTGACAAGTGATGTACGGTGTATTAAAGAATTGTAGAAAAATAAAATTAAATAAAAAAAATTTGTACAGTATGCCCATTTATTTTATACCATCCCTTTTATAGCAATAAATCACCACGTTGACAGACACGTTCATGTTTTATAGTTCTGAAAAGGAGTTCATGAATAACAAAATCTGTAATTGCCCCCCCCCACTATTTTTATTGTATGCATGTACAGTACTGCTTAATGCATTTGATATTTTTAATAGTGTCTGAGGTTTTGTTACAGATTTTCAAACGAATGTGCATAGCTACTTTTGATTTCGGGAGTGCAGTTTCACAAAGGTGACTAAGGCACAGCTGGCGTAGGATGGGAATAATTCGCTCTCAATGTTCTACCATAACTGCGAATCACCATTGCATTATCAATTGTTGATAGAGGCACATGCGCTCAATGGAGCCATGAGGTTAAAAAAATAATCAAATCAAATCTATTTCAGTTCTCTGGCAAGACCAAAACTGGAGCTTAAAGATCTGTTTCTAACATATGGTGTGTAAAAAAAAAAAAAAAAAAAAAACACACACACATAAAAGACATGCTTTGTTGTAAGTATACTTAGAGTACTTCAAACTTAAAAATAATAAAAAATGTCTGCATATTTAGTTTCAGAATAATTTTATGCAGGGGTAATTATGTGGCCATGGGGAATTTTTGAGAGAATTCCCCTTCCAGGCCAAAAGTTATTGTCGGGATCCTGATTATCCTTGTTTGGTCATATCATCTTTATTACTATTGCATAATATATTTACTCAACCACTATGGGAAAGAATGCAATCCTATGTAGCATATTGGAGTTTGAGCTTTCTTTCTAATGCAACGTGACTGATGCAAATATGCATGAAAGTAGCAAAGCAAGTAAAATAACCAGAGCACAACACTGTCAGTTTTAGTCAAAGGAAAGAAAAGAGTTCAGTCTCATTTTGTAGGCTTGAAGAAGCAGTTCATGCCAAGGCCACATGTGCAACGTGTTTGGTGTTCTGGGGGGTACCGAGGAAATCTAATCCATGACATCAAGCTGATGTTGAGGTGGTTCAATCTGGAGATGGTCCAAGAACTCAAGACTGATGTTGTCTTCTCTTTAGTCATCCTAAGACAGAAACAAAATTGTGAGCTTTTTAATATCATTGATGCAATATGTCAAACTTGACAAACATCTATTCAGATGCAACACACCACTATATATACACAATACATAGTTCTTGCAGTAAAAACAACATATGCCTGAACTAGGTTGAATTTTCAATGTTGCCCTCACCCATTCATCCTCCTGCGATCCCTCTCCTTCACCCGCAGGCTTCTGGCTGTCATTTGCTCCAGCTTTGTTGGCCATAATCTTGTCTGTCCACGATGCTCCAGCATTCTGGTCTCCGGCAAAGTTACACTTGGACACTGTGCCACCATCTATTTTGGCTAAGGAGACTATAACGAGCAAGAAAAGGTGAAAATACCCACCAGGCCAATCATTGTCTAAATGGTAGTGACTCATCTACATTATTAAGACTTATTTATTTACTAAAGAATTTTACAATTTAAATGTATTATAGATCAGCTCATCCAAAGCAAACCAATGAACACACAATCCTAATGAAGAAACTATTAACATTAGAAATACCCATAGAATGTTTTAATCTAATTAAGTCTCATCTTCCAACCCTCTCCAAGTAGTAAAAGAGAAAAAAAATTGAGTTCATTTACACTTTAACTCATTTGCTCCCAAAAATGTATAAATATGTTCTATTTTAAATGTTTTAAGTGTCCCAAACACATATTTCTACTTTTTTGTTTTGTTTTGTTTGTTTTTTTTAATGTTTGAGCAGCTTTGATGCAGCCTCTCAACTGCAAAGAACGGTAGCAGAAATGGTAGTTATTACACAAACGGCCAGTAGGTGGCAGCAGAGCAAAGGAGATCAACCAGGGCCATGTTGAAAAAAAGCTCAATTACTGACAATTCTAAACAGATTTGTGAATAATGATGAAACGTATCTATATTTTAATGGTAATTGCTGCAAAACGGAAAAAGATATAAATATAATTTTTTTCCAGGTGAAAGAAGATACCTTAATCTTTCTTTTGGTCAGTTCCATGTTTTTTTGTTTTGTTTTGTTTTTTTAATAGCAATAGAACAATATTCTGTGGGCCTTGAAAAATCAGTCAAAATCGAGTAAGACAGCCGGGAGTAAAAGGGATTGCTTCTGTGAAAATGGCTGGGAGAGAATGATTGAATGAAATCTCATTATAGGGGAAGTTAACCCCCCCGCCCAAAATTTCTTGTTAATAACAAGTTGAGGTAACACCAATATGAGGTAACAACCAAACACAGCTCAGCTTCAGAAAACAGGTGAGCTGTGATTGGTCGTTGCCTGAGCCCTGAGCAACTGTGATGTCATCTTCAGTCGACAGCAAGTGGCAAAATGACCGCCCCCTGAGATGGATCAAAATGGCTATATTTTGCCATGTAACTCATATTCCACAACTGTAATAATAATCAGAAGGTCATGTTTACCCCGGGTTTTCACCGGATGCGGTTGCGGTGCGGTCCGGCGACGCAAGCAATTAGATTCCATTTATTCGAATGGTGCAGTTTACACCGCTTGCGGGTGCGTTGCGTGTCGACTGCGTCTCAGCTGCGGCGTGCCGCAGGCCTTCCGCAAGGATAGACCTATTTTCTATTTTTGCCGGATGCCGCAGCGGTAGGCCTCCGGCAAATGGCAAGCTAGCACAAAACACATCGAGCGGGACAGGAAGACCGACGCAGTTTCAAAATAAATTTCCGGTTACCTTTCAGAATAAAACACTCACCAGCTCCTATTTCGCAAGTTTTTCAGCAAAACGTGACGTGGGCGTCGCCGGGCCATGTGCTCATTCACGGTTTAGACACCAGCGAACATGGACGAGGAGAGGTTTATATTGGAGGTGGAAAACCACAAAATAATATATGACACGGCACATCCTTTTTATAAGGACAACCAAAAAAAGGATGCTGCATGGAATCTCATAGCAGAAGAAGAAGAAGAAAAGGTTAAATCAAAAGAAGTCCACCTCTCTTTCTGCTTCTCTGTTGAGCACAGACTTTCTGTATGTTTGTCGTTGTGAAATGCCACATGATCGCGCGCGCGCGGTCCCGCGAGACACGTTGGGAAGTGGGCGGCGACGGAGCTGCCGGACCGCAGCTGTGCGGAGCCGGTGTGGATTGACAAAAAAATTGACCCGTCCGGAGCACGCAGTCAAGACGCACCGCACCGCAACCGCACCGCAACCGCATCCGGTGAAAACCCGGGGTTAGACTAGTGAGGTCACATATAACATATTATGGTCAAGAAATGTTTACGGTTGACTTTCTCTTTAATGTCCGCTATCTGTTTTTTGTTTTAAACATATCTACTCAACTAAAACGATCTCAACTTCTCTTTGGACCCTGGTAGAAATATCATGACATCATTCCAATCCAGACTCACATATAAAGGGGCTGTTCCCTCTGGTCTTGAGTCGAATGTCTGTTTCCATCTCCAGCTCTGTTTTGTCCATCTCGCATTCAGGATACCAGAAGGCCCACGTCCCGGCAGGTCTGTGCTTGTCGGTTATCTTCACCAGCTCGGCTTTACGTATCAGTGCTGACAGCTGCTCTTCGGACAGGATGTCTGACTCCCCTTTCGCTTCCACCTCTACATCGAAATATATGGAAAACACAGGCACACATGTAGACATTAGAGGAACCTTTTTTTTTTTTTTTTTTTTTTTTTTTAAATTATTGGGTTGGCGTCTTAGCTGTTCGCTCCATTTCCAAGTGAAAATAACATGCAAGAGGCTGCTTAAATTTTGTATCACAGTACCCTAGCCAGTGTATCTGCAGATTACGGAAGCTTTAAAACCTTTTTTTTTTTTAAGTTGCAACCAAGATTATATTTAAGACCTCACAATTACTAAATATTTTATTACATATTCCATTATGAGAAAAAGCCAACTGATACAAATGCAGGATGTAATTTGATCAAGTAAATAAAAGCTGGCTTTCACTTACTGTAGGAGGACATGAGGAAGCCTGTGTTGACCTTTCTGGTGTCACAGAAGTTTGGTTCAATCTCCTTCCCACTCAGGTCGTACTTCCTCCGATGGATGCGTCGAGGTTTGATGTACAACACGTAGTAACGAATCTGCCAAATGTAAAAAAATAAATAAATAACTATATATATATATTTTTCTGTTGAACTGTTCAGTGCTGATTCAATGCGTAATATTTCTGCAATAAGTTTGTGAGGAGACTAGGAAAAAAAACATTCAGGGGTATGTTGACTGCAGATTTGAAATATCAGAAACTGTGTGGGGTTGGTTGTATGTAAATTAACCTTACTGTTATGTAATGTCACAATCAGAATTCAGAACGGAGTTATGTTGGTAGCCCCCCCCCAAAAAAAATAAATAAAAATAAAATAAAAATAAACAAAAAAAATGAAATGAAAATAGTTGAGTATTTTCACACTTGATGGTCGACCAGACACTTCAGAAAACAAACTACTGTCAATTAATTTATTATGGTTGCATTGTGTAGTTTACTGATGAAGGGAAACTTTGGTTATTTTATTGCAATATGATCAATAAGTCTAAATAATACAGTACCTTCTGATTGTTGATGTCAGTCAATGCATGTCTTGAAACATCAACCAGCATTCCTTCAGTCATCACTCCAGGACCACTGCAGGGAAAAACAAAACAAAACAAAACAAAACAAAACAAAAACACCAGTTATACATACAATACAATACAAACAGCATTTTGAAAAAAGTGACACTTAATAACAATAAAAAAGAAAAACATAAGCTCAATAGCTATTAGCTAATATAAAAAATACATTTCCCTAAGATATATTTTTTTAATTTAATCAACCAACAAATGTTACATTTAAAAAACATTCATATGCAAAATTCCTTAACATCTCTCTGAATCTAAATTCAATAATTATCCATAACAGGTGTGTTTTGCATAGTTCATATTATCCTCAAAATAAGATAAGACAATAAGTAGGAAAAATGAATAACATATTAAAATAAAAATTCATAGTAAAACAGGCCAACCATCTCACTAAATTATGTTCTTTTTAAACTAAATTGTGCTGTTGTTGCAACATACCTGAAAATTGTGACGTCACAACCTTGCAATCTACCTATAATGCACGCAAGCCCTCTAGAGGCCATGAACACGACAGTCACACCACAACAACCAAGATCAAATGCCGTGAGCACACATAAATGTTTTTCAAACGGCAAGAACATTATACAACAGAAGAGGAAAACAATTACATCGGTGGAAATACTGAAGTAAATGGCAATCGTTAGTCCATACTAAAAGTAATGTATCGGATTTACTAAATTACAACAGGTTTCTCCTACCTTTCATGTGAATCGGGTGACCACACACTGTCATATTTCTCATTGTGTACTGGTTTGTTTGTTAAAGATGTGTTCTGATAGATTCGGCTCATTTTCCGCAATTATTCTGTACAGTATTCCAAAAAATCCCGTCAGTGTTTTTCCTGAAACTGGCATTTCCGGTTCCGCCCACATCAACGGTGCGCTTGGTTTTGACACTGTACGCTCCGACTACAAGTAGTGTTGCCTTTTCTTGATGTATGACATGCTTGACACAACATCACAGAGATAATGAATTACTCAACACTAAACAACACAAGAAATTCAAAAGTACATTTACCATATTGACGTTTTATAAAACAATTATTTAATAGCAGTATATACCAAACATTGACAAAATCTTATGCCCTGTTTGAACAACATACAACTTTCAGGGTGTCTGAAATAATCTGAAATAACTATTTTTTAAAAATGCCATAATGTATAATCCATTCTCAAAATAATTGAAAATGGAGGGGGAAAATGCTAGTAAGCATTGTAGTACATTTCACCAACTATCAGCGCAATTTATTCATTCTTTTGCCTGATCTGTAAATTGACATATAGTTACCAAATTTTACCTGATTTTCACAATCTATGCATCATTGGGAAGCATTTTAATACCATGTCAGAAAAAAATAGATAATTAAAAAATAAAACCCCAAAGAAGCCACAAGCATGGGTTGGCTGTCCAGAGAGGGCCCCGCCTCTCACCCAGGTTTAGCTAGGATAGGTTCCAACTCACCCGTGACAGAAAATGGATAGATGCAAGAAACCACTAACATCACAGTTATGAGAGGAAAAATTAAGGATGGCAAGTTATTTCAACTTGTACAAGATGATCAAATGAGGTTTCCCACTCAGCCAACTTCATCTCTACTGATCAAGTAGCGGGATAGTTGGATGTTGAGCCAGATGTTTCGCCGTTGAGTCCATGCCCCTGGAGCCTCAACTTCATATAGACGGTCTCTGTGATCTTCATTCAGCTGCAGGAAGTGCCTACACACTAAAAACAGAGGTTATTTATGGCATCATGAGGTGAAAATGTATTACTGTATATTAGATACACATACTGGAGTCAATCTTTAAAATAAATTACTGTTAACATAACTCTCTGAAATCTGTTTTGGTTTATACTGCTGACGTTTAAACTATTGTGTAACCCTAGAAACCTTTCTAACCTGCAACCATGCTGGCTGAAAGCGGCACACTGATTCCCAGCACCTCCTCGTTGGGGAAGGACGAACAGAAGTCAGTCAGCATCTGAAGTCCCAGTCCTCTCCTCCACCAACTTGTCCTCACCAGCACAGTATCCAAAACAGGCAGCAGGTAGCAGCGGCTGCTCCAGCTGTCACACAGGGTGCCTGAAACACCACACAGATGGGAGTCGGGTGTGTACAGCACGAGTAATACTGCAGTGCATGTTCAGCAGTGCATCAGTCAAAAAATAAAAATAAAAATAAAAATGCGTCAAACAAAGTCACATTTTTGGGAAATTTTTCAGTAATAACAGTAGAGCTGGGACTTGCACCTAAAATCCTTGTTTCCAAATTGTGGGTGTGCATAATGCTTCACCCCAAAAGTTCTGAACGTTGTTCAAATGTGCTGTTCGGTTCTTCAGAGTGCCCCAGTGGTGCATTGCCACCACCTTCTGGCCACTAGCAGTAATGCACCAAAAGTATTTGCCAACAGCCAAAACAAAGTCAACACAATTAGGGTATGGAGATTTTGGGCACCAATCTGAACTCTAATTTGATGATATACAAGTCACGAATATGAAAAAAAGTGTGACTTACAACAGTACATAAAATTTTCACACCGAATGCTAATACATAATTAGTAAAAAGCTAAATTCATCAGAACCACATATGGAGCACGGTGGATGGACAGCCGGTCAGCCAGTCAAAAAGACACAGCAAATGACAGAATGTTGTTTTTAACCTTTGTGTTTGACAGTGTAGAAGCCGACTGCTTGGCCATCTCGCCACAACAATTTGGCGCTCTCTGTGCGGGGGTGCACGGAGAAGAGTGCTTCCTCCTGTGAAGGCCTCTCTACGACCTGACTCAGTAGGAACATAATCAGTCTCTCCATAAGTGACTGCACCTGGGGAAAACAAACAAACAAACAAATGTCATCCAATGATAAAATGGTACTTTTGAGCATGCTTGAGTTTGGAATTAAATTATAAATTAATTTATAAGTTAATCATATACATGTCACGCTTAAAACTTAATAAAAGCTGCTAGGTTTTCCAAACTGTTCAAGACTAGGATCGAAGTTTAAGTTAATACTTCCCACACAGAAGATTCCTCAATATTTTATAAATCTGAAAGTGGGATTACTGGAAGCAAGCCAGTTCTTGTTTTGCAGGACGTCCGTATAACATCCTTCACACACCACCAACTTCCATACAAGTACAAGGCCACCACTAGAAGGGAAATGGAGAACAGAAAGTGTCAGAAGACATGTGTATGCATTTGTTTGCTTGCCTCCGCGGTTAAGTGTGATCACACCTTGAGCCGGATCATCAGGTGGATGAAGTGCCAATAATAAACATCCAGCTTGGTCATCCTCAAAGAGCTGCAACCATTTGATGTTATTTGCTGTTATTTCCAACTAATTGGAGAGACAGAGTAAACATTTCTTAAAATCACGGGAACAACACAGACATAAATGATAACATAAATCTGCTTGAAGTAAATCGGCATTCATTTATACAATACAACTTGGGGTTTAAATTTACTTTCATACCTTCGAGGCTTTGGATGAGTGCTGAAACCACTCATTATTTTCAGGTCTGGATTTCAGCGACAAAAGATATTGTTCAGATGCCGACCTCAGGTCAGTTTCATCCACAGGTGGAAAGTCGACAGGGAACATCATCCTGCACAGAACTTTAAAGTTGATGTGCACATTTAAGGGGGAAAAAAATGGCTACCGTACAACCACTCAATGAATCCAAGACAAAAGTTTAGATTCATTCATTTTAGCCACCATATTACTTAATTAAAATACCCTTTCGGTGAATCTATACTGATCCACCACTTTGTGAACTCTGCTAGTAATATAAATCAAGCAACCAAGCCGATTTGATGCTCAACAGTTTTAAACCTTCACTCGGCAAGGACAAGGTGACCTACTTTGCGACGTATTCAATTGTGACAAGAATGAAGGACCACCAGGGTATTTTTTTTACCATGAAGAAGTTATCCACGATTCCACCTGTTGCTGTCCCACCTAAAATGTACTTCCTTCACACACACCGCACAACTGACAGCGTTTATCTGACTTGCAGCGCCACCCTCAGCTCGGAAGTTGTTATGTCAACTTCTCCAAAAGCGTCAAGTTACAGACGCGAGCAGGAAAATTACCGGAAATAGGCTGCTAAGTTAGTAAACGACGAAAGAAGAAAGAGAGTGATTACACGTGTGTAACTTATTCTGAACATTTTAACGGAAGTGTTTAGTGCGTTGATGTAACGCTTGTTGTGATAGTAAACAGACTAAAATGGTAGTATGGTACAAAAATAAACGCAAAATCATGTCGCTTCTGCTGACAGCAAATCAGAGACTTTTTTGTCAGCGTCGCAGCATTCAAACAATCAACATCGCCAGAGTAAGTAAGTAGTTTTTCAGTAAAGTATACGCCAGTTTTTATAGTGGAACTCGGTCGAGATCCTGCTTTAGTATTTAATCATGCAGTCTACAGTATGGCTTTTACCTTGACTTCTGATGTCCTTGAAACAGTTAATAATTAAAAGGTACAACCGTTAGTATAGTCCGCTGTAGGGTAAATGTCTAGACGAATTTGGGAAGTGCCAGGGCTAGAGTTTTTATGCTTTCACCTTTGTATACCACCAGCATGGAACTGAGAAAACAACAACAACAACAACAACAACAAAATAACAATAAAAACTGGATCAAATTTAAGAGGTTTACGAATTATTGTACTTGTACTGTACTTGACACAGGGGCTTTTTGGTTTTGTTCTGTTTGTTTTCTTCAGTTTTCTCTTCACTAAAATAAGAGGTTGGCCTATTGGGTTGGAATCAGTTGGCTTAATTGAAGTATATTCAATTCCAATTCCAATGCCTTCACAAAGTCCTGAGCTTTTTTGCGGGAAGTTTAGGACATAAATGGTATTAAGTCAGGGTTGAAGTCACATGTGCAACTCTATCTTTAAGTCTCAAGCATGTCTCAAGTCATTTTGTATTGACCAAGTCAAGTCACAGTTATATCAAAGTCCAAATAAAGTCAAGTGATTTTATTAAAGTAAAAAGACATTACAGCCAATCAAAAAACAACAAAAAAACAACAACAACAAAAAACGCATAAGATGCCAAATATCAGCTATTCCGATCCATCCGATCAGATCTGTGTGAAGTCCACTCCCTACAATTCAAGGGTGGGCAATCCCATTACTCGTAGGCCAGAGTCATGTAGATTATAGATACAGGTATTTCCCTTCTCCAACACATCTGATTCATATGATCAGCTCATCAGTGACCTCTGCGAAAGCTTGATAACGATCCTGATCCCCTTAAATCAGATGTGTTGGAAGAGGGACACATCTAAAACCTGCAAATAAAGCCTAAAAAAACGACATATAATCGGCCTGGACGATAGCGGTCTAGCCATAAATTTGAAGGAAACATGTTATTTTTGGGATATAGGTCTTCCTTTAAAGTTATCTTTATCTGTAAATGTTTTTTTTTTAATGTATTTTATGTTTCAAAAGTATTACTACTAGTACTACTACAGTATTTTAATTTTGGTCTTTATGGTGATACTGAGCTAAGTCTAAGTAACAGAAAATTATTTAACATATGCCTGTCGCGTGTCTACACAGAGTGCTGCTGTGGACAGTGCACTTTCTTCATTCAAGTCAATATGCGGCGAGGACGGATTGTCCGTGGGAACTGCTGTCAGAGAGCAACACGGCAAAGATGAATCAGTACACAGGTCACTGTTACACTAATTTGTTTTCAATGGTCATGCCATTGTGGATTGACATTTGCTTAATCAAGTACAGGGAAGAAGATTAAATGCAGAATAATTACGTTACATTTAGATGGCACAAAATACTAAGTACATATTTTTGGGAAATATTTTTGCAATTTTTGTTTTAACATTAAAGATTAATTAAAAAAAACAAACAAAGTTAAGTAGATGAAAATACAGTTTATAGTGTGAGGCTCAACAAAAACTTTTAACACTAAATGAACATATCCAAAATAAAACAAAATCACTAAATAAAAATAAAATAAAATGAATAAATTCTGTCCATAAAGGTTATGAACAGAATCGGTGATGACGGCTATACTTTTTTTTTTTTTTTTTTGACAAGGGCTATACTGCACCTTCATACCATCACTTGCTTCAGAACAAATCCAATGAACTCCCATGCCAATGTCTTTTTAGATGCCGTCCACCGGATGTGGTTGTTTTTCCACGCTGTGTAGAGGAGGTCAGCGCTCTGGCGAATGTCTGCCATCACAAACAACTTCCCATGATCCCATTTGGTACTGGAACTGGCCTGGAAGGAGGGGTAGGAGCTGTTAAGGTAAGCGAAAATACAATACAGAGATCTTATGTCTTGCGACATTGGAATAATTTCACAATTTTCCGTAGTTGTTACCTTGGGAGATGATCTGCACTATACAAAGCATAAATAACATCGCTTTGTATGCTTCCATACAACTACTCACCATTGTGTTCATGCACATTATATTTCCCGCAAGACAACACTTATATGAAGTAGGCTAAAGTAAAAGCTGTTTTGTGATGTGTCTCAAACAGTGGAAATCAAACCCCTTTACAAATTGCTATCCAAATTAAATGAAATATATCTGTTAAAGTTGCCATTAGAGCTGGTTGCAATCAACATTCCCTCAGAACAGAGATGGGAAAACCAGCTCAAGAAAGTAAAAACCATGCCAGAGTTTGGCTTTAGCTACAGGTGCTTCTCGTGATGACCTCGTTTATGCACATACATGCACCTGTAGCTAAAGCCTATCCTATTCATCCCTCTTTTCTTAGGGTGGTGTGTGCTTCAGCCTGAGAAATATGAGCCAGATTTTGGATCTCCACCAGGAAGATTTTGATGTGACGGTAGAGCCCGGTGTGACCCGAAAAGCCCTCAATGCCTACCTGCGAGACACTGGACTGTGGTTTCCTGTTGGTCAGTCAAACCCCAACTCTGAGTTAAAAAAGTCGGGTTGATTTCCAGTTGTGCCGTTCTAGCACCCTCTGGTGGCTATTTTTTTTTTAGTGCAGTTTAATTTTCACAAGGCATGTTTTCGCCCTTCTATGTTTAAAATCCACGCTAATCGACAGATGAAGGGGAACGTAATATGCTTGTGAACCGAGTCAATATGTGGAGGAACTCAACATATGCGTGCATTAGCAAGTAAGTGCCTCAATATATATATTATATTTATATATTTTTTATATGTAATATTTTTATAATATTTTTCATTGTAGTGATGTACAAAAGCACAACATTGTGTGTATTTTTTTAGTCTGAGCTAATTTTTTTACAATATTGTGACCTTTTTGTATCGCCAACCTCCCCACAAAAATGATTACATTTTTTAAATTTAATTATGTAATGGTTGTCTGTTTTTGTAGAGTACAATATTATAGAGGTTTTTTTTCACATTACAAACTTTGTTTTTTGGGGGACGCTGGAACAGATCAATGGCATTTCCATTTATTTCAGTGTGTAAAGATGATTTGAGATATGAGTGTTTCAGACTTGTAACTCAAGGTGCCCAAGTCCGATATTATTTATTTACTCTGTGAAAGTCTTTCAGTTGCCGTTAGGAAAACTCCAGGCAGGCTGCTATGTCCCTTTTACTAAAGATTGATTTCCGTCAGGTAGGGATGTAACGATATCCAAAAATCCTAATATGCGGTCCCGTCGCCATGGGCGGGCCTTGGGGGTCCGTGCCCGCCCTGTCAGTCAGCCGTGCCCGCCCTAGCAAGATGACTCACCAACTATTCGTCCAATCAGTCACGTAAACTTGCGCCTTCTGTTTTAAGTAAAGCATGGCGTGCCAGCCAACCACATACCTCCTTTCAAGTTTGGCTTTGATTGACAACTAAGGCTAGCCAATTACAATCCGGATCACGAGGGCTGGGGTGGGGTGGGGGGGAGACGTGCGCTCTGCAGACGTGCCTTAGCCAAATCTACTTCCGGGTAGATAGTGCGCATTTGCCGGCTGGCGCTGGGAAAAAGACTGAGCAGTGAGCACGTCGTGCCGCTTTAATGGAATCCACCAAACGCCAAACCTCGATACAGGATGACACAGTTGACATCAATGGGAATCCTGAGTCCACTGGTTACGTTTACAAGTGAGTGGCAAACTTTTCTTTTAATTAGTCAAGCCACACAGCACAGATGAATTGTAGCAATACACAGTATGCAGACCCAAGCAGTCACACATACACAACAACAACTAAGGAGCATAAAATTATATATCACTAAAGCAGTTGCAGTACAATGTGAGTTGAATTCTCTTTTTTTATTGCCAAGTTTGTTCATGTTGATGACTGTCACTAAGTTCTCATTTAAAAAAAAACAACAGCACTTTACACATCCTTTTGGATTGATATTCTGCTTAGTTTTTTACTGAACCCATATGTTGTTTCTGTATATCATCGACATAACTCAACCTTATTTCTAAATCACTTTAAAACAGCCATTGCTGCATACAAAGTGCTCTGCATGGAATAGAAATTAGTCTTTTAGTAGACACAAGTGAAACAAAATAACACAAAATAAAATTAATTAGAGTAAATATAAGTAGATAAGTATACACGCAAATAAAATTAATACTAAAAAAGAAATCTGTATAAGTATAGAAATAAAATAACACAAAATACAGAAGGCACCATAAAAAAAGTAAAATGATGTGAAGTCTCATGCTGAGTCAAAGATCAAAGAATAGAGATATCTGGCAAAAATGAAAGGAAATTTTGTCCATATCGTACAGCCCTAATCCAACACGCAAATGAAGGCAACTGCTAGCCAATTCCAGATAGAAGGGGCTGGGTTGCAGTCATTCATTCGGACATAGTTGTTTACAGAAGTGAAGAGTGGATTTGTTTCAAATGAACTTTTGAGTTGAATAAATGCAAAATGAACTACACATTTTTTTCAGTTTGTCTTTTAGATTTCAGATTTCCGCTTTTAAGTGACAGAAAATATTTCTGAGCACTTTTGCAGTTGTCACAATGCCGCTGTTCAACCTGATGAACATTAGATTTAGGTTGATGAAGTGTGCCCCCCCCAAAAAAGGTAATGCCCCCCCTACAATTTCTTTCTGGTGACGGGTCTGCTAATATGATATTGTCAAGATATGAAGGTCACGATACGATAATTATTATGATATTGTGGGGAGGTTGGCGATACAAAAAATGGTCACCATATGGAGGAAAAAAAAAGAGCTCATACAAAAAAAACAACAACACAATATTGTGCTTTAAAAAAAAAGGGTCACCATATTGTTAAAAAAAAACGAGCTCATACTAAAAAATTGAAATAAAAATATATAAATAAATAAAATAAAATAAACTGAAATTAAAAAAACCCTCAATATTGTGCTTTTGTACATAACAGCAATGCATATAAACCACCTACAATCTCTAATAAGACACTTATATAATAAGCACTTGCTTGCTAATGCATGCACACATTGAGTTCATCCACGTACTGACTCACTTCGCAAGCATATTACGTTCCCCTTCATCTGACCAATAGCGTGGATTTGAAACATAGAAGAGCTAAAACATGCCTTGTGAAAATTAAACTGCACTAAAAAACTAGCCACCAGAGGGTGCTAGAACTGCACAAATGAAAATCAACCTGACTTTTTTTAATCAGATGTGCTGCTTCTAATATTGTGACATGACGACGACAATACATTGTGGCAGTTTTAATATCGCGATATCGTTACATCCCTACCGTCAGGTGGAATTTGCTGCAGAGATGGTTGTCTTTCCAAAGAGGAACACTGGACCTCTGACAAAGTAACCATAGGATTTCTGCAGTCCAGTCATTTAATGTTGACTACACTAAAGACTTATAAGGAGTACACATTTTATTTATTTACTTGTATAATACGTTATGCCTTTCCTATTATGATTTGTAAAAAGATTCAGAAAACAACACTGAGCTGTAACTTCTTCTTAGATCCTGGAGCTGATGCTTCACTGTGTGGGATGGCAGCCAGTAGTGCATCTGGTACCAATGCAGTGCGATATGGAACCATGAGAGAAAATGTTATGAACCTGGAGGTGGTACTTGCCGACGGGACTGTTATCCACACGGCTGGCAAGGGCCGACGACCCAGGTAGGACAAAATAGTTCATATTCATTTGTAATTTCAGGTACTTGCATACAGGAGCAACATTGACACATTGCTGCGCTTATGTAAGTTTCTTCATTTTAAATCAACCATAGGAAGACGTCAGCAGGCTACAACTTGACAAACCTGTTTGTTGGATCAGAGGGCACTCTGGGGATTATCACCAAGGCAACTCTGCGCCTCTACGGTATTCCAGAAGCCATGGTGTCAGCAGTCTGTTCGTTTCCTTCAGTGCAGGCTGCTGTGGATAGCACTGTGCAGATTCTACAAGCCGGGGTTGCCATCGCGCGCATCGGTGAGCACAAGTCGCCCGCGCTAATAAAACACACACAACACCACAAATAATACTTTTGCCAGCACAGAGGCTAACATTGTCACAATTTGCCTGTAAAATCCTGGCCTCTTATTTAAATAAATTACAAAAAGATAATTTTGACAATTTATCACATACTGTACATGCTGATAATATAACTATGTATGTTTGTGTGTTCAAGAATTTCTAGATGATGTGATGATCAACGCGTGCAACAAGTTCAGCTCTCTGTCGTATCCCGTTACTCCAACCCTATTTCTGGAGTTCCATGGTTCCGAACAGAGCCTTGCAGAACAAGTAAACACTACTGGTGAGTCAGTACATGACATTTATTAATATACAGCAGTCCCTCACTACTTCGCGGTTCACTTATATCGAAGATTTGTATTTGGGTAAAAAATTCTGACATTACGGGCTTTATGTTGGGTTGTACCTTGCTGTTTCGCGAGTTTTTCACAAGTCTTTTGGGATCTTGATTTTGAGTGTATCTCAAAAGCTTTGAGTGAGCCTGCAGGCGGTTTTTGTCACGTCAACCAAGGTTATTTTAGTTAACTAAAATTAACAAAAACCCAAAACTAAAATTCAACAAACAATTTTGTTAACGAAATAAAATAAAAACGAAAATAAAAACTAATTAAAACTATATTTTATGTTTACAAAACTAACTAAAACTAACTATAATTATAGCAAAAATGTCCTTCGTTTTATTCTTTGGAAATTAATTTAATGTATGAGCATTTGGGGATTACTTTAAATGTGATTTTAAGTAGATTTATTTTGATATTAACCGGAATATGGATCTTTGAAAGTGTATCACACAGAAGTGACATCATCTAGCAGCAGCCAATAGAAAAGCACCTTCAGATGACATCACTCCTCGGGTGTTTTTTTATTTATTTATTTATTTTTTAAATATTGCGCACAAGTAAAAAAACTAATACTGAAAGTAACTAAAACTAAACTAAAATTAAGCATTTATTAAATAACTAAAACTAATAAAAAATAACAGAACTGCCCTGAAAGCTAATTAAATTACTACCTTTTCCGACTTTTCCACATGACCAGAGAAATTGTTTGATATCATCCACCTTAACAATTTGGCATATGCGACTATGTATACCCCTAGTGGGACGTGAAGGCACTCCAGGGGATATGTGAGATTTTAAATTATATTTATAAAGTATATGTAAATATTTCACAAAAATATAAGTTCATAATTTTTTATTTTTTTTTTAATTGAGTAGGGTATTAAATTTTAGTGTCCTAAAAACCCAACATCTCCCCCATACCAGAATGGGTCGACCCAACTTGTTATATCATATGCCACCTAGAATACTGTCAATCACTTGAAAACTTTATTTAAAATTGAGTTATTTCTTTTTGCAGAACAGAGCTTTATTAAGATCCTAAAAGAGGACACTTTATGTTGATAATAATTTGTACTGATATGTGTGAACAAATCTTTATTTGAAATTAAATTCTTTCTTCTTTTTTTTTTGTTATATGTTCTTATTTACAAATACTTCAAGAGTCCACAGAAATACAAACAGAGTTCCAAAGTTTAATAAATCAGACAACGATAGCAAAGCACTCTGTTTTATGTTTTTATTTTATTTTATTTTTTTCAATCAGAAATGCTTTGCGCTAGTTAGGGTGTAATTGGCTGAAAAAGTATTTCACAGGTGATATGTCACTGAAAAAAGGTTCGAGAAGCACTGCTCTACACAACTATGTCACTTATGCTTCATCAAAATTATGCTTGATTTTTGTTATGTTTGCACAGAGGAAATCACACAGATTAATGGTGGGTCTGATTTTCAATGGGCCAGAGATGCAGAAACACGAAACCGATTGTGGAAAGCTCGCCATGACGCATGGTATGCTGCTCAGGCTCTCAGGCTTGGTTGCCAGGTAAGATATTGTGGCTCTCCTATATTTTGTGAAACAAATTAAAACATTGCTCATAAAAGTGGAATTGTAGAAAGAAAAAAAAGAAAAAAAAAACATACAATACGCATTTCTAATTGCCAGATGACTCCTAGTTCAAGATAAAAAAAATAAAAAAAAATATGTGTATATATATATATATATTAGGGGTGTGAATTGCCTAGTACCTGACGATTCGATTCGTATCACGATTCGATTCGATACCGATTAATCCCGATACGAATTTATAAGTCGATTGTTGCGATTTTTTTTCATTTAAATTTAGAAAATACTAATCAGTAAGCTTGTAGAGTGTAAGATTTATATGAAAATGTATTATTTATTTATCTGAAATTTCAGTCTTATAGAGGTTATAATTTGTTTCATGTTTGAACAGCATTGAAATAAAATATTAAGGCTTAATGTTCCGTTCATATAACATTCTTCCATGCTTAAGGTGTGAATCCTAAAAAAAAAAAAAAAAAAATCGATTTTGCCAATTATTGAATCGATTCGAGAATCGCGCGATGTAGTATCGCGATATATTTTTTTTAACACCCCTAATATATATATATATATATATATATATATATATATATATATATATATATATATTTTTTTTTTTTTTTTTTTTTTTGACGATATAAAATGACCATTTAGTGAGTTAAAAAAGAAAGCTATTTTAGAATGGAAAAGCATTATAACAATGTGCTTTATATCAGGCCCTTTTAGACATTTTTATTTTGTTACAATAACATTTGAATGCAATTCCAAATGGGTGAGCCAGTGTGTTTGTTTGTTTGTTTGTTTGTAGGCCTATTCGACAGATGTCTGCGTTCCTATTTCCCACCTGCCTCATATCATTGTGGAGACGAAAGCGGACCTGATTGAGAACAAACTTACAGGTGAGCGCGCTGCAGATGCGAGGCCTCTTTTCTTCACACCATTACAGCCACACAAACTAAAACTTGTGTAAAATAAAATATTACAGTAACTTTTATCCAATATTTGAAACTGAGAAGAACACAAATACATAAAGAATTGGTGTCTCCAAAATACCGAGTCGTTCTACTTTGTATTTGTGTGATTTGAGAAATATCAGTAACACACTATAAGCTACACTTTTATGATCAACCGTTGTCCTTATTTTGGAAATGACAACGCTCAAGTGAGAACTAAAATGTTTGAAAGAGCTATTTACAGTATCTATTTGCCCCTATTGAACATCTGTCTGTCCTTGTCTTGACAGTGTGAACATCATTGAGCTCAAACATGGATAAATCTCACTATCTGAATTATAAAATATATATATATATATATATATATATATATATATATATATATATATATATATATATATATATATATATATATTATTTTTTTTTTTTTATTTATTTTTTTTTTTTTTTTTTTTTTTAAATTAAAAGGTCCTATGTAATGTTCTTGCAGGTCCTATCGCGGGTCATGTGGGTGATGGGAACTTTCACTGTCTGATGGTAGTTGATCCAAATGATCCAGAAGAACTGCATAGGGTCCATCTGTTCAGTGAGAGACTAGCAAGGTAATGTTTTTTCTATTCTTTTGTATCATTGTCTATTTATATTTAAAAACAAAACAAAAAAAATCCTGCTTCAAGTGAGACTCACAAACTAACTTAACAGTCTGATCGCATCCTTTTCTCTTCTGTTCTTGACCTTCTCAGTACCATAATTTGTTGCATGCTTCCCGAAGTATGCTTCTTCTCATGAATGTTGTAGTTTTAGGGTGAACTTTTTTTTATTTACAATTATGGAGTGCCATACAATTGTTTGATTGTCCAATTGTGAGTAGCCTACTCCTGCATGGAGGATGACGAACGGACGGGTGGTGACATTATACATTTGCGGTTGAGACCATCCAAGTGATGTTCATGACTCAGAAATGTTCAAATTCAAATTATTTATTTTGGATGGCACAGTGTTATATGTACAACATTTAATAAGTATGAACACACCCAAATAAGCTGAAAGCTACTTTTTAGTCCGTCCGTCTTTCGTTTCTTGCAAACAATATCTGAAACCTTTGGAATTAATTAGATTTTTGCAAGAATTGGTCAGAAAATGTGATCTGATCTTGTGAGTCACAGCAATAGGAAAACAAGTTCTGTTAAACTAACACCACACCAACAATTACAGTATCTGTTTTTATTACACCATGTAAACAACATGCATGCAAACATACAACCTCCAAGGCTAATGACATCGCTAAGAGCTAACCAGTAACAAACTAGCCAACCTGGAGTCCAATCAATGTAACGAGATGTTCATTAAAGCTGCCTTGCCCTATCCGAGGATGGGCAAGTACCGATACCAGGTAACGAGCCGACACCCGACCATATTTCAAGGCATAGATACTCGCAACGATTATCGATGCTGGTATCGGCCGCCACTCTTATGGCCGTTTTTCAGTCATAAACTAAAGGCTGAAATAATAATGATACAATTTTATTAGTAATGCACTTTATATTTTAGCAGTCTCTCAGTGCTCGCCACAGGGGCTCTGGTAAGAGAGCCCATGAGTCTTCAGTTGTACTCAACAATTTGATTAGCTCTGAAGTGCAGACATAGTATCGAATATCCGTAGATGCCCCCACACATAAGAGACTTGAGATATTTCCAATCATTTATTTATTTATTTTTTTAGCTTGCATAATGCTGGAAAAGGTTACATAAGCGGCGTTATAGTTGCCAAAGGAATCTGAACAAATAATTCCATAAGAGATTTCACACACTTGCTCTGTTCATGCACTGAAATGTTTATATGTTGTGTCCAATAAAAATAAGATGGAAACATAATTGTTTATGTGATACCATTTTACGAAACTCGATTGTTTATTGTTATGACTTAGATCACATTCCATTTTATGACCAATTTATGCAGATAGGTTATTCCAAATGTTCGGATACGTCTTTACTTTTGTATGTTTTTCCTTAAAAAACATAAAAAATAAAAATAAAAAAAAACGTACATTGTTTTGTTTTCTCCCAGACGGGCCCTGGCTATGAATGGCACATGCACGGGGGAGCACGGAGTGGGTTTGGGCAAGCGAGCACTGCTCCAGGAAGAGGTGGGGTCCAAGACAATGCAAGTGATGCAGAATATCAAGGATGCCCTTGACCCAAACAACTTAATGAATCCAGGGAAGGTCTTACTGCCAAGACATCCTTGAAGAGTTCAGTGAACCAAGTAACAAAATTGTGTATATGCGCACTCCCCTCCAAAAAATACAGGAACTGTCAAGCAAACTCCTTTCTAAGGAATAATGAGTTTTTTTTTCTTTGACATCAATAGATGAATAAACAGAGTGGATCAACATTTCATATATTATTTCCAGGTATTGACATCTGGATCAGATACACAATCGAATATATAGTTGTTATATAAGCAGCCACACATAATTTTCTCTTGGATCTGTAAACATGTACGGCAGTCTGACAAATCTTTGATCTGTTTTGTCTTTATTTGAGAAGCAATTGCACTTTAATTTGAAAGTTTTTTTTGTTTTTACTTGAGTTTTTTTTTTTCTGGTGAAATACAAAATAAATGTGTATTAAAGTACTGCATCATGGATTGAAGTGAGTGAGAAAGAGCCACCCACTGGGCTTCAACAAGACAGAAAAGTACACATATTCAGGGTTTTTACTATCATTGTGGGGACCAGTCCTCACAACTCAAGACCTCTTTTTGAAGGTCAAGACTTTGTTTTAGAGTTTAGGTTTGATTTGGGTTTTGGTTGAGGTTAGTAAGGGTTAGGCTTCGGCAATCGGTTATGATGGTTAAGGTTAGTGTAAGGGGCTGGGAAATGCATTATGTCAATGGGATGTCCCCACAAGCAATGATGTGCTAGCGTGTGTGTGTTCTAGAATGATGTAGCCTAAGTTGGATCAATATATCAGTTTGTCTCATTAGATAAAAACACATTGCTTGGTTATCTGCCCTTTGGTTGATGGTGCATAGAGAGCCAGACACAGACAAGCAATATATCAGAAAACAAACATTCCATATTCAGTTAATATCGGTTAATGTTTTACATGTGTTTCATTTCAAAGACAAATCCCAAAACAATTTAGGATATGTTTATATTGTACTATTATAGTCCTTTTCTCCTTTGCATAACTTTTATTAGATTTGACACGACGAGGTAAGGTAGGACTCAGACGCAGGCGTAAGGTAAGCCACCAAGGCAACAGGTTTATTTCCGGCCAACAGGTGTCTCCTCTCAAGCTGAGAGAAGAACAGGGAAGCAAAAAAGTGGAGAACAAAAGGCGCTCCACTGGGGAGGAAAAAGCACAAAAACAAGGCAAAAACACTTGGCACCAAGAACGAGGACAAAAGGACTGTGGGACGCTTCCATGCACTGACTGTGACACTTCGGCACTGAGGGGAGAATGCAGGTGGCTTTTATTGCTGTAGGTGATTGGTGGCAGGTGGTGATAATCAAGGGCGGGGACCGGTAATTATGGAGCGGCAGGAAGGGCAAGTGACCTGGGGTGAGATGAGAGTTAGATTTTCAAGGTAAAACAGGAAACACAACAATAAAAGCATGAACCGCCACGCCGGTAGCGGCGTGACAAGATTTGGCTTACTCAATGACTTCCCACACAATATTTGTAGCGGGGAAAGTACCTTTGAACTCTACGTCCCAGCATTCTTCAAAGTTTCCTTCACTTTTGGTCCCAACAGTCAGCCGGCCACAGAGTACAGAATCTGGAAGGAAACACCTAGCGTTGCTTGAGTCCTCCATCCACATTGGCGGGTGTCCGGCGGGACTTCTTGAGGTGGAGCAGACGCAGGCACTGCGACCTGAAATTCAGGTCTAAGAAGGCGTAGAGGAAAGGGTTGAGGCAGCTGTTGGCGTAGGCCAGGCAGGTGGCGTACGGGTAGGTGAGCATCGTGAAGCGCAGGAAAGCGCAGGTGGCTGGGAACACGTCCAGGTTGGAGAGAGCCATGGCGCTTCTCACAGCATGGATGGGAATCGAGCAGGTGGCGAAGACCACCACTAGCGTGATGATGATCTTAAAGAGTCGCTGCTTGCGTTGATGCTGCTTGCGGCGGGTCTTGAAGTGACTGATGATGGTACAGCTGATGAGCCCGTAGCACACCATCATGGCCAGGAAGGGGAGCAGGAACGACAGGACGAACAACGACAACCCAAACCCAGCGCTCCACAGGCGTAGCTGATGCTCGCTGCTCACCGCAAGGCTGAAGTCCAAGGTGCACATAGTGTGGTTGTTGCTCGTACTGTGCAGGGTGGTCCGGAAAACGAAGAAGGGCAAAGCCAGGAGACCCGATAGCGTCCAGACGGCAACGAGGGAGGCGTACATGCAACTGCGGGTGCGCACCTGCCTGCTTGACAGCGGGTGCACGATGGCCATGTAACGGTGGAAGCTCATGCTGGTGAGGAGGAAGACGCTGGCATACATGTTGAGGACCACCACGTAGCAACTGATCTTGCACAGGAACCATCCGAAGGGCCAGTGGTAGCCCAAGCCCGTGTAGACCGCCCACAGTGGCAGGAAGGACACGAAGGTCAGGTCGGCCAGGGCAAGGTTGCCGATGTAGACGAGCGGTACCCTGCGCTTCCCCTGCGTCCGCCAAACAGTGAAAAGGACTGCACCGTTGCCGAGCAGGCCCAAGATGAAGATGAGCACGTAGAGCACCGGGAAGAGCATGTGGTAGGTCGCAGGCTGAGAAAGGTCGCAAAATCTGACATCCTGACTCTCCTCATGGGAGAAATGGTAATCGGGAGGGCTGTCTGTAGGGTCCATGGCTTTTCTCTCTCAGGCTAGCGGTGGATTGTATTGCTGCTCATCTGATCTGCAGCCTCATATGCAAGACAGCCCTCTTGAATCGAGAACCCTCCCATTAGCCCCCCGCCCCTTTTCACAACACTTCTTCCCACCAGTGGCGACTGGACCCCTAAATTCCCCTTTGCCTGAAAAAAGAATATGCACTGCTGTGTGCACAATTGCTTATGCGCTTGAATACCTTCATCTTTTGTTCAGCTACTTATCACAGATGCGGTGCCACAGCACTTTTATTTATTTACACAAATCGGACACTGCTTGTAGAGTGGGTTGTTTAACTGCGCGAAATGTGGACGGTCATTGGATAAATGCTGGGCTTTTTTTCGCCCCTCTGATGCTAAGCGTCTATCGGGGTTTATGGAACAGTGACCGGCCCAAACATTCGGCTACTGTGTGATGATCGGATGATTTGTCTGAGGTGTAAAAAAAATAACGTCCCCTCATTTGAATGATCAGTAGCCACCAGTGCTTCCCATTCATAGTAAAATAAAATAAACAAGAATGACAAATATTTTTGAAATCAGTTTTTCACATTCATTTTGCTCCAAACTATATGCTCCATTTTTTTTTCTGTTGCATGTAACATGATGTGTATATATCATTAACTATGATTTCACAAGTTATTTCCTTTGATCTGTTGTTTCAGTGATCTGACACCAAAAAGTCAGTGACCTAACATTCCAGTGGTTTATTTGAAGCATGTGTATAGTGCCCAGGGGATTTTAACATCCTGGGAATGCATTTAAGCCAGTATCTCACTCAGCGACGAAGGCTCCCGAGGGTACGACGGCGTATTAGGGCTTCTTATAAATATTTTTTTTACAGAGAGGGGTAATATACCGAGAAAAAACTTAAAAAAAACACACACACAAATTTACGAGAAATAAACTCATTTGCGACATTATAAAGTGTGGCAAATTTGCGAGAAAAAACTATTCCGATATTATCAGACCAATAATCCAGTAAAAATTACGATCAACAATATTAAGGTGGAAAGAGTACCGGTATATGAATAATTTTTTTTAGCTGTTGTTGATCATAAGTTGTGCTGGAAGTCGCATGTCAAATATACTCAGACAAAATTAGCCGGAACAAAACATTTCAGCCAGTAATCGTAATAATTTAGCATATGGTGAGAAATTTGCCAGCATGGAAATGGCGGAAATATGGAATGAGATAAGAAGTATATGCTATCCAATTCACGGCGGCACGGTGGACGAGTGGTTAGCACGTCCGCCTCCCAGTTCTGAGGACTCCGGTTCGAGTCCAGGCTTCGGCCATTCCTGGGTGGAGTTTGCATGTTCTCCCCGTGCCCGCGTGGGTCTTCTCCGGGTACTCCGGTCTCCTCCCACATTCCAAAGACATGCATGGCAGGTTAATTGGGCACTAGGTGTGCTTGTGCGTGTGCATGGTTGTTCGTCTCTGTGTGCCCTGCGATTGGCTGGCAACCAGTCCAGGGTGTCCCCTGCCTACTGCCCAGAGCCAGCTGAGATAGGTGCCAGCACCCCCCGCGACCCTTGTGAGGAATAAGCGGTCAAGAAAATGGATGGATGGATGGATATCCAATTCAATAACCCAAAAGTCAAGTAGGCCTATAGGTTAAGGTGTAGGGCCTAATGTATAATATAAATGCATGCCCAATATTTCTATTGTTTTCTATTATTGTTTGTTTCTAAAGGGATTACCACCCAGTCCCGGTGACAAAATGTCACGTCGGACTATTCCTCAGTTATTTTCTCCTTGAAAGTTCAATCACTATCACGTTTATTCTGCTATATATCGCAGATTCTGACCGCCACCCAAATTGACCTGAAGTAATAAATTTTTGCATCTAGGGCTGTCCCCTGTATAGGCCTACGATGTCTATATTTATTATCGGAGTTTGCGCACTGAGCACTTGCTTCCATTGTCTGGCGGATAGCGGCGGCGGAAGGTACGCGGGGGAAACGATACCAATTTACAGTCCGACTGCTTGCTTGGAGGCTGCCAGATCGAAGAGAAAACCGCCATCGCGGATATATTGCCGTGTCACGGCGGCCAGACAGACAGCAACAGTTGTCACGATGTCTGAGCTGAGATGAGACGGGAGCGGCGGGGCGAAGATTGCGGCGCTGCTGCTCGACTGCCGCGTCCCGCCTGCTGAGGCGCAAGCTCGTTTATCACCTGGGACGGCCACGGCAAGCGTTGTGTATGCGTGCGCGTGTCATCCTGGGATATCTGCGTCATTTAGCGTGCAGCCTCCTCCCGGTGCTGTCGGGGGTTTTCTGCGGGAGAGCTGAACCCAGACGCCCGGCTAGCCAATGATCCGCTCAGCGGGGGAACGAGCTGTTGCGTCCGCACAGAGTCATAGCTGACGAGCCTTCGGAGTCGGACACACACACAGGGCGCCAGGACAGACAGACAGACAGGCAGACAAACAGACAGGCAAGCCGAGAGACAGACGGGAGCGAGAGGAGGGGGCGACAGCCTGTTACGGCTCCCTCGACCCTTTGCGGATCGAGCCGAGCCCCCTCCCGCTTCGACCAACAACCCCCCGTTTGTTGGATGGGGGGAAAGCAGAGCACGGCGGGGCGGTCCCGGGGTGCTTTTCCCGGCGTTTCTACGGATGACAGCGCGGTACCACCGTCGGCCCATTTCGGCCACTACCGGTCGAGCGGCACCATGGGCCTGCGGAGCCGCTCGGTGAGCTCCGTGGCCGCGATGAGCATCGAGCAGTCCCCCACGGTGCCCTTCGGCTTTTACACCCCCAGAGGCACGGACTCGGATCGGGCCGGAGGAGTGTCTGGGGGCACCCCCGCCGCCTCTCACGGGACCGGCTACCAGGACAGTGGCGGTGGACGGCATCACACAGACGGGGTGCTCTATCTGGGGTCCCGGGGGTCGCTGGCTGACACCTTGCCCCTGCACATTGCTCCCCGCTGGTTCAGTGCTCACAGCGGTAAGAGCGCTCGGCACACCTCCGCACATGAGAGTCGTCATCAGGCGTTTTTTTGTCGCGCCCCATTCGGCTGACATGCTGGGCGGGCAGCCTGCAGCCAAATCGTTAATGCACTTTAAAGGTTAGACTTGTCCAACTGTTTGATTGAGACCCAAAATGAAAATGACTTGTAACTACGGTTAGTGTTGAAAATTGCAATACATTTTGCTTTGTCTCTTTGTATTGTAGGCTGCTACCATGCGGTGAGGTTAAAACAGGTACTATACATGGAATGTATTCCAAATATTTAATTTGCTATTGCTCCGTTTTGGTGGACACTGCATATGCATGAGATATTTATTCAACTTTTTTTTTTTTTTTTTTTTTAAGAATGCTGGTGTACTTAGTTTGCTGTGACCTTGCATTTTATAGTTCTAATATTTATATTTGGCTTATAGTTATCTATCTATCTATCTATCTATCTATCTATCTATCTATCTATCTATCTATCTATCTATCTATCTATCTATCTATCTATCTATCTATCTATCTATCTATCTATCTAACATCTTTTAGTCCAAAGTCCACCCTCAGTAATAAACCTACCCTTAAACAATGTCAACCTGTCTGAGTGAGCATTAGCAGAATTCAGTGTTCGTGGGTCAGTGTTAGAACGGGTTGCGTTGAACTTAACGTTGCATGTGCGTTGTGTGTCAAAAGCACTGTTGCACTGACTGTATAGGTCATCCCTTGTTGTGTGAAATGACACTAATAAGCCTGTTGCTAAATCTGGCTGAGTCAATTAGCTCAACGATTTAGTCCAAGGAGGGAGGGAGCAGAAACTGGAGATGATGGAAAATAGAGTGAGGCGTGCGAGGATGGTATGAGAGGAAGGGAGCAGGTTGAGGAGGATTTGTGCTTATCCGCAGCTTACCTCATTCATGGTAAAATATTTCCGTGTGCATTAATTTGGCATGTCAAGCTCAGGTGGTCACAGTTACTTCAGTGCATGTAGCCATGTACTGTACAATGGATGTACAGAAATCCACAAGGGGGGCGCAGCAGACACAATCAAGCCCCCAGGCTCTCATTACCGAGGCCCCAGCCGGCTCACAGCAGGGGAATAACAACTTGGATGTCAGCAGCTCAGTTGTTTTGCTTTTGCCCTGCCACTGATCTTAGAAATGTGAGGAGAACAGACAGCGGGGGAAGCAGTCAGGAGTAGGTTTGAAAAGACCTTCTGCAGTTTGAAACCAGGACTATCTGTCCGTTCGTTCTCTGTATTGTTTTACTATTATAAATATTATTAAGCTCGGGCGAGTACTGGTAGCAGGCGTCGGTATCGATTCAGTAACCAGCTTTATTTTAACTCATTCGCTCCCAGCCATTTTCACAGACACAATCCCGTTCACTCTGTTTTACTGGATTTTGACTGATTTTGCAAGGCCCACAGAATATTGTGTTCTATGGGGTATGTGCCACGGAAGAGGCGGGACGTGATTTTGCACATCAGTTTGTTTCCGGTCCGGGTTGCGAACGCGCAACCGAGCGGCACTAAGTCGGAAGCACAAGTATTTTTGACGCAGCCCACACGTCGCAAACCGAACCGGAAACAAACTGATGTGAAAAATCACGCCCGCCTCTTCCGTGGCATATACCCCATTGCTATAAAAACATGGAACCTATCAAAAGAAAAATACAAGTCTCTTCTTTCATCAGGAAAAAAAAGTAAATTTCTATCTGTTTCCGTTTTGCAGGAATTAGCATGAGAATATAGCTAAGTTTAATCAATTTTCCCGAATCTATTTAGAATTGTGAGTAATTGAGCTTTTTTTCAACATGGCCCAGGTTGATCTCTTTTGCTCTGCTGCCACCTGCTGGCTGTTTGTGTAATAACTACCATTTCTGTAACCGTTCTTTGCAGTTGACAGGCTGCATCAAAGCCTTCTGTATGCTCTAGCATAAAAAAATAAAACAAAACAACATATAAATATGTCTTTGGGACAATTAAAACATTAGAAAAACGTATTTATACGTTTTTGGGAGCGAATGATTTAAGGTATTGGTACTCGCGACAGAGGTCGATATTCTTGTGGCTGTTTGATGATCCGGAACTCGAAATTGGAAGAATATAAAATTGAAAACTGCTATTACTTTCATGTACTTTTAAGGAAAAATGCGATATTGGGATATGTACGTCTTTCTTTAAAATTATGGGTCATTTTTTGGGCTGTGGAATTTTATGTATCAGAAGTACTAGTAGTGAAAAATAGTCTTTTGCAAAGCGCTATACAAATAAAGTGCATTATTATTAAAAAAAATAAATAAAATAAAAATGGTGGTTTGGCCAAAACAGTTATGATTAGTAGCCCAAACTAGAATGAAGAAATTATGTAAAATAAAACCTGGTCTGTCTTGCATTCTCGTCTGTCTGGGCTCATTATGGATTAACAAAAAACACAGATGATTTGGAATCCTTTACGGGGTGGATTTCATGATATATAATTTTTTTTTAATGTGTTTTTGTAGCATAGAAATTGCTATTTCTTGTTGAACAATCTGCAAATTACATTGTTTTGAGATCCTTTCTTGAATATTTTATAGTTGGTAAAGATGTCAAACAGTAGTATGATATTGGCATGGATTGAGTATCAACTTTTAAGAACTGCAATATGAACAAAATTGTGTTCATACTGAACTGAACAATTGTAAGATCTCGGACCAGGTGCACAAGTTTTCTGTGAGTACTTTGGGTTTCTCCCACATGAAAAGAAAAAAAAAAAAGAGACGGTTGTCGACAGTTGTAAATAAAAACTATAAATTGGCCATTACTGTAAATGTGAGCATCCCCGTTTGTTTTTATATGCCCCGAGATTGGCTTGCCTAATCTCAGCTGGGATAGACTCCAGCTCACCCGCACCCCTAATAAGGACAAATGATGTAGTAAATGGCTTGATGTCCATCATGTCCCCTCAGTTTTTGTCGCATCATAAAGCAAAGGCATCCTAAACTGGATTTTTCTGGGTCAATTTAATAAGTGAAAGTGCCCGTGCTAGGTAGAATGTGAAGGCATTTCTGATGACGTCTGTGCTTTTCAAATATTTTGGCTGCATTCCTTCACAGGGAATTTCACCCTGAGAAGGCACATGCACTGCATACTAGTCACATCTAATGCGATGCAAATAGAGAAGTAATAAGTGGATTATTGCGATTTTTTTTAAAACTCAAATTTAGAAAATACTAATCAGTAAACTTGTACATGATAATGTTTTTATTTAACTGAAACTTCAACACTGTATTTAAAAAATGGGTTGCAATCTGTTTCATGTTTGAACATCATTAAAATAAATTAAGGCTTAATGCTCAATTAAAACATTCTTCCACGCTTAAAGTGTAAACTCTAACCCTAAGTAAGACTTTTTTGTTAAATATTTCCATCAAAAATTGATGTTTAAATATCAATTCGGCTGCATATTGAATCGATACAAGAATTGCACCCTGTAGTATCGCGATATATTGCCAAATTGATTTTTCTTAACACCCCTAGTAATAACGAAAGTGATCAAAATCTGCATTTTTGGGGTCGAACTGGTTCATTGTACTGTTCACGTATTAAAGAGTAAGTCAAGCAAAACAAAACAAACAAACAAACATTTACAATACAGTCCCACTAGTCTCATTACAGTATACTGACATGTTCATGGAATATGAATTAAGCAGAAAAAAATCCATCTGTTTGTATCTATCTCAGGATGACCATTTTCATTGTGTACTCATTCTGTAGAGTACATTTTACTCCAAACAGAGTCCAAACCAGTGGTGTCAAACATACGGCCCGCGGGCCGGATCAGGACTGCAAAGGGGTTTAATCCGGCCCGCGAGATGATTTTGTAAAGCAAAAAAATAAAATTGTAGTCTGACTAATTAATAAGACGTACACAATCAAAACGTAAATTTGTACATTCACAAGCAGTCTTCAGATGAGCAATGCAACTTGTATGGGGGAATTGTCCTGGATGTCATTATTTTACACGCAACTTAAAGTTACGGTTTGTTTAATTATTATTATTTTTTTAAATCATAGACCGACATAAACGTGTTAAATATGACACCAATTACACAATAGATATGACAAGGATTAACATCCTTATAACGTCATTAACTGCACCACGCAATGCATTCTGGGAACAATATATATGCAAAGCAGGTAGATTTAACGCATCCTAAACGTATACCGTAAAAGTGTTGCCGCGTTCCATTTAGCTCCGTAAATTAGGGCTGGTCCATGAAAATCTGCGTATAAATGGTGGCAATTATTTTGAAGTTATATACAGTAATTTCCCCGATGCGGCCCACTTGGTAATATATTTTCTTCCATGCGGCCCCTGCGCTAACATGAGTTTGACACCCCTGCTCTAAACAGAGTAAAATTTACACTTGGAAGACAGTAAAATATTCAGAGTAAATTTTACCCAAAGTAATTTTACTGTGTATGACAAAAATGTAGTAATTTTTTTTCCACTCAGAAATTCTAAGAACATTTTAGGACATTTTTTTCAAAAGCAATTGAATGGTGGATTCAGTACGATGTGCATGCTGTGACACAATGTATTTTATTGTTTATCATGCACATCATAGGCTAATTTTGGAAATCCTCACATGTTTGTGTTGTGTTCAATATTTACTGATGGGACAGTGCCAGAGTGGTTAGCACATTTGCCACAGCAAGAATGTTTTCAGTCAGTGTTAATTCAGGTCGTTCTTTGTGGTTCTGGGTTTTTCTGTAAGACTTGTTTGACGCATTACAGTACAGATAATTCCTTATAAATATGTCTCACTGTAATAAGGCAGCCTTTATTTTTAACGCCATCTCTGTGTTAGTAACTTGCTTGTAGGTCGTTTCCCATTTTAGCTTTGAAACCTAGCACAGTTTCCGGATATTCATTCAGATTTTTCAGCCTGGCTCATGCTGACGAGCCTCCTGTCACAAAGTGGCAAAACAAGAATTCACCTTCCTCACCCATCTAAGGTGCTATATCAGCTTTTGTAGCTCTCTACCTGTAATCTCTCACCATCCATCCATTAACTCTTTGACCGCCAAAAACGTTTAATAATGTTTAGTAAAATTCACGATGTATGCTGCCTTAAACGTTAAGTGACGTCAACTACTTTTTTTTTTTTTTGTGTGAATATATCAGTGGTCAGTGCAACGTCCAAGTGCAGCGCAGCTGGGTCAATGAGTTGTGAAATCAAAAACACCCACTAACTATGGCCAACAGATGGCAGCGGTAGCTGCTCGAGCCCTAACTAGAGCTGCAAATTACAATGAAACATTACGCAAACTGATGAAATAGAATGTTTTCAAGGCTGACGTGAATGATAAAAGCCTTTGTAACGTTAAACCTAACTTGATGGAGCATCACTAAAAAAAAATATTACTATCAAAGTCACTGTTGTGGAGAAAATGTATCTTTTCTTTTCAATTTCCGCTTAATGTCACTCAAATGACCTATTTTCAAATGGTGATTATTAAAGAACGGAATAAGGTAGAAACATACTTTTTTCGAATGAAAGAATGGAATGCGATCTTTCATGTGGTACCCATGTTGTTTATGTAGCAAAAGAACACAATATGTTTGCTTCGAAAAATGAGTTAAAATGCTCGAAATCCGCTGGCATTGGGGTTTGTTTTTTTTTTAATAACGTGGCAGTAAAAGAGTTAATTTAGCAAAATACTTGTCTGTTTATGCTCACTGAATTGACAATTCCCTTGAGTCTGAAATAATCATGCACAAGAGGAAATACAGATTTACCCATCTATTCATTTTGTCATCATCTGGTTGGGTTTTTGTTTGTTTTTGCTTTTGTCAGGGTTCTAGTTTTGAGTGGGTTTTGTTTGAGTTTGTCATCATGTTCCTTTAAGTTTCTGTTATGATCTGTTATGCTGCTTTCTTAACGTGTCTCCCATTGTCTCGTCAAGCATTGTACTGCCCACCTGTGTTTGCCTGACTTCAGAACCCTCTGCCACTTAAGTCTTGCCCAGCTGTGCCCAGCTGTGTCCCATCGTGTCAATTAGTGTGTGTATTTAGTCTCTTGTCTCCGCTCTGTGTTGATTCCTTGTCATTTTCCTCCCGTCAAACTGCCGATTCTGTTCCACGCCTTGTCTCGTTTTACCCTGCTGGAGTTTGTTGTTTTGGCTTCTTAACTCATTCACTCCCAGGCGTTTTTACTGTTTTATTGTTTTTTGACTGATTTTGCAATGTCCACAGGATATTGTCTTCTATTGCTATAAAAACATGGAACCTAGCAAAAGAAAGACTAATCTTTCTTTTGCTAGGTTCCATGTTTTTATAGCAATAGAAGACAAAGATTAGTCTCTTCTTTCATCAGGACTAAAAAGGTATATTTTTATCTGTTTATGTTTTTCAGAAATTAGCAATAGAATAGCAAAGCAAAGAACACTGGGAAAAAGAGCTTGTTGCAACATGGCCCGTGCTGCTCTCTTATACTCTGTTGCCACCTGCTGGCCGTTTTTTTTTGTAATAACTACCATTGCTTTCAGCGAACTTTTCAGGTCTGAGGCTGCATCAAAGCCTTCTTTATGCTATAGCATTTAAAAAAACAAAAAACAAACCAACGGAAAAAAAAACGTATAAATACGTTTTTGGGAGTGAATGAGTTAATTTGTAGCTCATTTTTGCCTCCTCATTTTTGTTTGTTAAACATTTTTTGACAGCATTCTTTGCCTCCTCGCCCTGCTTCCCTGCATTTGGGTCCAACACCCGTGACGTGACACTTCATGGTTGAATGAAGCCTATCTGACTTTGGGGGCTAAGCGGGATATACTCCTCAACAGTATAGCTCCAAAGCCTTACAGATGAGCTACTGCCGCCCAAAATAAAATAAAATATATATCCTCTTCAAAATTGGGCTAAATAAATAATAAATTAAAAATCGTTTAGTGGAGGTTTTTATTCTCTGAGTGATCTTGGCAAGATTCTGTTTTTCCTGAATAACTGTCACGAATAAGGAATAGGTACCCCTAAAATAATCTTCCATTTCTAAATGGTACATGAGGGAGTCCGTAGCTGGCTTAGATAGTACAGACGAGTCTAAGATCATCTTTCCCGACACACTGCAATGCCACACACTCAGAAATGGCAATGGCACTAATGTATGTATGTGGGACACGCAGACATCGTGTAGTGTTGCATTGTGTTCACCCAGATTGATGTTGTGGCTGGACCACACATTGGAGGGGTTCAGGAAGATAAAACAAATAATCTGTGGTTCTTTGCGGTTTGGGTGTGGGATTCAAACATCCACTGTAGGTCAGTCCTACGATGTTTTTTTTTTTCTTCTTCTCTCATAAACGTATGAGTTGCATCCGCATACTCACGATGCCTCACTGTCTTCTCCGTGCAGTGCGGGCCGCTGAGGACAGGGCACACATATTTTACATTAAAAAAAAAAAGAAAAGAAAAAAAGAAAAACGCTGCAGAATTCTGTCAAGGGTAAAGGAGGATGGACTGCAAAGTGGCTGAAAAGGATTTGAGGATTACAAATGTGTTTTTAAACAGCAATGGTTTGTTGTCATATTGCTAATACGCACACTAATCACGTTTCCTAGTAACTGCATTTATTTATTTTTTTTCACAGCAATGATATTCACACACAAACCAGTAGAGAAGAGAGAATGTGAGATCACAATTGAGAAAAAATGAAAGAATTATTGATTCACTAGAGATCCTTCCATCTATTTTCTAGTTCTTATCTGGGGTTGGGTCATGCGGGAGGGGGATAGTTTTAGCAGGGAAGGCCAAACTTTCCTCCCCCCAGCCACTTCTTCCAGCTCTTCAGGGGGCGATCCAGAGATGTTCCCAGGTCAAACAGGGGATAGTCGTTTTCCCCAAGATACTTGAACATCCTGAGTAGGCACTCTACCCTTTTCTGACTGAGGACCATGGTCTCAGTGGAGGTGCTTACAAAAACGGCCAGCAGGTGGCAGCAGAGTATAAGAGATCAATCAGTGCTATGTTGAAACAAAGCTGTTTTCCCCATAGTTTTAAAAGAGATTTGTGAATAATGATGAAACTTAGCTGTATTCTAATGGTAATTGCTAAAAAATGGAAACAGATAGAAATATACTTTTTTTTCCCCTGATGGATGATCTTTATTTTGGTAGGTTCAACGTTTTTATAGCAATAGAACACAATATTCTGTGGGCCTTGCAAAATCAGTCAAAATCCAGTAAAACAGTCAGAAGCGAAGGGGTTTGCTTCAGTGAAAATGGCTGGGAGTGAAAGAGTGAAACTAACTGTCAATGTGTCTTGTGAAAGAACAAACAAAACAAAAAAAGCTTTTTTTTTTTTGGTGTACCTTTGTTTTGTGAGTTCACAAACTCCGGAGAATACTTCTTGTATCACTCCCACTGATAACCGCTGTTCCCGAACCACTGGTGGTTTGGACCAATCACAGAGCGACATTGTGTTTGGGGGCGGGATATGCAACTGTGACGAAACCAGGAAGCCAGCGCCGACGCCGGAGCTAAATAACTAACCTAACATGGACGAATGGACGCGACAATTAATTCTGTTCTCGCAGATTTACTCACCGTTTCCTTGTTGAATGTTGGCGAGCGAGGGGCGCTTCGTGCATTTCTAGCTGGTAAGATGTTCGTGCTTTCCCCCCCTTCGACAAGAACGAAGATGAAATTTTCACCCATGGCTGTGATTGGTTAAAACAAACGTGTAGAATGTCGCATCGTCCAATCAACTCGAATTATTGTACAGAATGTCCCGCCTTTTCCCGACGAAATTACTGTGGAGAGGTGCCAGATGGATCTGGTAATGTAATATCTATCTGGCTATTGCCAGGTTAGCGGCATCCAGTACTGGATGGACTTTCTTCCGGAATAAGGACATTACTCATTATCATTTAAGTGTGTTTATTTAACCTACTACAGGGTCAGGCAAAATTATCTGACACATTTGTAGGTTTAATAAAAGACAAATAAAGTAAAGAAACAAAAAAGTGTGTGTATTTTCGAAAAGTACGTATAATGCCATTTTTTTTTCATATAATTCCTTTTTGTTTTGTTTCTGTATAGTGCCATTATTTTTTGTTTCTTTTTCAGTTGATGCCATGAATTGGACTGGTGAACATCGCACTTTCATTGTGGAAACGTTTATCAAAACATACAAAATTGTAACTGCAACACAACGAGCGTTCCGCTAGCACTTCAAACTTGGTAGACATGATCCATACCAGCTCATAACACGATCTTGTTATGGGTTACCAGCTTCAGACTTACTGGATCTGCATTGAAACTTTCGTGAATGCTTTCGACAGTGTGTAGACAATAACCGATCCCATTTGACTGATTACATTTTCAAAACCTAATGAAACAGAATGGCATTATATACACTTTTCAAAAAAATAAAAATAAAACTTTTTTTGTTTCTTTACTTTATTTGTCTTTTATTAAAGGCACAGTCTTCTGTTTTCACTCAGGAAAATGCACCATATAAATAGATTTTTTACCCATGAACTCCTTCTCAATTTACATCTCTGGGCTTCTGTTAATGTGCGGTGGTGATTTTTTCCTGACCCCTAGCCTGTATTTTGCCATTTTGTGTTTGTTTTGTCAATAGCGGGACGTTCCTGTGGACAGACAATTGTTTACCCCTCCAGCCAATCGCAGAGCGTAGGGTGGCGGGGGGCGTGTCGCAGACAGAATTTGATGTCACTTCGACGGCAACTTGACAGTACGCACGGATTTTTTTTTTTCACTCACTCACTCACTCACTCACTCACTCACTCACTCACTCACTCACTCACTCACTCACTCACTCACTCACTCACTCACACATGTAAGCCTGTGTGAGTGAGTGAAAAAAAAAAAACACCCCGCGCGTGCTGTCAAGTTGCCGCGGAAGTGATGTCATGCAGCCGACAAATTCGCCCGGGACCGCCTACGACACACCCCCCCGCCACCCCCGCTCTGCGATTGGCTAGAGGGGTAAACAACTGTCTGTCCACAGAAACGTCCGCTGTTGACAAAACAAAAATGGCAAAATACAGGGTGGGGGTTTAGGAAAAAATCACCACCACACATTAACAGAAGCCCAGAGGTGTAGATTGAGAAGAAGTTCATGGGTAAAAATCCTGTATTTATATAGTGCATTTTCCTGAGTGAAAACGGAAGACCGTGCCTTTAAACCTACAAATGTGTCAGATCATTTTGCCTGACCCTGTATGTTGAATGTGTGTCGTAATTGTTAGTAATTAAAGGTACTCATTTTCCCAATTTGCTTTCTTTTCTTTATTGTGCTCTCAAAAGCATTACACATACACACTACACTAGTGTGCTCCTCAGTGTGATTGATTTAATTTGATTGATTGCAGCACTAAATAACTTCTTCCTTGTTTGTTAAGCAAACTCACAGTACAATCAGCGCTGACAATATTGATTGACAGACCTGGTTGGAGACATGCAACACCTTATTTTTAACTGGTGGTTCTCAGGGGTCCTGCACAGCAGCTGTGTGTGAAGCCACACTTGTGATTGCCGCTTTGCCCGAGTAGTGTTTGTTTACCTAGTCCGCTGCGCTCTCTTGTGAATGCCTGTGTGGCGTTGACTGAACGTTCATGAACTCCTTTGGATTCCAACGACCGCATTTAAACCCTGATGGTGCCAGATTATACAAATGCAAAGCACAATTTACGTCGTTTTCAAACTAGAGGACTATATATAACCTTCCTTTCTTGTTCTACCATTCTCCACGCTACAGCTTTACATCCATCGAAGGTCTCATCACCTATTTGACACATACATATGTTTCTCCTGTTACTGTTAGCTGACTTCTGTCCGTCTACACACCACTCAACATCCATCCTCTCCACTTCCTCCGTCTCCTTCTATCTATTTTTCCCTTTCTCTTGTTCGGTCCTGTTCCCATGGAAACGGCTGGTCGTGCCAGTAAGGTATTGAGAGGTTTTTGGTGAGGTGCACGAGTTGTAAGGGATGATGTAATCAAGCCAGCAGTTTTCAGGGATGCCGTTTTTGGGCATGGCGGCAGGCGGCGACCGATGTTCAGCCTGCCCTCTGTCTATATCTCTGAAGGACTTTCTGGAGTGATGGTTTCGTGCGTGTGTGTGCGTATGTGTGCATCATTATTTGTGTGTGCTGTCTTGGCTGTGAGTACATGTATTTATATGGTGTTCCAGGCCACTTCCCACTTTGGTTAGGAACATTTGTGAGGCATTCCGACTCACTCATACTCATGTTTAATTATTCGACTGAATGAATGACAACTTAAAGGCAGGGTCTTCCGTTTTCACTCAGGAAAATGCACACGAACTCCTTCCCAATCTACACCTCTGGGCTTCTGTTAATGTGTGGTGGTGATTTTTTTTCCCCTAACCCCTAGCCTGTATTTTGCAATTTTGTGGGGGGGTTTTTTGTCAACAGCGGGACGTTTCTGTGTACAGACAATTGTTTACCCCTCCAGCCAATCGCAGAGTGGGTGGTGGCGGGGGGCGTGTCAGTCACTGTCGGCAGACGGGGCCGGTCGAATTTATCGGCTGCATGACGACACTCCCACGGCAACTTGACAGCATGTGTTGATTTTTTTTTTTCACTCACTCACTCACTCACTCACTCACTCACTCACTCACTCACTCACTCACTCACACAAGCTTCTTTAAAAGCATTTAAAAGCACGTAAAACAAGAGAACTAAAGACATTTAAAACAAAGTACAAAAAAGTGTTACTAAAATGACTTGAATTTACAGTGCAAGAAAAATAGTTTTTAAATTTTAATTTTTAATATTTTTTTTAATTAAGAAATGATTTACAAGAGCTCAAACAAAGGCATAGGAAGAATAATCCATCCATCCATCCATCCAATTTCTTGACCGCTTATTCCTCACAAGGGTTGCGGGGGGTGCTGGAGCCTATCTCAACTGTTTTTGGGCAGTAGGCGGGGTACACCCTGAATCAATCGCAGGGCAATAGGATGAATAAGCATATAAAAAAAACAAGATGTGTGTATATCTTCTTTATCAGCTGCTGTTGACTTACCGGCAGGGCTGGACTGTCCATCTGGCATACAGGGCAGATACCCGGTGGGCCGGCATCTTTTGGGGCCTATTCAGTGCTTTTTAGTTATTATTTTCCTCCATTTTACCCCAAGAGATTGGCCCACAATTTAGAAGGACTAATCCATTATGAAAATAGACAGCAAACTGAACCAACATCAGTCAAAATATCAGTGGCAGAACAATGTGTTAGACAGGTGCCGTGCCGGGCCGGTAGTCATAAGTCAAAATACCAGTGTCGATTTATTTATTTATTTTTTTGTGCCAGTCCAGCCCTGCTTACCGGTAACTTTACTCGACTACTACTACTCTACTAACTCTGCGGCCTTGTTTACACGTAGCTAGGGATTTTGCAAACGGGAGATATTTTTCTGAGTTTTGCCCTGTCATCCACAAATACGCGGGGATATAATTAACTCATTCACTCCCAGCCATTTTCACAGAAATAATCCCGTTCGCTCCCGGGTGTTTTACTGAATTTTGACTGATATTGCAAGGCCCACAGAATATTGTGTTCTATTGCTATAAAAGCATGGAACCTATCAAAAGAAAGATCTCTTCTTTCATCAGGAAACAAAGTATATTTCTATCTGTTTCCGTTTTCCAGCAGTTAGCATTAGAAGAGAGCTATGTTTCATCAGTTTTCTCAAATCTATTTAAACTTGTGAGTAATTGAGCTTTTTTTCAACATGGCCCTAGTTGATCTCCTTTGCTCTGCTGCCACCTGCTGGCCGTTTGTGTAATAACTACAATTTCTCCAACCGTTCTTTGCAGTTGAGAGGCTGCATCAAACCCCTCTGTATGCTTTAGCATTAAAAAAACAAAACAAAAAAAAACAAACGAAAAAACTTATAAATACGTCTTTGGGACATGTAAAACATTAAAAAAAAAACGTATTTACACATTATTCGAGCAAATGAGTTTAAAACGAAGGTTTCCAAAAACTTCGGCCAAAGTGGAAATTTGCGGATTTCTCCGGATCCGCATTTGCGTGTGACCGTCGTAAATTGAGTTTTACGTCATCGCTGTACACACGTCACTCACATACATACCTCAAGTTGTTGAAAAAAAACAAGTGAAGCTATTTTTTAAGTTTTGCATTCATCATCTTTGTTTTCCTCTATGCTCCGTTTACTCACTTTGATTGACTGACTAGGTCTACATGTTGTTGTTTTTTTTTTTGCGTTGACAGTCCATGCTTGTGTGACGTATGGTGGAAGACAGTGACTCCAATCGAGCAATATTTGGCTAACTACTCCCGCCTAGAGACTTGGCATGCAATTAAATGAGCTTCAAAATGCACTTTTCAAATTGTATGTGCCTTTTTTTAAGCAAACGTGGCAGTGTGGACAGATTTTTTTTCTACATGGGGAGGGGGGAAATATTCAGTTTTAAAAATACCCAGCTATGTGTGAACAAGGTTGATCTACTTTCTTATGGGGGCAACCATTTTTGGTCTTTTTACTCTCCTCCTTTTCCAATTCCAGCCAATTTTATTTAACAAAACCATACCAAGGTGATGCATTTTATGCCAACCTTGATCATAAATGTGACAATATACACGTTAGGTGCTATAAGCTGTATTTCTGTTTGCAATTCTCTTTCACATCAAAAAGTTGCACGTTTTACGCTTTCCTCCACATCCTCTGATGGCTGCCGCGTGTTTTCCATTCCAGCCCTTGTGTACACAGGATCGAATGATTAAATCCATCACTCTTAAAATGTCTGTCAGCTGAGCTGACACAGTTCAATATTGTGCCGTTTTAGCAGGCAAGCCGCTGCTCGTGTTTCAATGCCACTTCCAGTTTGCAACTGATGAGGATGCCGCCAAACATAGTGGCCCTTATGCTGATGAATTATTCCATTTAATACTTACTCCAGGAATTAATCAGAGGATCGTGTTTAGACTGGGGCTGGCACAAACATTGTATTCTTGTAATAATAATTTGGAGTATTGCCTCTAAACTTATGGGAATTATTATTCCCATTTTTTAGTGATTGAAACATTTTAATTTCCATGTCATTTTTCAAAATGATATGGCCTTCCATATGTCTTCCTCCCTCACTTTGTATCTCCTACTCTTTCCTCTGCCCTACCTCATAATTCCCATGATTCACCCTCTATGTAGTCTTACTTTTCTGGATTGCTCCCAAGTGCACTCATTTCATCAGTTGCACCCTCAACTTTATGCCTTTGGTAGGTTTTCTCTTCTTTGCTGTCATCCTATATTTTTCCCTGTGCCCACCTCCTCCTAACTTTTGCAGCATAAAGTAGATGAATCATCTCCCTCCCACTGCCCCCTTGTGATCCTTATTTAACAGCACAGCTCAACCAGATTTCCCCTTCCTTCCATGTCTACATGTCCTCTTCACTTATTGACAATTATCAGCCATGTCTACTTTTAAAACAGATACGAGACTGGTCTGAGAACTAAAGGAAACATCATTTGCTTTGTAATTATTATGTGCAGATATTTTATGTAAGGTGTAATTATGGTCAGGCTTTTAAAGTGCTATTGAGGGTTGTTTGAGTATCCATTACGCTCCCAGGCACTTTACTGTTTGTGACTGTGCCTAGCTACATAATAGATGCAACCATGTGTGTACTTGTTTTTATATATATAATTTTGGGCCAGGGTAAAGGCCAAGTGTGATCCTTATTCACATCATGTGGAACAAAAATATGAATGGACCATTGTCATGATTATATTCTGCATTTGAGAATGGTCGGAAGTCGGACTTTTCCGAGTTCAAACCAGGAAGTGTGTACTACGGGAACGCCCCTGAAATTTCACTTGCGAAGTCGGAAAAAAGAAGGATCGACGGACTACAAGTGACCTCACTCTACAATGGTGACCCCTTTCGAAATACAGACTGTGAATGGTAAAACATAATTTACCTGAGTATAAAACTAGATAGCGTTCCTCATTCATAAATATTCAACATAACTTCACGTAACACAATTTACGTGATAGTATGCCACTTTCTCCCGGCATGAAATTATATGGTGAACTACTCAACTGTACGGAACGCTTATGAAATGAGATAAAAACAATGAATGAAACAAAATTACGTGAAGGTAAGTTTGCTGGAGGTCAAAAATGAGTTTTAAGAACTTAAAAAAATAAAATACCACTATCAGCCATTTTGGCACCTTCTATGATATTACCGGTGTATTTTATTTATGTATTTATTTATTTATTTATGTATGTATGTATTTATTTATTTATTTATTGGGGGGGGGGGGGGGATAACAATTTGAAATATCGTGAAATTGACATGATGACGTAGATGCATAAAAAAATGTCGGAGCGTGTGTAACCCCGGGATTACACCGGATGCGTGTGTGTTGAGTCTCCGCTCCACTGCGTCTTGACTCCGTGCTCCGGACGCGTCAATTTTTTTTTTTTTTTTTTTTTTGTCCAACTCACACCGGTGTCGGTACCATATGTGTTCGGCCTGCCAGATCCATTCGGGGGCCTTCGCGTCTGGTCGGCGCTTGCTGATGACGTCAGTACAGCAAGCGAGCAGTGTCAAATGTGTTCACGTTGGTTTGGTGTCCGAATTTTGCGGTTCACGTATCACAATACATCACAAAAACAGTCGTAATGATTATAGGAACACATTAGCACGTCAACTGACAATATTTCGTCCCATCGCAGTTTTACTTTTTTGCATTTATGTGCTATTTTACCTCCATTTTTTATATTTATTTTATCTAATGTATTTTTTCAATCTATTTCATTATTTAGTCAATCTTAAAGTATCCTGCTTTTATACTTACGTTTATTTACGTTTTGCAATCTCAGCCCATACATTTTGTTATTTAAATGACATCTTTAATATTTTCTTGCCAATGTCACCTCAGAGGTGACACTGCACTATGAGTTGCGGAGGGTCGTGCGTATTGCAGAAAATAATTACCATGATGATGATAATAAAATGATGGAATTATTGCCTGAGATGTGACATTTCCTCACCAATATGTTCTGTACTCAGCCTCAGGTTATTAGGTAACTACGAATTTATTTGTAACCTGCATGTGTGTGCATGTGTGTCTCATGGACTATTGATATAAATATTAATCAAAGGTAATGGCCTACTACCGTAAAGTCGAAACTCATAAGTTAACTTCATCAACTACAGTAGCACATTTTACTTTTTCTTTAAAGATGTCAAATGCATTAACAAATCAATGAATGACACATGAATGAATGAATGAATGAATGCACAACATTTCTTTATATGTTCAGTATTTTTTTCCTTCCACAAAACAACAACAACAAACAAGTCTGAAAGGGTTTCACGGCAAACCTTTAATCCTCGACAAGGGAAGACGAGAGATCAATACATTAGAATAGCCACGGTGAGATGTAATTGATTGATGATGATTGATGAATGATTTTGACGCGTTACGAATCCTTGCCTTTTGGGTCGCCGAACAGTTTGATCCAGTAGTGCGGCTGTGATAAGTCCCATTAGATAAATAATAATAAATTTCTTCGTAAAAAGCGTCAATGTTTTCCCTCCAACGACTGGAAAGTTGCCTCACCAATCACAATCGTCGACATCTCAGCCAATCCTGTAGCGTAAAACGTCTCAGCCAATCCTGTAGCGTAACGTCATCTGTAGGCGAAGGCCCCCGAATGGATCTGGCAGGCCGAATACATATGGTACCGACACCGGAACACCGGCTGCGCACAACTGCGGTCCGGCAGCTCCGTCGCCGACAACTTCCCGCCATGTCTCGCGTGATCGCGCACGATAATGTGGCATTAAATTTCAATTCAATTCAATTCAATTCAATTCAATTCAACTTTATTCCAGACTCTAAGTCCAATACAAATAAATAACAAAATATACACCATACAAAAAAACGATAAAAGAACAATAAAAACAATAAAAAAAACAACAACAATAAAAAACAATAAAAAAAAACAATAAAAACAGGGGGACGGTTATACAGTCATCAGGCAGTCATACCAATGTTTCCACATCCTAGACTGATACCGTACAGCACTACACTTAATATCAGTCTGAAAACAACGACAAAGACAAAGAAAGTCTGTGCTCAACAGAGGAGCAGAAAGAGAGGTGGACTTTCTTTGACTGAACTCACCGTCCACTCCTGCTATGACGTTCCATGCAGCATCCTTTTTAAGTTGTCTTTATAAAAAGGATGTGCCGTGTCATATTCTAATTTTGTTGCTTTCCACCTTGGTTACAAGTCTATCCTTGTCCATGTTCGCCGGTGTTTAAACGGTAAATTAAGCGTTAAGCATTATGACGTTTTGCTGACATGATTGCAAAATAAGAGTTGGCGAGTGTTTTATTCTGAAAAGTAAGCGTACATTTATTTTGAAACTGCGTCGGTCTTCCTGTCCCGCTCGATGTGTTCTGTGCTAGCTTGCCATTTGACGGAGGCCGACGGATGCGTCGTCCGTCAAAACTAGAAAATAGGTCTATCCGTGCGGAGGGCTGCCGCACGACGCAGCGGACACGCAGTCGACACGCCACGCACACGCAGCCGGTGTAATTTGAACAATTTGAATGAATGGAAACGTATCGGCTGCGTCGCCGGAACGCAACGCACACGCATCCGGTGTAATCCCAGGGTAAACATACCCGCTTGTAATGTCAATAAGTAATCATGGCCTTTTCTCGCTCATCAGAGACATTCACGGCAAAATAACGCTCGTAGTAGGGTTGCCGGTTACCACTGCCTAAAACAATCATCACAGGGGGAAAACATGCGATGTACAAAGCGTGACGTCACAAACTAGCTCCTACAGTATCATTGCCGACGTTGTCTTGTTGTGATTGTCAACACGACGATCAACCACACAGGAGAGCATAATGGACGTTCTTGGCTCATACAATTTGCCACTGACTTCTGAAGGTTTGTGCTTTCATTGTATTTGCTAAGTAAATGTGCTTTATGTGCTTTAAGCAGTTATGTTACAATTAGACTTCGCAGGGTAAACACTATCTGGCCTGTTTTTTTTTGTTTTTTGTTTTCATTTTATTCCATTACAGTTGCTATATGTGCACTTTGTTTACATTTTAATTGTGGGGAAAAGGTGGCTTAAATATTGTGCTGCAATAAAAGTGCTATTAGTCCAAAGCAGTGGCACCAATCACAAATCTATTGTTCAGTAATTAGTACCAATATCGTCAAAAATAGTGTCACCGCAAATTTCTTTGAAGTGTCGTGATATAATTTTAGGCCATATCACCCACCCCTAATGCACAATATGGGAAATGTGAAACAGTGACAATATTTTTGGATGGGCATCGTTGGTGGTTCTATAGCAAAACATTTGAGCTATTCAACACAATGTCCCTCATTTACTAACTAAAATGTTGTAACTCGTAATATATCGTCGCTGCTATGTGAAAAACACATGTCCTTTAATGCTATTTTTATGATTCAGCTGTAAGTAATATAGACTAAGCAAGTAAAATATGTAGAATTCTGTTGTACACAAAAATAACATTTGCATTAACAATTTACTAGATCAATAATGTTAAATAGTGACATGAATTATACAGTGTCAAAAGTGGTGAAAAAGTAGTTCATTCATTCATCAATGACTATTCATGAAAAGAATTTGCCTTGTTTGTTCAATATCTTACATGAGCAAGAATTTTGAATGTCTTTGCTGTCTGTGTATGTGATGTCAACAGTATCACTCTATAAACAGGGTGTCCCTAAATTAGATGCTCTTCAAAACAACAAATCATGTTTGCTTATCTGCAAAAAAACACAACAAATAAAACAACTAGACCCCAGTTTGTTTCTGTTGAATAAATATATCTCGGTAAAGTTACTGCATGTGATTTTTCTTTGACTATTCTGTGGTATTCTCTTAGGATTCAAGTGTCCTGTGTGCTCCAAATCTGTGGCGTCCACTGAAATGGAAGTTCACTTCATCATGTGTCTCAGCAAGCCTCGACTCTCATACAATGGTGAGCATCACCTCAGCCCTTTATTTGGGTTTATTATCTGCAAAATTGACTGATTTACTCTTGAACAAAACATGAAGTCAGGTTCCCTGTCTTGGCAGCTGCACTGGCACTTATCCATGAAAGTAAGGGTGGGCTAAAACGAAGCTTAAGAGGAGGGCATGTTATGTATTGTTTAGAGATTTTTAAGAACTATTCTATTCTATTGACAATGCTATAAAAATTTTCTCAGGTTATTTGACGTAAAGCAAAGATATGTGTGTTGATCTTGAGGCTTTTTTTCTTCCCGGATGTCAATTCAAACGGCAAGAGCGTAACAATTAAGTTGCCAAGCCATGCATGACATTTTGAAATGCTATACGTGATTGTTTAGAAAAAGGAAGCAAAACATACATTTCATGCAAGCGGCCGTCGACATATATATCTATACATATAGTGATAGAGCCCTCACTCTGAGTGGCTGCCATGTTGAATAGGGACCCCGACTGATTGGTCTCTAGGGGTGTGCTCAAAAAAATCGATACGGAAATATATCGTTGCGGGCCTCATTAAAATACACGTATTGATACGCAGCCGTCAGAATCGCTATTGCTCGTTAACTTTAAATAGGCAGTTAACATTTGCCTTTGCAGCTTGCATTGTACCTAAAAAAACAAAAAACAAAAACAGAGACTTTGAAGTTAATTGCCTTCAATTAATGCAAAAAATTGATCACCAGTGATTGGACACTGTGTTTTGCTACGAAAAAATAAAGCAGAGGAAGAATATCAACATTTATTTACTTATAAAGTTAACATGACACATGTTTTAATGTACCAATTTTCCTATATTTTGTTTAAAAAACAAAATAGAATGTGTTACATGAAAAAAAATGCTGTTTTTATTTCCCCAAATATTTCAAATAAGCACATTTTAGAGTTGGAATTTTAATACTTTGATATTTTTGCTCATATTCACTCATGTCTATTTTCCCGGTGTGTCTGTGAAAACTGCTCCTTGCGTGCAGTGCGTACGGATTTAGACCAGGCATGCCGCTTGGTGGTAAACCAGAAGAGCTACTAACAAAAACATTTTGTCATCCAGCATAATAAACAAATCCTTTAGGTAGACATATGACTGTTATTATAAAATGTAAGTAAATTAATGTAAAATATCGAGATACGTATTGCATCGAAGATCAACTGTATCGCGATACGTATCGTATCGTGACACCTGTATCATGATACGTATCGTATCGTGAGGTTGGCGGCAATACCCAGCCCTATTGGTCTCTATGTTAAATCCCCTATTATAAAATAACACATGTTGCTTGTATCATAGCTACATGTCTGATGTTTGCAACAAACCGTGTCAAAACTGGTAAAGAATTCATTGAGTAATAATGGCTTGCGCTATAGCTATTATAATCTATGGTCTCTCCAGCACTAGCTAGCAAGCGGTACCAAGTAGCATACAGGCTAACACATTCAGGATGTTTGCCGCGATGATTATTTAAACTTTACAGACATTATCATAATATAAAGACCCTGTAAAGCGACAAAAAATATTTTGTAAGTTTGAGACAACACATAGAAGAGTCGTGTGAAAAAGTCTTCCAAATTTGAACAATAAAACAAAATTACTAAGTCGGCATAAGTAAAGTAAGGCTCTAAAATCATGAAAAATGGAGACCACCTTCCACCTGAAGGACTGTGTGGGCTAGGGCTGTCACAGAAAAATATATATATATATATAATAATAATAATATATATATATAATATATATATATAATATTTTTAGAATTAATTATCCAATCAATTATTCCATCAATTACTCAGGTAATGGCTAACCCTAACAACAACCCTACATTATGATACCTTGTTAAACTGTAATGTGTGTAAAAAAAAACATATATGTGGCGAACCAGTGTTTAATCATTGTGGCACTTGAAACTGTTCATTAAAAAGCTATTATAATACATTTTGATCAACATGACATCAGAAGATTTAATAATAATAATTATGTCAGAAACATCAAAGATTTGTGCGTGATCATTTGCATGGAAGTGCCCAAGCATTTGATATTTACTCAAAGAAATGCTCAGAAAAAAAAAAAAAAATCAAGAGATACTGATGTGAAACAAAATCGCTCGTTTTGGGAGTGTTTGGATTTACTTCAAGGGATACTTCACTTATTTAGCCCATTATAGCAATACAAAGTTAATATTTTGTCTATAATTAATTTGATACTTTCATTATTTTTCCACATACAATTAGTACCTTTTAAAACACTTTTTGCAACTTGCTGTCGACTGAAAATGACATCGCAAGGGCTCAGTTAACCAATCACAGCTCACCTGTTTTCTAGGTTTGGTCATGTGACATTCACAAGCTGAGCTGTGATTGGTTACCTGAGCCCTAGTGATCTCATTTTCAGTCGACAGCAAGTTGCAAAATGTGTTTTTAAAAGTACTAATTGTACGTGAAAAATAATGAAAATATCCAATTTATTGTAGGCAAAATATTAATCTTTGACTGCCAAAAATGGCTAATAAGTAAAGTATTTCTTTTATAAAATGGCCAAACACACCTCTTGTTAGCTGTTTACACCGCGAGTTTCTCTTTTTTAATTGGGTGCTGGGCTTCTTCCTCCTTGCTGGGAGATAAATTATGTGATTGACACAGCTGCCATGTTAATTTCCATGTCCCAAGCAAACTCTGTGATTGACAGTTACTTGGTTGGCTCTAGACTGTGCACATCTATGCACCCAGATATGAACCAGAAGGTCACCAATTGTCAATGCCACTGTTTGTGTATTTGCGCCGTACATCACGTAGGCGTGGTAATGTTAGATTTCTGATGATAATTCTGATAATGTAACCACTCAGACTATCTTATGTAAAAGTGTGTGTGGTGCAGCTCCACAAACTGCTGCCTGTGTGGCCCCTTGTCACCATTGCTGCAAAAAAATAACTAAATAAATAAAGCAATGCAAGTGTAAGGCCTCCAGCTGAATTCAGGATGTGAGGCAAAAGTGAGATTGAGTGACAGAGACAGAGCGAGCTGAGTAAAACTGTCTTTAAGAAGATGGTATCCACGGTGATGGAGTCCCCTGATGGCTGATAACGAATGAGCCAAGAGAGGGTAAAAGGAGAAACTAGCCCATTACTCCTCTTTTTGCTGAATCTGAATCTATCCACTGTTTTTTTTTGTTTTGTTTTTTTTTTAATTTCCAACAAATTATTCTTAAGTTTGCCATCTTTCCAGCACTGTCTGAACCCCTCTACCAGCAGCCACATAAACTATGGGATTACCATTTCTTCATTTTCTTTTTGTTGATGTATTTTATTTTATTTTTTTCACTCAGACTGAGACCAACAAGACAAGCAGAAGCTTATCTTGTTTCCCAGCATGCACAGGGGATCTATTGTCGATCACCTGGGACTAGTTATTGTTGTACATCCATTATGCACACAGACATTCTTTGTAAAATAGGTGCTGGAATATAATCAGGCATTTAAATGACTATCGCGATTTTCTTGAAAGGATTACTGCTTCTCATTGTGAGTATCTAATTTGTACATGCACACATAACAGGGACTGTGTGCGGCGCTTTTTCCAAACAATGTTGTCTTACATACAGTCTCTAATATTTATTTATGCTATTTATGAATTTTAAATCCTTTTTTTTTTTTTTTTTGCATTGCACAATACTGTATCAATTGATCAATCAACTTTATTCTTCTCAGTGTGGTTTGCAAAACAATTATGCTGTACAATATAGTCCGTCCATTTTCTTGACCGCTTATTCCTCACAAGGGTCGCCGGGGGTGCTGGAGCCCATCTCAGCTGGCTTTTGGCAGTAGGCGGGGTACACTCTGAACTGGTTTTGCCAGCCAATCGCAGGCTGTACAATATAGTGTTGGATGGAATTCCCATTGAGAGATTATCATGAGTATAATTAATTTAATGGGAAAAATATGTCTGATAGCTTAGAGCAGCTTACTGTTGGGGTGAAGAACTGTGACGGGGGGGAATTATTTTCCTTGTAATATGTGATACAATCATACAAGATCTAACTTTAGATCTATTCATTAAGTGTTATTAGAGATTGAAGGTAGTTTATTGCTTTTATGTCCAAAAGCATAACATTGTGGGTTTTTTTTGTTTTTTTTTTAGTATGAGCTCTTTTTTTTCTTTTTTTCTTTTTTTTTTTACAATATTGTGACCTTTTTTAACTCATTCACTGCCAATGACGACTATAGACGTCAAAAATCCAAGCAAACAGCCAGTGCAAATTTTGACAAGAAATTTGAATTGAAGTTTTAGTTATTCATTGTTTTCATTCATAGTTATTAATCATTAATCATTAATTAATCATTGTTGTTATGAATAACGACGATGACAACAATTTCATTGCTAAGTGCTACCATTGTGCATAGAACGGATTCCTGTTACCCTACAACACGGGCGTTGACGTTCTTGCGATCGGTCTTGGTCTTACTGAGACCACATACTGGGTCTCGGCCTCCAAAAGCCCAATTTTAGTCGACTAAAATTGCTCTTTATTTTTGTTGACTAAAGTTGGATTAAAACTAAAATACAATCAGGTGACTGAGTTATGACTAAGGCTTTAATTAAATTTTGTCAGAAGACTATAACTAAAACTAAATAATTTTTTTTAATTAAAATTTTAATTTTAAATTTTCTTTTTTTTTTCAAAATTAAAACTGGCTGTTTGCTTGGATTTTGACGTCTATAGTCGTCATTGGCAGTGAATGAGTTAAATATCACCAACCTCCCCACAATATCGTGACAATTATCGTATCATGAGCGTCATATCGTGATATCGTATTGGACAATTATCGTATCATGAGCGTCATATTGTGATATCGTATTGGTACATCCCGACTCTATATATATATATATATATATATATATATATATATATATATATATATATAAATATACGTTAGTCTTCAGTATTTTCAGATTATTTTAATTGCAGATTCATGCAGAAAGAGAACGCAGAGGCTGGTTGATGGCTACAGATGAGATAGCACATGAAGTGACCGCCAGATCTTTTTTTGGCTCCGACTTTGCATGATGACATTTTAAGGCCTCGCCACTAAATATAACCGCTCATACGGACAGCGGGATTCTCATTCTAGCTAACTGTAGAAATGAAGCAAGGAGTGGGAAGAGAGGATCTCACGTGCAGGTGCCGTCAGACGAGGACAGGCTCGTTGGAAGGTTGGGAACATAGTGTTGTGATTCAGGAAAACACAGTGTGTCTTTGTTTAAGTTTAATTGATGTAACGGTGCTGGTTGCCAGCCTGAAAGTCATAAGTAGGACAGGTGTGGGTGAGCAGCCGGTGAGGACTGAGACAAATTGAGTGTCCATATGTGCAGTTTCACACACAGTATCTCCAATTAAAGTCGGCAGTCTTGTGACTGGAGAAGCATCAGCAAAAGTATAGTTACTCCAACTTCCTCACATTTCCACAAAACATACAGTATGTGGGAGGTTAAATAAATCTCTAAATGACACATAAGTGCACATGTGGTTGCCTCTCTGTGACTAGCAAAACAGTTTAAGGTGTACCTCCCCTCTCGACGGCTAACATTCCTAATTAGGGCAAACTATGTCTAGTGGTGCATGCTTATGAAACAGGGCAGTAGATGCTTTCCATCTCGAAGCAATATGTCTGATCTGTGGTGACACAACACTACTTGCAATATTTATCACATGTACATCAGATCAGATTTTTCTGATTTTCGACAAGATAGAGGCTGTGCAAGAATTATTATTGGTGGAATCATTAGAACTCCCCTTTACGCATGTCGGTCTTGCTAAATGAAGTAATCAGACCAGTGGCTGCTCTGCATTTGGGGCAGGAAGGCATAAGCCTACCACGTACAGTTACTTTCACATAAGTTTGCCATTCAAACAGCCTTGTGGATAAACAAATGTTGTTGTTGGGCTTTAAGGCACAGATGTGCACCAAATTCTGCACTTTGCACACAGCGATGCTTGTTTTAAAGTGCCTTATAAATAAAGTTGGGTTGAGAGAGTTTAAATTGATCAACTAAATTTATGATTTACACATTTAGCCCTTTTAAAACTTGCTAAATATAATTTCTTTTGACATCTGGGAAAGTAGGACTGTAGCCTGTTTTTGAGTGCAGAATGCTGCCCTCTGTATTTTTCTACTGCAATGACCCAGTTTCAGAACTGAGAAGGATATTTTCAGGTGACGTGGGTACAAGAGGGGTTAACAGATTAAAGTAGCTGCAATGAAATACTTTATAAATTAGCTATTATATCTTAGAAAATCAAAAATTATGGGGATCAGTTGATGTTAACATGAGGCAATTCACTCTTATCTGCTCTATTTAAAGGAGCAATTTGGTTGTTTTTTGCTGAGCTTCTACCTTTATCTAAATCACTGTGAAAAGATTTTTTTTCAAAGGCGTGTAAACAGCTTGATCTAGTACCTTCAATTGAATATTAAATCACAGGTCAGTCGATCAATAGCGAGAGTGGATTAATCTCCGCTTCCGATTTGTATTTGCACACTAGAGGAATGTGGACGAGAGAAAGGGCCTGCTGCATCGACGACGTGCTCCTGCAATTTCATTGTGGTGTTTTCAGGGGGGATGAGAGACGCTGAGGGAGAGCTACCATGAACAATAGAAAATGGGAAGAGAGGGAGGGCAGGTTGATGGGAGCTTGTTTGAGCAACTAAGCTGATTTGCAGTCCGAGCATATGTCTCCTGTCTCTTAGTGCATCTCACAGTCTATCCCCCTGTCCTTATCTGCCCTATATTCTGCCCGGAACACTGCAAAACACCTTCTGTTGATCTAGCAACCTCCGAGTTAAAATTTCTATGCTATGATGATATGGGATGATTTATATGAGGAGGATTTTTTTTTCTTTTTAATTGTGTTTTTCTGAAGAGTCTCCTGGTTATATTGATGGAAATGACAAAATGTCCGTTTGAATTTAGTTTTGAAACCATTGTGTTTTACTGTTCAATTAAGAGCAATGGTACTGTTATGCATGGTAGCAGTCAGACCAAAACATTAGCTTACATCTCAGATACAAAGGTTCAGTTTTCAAAATATCCAACGAATAAAATATAAAATAAAAGATAAGTGTTAAATCGAGGTCTTAGCTCTAATTTATTTCTCGCAATCCTTAATGACGTGCTAGTGTATTTTGTACTGCATGTGATGTGCTTTCGCAACTTATCTCCAAACAGCTCACTGTTACATGTCAAGTTTCACTGAAGCAACCCCCTTCGCTCCCGCAGCAATTAGCATTAGAATATAGCTAAGTTTCATCATTATTCACAAATCTTTTTAAAACTGTGGGCTGGGGGGGGCTTTTGCGTCATGGCCCTGGTTGATCTCTTATACTCTACTGCCACTTGCTGGCCTTTTTTTGTAATAACTACCAATTCTTCAATCATTCTGTTCAGTTCTGGGGCTGCATCAAATCCTTCTATATGCTCTATTATAAAAAAAACAAAAACAAAACAAAAAAACATATAAATACGTCTTTGGGTGCATGTTAATATATACAATAGAACGTATATATACGATATTGGGAGCAAATGAGTTAAAATTGTTGCTGTCTGAGCGCTTATAGCGGGTTTGATCTGTTTGTGTGTGCTTGCCACCTTAGATGACGTGTTGGCAAAGGATGCTGGCGAGTGTGTGATCTGTCTTGAGGAACTGCAGCAAGGAGACACCATTGCCAGACTGCCGTGCCTCTGTATCTACCACAAAAGGTGATGCAAAGAGAAAAATTACACATGTTGTTTTGTATTTTAATTATGCTTTAATTTGACTGCTCCGGATCACTTGACGGCAATTTAGCTTTTGGCCCCTGAACCACACTGAGTTTACACCCCTGTTTTGCACTGTCCTAGCGTATGTAGTGTGCATTTGATCAAAAATGCAATTTACAATTGAATGCTCTTACAAGAGTACGATTTTGTTTATTTTAACAAGTATGTGAACATAAAATGGGCACAAAAACAGGCAAAAAACAAAAACAAAAAAACAAGCATATGTACATTAAATGGGATAAGATATTTTACACTTCACAAGACACACTTACCAAATGTAGTTAAAACAGCAAGATTAAGGCAGCTAACACTACTTTCTGTTAGTACTCTTATTTTGAAATGTGTTCTCACCATTTCTGGTGCACACTACTGAGCTGATTGACACTAACTTGAAGATAATCGTTGGTAATCGTTGGAGGCTTTCCCATCATGCTTTGTTGCTGTTACCAGTAACACTTGTGATTTTGTTTTGCCTCTTTTATTGTGTTATATTTGTGCAGACAAAAGTTTATTATAGTTATTTTGTTTATTGTTTTTATTTGTGGAGTAATGTTTTGCCACTTTTGATATTAAATTATTGTAACTCTGTGACACCCTTAGTAACAAAGGCAGGCAGGCAGTGCTATATATAATGGCCTGTGAGGGTGATTGGAGTTACAGTTGATTCACAATGAGATAGTTACCATAAGATGATGAGGATGCTCTTTATTTACGGGCTGATTTTAATGTGGGCTGCTGCGTATGCAATTTTGAAACAATGTGTGGTGGCCTACCTGCCGATTCGTGGCCCAAAATATAGGACGGCCCAACGGGAATTGTCCCTCCCCTCCAGATGGCCCAGTCCAGGGCCTTGATACTAGCTAGAATTTACTCATAGCTTTCAATACATTAATTGCGCATACATTTCCCCACACATTTGTTACTTTTCTTGATCTACAACTTGTAAGTTTCTGTATAGAGCCATCATTTCACGGTATATGTGTTTTTGTGTGCGGTTGTGTGTGTATGTTTGTAGCTGTATAGACTCGTGGTTCGAGATTAATCGGTCCTGCCCCGAACACCCGTCTGAATGACTGACCACAGGCCCACTGACGCTATTGTTCAAGGTGAGGAACACATGTGCACTGTGAATACAAGAGCTACACGGCGTTCATTCTGCAAGTGTAACTTCTGATTCTGAGTTCAAGACTGGCCTGCCAGCAGTCCAGACCTGTCTTTCATTGAAAATGTGTGGCACATTAGAAACATAAAATATGACAATGGGAAGACCCTCAAATGTTCTGCAACTCAGTGTTGTACATCAAGCAAGAGTGCGAAAGAATTCCACCAACAAAACTATTAATTTATGTCCTCAGTTCCCAAACTGAGTGTTGTTGAAGGGACACTTGACTCATTAAGCCATTTTCAGCAATATAAGAAGATAATTTGTCTATAATTAATGTGATAACTAATTTACTTTTCATAAACAATTAATACCTTTAAAAACTTTCCACTTAACCGTCAACTAAAGATGACATCACTTGCGCTCAGAAAAAAGATAACGACCATTCATGGCTCATTTTGCTGACCAACTCCAGAAAACAGATGAGCCGTTGTTTGGTCAGCATCCGTGATGTCATCCTCAGTCAACAGCAAGTGGAAACGTGGTTTTAAAGGTATTAATTGTACATGGAAAAATAATGTTATCCAATTAATTCTGGACAAAATATTAGCTTTTTATTGCTGAAAGGGGCTCAGTGAGTCATTTCAAAGGAAAGGTGAAGTAACACAGTGGTAAACATGACACTGTCCCAGCTTTTTTGTGTTGCAGGCCTCGAATTTCAAATGAGTCCGTTTTGTAGCTATTCAAATGAATATAGGTCAAAAAGGATTTTCAAATCATTCTACTTTTTAGTTATGTTTATTAGACCAGTATTTCTCAACCCTGGTCCTTGGGGCGCACTGTCCAGCATGTTTTCCATGTTTCCCTATATCAACGCAGCTGAAGATCGTTATCAGGCTTCTCCAGAGCTTGCTGACGAGCTGTCATTGGAATCAGCTGTGTTGTGCCCCGAGGACCAGGGTTGAGAAATACAACAGCCTAACTTCATTGGAATTAGAGCTTGCGTATTAAAATGGGAAATGTTTATTTAGGCTAATGTCATTTGTTTTGAAAGCTAGAAAATGTTAACTTGGTCACTCCCAGCCATTTTCAATGAAGCAACCCCCTCTGATTCTGGCTCTTTTGTTGGATTTTGACTGATTTTGCAAGGCCCACAGAATATTCTGTTGTATTGCTATAAAAACATGAAACACACCAAAAGAAAGATTAAAGTGTAGTTGTATCCGTTTACGCTTTGCAGCAATTAGCATAAGAATATAGCTAAGTTTTGTCCATATTCACATTCCTGGTAAAAACACTGACAAAAAGAGCTTGCTGCAACATGGCCCTGGCTAATCACTTATACGCTGCTGCCACCTGCTGGCCGCAATAACTACCATCGCTTTAAGCCAGCTCTTCATGTCAGAATCTACATCAAAGCCTTCTGAATGCTCTTGCATTAAAAAAACAAAAACAAAATAAAAACGTGTAAACATGTTTTACACGTTTTTGGGATGGACTGAGTTAAAAGGTATAAAAGTGTTTTTTCCATCCTTTACTAAGCCATTCAATCTACCCTGTGACATTATTTGCTTTCATGTGTATTTGATGTGTTGACCTCCAGACTTAAAGCACCATTTTTGCTCTTTGTCCCTAGGATGGCTTACGGTCATGCCATGGATGTCTAGACACCGGTGCAACCAAATCAGAAGAAACAGTCAAACAATTATGTATAAGAGAAACATTTACCCTAGGAAGATAACTACTCGACATGAACCAACCAAAACATTTGCCACATGAAAAAGTGGCTCGTCATGAGACTTTCCTTTCTGCCAGAGACCGTATAAAGTATCTGCTAAATAGACTGAAGATAACCCTAACAGTCCTTCAAAGAGCTTCACCTGCCTCATCTCCCTCCCCAAACGCGCGTGCGTGGCAACTTGCCTCTCTCGCATGTTCAGATCCTCCTCCTTGTCAAGATGGAGGTCTGCTAGTACTTTTGTCTCCAGCCCTCCCCATGGCCTTAACTTGGAAACGGAGAGGAAAGCAGACTGACAGAAAAGGCAACTGAGCATGACAGGAATGAAATCACACCAGGAAGCGGGAACAGGAGCACAAGAAAAACATGTTTTCATGAATAAAAGCGAAGTAACTTGTACAATATTCAGTGGGTCGCTCAAGCCGTCAACTCCTTCTCAATGACAAATTGACACCATCACATGCTGGGCCTCATTGTGCAGCCATTCTTTTTCTTCCCCCCCCCAACTTCGACGCTCTTCCTTGCCAGTTTGACAAAGAATAATCTGAATGCTCCTGAAATAGCGAGCGAAGTTGATATGATTTGGAGAAATGTCAACTGCATAGATGGAGGCAGGATTGCGGGAAGGTCTGCCATGAAACAGTCTGAACATGCTCTGTTTCAATTTCCCATTTAAGAGAAGGCGAGAAAGGCCAACAATGTAGTACACTGCGTACAATTTATGTCAGGCTTTTGTGCATGTGTGTCTGAGTGAAAGGTTGGAGGTCGACTGGGACGATGCTTTGTATGCCTGCGTGTTGGTCTGCGTATTCAAATGTTTACAGCTAGGTGTTGATGTTCCCTACGTATGTGTGACTGGCAGTCCTCCCTTTACTTTGCTAATGTTTACAGCTACTGAGAAGCAATGTGGCATATTGTACACATAACACATGTACCTCTTTTGGTTTGTCTTTTTTTTTTTTTTTTTTTTTTTAAGACAAGCCAGACTTTCATATGGTTGTTTCATTGTTAAAAGCCTCACGAGTACGAGTGTCTCAATATGTGCCACTTTTTGTGTGTATGAATCAAAAGGCGCTTTTTGATCTATGCTACCGTTTGCTAGCGTAGGTCAGACTGCTCGAGGCCGAATCGGAAATGTGAGCCACGTGGACCCCAAAATAGACTCTGTGGTCCCATTGTAGATGGACTTAAAAGGGGCTTCTTTGCGTAATTGTTCATATTTAACAATATTTGTGAGGAATAAGCGGCCAAGAAAATGGATGGATGGATGTTTAATATTACAGTCATGTGAGATGTTGCTCACTCTTCAGAATGCCAAGAGCTGATTTGCGAAGACTAATACAAAAGAAAAACATGCATAAACAAAGCTACTGTAAACAAATGGTGGAATAAATTGTGCTAGATGACATTCTGCTTTGATTTACATGCAATAAGTTTCTCATTAAATGTCTTAAATGTCAGGTGACTGACTTGGCCATTGCACAACATTCCACTTCTTTACCTTAAAAACAAAAAACAAAACAAAAACCTCTTTAGTTGATGCAAAAGAGAACATCTTTTCCGCACCCCCAATTTCTATGAAAAGCTGATCCTAAATACTTAACCTCCTGCACCTATAGGCTACCTCTTCTCTTCACCGACATGCCCAATGAGGTCTTCTCCAATTACCACTCTTATCGTCTGGGAATAGGCCTACTCTTTCTATACGCTTATCTAACTCACTCCAGAACTTCATTTCCTCTAACTCACATCCAACCTGTGGGGCACAACCACTGACAACATTCATCATCACACCTTAAATTTCCAGCTTCATGATCAGCACACTGTCTGATTCCCATTTCACCTTGATAACATTCCTTGCATAATCTTCCTGCAGAGTCACTGCTCTTTCTATCCAGTCCATATTACAATAGGTAGCACACAAAATGTCTGCTTTTGTCCTCTGCGTCTTTTCACTCAGTCTCAGAGTAAGATAGCTCCTTTTTTTCCGTCATCGTGCCTACATTTAATGTTCCAAATCTCATTTTAAAAATCCTCTAGGTTAGTGGTGTTCAAACCTTTTCCTCTGAGAGACACATAGAGAAAAATCGCAGGATGCCAGGGCCACTTTGTAATTTTAATTTATCAAGCACACACACACACACACACACAAAAACATCAGTCAATCAAGTAATTGCATATTGTTTATATATTAGTGTTTTTGGGGGAAAAAAAATGATACCTGAATCTTGCAAAATTTGGATGGAGCCGAGACCCTGTTACTCATCAGAAAATATCAGCCCCCTGCACAAAACAGCAGCCGAATTTAAACAAAAAACACCATCTAGAGGCGTAAGAAACTATCGCAAGTGGTTCATGAAGCTTCATTTTCCCATCACTACTAGAGCACAAAGTAGAGGGGGAAAAAATTGCATGTAGAAATTATCGTTATTCATCACAGTATAATAGAGAAATTATAGTTACTTATAAGTTACTTAATTGTAAATAGTTCATTTGCATCTTTTCAGATTTAGAAACTTTCTACAGTATATAATTAAAACGCAATTATTAGTAGCAGATATGCTGTGGGCCACTTAAAAGTGGATGGTGGACCACAAATGGCCCCTGAGCCATATTTTGGACACCACTGCTCTCGTTCAACAGCACTGTTGGGGGTCGTTGTTAACATGGACCCGGCGTGAAGTATGGAAGTCAAGTTTGGAATTTGTAAATTTGATTTGGACCAATGCTCCAATTTGACCAATTTGCTCTGACCAATGCAACAAATGCATTACTTTGGAACCATTTGAGGGAATTAATTTCGATATATTGATAGATTATATTCGTTGTTTATTGTTTGAATTAGCTATGTTCTGTTTTGTTAGCATGTCCACCTTCAAACGTGAAAATTATTTCATCTCTCCCAGTGCAGTTAATATTTACCCGTGTAGTTTACTTTGCCTTTACAGTTTGCAGAACAGTACAGTATTCCAGAACATTTATTCTATAAATGTCAAAATGTAAGGTAATGACATAATGCATTTTCTGTCAAGTGCTAATGTGATATTTGTTTGCCTTCTGGGTGTTGTCTCGTCGATTTGTACTAACATGTCATTTAACCTAGCTAACATTATTGATGAGCCTCATGTGAAGTGAAGGTGGTTTGTTGAATAATTTAACTACTGAATACAGTAATTTATGCAACATGGGCTGATTGTGTACATACGAGAAGCACATTGTTGGTGCTTTAAGGGCCTCTACCTTTCAGTGTTTTGGTGCCATCTTGTGGCATCAACATGAAATTTAAAACCCCTGTTGAGTATTCCGTCAATCTGAAACAAAAATGGCAACCTGAAACCGAACTAAGGAATGTTGAGCAGCCTCAGAATAACCCCTCAGTGTCATTCAATTTTCTTTACATCTAGCCAGATAATGCAATATAAAGAACACAGTATATAAACACAGTACACAATGAAATAAGACCGCTGGCCTTTTTCAAACTATTTATTCAACAATATTCAGAGTTTTAATAATATTCAAGGATTTTAGGATTCATTTTTATTGCAAGTTTAACAGCAGTCAGAAAGCCCTCTTTCCACAGCTATTGGTGAAGATGTCTGTGGTTGTGAGAAGGCTGTACCTCACAGTGTCCAAGGGAAACATCATCATAGTGAGCGATCGCCCGAATGGTAAACACTTTTTCTGGGTGATTCTTTTCAAAAAAAAATTCTGAAACTTTGTGTACGGCGTGGCATCTTTTTCCAAAAAAGGCCCGTCTCGTCATAATTAAAAACGTACTGTCAAACGTAGCCTTCATCAATCACCAATTGTATGAATTTTTGCACAAATGTGTTAGCCGTTAGTTTTACGTAAATGTATTCACTATCTGAACACCTTGTGGCCCGAGGGCAAATGATGAGGACGCAACATAGATATCTATTATCTATCTGTTTTACACATATACATGCGGTATGCTAAGGTAATAGCCAGTGGCAAAGCAGCTGTATGTTGCGTTCAGGAAACTCCGGGAGCTGCGAGTTGCAGCCCATACTGTGTTTTTACCTTTTGTATCCTGAAACTTCTTTCGTAGCAAGAGGCAATATTTTCCTGTTGAGGAGTTTCATAACCTGAAAATTTCGTATGAAGGGACGTTCGTAAGTAGAGATACCACTGTACCAATTGAAATACGGGTACATGTCTGGGGAAGAATTTATACTGAGAAGGAACCAGACTTCCTGTAACCAGTTAATGCTGATTTTATAGCTAACATTTCCCATATTTTTCTATTGTCAATCATACAGTAAATGCCCTTTATTTTTACCTCATGGTATTTCTTTCTTCAAATGGTTTCTTGCGTTGGGACGTTTCCCTCAGCTGAGAAGAAGGATGTGAAGGCTTCCCTAACCTTGATAGCCTTTTTGGTGTAGGCGGTGCCAGGAATTCTCTCCAGGCTTAGCAGTGATTCCACCTCTTCACCCGGGATGGTTGCACTCGCATCAGATTCCTGGTTTTTCCTCATGAAGTTGTGGAGAACACAGGTAGCCTTCACACAAATCTCTGCAACTTGGCGACGCACCACCATGAGACGCCTATATATTCCCCACTGAGCGGACAGCGTCCCAAAGGTATTCTCTGCCACCGGATGAGCTTGGGAGAGACGGGAGTTGAAGATGGCATGTTCTCTTGGAAGGACGAGTCCCCGAAATGGTGTCATGAGATGTTTCTGCAGTGGGAAGGCATCGTTTGCAACAAAGACATGTGGCTGGGGTCCTAGATGGTCAGCTCCTGGTAGTGGCTGGTCAGCCGGCAGGGTGTCGGCGCACAACGCTTTACCAATAGCCAGAATCCCACTTTTACTGGTTCTTTCGTAGCTTCCAATATCTATCACTCTGAAACAACAATCAGTATCCACAACTCCCAGAAGAACAAATGAGAAACTTCCCTTGTGGTTGCGAGGGCCTCTGAGGACAACATGCTTCCCATGTAGCGCTCCACAACAGAGAGGGAAATTATACTGCTCCTCAAACTTCGCTGCAATTGACCTCCACTCGTCAGTGGTGGGCACAGCCATGACCTCGTCCACGAGACATTCCCAAATAGCTGATGCAACAACAGGAACCATTTGGGAGACAGTGGCTGCCCCAATCCCAAAACTCACGGCGATTGATCTGAAGGTAGCACCTGTGGCCAAGTATCTGCAGCACAGAAAAACATTACATTAAAACGAGTTGCACGTCTTACTGATATGGCTTCACAGGTGATGTCATCAATCGTATACGTATTTATACGATGTATTGTACAGTGTGTGTAATGCAGTCTATAACTGCCTATTTTTGCTTTCATGTTAGCTGCAAACTGTATCACTATAATTTTATATCAGTTAATATAAAAAAAAAGCTGAATTTAGGTAATATTATTTTAACATATTTAACCTTTAATAAAAGGCCAACAAAACGATGAAAAGTCAAAATGATCAATATAAAGATTAAATAAACAACTTTTTTAAACATAATTAGCTAATTATTGGGCTGGGCGATGTTGCTGAAAAATGTTTCACAATATAAGCATTTTATACAAGTCGAGAGACAAGAAATAACAAAAGAAAATATTCATGTCAACCCTGCTATTGATATGTTTTTGGCAGTGCTTATTTTGCTGTGACCGACAACTTGCCCTACTAGTTGGACAATCGCTGCAGCAAGAAATTCTTGGCGTAAACCGGCTATTTTACCACGATTATCCAAGTCTCGCTTCACCCCCTTTTCTGTCTTTTTTTTCCCCACAAAGTTTTCAATTTGTGTTGTTACTTAAAAAATAAATAAATAAATGTATGTATATATATATATATATATATATATATATATATATATATATATTAGGGGTGTTTAAAAAAATCGATTCGGCGATATATCGCGATACTACATCGCGCGATTCTCGAATCGATTAAAAAAAAATCTATTTTTTTTTGTGTGTGTGTGTGAATCGATTTTTAAACTTCCATTTTTAATGGAAAAATATTCAACAAAACGTCTGACTTCGGGTTAGGATTCACACCTTGAGCATGGAAGAATGTTATATGAACGGAACATTAAGCCTTAATATTTTATTTTAATGCTGTTCAAACATGAAACAGATTACAACCTCTATAAGACTGAAATTTCAGATAAATAAATAATACATTTTCATATAAATCTTACACTCTACAAGCTTACTGATTAGTATTTTCTAAATTTGAATGAAAAAAAATCGCAACAATCAACTTATAAATTCGTATCGGGATTAATCGGTATCGAATTGAATCGTGACCTGTGAATCGTGATACGAATCGAATCGTCAGGTACTAGGCAATTCACACCCCTATTATATATATATATATATATATATATATATATATATATATATATATATATATATATATATATATATATATATATATATACATAAAATAATATGAAATAATGTGTTATCTAAAAATAATCTTCACAAATCAAATTACAACGATCCAAAGTCTTTCACACTGCTCTCTTGTTGGGAACGCAACTCAGCTGCTCTCGCGATAACGCAATAACATTTACAATACTGCATACAACATATCAATTCACGGCAAAATAGGACAAGCAGCAGAGATGCCAGTCACGGCAAAAATATCCACTGCCTTTCTACATTCAACATCGTGATACACCAATTACGATATGAAACGGCCACTGACCGGAGGGTGATGGCCAGGCGTTCCGCAGCTGGAATGGATCGCCTGTAATTGGTGTCCATCCTGGAAATCCTGGCCCCGACTCGATTTAACAGGTCTTCAAACTGGGCACAGGTCAGCCGCATGCAACTCTGGAAGCCGCAGTCATCCAGACGAAGCTGCAGCTGAAGGCGGCGAAATTCACGTTGGCGAGTGCGCCTCTGGACGGTGTCTTGTATCCACACACGGCGGCGTCTGTCCTTTTTACGTTTGTAGGACTTCCACAACAAGTATAAAGCAGCAGTGACTGCTACGTCGTCCATGGTTGCTCGTAAAATGAAGAAAATGTTATTGTTCTTCTGCTATTTCCGCCTCACTGGTGATGCCCCGCCTCTTTGCGCCCGTACGAACAAAAAAACACCAGCGGTCAAACTCCCGCGTCCGGTTTGAACTTACCTTTCCTATTCTGACACCACGCTGTGATAAAATACATACGTTTAATCGAAAGACAATCACACCCTTGACCGGCTATCATCCACTACGCGCTGTCCCCAATTTACACATGAAGTCCGTTGCTACCCAGTGCCCACGAGTTCCTCGGCCCCTTTCCGCTTTGGGGCCTTCCACAAGCCCACATCATCAGCACTTCCGTTGTGTAACAAAATAAGAGCGTTATGTTATTTACAAACCGCATTAAGTTTGAGAAACAGCAACACTGTGCAAACTGTATTATTTTATTTTTTTATTTTTATTTTTTTTTGTGCTTGCCTCTTACGCAAGTCGCCTTTATTTATAAATAAATATCCCCGAATTAAACAAATGACCAATTAAGTACTGTAGTCACTTAGCCAAACATTGCTCACACTATGTGAATTACTAGTTGTTACTAATCCTAAACTATAGATCTGAGAAAGAAATTAAAAAACTGTTGTCAGAAACGAAGGCCTTTCCACGTCCATCTCCAATGATTGTCGTTATTAATTATACTGATATAAAATATTGAACATGGAAACGATTCATGAAATCAAAGAAATGTAAACGTTAGTATTGTATAACATTTACTTCCTTTTTCAAATTTACGAGGCAGGTCTGACACATTCAATATGGCGAATGTAATGACGCATTACAGCGTCCAACCTATCAGCTGAATGGGGTTGAGCTGGGCGCCAAGAGACCAGGAAGTGCCAGTTGTAAACACGGCGAAGGAGGTTCCTTTTACCGCTGTGCTGGATATTTCCACGGCTCTTCATTTTTTTCGGCATCAGGCTGGTTTCGAAAATGGAATCACAGTCGTATTTTCCCGTACAACCCGGTGTGTGCATGGAAGAAAGCTTCTTTTCCTTGGATGATATTTTGCTTTCGCACCAACGACTTCCTATCCGCACAGAAGTTTCTTTTCCTCGGCTTGGTTTCCTCGAGAAGTCGAGTGACTCGCCGGATATTCCGTTGGTAGGCAACCATTAAAAATGGGTTTGTTGAACTGATTGAAGAAAATGGGGAACAATATCATTATAAAAATGACGTTGAGAGTTCTTACAATAATACTCAAAATGTCTCCGTCACAGGGCACAAAAATGGAGTTTCCTTTGTGGCTGTCCAAGGGTTTGTATGAGCAGAATAAAACGATGCTGTCAGTTGAGCTACCTAAGGTTTACAGAGAAGGCTGGAGGACGGTGTTCAACGCAGACCCCAATGTGGTGGATCTACACAAGTTGGGACCTTACTATTATGGCCTGGGATCCCAGATGCTGCGTTTCGACAGTCCAGAGAACCCAGAAATAGCACAGACGTTGCTCCAGGTAATAAATTCAGCTACTGCAATGACCAATTTGTTCTGTAGTCCTCTTAATGCATCTATGCATACAATTACTGCTATTTCCTCATCATGGACATACTACTTACATCTGTAAAACTGTGCTTACCCAATCAAGAAACAGAACACACTGTCTTTTCATCTTTTTTTAAAGGGACAGCTAGGGGGTGCAATCAGATCAGAATATTTTGCATGCTGAAGGGTTGCTGCATCTATTACCGGGTGAATTGGCAAAAAGGATGCATTAGCAGGAAAGTACATGTGTCATATCCTTGATTTCTAAAATTATATATACTGTACAGACAAGTACTGTAATGGTGAAACTGTGTTTGACCAGTTTTAGCTCAGTCACTACTTCAAAAAATGAGGCCACTGAACACAAAAGTTACAAATACTGTGAAACGTAACTTTTTTTTTTGTTTTTATGAGAAGTAACTTTGATTATTGTTCTTTTAGACGTTCATTGGGCGTTTCCGACGGACTATGGACTCTTCCCAGAATGCCTACAATGAGGACACCTCAGCGCTGGTGGAGCGTCTGGACAGTCTCGAGAAGGCGCTATTCATGTCAGGGCAATGTGGCCTCAACAGCTTCCAGGGCTGGGAGAAAGGACAAGCTTCCCAGCTCTCTGCCTCAAGCCTGGTGCTCAACTACCGCAAGAGGAAGATAACAGACGTGCAGTCGTGACCTTGCCCACCAGTTGGAGGGAACCGCTGGCGTAAACGTCAGTAACAGACTCGTCACAGTGTATTCTTGTCTCACAGAGACTATAATCTTCTGATTTTTATACAACACTTCCATGTGATGGGCGGGTATTCTGGCTTCCTTCCACTTTCCAAAAACATGCAATAGCTTCATTGAAGACGCAAACTGCCATTAGGCGTGAGTGTGAATAATGGTGTATCTGGATGTGTCTTTTGAGTCCAGGATGTAACTCGCCTCTGGCCCAAAAGTCAGCTGGGATAGGCTCAAGCTCACATGTGACCCAAATGAGGGTAAGCAGTGTAGAAAGTGGACTAAAAATGGCTTGTGTGTATGTTTACTAAACAACTCCCCCCCCCCCCCCTTAGGAATTCTTCAAATAAAATGGAGAATATTAACGTTTCTTTGTAATTTACACTTCTTGCAGTAATAATTTACTGCAAATATGTTGTACTTATTATCTTGTAGCGTAGTCTTATATCTGCATCCTGGAGACAATTTGTCATTTCATTCATCTGCCTTTTTTTTTTTTTTTTTTTTTAAATCCTATTACTGATGCTCCATTAGCAAAATGACTGACTGAGGTGGCTGCATTTATTAATAGTAATTGCTTAAGTGCGAACCTTTGTTTGCAGAGCATGAATATGGATTAGATTCTTCTCATGTGGCTGTTTTAATGCACTCATCATCCCCACCCTCTGAAGCTTTCATTATAAGACCAAACATTTAACTATTTGTGTTTGTTAAATTATACTGGAACAATTTGATGACAGCAGGTTGAATAACCTCAGATCACACAACAACAAAAAGGGAGACAAGACCGGCACACGTCGTGGATAGTGAGTCAGAAGCAGATTTTTCAGGTGGTCCACAACTTTTTCTCTTTTTATATTTCAAAAATGCACTGCATCAAAAAGTGCATTGGAGGATTAAAAATGGAAGGTCACATCTCTAGTAGCAGCCTCCTACACCAGGGCTCACGGTGTCAAACTCATTCTAATGCAGGGGCCAATTTCACCCGAATTTGATCTCAAGTGGGCCGGACCAGTATGTCCACGACCCATTAAATTATAAATAACAACAGGTCAACACTATTTGCTGCTTTTTGTTGTTGTTGTTGTTGCAAATAATTAAATCTGAAATCATTTCCATGTGAGTGCAAAATGTTTTGCATCAAATCCTGAGTACTGTAGCAGCCAAATTTCATTTAAATTGTCAGTGCACCCGCCAGTAAACAAAATTAGCAACAACAGTTCATTTGTTATGTGCTGAGGTTGGATCCCAAAGCGCAGACACAAATAAGATTTTAACTCTTTATTCACATCGAGAGGTGTGGAATAAACCTGACCAGACGAGAAACAACGAGAGTTGCACAGAGGAACAGATCCGACAAAACACATTTCTCATTTCTCAGACAGCTTATATAGACAGTGAATCGAGCTGATTGGTTGCGGCTAGACATGTGGGTAATAGGACTGACATGGAACTATCTGATTGGCTGTTGACTAATTAAAGAGATTAAAGATTCTTGACATCACATAGTTCCTGACATCACAAAGCGTATTAGCAGTTGAAACTTTTAAAGTTTAAAACAGACACTTGACCTCAGTTCAAAACAGACACTTGACCATACGGTCATGACCCAAACATAACCCTGGCCCCAAATAACACACAGGCAACCCGGTCATGACATAATTTTAATGGAAAAACAACAGATTGTATTCTGTCCTCGTGGGCCAGACTTCAACCTTAATTTTACACACAATGACTCCATGACGGTTCCGTTTTAAAAGTGTGAATTTTGTTTGTAGGTGGAACAAAATAACACTGACAGTACATGTCTGCGGGCATACAGTATCTATTGCAAACCTTTTGTGATTGTGTTGGGCAGTGTCAGCCAAGGCTTTAGCTAAAGCAAAGGGCAGACGGAGGGCTTCAATCCAAGAATCTGTCAAACGTTAATGCTGCCTCTGGCTACTTTCTACTTTAAGGACGTCTGACATTTGGTATTTGCCGTGAAACATTTAGTGTATACAAAGGCTTAATAGACCCCAGAGGCTATTCCTTTGTTCCCCTTCTGCCTTCCTTGTCCTTTCACTTGTACATGTCTACATTGTCATGACTGTTTACCTGTGTTCTCCTCTCTTGTGGATCTCATTCATACAATTTATTTTTCTTCATGGCATAGTGATATTGTGCTGGAAATGTTTCCATTCACAAATCATGGCTATATCATGTTGATGTTGAATTCATTTTTCATTGAAGGGAATGGACTTTGTTTTATTTTTGCAAATATTTTTTTAGGAGTTAATTTGCCAAATGCGGCTTTGGGCAAGTGCCTTTCATTTGCAGTCTGGACTCGAAATTGAATTGATGGTCTTTGTGGCGGCTTGTGTGTGCTTTGTGCTCAGTCACTTTTAGAGATTTGGGGCAATCAGACCTATCTTTGCCTGTGGTTGTCAGGCTAATGGTAAATGGCACTTCATTTATATAGCGCTTTTCCACCTTTCCAAGCCCTCAAAGCGCTTCACATTTGGACTACTCATTCAACAACTGATGGCAGCATCAGGAGCAACTGGAAGTTCAGCATCTTGCTCAAGGATACTTCGACAGGCTCACAATGGTCCAGGATCGAATCAACAACCTCAGGGTTGCGAGATAACCACTCTACCACTGATCCACACCACCCCTAATGAAGTCTATACATGTCATTGACCTACTAGTAGGTGGGGTGGGATGGATGTCAAGCATGCTACTAAGCTAGCTTACGCCTGGTAGCAGTTTTGGATTGTCACTGTAGCATGTCTACTTTAAGCACACAAAGGGAGGGTACATAAAAGAAGCTTAACAACATTATATTATCATAAAATCTTAAGTATAGCAAACTACTGATGTCTAATCATGTAATAATTTGATTGTGAAAGGCTTCCAGGCCTTTATGTACTCAAACTGTGTCCCCAATGTGTGTTTAACTTTGAATTACTGTTACATAGTAGTGATTGTTCGTTTGGGGACTTCTTCAGGTTGGCAGACTGACAAGAACACCTCTCGTGCGCTCAAAACATGCCTTTGTGCTCAGAATTTCCTAGACTTCCGTTCTTGTAATTGTGATACAAATCAAATGCTATGCCTGTTCTTAGCAGAATGTCTTGCGGTTCGAGATCAGGGTTTGCATGGTCCCACCCTCTGATTTATTGATCACGTGTCATTATTACAAGTCCTTCTGGGGTTTGTCTCACCTACATATTATTGAAAATATCTTTGAGTCGAAACTCACAGTTAATTTAACATGGATCACAATTAGATTGGTTCTGTGGTTATTTTGAACCAATGTAGATATTTTGTATCATCATCGGTTCAAGGATATTTTTGTCGTTGCATCTTCCGGGTGGATCATCTTAACGATTGTTTCTCGATCCTGTCAATCAATCTACACTTCGTGTAGTGAACTTCGGATTCGGCCTATCATCGTTGTAGCTCCACCTAGCTGACCGCGTACTTTGAAAATAGCTGAGAGCCGCAAGAGGACATCCGTATGAAGCGAGGCCGGCTGCAAAGACTGATGATGATGATGATGATGATGAGCTCGGACGTTCGTGACATTTGAGAGGCGTTTCCCCCAGACGAGCAGGAGAGCTGGTAGGATGGTCTTCCGCATGCAGTTTTTTAAACGTGACAAACAGATGTTTGGCTTCAACTTTTCAAAAACATCATTGAATCCACCTTTAAGTTTAGTATTTTTTGCCTTCCTTGCTGATTTTTACACTTCTCTTGCCAATACTGTATTAAACTAAAATAATTTCCTAGTACAGTATTCACATCTCCTTAAATCAAGCCTCTCACCTCAAGTCTCCTGAGCTGTATCCCCAGAAGCGTGAGTGTAAGAAAAAGAATTAGAGCTGAAGACAAAGACAGCAGGAGAAAGAATGCATGTCAGGAGGAGCAGAAAAGGGAAAAGTAAAAGGCAAACACTGCGTCAACCGACCACATCTCAACAACAAGGTAACTGTATCTGAAGCAACACCCCCGCTATGCTCTCAAAATGTGTATTATGTCCCCTAACAACCCCAGTCACCATCCGTTTGGCATCAGAGGAGCAGCTCGTATAGCATGTTGTCAGGACTGGGAGAGGGAGGTCCTTCACGCTACTTATGGCCTCACTTCATTATCTGTATAGCAGGTGGCATGCAGCCATGAGGACAAAATAGGCATGCTATTTGGTAGCTGGTGACATACTGTATATGTCTGTCTATGCAATATTGAGTCAAGTGGGTGATTTATTTTGGACACATTCCTAAAAGATTCAGATGCATGATGATGCAACTTGCAAATGTGAATTCTCACATGTAAATTCAACAGTGATAGTCTGTGCATTTGGTACCTAAATCCACGGGTGGCTAACCTAACACTAAAAACTGGCTTCGTCCATAAAGCGGTAGTAGTACTTTACAGCATAACATAGTGACGAGTGATAATAATAACAACAGCAACAGCTGTTAACACCCAGAGGTCAGTCTATCTGTCTGTGTTCAAGCTCACTGTGAGTTCCTGTGGCATTAAACTGCACACGGTGTGCTTCTAAGCAGAGTCAATAGAAATGGATTTGGAGGCCACTCATGCCACAGGGTGGTAGTTGTGTTTGGCACCGTTTTTAATCTCTGCCTATATAATTGTGTTTTAATTGTGTCTCTTTCATATTGTATTACAAAATACGTACAGGTTTTAGAAGCATCAGAGATTTGTATCAGTGAGGGTTAAGGAGGCCTGACACTTGCATGACTTTTTGGCACAATTCTGTCATGGCAAAAGTCGTGCCATTTTGAGGCAAAAAAAAATAAAAAATCAGCACAAATTATTTTATATTTTTGTTTTGCAGGTTCAAGGTTTTTTTTTTTAATATTGTGCTCCTGAGTTAATGTTGGTGATCAGTTTGAATGCATTATTATTTATTGATTTTATGCAATTTTATTTTTCCGTATCATATGGTTTGAAATGGTCAGTCAAAAAATGTTTATACTGTAGTTTAATTAAGGATTTAATTTTATTTTTGAATTTCAGATGCACTTAAAATCTTTTCTGTTACAGTTAATAAAGCTATTCTTAGTTGTAAGTTAGTCCATATTTCTTTCCTTTTTTTATTCTCTTATACGTTAATTCGGATACAGTGTTATGCAGAGGTGTGCTTAGAACAATTTTATAGACAAATTATACTATTTATAGTCGCGTGGGGGTGGGGCGAGATGTTTTATTCTTACTAGGGGGGGCATGAGAGAAAATAATTGAGAAGCAGTGATCTACGGAAACCTTGTTACGACTTTTACTTCCTCTAGTATACTCAAGTTTGATCGTCTTCTCTGCGAGAATCCATTCATCCATTCATTCTTCCATCCACCCTTTCATTTGTCTGTCTGTCTGTCTGTCTGTCTGTCTGTCTGTCTGTCTATCTATCTATCTATCTATCTATCTATCTATCTATCTATCTATCTATCTATCTATCTATCTATCTATCTATCTATCTATCTATCTATCTATCCATCCATCCATCCATATCTATCATGTTATCAAAAATAGCCACAAAATGTCCAAAAAGGAAGAAGAGAGGCAGAAAATTACCATGTCCACAAAATTACCAAAAATGTCAGAAATTTTGCAGAAAAGTCTAAAAATGTATGGAAAATGAAGTTTAAAAAACACACCCCCACACACACACAAAATGCAAACAAAAAATCATCCAAGACGAAAGGTAGAAGAAATTTAATCTCAAAGTATTGGATGCTGCATCTTTTTCTGTTTTTCTGCATTTTGATGAACATTAGAAAGCTCCTTCATCGTCATTTTACAGTCAGTAGTATAAAAAAAAATGTTTAGATTTTGTTGCGACGTTGTATGACATGCATCAACAGATATAGATTAAAGACTCAAAAGATGAAGAAGTTGCTGTCAGTTTATTGAGGATGGATCTGACTGACGAGATGACTGGTCATTAATAGCATGAAAACACTTTGAATGTGATGCCTTATTTGTACCTTAGCTGTTGTGCTTTTTGCTGTAGATCAGTTTTGGAGCACAAATGGATTGTGATGGACACACTGAGCGATTGCAGTGATTGAGTTTGTGGCTGCCAAGTTACAGTCACTATTCCTATAGGGTGGTCCAAACCTAGTGGTTCACTGATTGATGGTTAGCTCTCAACAAAAATATCTCCAGAGACGAAATATGGAGTGACTGCAAATTCAATTGTACAAAAAAATGAAGTTGAGACATTGTGTAGAACATAAATGAAAACAGAACACAATGATTTGCAAATCCTCTCCACTGTATACACAACAAAGACAACATATTCAATGCTCAAACTGACAATCGTTATTGACAATATTTTCTCATAACATGTTTAAGTAGAAACAAACAGCTTGTTTGGAACATACCACAAGTTTAATTTAACAGGTGAGGGTCATGATTGGGTGTAAAAGGTGTATTGCATCCCCGAAAGGCTTGGTTGTTCACAAGCAACGTTGAGGTCCATAGCATCATCAAGAGATTGAGAGAATCTGGAGAAATCACTGCATATTAACTGTATGACAAAAAAAACAACAACATTAGATGCCCGTAACTTGCGTTGTCGCAGTTGGCACTGCATTAAAAACGTCATCATTTGAAAATATATTTGGGTATTTTAAACATATCTGTAAAATAAAATCTAAACAAATCAAAATGCTGCATTTAGGTTGTCTACGTTGTACAACCCTCAAGAGTGCAGCATTCCATTATAGTGTTATGCATGCAAGATGGATGCTCCATAGATTAACGACGCCATTTGTTCAATAGATGATTTAATGACACCGGTTATCCAAACATGGTCAGCTCCTTTAATGGCAGCGTCAACAAGACAAAAAGGCTCTAGTGGGTGCCTGCAGGCTGTTGCACGTTGGCGCGTGGGTGTGAGTATGTCTCAGTAACACCGTGTCAGAATCGGATGTGCAGAACAAGGCACCGTGCCTCTTATTTTAAAGAATATTCTCTTAATTTGATAGTATGCTGTGAAGGGCATTAGCACATTTGGAGCTTGCGTTCATCCGCCAACTCACAGCTGCAGTGTCCTGTTTTTCGAGAATGAGATTAACGCACAAATATGTCACCAGGCAACGCGCTCGCTCCAACTGCATTCAGCACCCCCCCGCCTCAGCTCCATCACTTTGCCTTCATCTCTTTCGGGTCTATTTCTCTCGTCGCCTGTTGTGCTCTGGTATTCATAGTGCGGCATTACTGGTAAAGCCACGTGTTCTCTGTTTATCATCAAAAAGAGGAGAGAGAGAGAGAGAGAGAGACTCTCTCTCTCTCTCTCTCTCTCTCTCTCTCTCTCTCTCTCTCTCTCTCTCTCTCCTTGTGCATCCATTGCCCAGACATACCAAAAAAACACACCCTCAGTTACATACACTCTTCCAATCCTCAGCAGCCTCAGGGAGATATACTCGACGAGACCAAAATCTCAGAATCTACCGATCAGAGAATCTCTTCGCAGCACCACAGGTAAAATGATTTTTGTCTCTTTTCTCTATGAAATGTGCTACAGTTGATTCCCGATCGTGACCATATTTTAAATGACATATAGGAAGGTGAATATGAAGCTGTGGTGCTCTTGCATGTAAATGACTGAAGACAACAGGTTCAGGGTGTAAAAATCAGGACAATATTTTTTTTGTTTTTGTTTGAGCAGGACGTGTGAAAATCTCTGCTCTTCTTTTTCTTTTTTTCTTTTTTCTTTTGGTAGCTCAGACTCCTGCCATAGCACCACATAAAGAGCCCTCAATACCAGACTGCAATAGCACGATTAGGGTGTTGACAGTGAATTTATTGAAGTATGGAGCACCATAGTGCACCATCTACAGCATACCATAGCTGCCATTGACGGAAAAAGACGTCAAATGATGCATTTTTCTGCTGGGCTGGCAGTGAATGTGATAAACGCAAAAAAAAAAAAAAAGCTGCTCATGTGTAACAATCCAATGAACGACTTTTAACTCATTCACTGCCATTGACGGATAAAGACGTCAAATGATACATTTTTGCTGGGCTGGCAGTGAATGTGTTAAAATTGCTGTCTAATAGAAGCTCTTCCCAAAGAAACTAATTCCATTTGTGTGTAATTAATATGATGAAAAACATGGTTTGAGTTTAATACAGAGAAGAATGATTGATCAGGTGTTTGCATAAGCAGCCCTGTTTTCATAGTTCAGTTAACCAAACAGGGTGTATAGTATTTGCATGCACATACAGAATCTTTTTTTTTTCTATTATAAAGCTGCAACAAAACCTAAAAAAAATTATGCAGACTATACTTTCATTACATGAAATTGTCCCAGAAGTTGAGCCTGTCACCTCATTGCAGATCTGTTTTTTTAGCTTTGATGTTTATAAATAGAATCATAATGAGTGTACCCTTCTGTTTTTGCTCCAACACAAAGCTTGACAGAGCCGGTGAGTGATTATACCTCACCACTGTTCTACATACACCGTGTATAGACAGGGATTTTTGTTTAGCTGGAACATCATAATAGACATCATTTGTTGTTGACCGCATGACCATATATAACCCGAATGTCACTTAGTAGAGCACAGACCTGTTTTTTTTTGTTTGTTTGTTTTTTGTTTGTTTGTTTTGTTTTTTTCATATCTACAGACTGATTGCCTGGCTTGTATCTAGACAAACCACGATGATGGAGAGGTTAGAGTGAATTTTGAAGTGATTGTTGTGTGTGGGTTTTAACAGTAAACAGGCAAGTCTGGATTTCAGTGTAGTACCACATTGTTCCACAACATGCCAGGCAGCACTGAGCTCGACTGGATGAAGGTGCAGCATAGTTAAAAAGAAGGAGAGGGGGCAGAGAGGGTCCCCTTTTGACAGTGTCACTTTCCCCACAGCAAACAGAAAATGTCACTGTGAATACACTGTATGTGATGCTACTCTGCGTGTGGTAAAAAGTAGCTTTTTTTTTGTTTTTGTTTTTGTTTTGCTTAATATTCCGTAACATCTTTGCAAATGTACGTTAGCCTAGCTGTGACATTTAGCATTATATGCTAGCATTAAGCTAGCAGAAAAATACATGGTTTGGTTTAACATTTTCATGTTTAAATACTCAATGTGCAATTCTCTTTTGTCTTATGCTCTCTTTGTACGTGTTTCTGCCCTGCCAGTGTTATAAAGTAACAGTTGTTTGAAAGTTTATAATTACCGTAACGTCTATGCTTATTTCTGGTGGGCCATCTATGGCGTTTTGCATTATATGGTAGTATTAAGCTAGCGAAAGATGAAATTATAATTTTTGGTTGAAAATGTCAGTGTACAATAGTAGTTAAAGCAGTAGTGGAAAAGCTCAATTGAATTTTATTTTGAAAATGTACTATCTATCCAAACTGACCCAAAAGTACACATAAAATAAAAAAATAAATAAATAAATAAATAAATAAATAAATAAATAAATAAATAAATAAATAAAGGCATCCACTCGCAAAAAACTTTGCGTTATCTCGGAAACGCAAATTTTTTTTGTGAGGGGACGCAAAGGAAGGAATGCTTTTTTTTTTTTTTTTTGCGATAGAACGCAAAGTTTTTTGCGAGGAAATGCAATTTTTTTTCTCCCCCCCTACCATCTCACCTTAGGGGCTCCATAACATACTAGGCTACATGTATTTTCAGAGACTTATTTAAGCAAATAAATGATTTATTATTATATTAGGAAAATGTGGGTCCCACGGTGAAAAGCACTGTGTTTAAAAAAAAAAGTGTTTTAATAAGTTCAAGTGTGTTTTGACAAATTTGAATGTGGGAATGGTACAACTCAAAATGTATTTATATGGTCTTTATATCACGGATTTCAGCCATTTTGTCTGGGTCTGGAACGTATCCACCACTGTAGTGTATGTTTTTGGAACGTGAGAGGAAGCAGGACAATGATGATGACACTGTAAATTTACACTGTTTATTATGAGGTATTATTATTGCTACAATTTTTTTGTGCTTCCTATTATGCTCACATCAACTGATTTGCGGCTTTTCAATATTTCCTCAAATATTTTTGTTACTTTTAAAGGCAGTTGACTTTATTTCCTCTGTCCTTTTATGTATTTAGTTCAAACTGTCTTTAAAATGATTGGACTTGAATTCCGTTATAAGGCAGGCTCATCCACACACTGGGGATTTTCCCAGTCAATAACATTTTGGGGTTCGGAAAATAAAGTTGCTTTGCTTTCTCAGTTATGGGAGGACAGCACAACACAAGGATCCATGTTTGTTTGTGTTACTTACAGTACATATACTCAGTGGTTTTTGAAGCTGTGTAAGCTTGCTCATAGTTAGTTCTGTTTGCAAGCAACTCTCGTCGCTACTTGAAGCCCACTTTCAGCTCCCACCTCCACCCCTCCTCCACTGCATGGCATTTGGAACAGCTGAACAATGGAGGTTGGCAGCGAAAAGCTTTGTTATTAACGTGTTTAGCATGCTGATCCAGCTCCTCAATGATTGATGCTTATCTCCACTCTCCTCTAACTAGTTTTACTGCATTATATGTCTTCTTATATGATATATGCTCTCAATATACAAACTTGAGTCCAGTATAATTTGCCAGGAACAGGGATTGTTTAGGAACTTTCCAAACAAGGCTGGTCAATCTAGAAGATTTAAGTATCTAACGGTGTTACTGTTGTGTTTTGGCGATCTTGTACCGCTGTTGAGTTTGTTTTCTGTTTGTAGTTGCCATGGTGACGGAGGGGCAGAGTCAACTACGGCGCACCTGCTGTCACTCGCAATCAGCAGGAGTTAAAAGCCTGGTGTCTGCGGACACGTCGGGCTATTTCGCATTGCTACCTTGCTTGCTGCCAACTCGACTACCGGTCCCTTGTCTTGCTACGCGCTTGCTAAGTTTTGTTTTACGACTTGTTCTCCTGTCCGCAGCGGCTTTGTCCACTCGCGCGTCCTTAGTTGTACTTTGACTCTTTTAGTTATTTTTCGTGCCTAGTAGTTTTGCTTTGTGACGCTATCTTGTCCGCAGCGGCTCAGTCACCTTGCACACTCTCGGTTGTTTAGTATTTATTTTATTTAGTTTCCTTGTTGGCTACTTTGCACGATGTTGCTTCCTTGGAATTTTTTTCCATGCGCCTTTTGTTAAATTAAAATACTGTATAGTTCATTGTCACGTATTGTCTGCTGTGGGATCCTTATCGCACACGCACGCACGCAAACACACACACACACACACACACACACACACACACACACACACACACACACACACACACACACACACACACACACACACACACACACATCCCCACAACATAACAATTACGGTATTATTAAACTAGGCTAAGTGCAATTTCTGGAGAAATTGCGTGGGAATGCTGAAAGCTGAATGCTAATAGCTGTATGCTCATGAAGGAAATTAAAGGATAAATTGTGTAAAAAAATACAGAGTAATTAACTATTAATTACTAGTGATAATAGTAATAGTAGTAGTAAAATTAGTATTACTAGTAACTAGTAATTACTACTACTACTACTACTACTAATACTACTACTAGTAGTAGTAGTAGTAGTAATAGTAGTAGTTGTTGTAGTAGTATTACTAGTATCTAGTAACTAAATAATAATAATAATTAAATAATAGTAGTCAATGTGTCATTGAACATTAAATTGAATGCAATAAATACAACGTGTTAATTGAATGCATTTCCTGATATATTAGGTTGGGATACATATGTTTGTGTGTATATATATATATATATATATATATATATATATATATATATATATATATATATATATATATATATATCCGTACGCATAATGGCCCTGTATATATTTGCAATGTACAGTTGGAGGTGAGATTCGAACCCGTGACCTTCTGGTTACTGAACAATGCACCAAACCAATTGAGCTACTGGGCAGTATCATATACCTGCTGATAGTGATCAGTTGTTTGTATGGAAGTGGGTGTGGAAAGTGGGTCTTGGAAAAATTTCAAAGTCAGTCCTTTTGAAAATGGATAAGGCAAACTTGATTTTAACATTAAATTATGCGAGTACTGTAAGTAATGTGGAATCAGACGATATATTCTCAAGAAGGCGTGAATTTTTTCAACAAGTTGAAATTTGATCGGTGTAAATCGGAAGTATTATGCGGGAGTAGATTGATGCCAAAAAAGTGAGGAGCATAAAATGCTAAATTGTGGGAATGCTGAAATTAATGACGACACACAGCACAGTGCCGTCCGGGTTTCTTCTTTTCCAGCCAATGCCATTATTGTGTGTTATCCCTTTGTGTAAATTATCAGCACAGTACAGTTTTCCATCCTGCATTTGTTCCGCTGCAGAAGTAAACAATTAAATAATGCTAACAAATCCCTTGAAAATTCCCCATGGTCACGCAGCAATCGCGCAGAGGGCAAAAACAGGACAAAAATACAACAATCTATTTAAAAACAGTTCTTCAGCCACAACAGACACTGGAACGGATCACTGAAATAAGACTGGGAGAAAAGCCAGGGCCACTGAAATACAAAATTCCTTCTTGGTAGCAACCTACACTAAGCGTGATCGTAGCCAGGACAAAAAAAAAAAAAAAAGCTGAGGTCCAGAGAGGCCCTCTAGAGAGTCCTAAGAGGGCAACCATGTATTTAAATATTTACTTTGTTCCTCATGTATCCAAAAACTGGTATAGAGCTGTCATTTTCTTGGCATTTAATTTAGGCCTACATGCACTTGTCAGCAGTTTTGGACTATCAATTACATTATCTGGACTTGTTAGCTATTTTTTTGTTACTTATTTTCCAAATTTGATTTGGTTTTTAATAATTAAAAAAATACAACTGTACTAATACTAATTCTAATACTAATACAAGCTATATACTGATTACAAATCTTTGAACCTGAGGGGGTTTTGTTAGCCCTAACTTTTACATGAATCGTTTTATATAATTGCACAATCCACATCTATGACACAAATGCAGCATTAATACAGTTAAAAAGAAAGAGCGCAAAAAAAAACAACAACATTAAGGTAAGTAATCATCTACAATTAGTTTCTAAAATTATCATTTGAATAAACAATGTTTATTTTAATGTGCAATTGCTCTAATTTTTCGGCCCATCCTTTTAGATAACTTGTTGGTCCTTTTGGATTAGCGGAGCCATTAGCATTACACATAATTAAATACTGGTCCTCGTGTCAGGTGTTGAAACTAGTGACAGTGCCTGCATTAAAAAAAAAAAAAAAAAAAAAAAAAAAGGCAGCACAGATAATGGGTGAATGTTTTCCCAACTCGTCACTGCTGGCTTGGGTGTTGTTATTTTCTGACAACTGTCTAAATGTGCTTTCACACCTTCATGTGCTTTCACTTGATGGGTTTGTAAACAATGTCAATCAATCATTCTCTGACTCAAATTTGTTTGGAATAAAATCTTTATCAATGGTGTAGGAATTGTTTTGATATTATTATTGTAATCGCTAAAATAACCACGTAATTAACCACTGTAATAATCTACGTGTTCCCACATATGTTGTTCAAATTTCAACTAGCTTAAAAAATTCATGCCTCCCGGGATATATATCGTCTGATTCCACATTACTTACAGTATTTGCACAATTTAACATTTAATATTAACTTTTCCCCATTCATTTTCAATGGGACAGTCATTGAACATTTAGTATCACTTTCCACGCCCACTTCCATATATATAACTCATCATCATTACCAGGTGTCTGATACTGCTCGGTGGCACAGTTGGTAAAGCGCATTGTTCAGTAACCAGGAGGTTATAATTTCATAATTTATCTCTCAATTTGACCCCGCCGACTGCCCAGAGCTCGCTGAGATAGGCTCCAGCGCCCCCTGCAACCCTTGTGGGGAATAAGCGGTCAAGAAAATGGATGGATGGATCTCTCAATTTGCTTTCAGCATTCCCACGCAATTTCTCTGGAAATTGCACTTCGCCTAGTTAAAACAGCTCTTTTCTTTATCACATAATATTTGTTATCCTTAAAACTGCATTGGCGCAAACTTTACATTTTTCGTCTCACTTTATCAGTACAAAATGACATGACCCGATGGTGACATTTAGACAATTGTGTTATATTATTGTACTATAAAAGCAATTTTTATTTTTCGTTATCTATTTACAGTATGTTGCCCATCTTATCTGAAATTCCAGCTTGGTTTGCGACTGTCCGGTTTTATATTCAGTCTGAAAGAACAGTCTTGCATAACCCCAGTTATTATCATCAATGTTGTTGTTTTTTGCAAAACAAAACAACAAAAAAACCTTTGGTGTTTGGTATTGGCAATAATATTACAGTGGTAGATTGAGTGGCGTGAGGATTATGTTGTTTGGTTAAAATGTTTATCTTCCTTTGTATGTCATAATGTCCTTTTCCCTGGTGACCTGCTGTATAATAACTGATATCTAACAGTGACAGCACAGTCAGACCATGGAGTAAGGGACTTAAATAGAAACCCAGTGGGCATGTCCACAGAAAAGCCAGTCAACCATGTTAGTCGCTTGCATTGGGTGCTATTGCTTCCTTCTCTGTGGACTCGAGTAAAACCAAGAAGCAACTAAGGTTTATTCGGGATTCCATTCATCCTATCAGTGCACTTCACTGAGCATTGATAACTTGACATCTGGTTGTCTGTTCAGTTCAGGATGGAGTCCAACATTCATTACCTTCCCCCTTCAGTTTATTACTGGTAGCTACCTACTGTGACCGTCTGCCCTGCTGGCGAACACACTGCTTTCCTGTCAGAGAACCACGAGAGCTTTCATGCCGTTAAAAGATTCTCACTGACCATGTTAACATGCACAAATTAATTAAATGAAATAGTTGGTTTTCTCCACCTTCATATACATTTCTACATGAAGTCCATTCAACGTATAGTACTGCATACGGCATTTGATCTTTTTCAAAACTGACCTCAACATCACAACACTCCTCTAAAACAGCTCTTATCAAAGTAAAAAAAAAAAAAAATGGCCTCTTCCTTTCAACATCATCATGCTTGACCTCATAGCAACCTTCTCCACATAATAATAATAATAATAATAATAATAATAATAATAATAATAATAATAATGCATAATGTTTAGACTAGAGGCTCCTTTCTTGGCACTAAGTACAGATTTGTTGGCAAAAAAAAAGGGAAAATTATTTAATTAAATAAATAAATAGATAAATAAATAAATACATAAATAAATAAATAAGTCCTATGACTAAAATTAATTAAAATTTTAGTCATAATTTAGTCATCGCATTATGTTTTAGTTTGAATCCAATTTTTGTTGATGAAATAAAGAGCAATTTTCCATCCATTTTCTTGACCGCTTATTCCTCACAAGGGTCGCGGGGGATGCTGGCACCTATCTCAGCTGACTCTGGGGAGTAGGCGGGGGACACCCTGGACTGGTTGCCAGCCTATCGCAGAGAGCAATTTTAGTCAACTAAATTGACAATTTATTTGATGTTTTCCTTCAGCATACATTTCAACTTTTATACAGAAAATTATAACAAACCTATTTGTAACTCGCGTAAACACTCAAGAACATTGAACAGAACGGTGTCTTTATTAAACTTGTTGAACTGACAATAATATGCCATCTTAATACTTAGTTTTGACCTAAAAAAAAAAGAAGTGCATAATTGCCCGAGGTTAATCTTAAAGCTGCACAATGAATGTAAAAAAATTTGAACATTAAATAAAGTACAGTGAACAGTTTTGGAATGATTCTTTTCTCCCAGCCGCATTTCATTTCTTCTTCTGATTTGGTTTTGTGAATTTTCATCACCGTGTTGTTTTTGTTTTAGTCACTGACGAAATTGTCAGTCAGTTTAGTTATTGTCATCGTCTCAATGAATGGCTTGTATTTTAGTGTTCATTTTATTTTTGTCTGAAAAAAAATTATGATAAAAATATTACGTCGACAAATTTATCATTGGTATAGAACCGGGAGAAAGAGCTTTTTCAATCAATCAATCAATCAATCAATCAATCAATCAATCAATCAATCAATCAATCAATCAATCAATCAATCAATCAATCAATCAATCAATCCATCGTCATGGATGGATGGATGGCGTCCACCACCTTTGCCAGTATACAGTACTTGGGAGGCTTGTAAACACACATGCAAATGGTAACGGAATTGTTAACAATGAAGTGATTAAAAAAATAAATGAATCTGGAACACACCAAATATGACTTTGTGAAATAAAGTGAGGATTGTAAAATAGCTGCTACACATCTGCCCTTCTTTCTCACCCTGTTTAAAAGTGAAAAGTTGTACCGGAGAACATTCTTATCGCAGAACTGATGGTGTGCCTGTGCTCAGCCATGTCGCTGTTAAAAATAAACAATCAAGAATGTGACCTAAAATTAAGTCTTTGCTTCCCCATCCCTCTGGAATTCCTTTCCGTGACACATTTGCGTTTTCATAGAGCTCGACACCTTTACATTTCTGCTAAAAACCCACCTGTTCAAAATCACCTAAGCCCATAATATTTGACTATTGTATCAATGCTTATTATTAACTGTTTTTATGCTTCATAATGTTGCCAACTTGTTTACATTTATTGTACATTATTATTATTATTATTATTATTATTATTATTATTATTATTATTATTATTAATGTTGTTGTTGTTGTTGTTGTTGTTGTTGTTGTTGTTGTTGTTGTTGTTGTTGTTGTTGTTGTTGATATTGTTATTGTTATTGTTGTGTGCGGAGAGAATTCTGAATTTTTGACTTTACCATGAATTTCATCTCATCACTAAAAATGTAATATTGATGTGATGATAAATTTGATTAAATTGTTTGATTAAACACTGATGTACTTTTGGCCTTGGCACTCAATTATAATGATATTACTGTAATACTAATTTAGGTTAACGAGTGCAGTTGAATACATTTGCTTGCCTGTTTATGCCCATTTAAATTCAAATGTGAATAGAAAAAAAAACGTATTTTGATGTGTGACTATTTGGCATGTGGATTTGCTTAAACCCATATCTCACTGATCGGTGAAGACTTGTGAGGGTGTGAGCACGTAGCACGGTTGCTTACAAATATATTTGCCATGCATTCCAAACAGTTTTTATGGTTGCAAACTTTGTTGTTGTTGTTGTTGTTGTTGTTGTTTGTGGCCATCAAATTTTGAACATGTTCAAAACTTATTTTTTATTATTGTGGGAATGCTGAAGCATTCCCACCTATGTTATTGTGATTTTTATTCTTCACACTTTTTTTTTTTTTACCATGTAACAACTCTCACATAATACTTCCAATTTACACTGTTCAAATTTCAACTTGCTTCAAAAATTCATGCCTCCCGGGGTATATATCATCTGATTCCACATTACTTACAGTATCCGCACAATTTAACGTTAAATATGAACTTTTTTCCCCATTAATTTTCAATGGGATAGACATTGAACTATTTCTAAGTGTCACATTCCACGCGTACTTCCATACATACTGTATAACTTACAGGTGTTTGATGATACTGCTAGTTGGCACAGTTGGTGAAGTGCATTGTCCAGTAACCAGGAGGTCATCATTCATAATTTATCACTCAATGTACTTCATATGCATTCCACATGCATTCAAATCTTAGCATTCAGCTTTCAGCATTCCCACACAATTTCTCCAGAAATTGCACTTAGTCTAGTTATTATTATATTATTTTTATTTATTTATTTATTTATTTTAAATTACTTTGGTGAAAAAAGGACCAGAATCAGAAGACTTTTTTTCTTCACCTGTGAGAAGCATTTCTACATGGTGATGGGACTTGGAATTGGAAGCACCAATCACAAACAACAATACAGTCTTCATAGCTGGTTCATGAGTAAGTGTTTTTTTTTTTTTTTTTTTTTTTTTTTTTTTTTTTTTTTTTTTTTTTGTATTTGATGTGCCATGTGTGCATTGTGTTGCCTGGCAACCTGGATAATTTAGTTTGCAACGTTGCAACGGATCACCACAGTATTCTGATTAAATTGCTTGTATTGGATTTATTAAAGAAGTGAATGCAAAAACACTCTTTCAAAGTAGTTCAAAGATTAGTATAATTTGCGAATGAATCTGTCATGACTCGAGTCATGCAGGAGGTTTGTTTGGGGTCTTGTCTCATGTCTGGGTTCACACCTGGGTCAAGTTTGAGTCCATGACCTGTTAAGTTGAGGCCAAGTGTCTGTTTTGTACTAATGTAACCAGCATCAGGTTTCGGCTGGTTTGTTGCTATGTAACTATGTGATGTCAAGACTCTTTAATCTCATGGTCAGGAGCCAGTCAGCAGCGAATCAGACAGTTCCATGTCAGTGCTGGTAGTACTGGTACCCACATGTCTAGCCTCAACCAATGAGAGCGATTCACTGTCTATTTCAGCTGTCTGAGAAATGTGTGTGTGGCCGGATTATTAACTCCGTCACTCTGTGCTTCTCCGCAGCACAAGGGGGCTTGGCGTCACGTGATTCTTGATGCATTCTCGTTGTTTTTAGTTTAGTCAAGTTATGTGAATAAATAGTTAAAACCTTATTTGTGTCTGCGCTTTGGGATCCAACCTTCAGCACACAACAGAATCTCTATGGATTATAATTCATATACTGTATCTCATGGAAATGCCATGATCTGGAAATGAGCCCCCCCCCCACTTGGACTTCATCAAAATCACACCTCTTTGGTGGTTGTGCACAAATTTCCAGTTTATGCACTGTGGTCTGTGCGCGTGTGTTAGAAGTCTGGATGGGAGAATTGGTGTACTGTGCTTTGAACGTGCGGAAACCGGCCGCATAAAAAACTGATTGAAGCGCAAACGGTTAAAGGAGAATATGGCCCCATAATGTCTATACATACATAGCATTTAAATACTCATGGATAATGATTTCATTTCATAGCCATTATGGAACTGTATAATGACAAAATTACAAAAGCGCTGACATTTTACAACATCTTCTAGGCCTAACTGTAACACATAACAAAATCAGTCCACATCACCCCGTACTTGTTACATAACGAGCCTCAGGGAAAAATAGTGCTGCACACTATGACAGTCGGCATCTCGTCAGTACGATTTCCCACTACTGTATGATGTCAGCAGCAGCACCCGACAGTATCTGCCCATCATACTGGCCTTTTTGTTTCAAATCCAATTTCAAAAATATTTTATATCAATAAGGTTGAATCTTCTTTTTTTTAACTTGAACTTTTTGCTCACAGTAGACATGTCAACTGAAGTGGATACCACCAAACAAAAACAAAAAATCCTAAAAAAGTATAAATTGAATGCTGAAATAATGATAATGAGAGATATCTTTATTGACAGACTCAAGTCCATAAAAACAAACGAACTAAAAATTCATGAATGTATTTCCTTCAGTGTGAAATATGGACCATCTGAGTTGAAAACACACCTGCTGTTCTGTTGTCTGATTGACAACAGGTGGATACATGTTAATTGTACCTTCTGCCATTTAGCAGAACAGCATTCAATTTTATTCAATTTTATCGCCTATCATTCTAAGTTGCCGACAGACAGATGAACAAATACATGAATTAACTGCGTGAAATTGGATTATCAAGCGACTGCATATGTGCTGACCAGTAGTCAATCATTACGTTTATCTGAATCACAAACCATGAACTGAATTTTTTGCCTTTTAGCGACTGCTCACGAGCTGCCTTGTATGTTGTCTGTGCACTTGACGCATTTGCTGTAATTTACTGATCATATTTTTTTAGTTTTTTATTTATTTTGGTTTTTTTGCCTAAATCATATCCTCATTATGCAAATGGTTATTTTTCTTTTGTTTGCTGAAAAATCTGAAAAAAAAAGGCTATTATTTTAAGAAGGCGTTGAACTGTTTTGTTTTATGCTTGTCCATGTGACCTGCTGCAAACCAATCGCCCGACAAGGGACAACTCAATACAGTGAAGTGAATTAACCTCAGCAGACCTTATGATCTCCAATGGGAATTTACTGATTGACAGTAGTTGCTAGACAGTTTTTTTCAAGGCCAATTGAAGTGCAATTCAAGCCATTTTCCATTTTGCTGCATTCACACCTTTGCTACATTGCACCTTTGCACATGTTCAAAGCGGGAATAAGCATCTCCCGTTTTTTTTTTTTTTATTTATTTATTTTTTTTTAAAATCATATTTACTTAATCTTCTTTTTTTTTCGTTCTATTTTTTTCCCTACAAGTCTTGGGAGTTGCCGGGCTAACCCAGGGTTCTTATCATGTGGAAAATGGGGTTGGTTAGTATGATAATAAAATTCCTCGACTCCTGCCATGACTCATGGGAACCGTTAATGCGAGGGGATGCTTAATATTTAATCCTTCACTGTGACATTTATGTCTGTCCTTTGGTTCTGGCAACAGGGGACTAATTTAGAGATTCATCTGGTATTTAAAAAAAAGAATTTAATTTTAAATGTTGATATTGAGATACTTGTAAGGCTTTTGTTTTCAGTTTTAGGATTTGTAGCCCAACTATCATTGTCAAATATGGGTGGGGTTTTCTTTCTTTCTTTTTTCTTAGTTTTAATCATTCATATGTGGAAACTCCGCCCATCCCACATGCTGGAGTTGTTCCGTGCAATCAGGGGGGTCACGTCAAGTCATCTTTATTTATATAGCGCTTTCAAACAGCCGTAGCTGTGCCATTAATATGTTTTTAAGATGATAATGATGAGAATTTGTTTGACAAAACAAAACTTACCCCGGCACAAAATAAAGATGCATCTGAGCGCCCATAGTCTTAATTAACGTTCCAATTCTTCTTTGTGCATATTACGCTTTCAATCGTATACCACTTGTTGCACATTTGATATTAATTCTGCTAGCATTTGAAGCCCCCGTGGATGGCAGTTAAAACAACTTGATGTGTTCTGTGAGGACTCTTCATCATTTAGTCAGTGTCAGCCAAGATTAACGTTTCTGCTCTGCTTCACTAGGAAAATTATTCCTAGGAATCTTTTTTGTTCTTTCCATCAATGTACTGTGCTCGTAAAATGGGAGTACATAAGACAAAGTTGTTGTTCACATAGGCCAGTGTCGCACCAAAACTAAAGAAACAGCTCAGCATGAGCAGACTGTATGTTAGCTTGTTCTTTATCCATGTGCAGGTCAGGGTTATTATAGTTTTGTTTTTGTTTTTTTTTTATCGAATTTTTCATTTTAGTTAGTTTTTATTTTGTTTTGAGTTTTTTGGTTTTGTTTTGTTTTCAGGGTGGTTTTGTTAGTTTTTGTTATTAGTTTTAGTTATTAAATAAATATCGACTTTCAGTTTAGTTTTAGCTAGTTTCAGTATTAGTTTTAGCTTTTTTTAAAATTTATTTATTTATTTATTTATTTATTTATTTATTTATGTATTTATGTATTTATTTATGTATTTATTTATTTAAATTATTTTATTTTATTTTTTAATTAAATGTGTATTAGTTGAGTGCAATATTCAAAAACGACCATGGGAGCGACGTCCTCCGAAGGTGCTTTTCTATTGGCTGCTGCTAGATGACGTCACTACTGTGTGACATACTTTTAAACGTCATTATTCCGGTTAATATCAAAATAAATCTACTTAAAATCACATTTAAAATCATCCCCAAAGGCTCATGCATTAAATTAATTACCAAATAGGAAAACGAAGGACATTTTTGCTATAATTATAGTTAGTTTTAATTCTGTAAACAGAAAATTTAGTTTCAGTTAGTTTTTGTTTTAAAAAAAAACAAAAAAATTTTTTGTTTATTTCATGAACAAAATTGTTTTTTTTATTTTAGTTTTTGTTAGTTTTAGTTAACTAAAATAACCTCGGTGCAGGTGCAATGTTAAAGAATTTAATTGACCATTTTGATGGTTAATATGTCTGAGTTTAGGCTAGAGTGGAATTTATACAGAAAGTTCAGTCTCATGACCCAACAGTACGCTAACCCGAGAAGAAGGAGGAGGAGCAAGCAGCGACAAGGGAAAGCCTGAAAATGTTATTGTGATACAAACGGGATGTTTAAATTGGCAAAGACTTGCTAAACGAAAGGAAGACGACTGAGAACTGAGGATGTTAGAGCAACATTGCAGTTCTAAATTGTCATCTCGGCTTTCGGTGCTTTCAGTGCCTGACGTACGACTATATAAGGTGTGTCAGGAAATCTCAAGATTAGTGTCACAAAAGATATTTTTTCAATCCAAACTACAAATATGAAATTTCCCCATCAGGCTGGGAAAAATGATCAACCAGCATGTCCACAAATTACTTAATGTAATGTATTTTTCTATTTCCCAACTTCAAGGGGTCATCAAGAGACCCAGTGAGATTACATGGAAGGGTAAAACTTTGAAAACTATCCTTTGTGGCACTAGACCTGCACTTGTTCATGTCAATGTGCTCATATTACCATCACATGCAGAAAAAAAGGAGATACGAGAATGTTTTTGTGTGATAGTAAGAAAATAAAACAAAAAGCAGTGAAGTGAGCCTGACCTAATAGAATCATGCTGGGTTGTCATAGCAACACACTGCGTAGAATTACAAGCCAGAAGCAAGCAGAGAAAAGAAAGGCAAGACCAGTTTGGTTGTTGGTAAATCGGTGAATGCTTATTGTTTTTTCCCACTGACAGGCAAAAACACAATTTATTTACAAATGTGCTCAGCAGAAAAGCAGTCATGCAAATAACATCTCACCAAGTGACAACTTTGTGTCAACAGCTGGTGGAGTCACGATTAAATACAGGACCTCCATTGTTCTTACATGACTATATGGATGCAACTGGCAATATACAGCAACAAATGAGTTGTGAAAGTTATGATATGATATATATTTTTTTTCTGTTTTAATTGTTTATGTGTACACTGTACCACAGTTTTTTCATTTAATTTTTAACGGTAGCAAGCACAATGACACAGATCTACTGAATTGGCTGGATTGGATTTTCCTGGTCACGTCACACATTTTCCAAGCGACTTGTTGCCATGCAGTCCCGTAGGTCAACTGAAAATGTCACGTGCCAATCACTGTCACGAGGCTGTTTTAAAGGCCAACAAGCGGCTGCTGGCTTTGGAGAGGAAGTCGGACAAAGAAATGTAATTTAAAAAAAAGACCAAAAAATAAATAAAAATACAATGACCGTATGATGATCATGAGACAAGTATTATAATTTTTTATAACAAAATTAATACTCTGTATCACTTTAGTAATAATATACTGTATTATTATTAGCCATACACCCATCAATTTCTTGACCGCTTATTCCTCACAAGGGTCGCGGGGGGTGCTGGCGCCTATCTCAGCTGGCTCTGGGCAGTCGGCGGGGTACACCCTGGACTGGTTGCCAGCCAATCGCAGGTATTATTATTATGATTATGATTAGACTTAGACTTGACTTCATTATGTATCATGTACAATCAATACCTTTAAAAAACATTATGGTTATTATTATTATTATTATTATTATTATTATTATTATATATGTACTTGGAAGGAAAAAACAGCTCAGGTTGCTTGATCTGCCCCCAAATATAGATTGCATTGAAAATTGCATGTTCAAAGAAGTTTCAAGTCGACGGTAATAAATAGGGATGGGCGAGTACCGATACCTGGTATCAGTATAGGTGTCGATACCAGCCTTATTTTAAGTGAAGGCTGCCGATGTATCGGCTACCATCTTGTGACCATTTTACAATCGGGAACTAACGGCATACATGTCTGACAAATGCCCATTGAAATGTTATGTATTAAAAGTACTCTAGTTAAAGGGATACTTGACTCATTGAGCCATTTTCAGCAGTAAAAAGTTATTATTTTGTCCATAATTAATTTGATAACTTCATTATCATGTATCATGTACAATCAATACCTTTAAAAACATTTTTTTCCCCACTTGCTGTCGACTGATGACATCACCTGGGTTTTCTGGGTTTGGTCAGCAACCTGAGCCATGACAGCACAGGTGATGTCATCTTCAGTCGACAGCAAGTGGAAACAAATGTTTTTAAAGGTATTAATTGGGCATGAAAAATGATGACGTTATCAAATGAATTCTGGAAAAAAATATGAACTTTTTACTGCTGAAATTGTCTCAGTATGTCAGGTGACCATCTATTATAGGTCAAATTGACAGTTTTACCAAATATAGCAAAAAGGGATTTGTTTTTGAAAATTGCCCTTACTGAAAAACATCCCATGCATCACATTTCAAACCAAAGTACAGTACATGGCAAGTTAAGTCACTATTTGCCATAACATTTTGTTTTCCATCAGCTAGATAGATTGTTTACATATTTCATGATGTAATAGGTCAACTGAAAATAGCTCAATACTAAAAGGGTAACAGGGGACACAGCATCACTCATGTTGGCGGTGACATAAGAGTGGACTTAAACAATTCAAGTTGATAAGTTGAATTATTTAGTTGATTGTTGCTTCTTGAAGAAGCACTGTAAAGTCTTTGTATATACTGTAGATTGGCCTTCTTCTTGCTCCACATCATCATTTGTCCTCTATTCTCTCTTTGGAACTCCTCCAGCACAATGTGCATTTTTATCACAAGCGCTAAAGCAACAAAGCCCAGATGTCACTTCTAGTAACTCCCAGCAGCTGATGAAGTGTGTGACCCGAGGGTGTCAGTGCCAATACTTACAATGGAAAGTACACAACATTCCAGAAATGTTTTACATATTTTACAAGTACAAAATATTAATCTATTCATTAAATATAATTAGTGTTGTTCTGATACCGATACTGGTATCGGCAGTGGTGCTGATACAGGATTAAAACAGTGGTATCGGTATCGGTGAGTACTCACAAGTAACATGCCGATACCATTAATTCCAACGCTAATATATAATTTTGGATGCAGCATCTTGTGTCTTACTCATGCACGACATTCACTGATATGTGACATGCTCACTGCATGCCGATCTAAGATATCCTATTGGCCCTTGAATGCTCTGAACCAATGGCAGGACAGCTTTTTCGTGTTGAGGAAAAAAACCTTAAGTATCGGTATGGTATCGGTATCGGCCGATACTGCAAAGCTGGGTATCGGTATCGGTATCGGGAACCAAAAAACGGTATCGGAACAAGACTTAATATAATTCATCTTAATTCAGAAGAGTCATCAAGGTGGTGTGATTGTACAAGTCTTGTATTTCCTAAAGGTACAGTGTGTAATAGTTGACCATTAGATGTCGCTAAATAATAGAATACAGCCGAAGCACATGCGAACTACCGTGACTCAGAGAGACAAAACTTCGCAAGCCTACCACCATATTATTATTTGGTGTGAGTGAGAGAGCATCTGACTTGGCAGCAGGGGAGAAACCGCAGCTAGCGACGCTGAAAGCCCGAGCAAGCTAGATTTAGCGGAGCAGCTTACAAGCATGGCGAGTGGGAGTTAGCCGAACCATAGGCTAACAAAAGCGGCAATTCTAAATTAATTTTTTAAAAATAGGGACAATGTTTATTATTTAGCACCATCTAATCGTCACCATCTACTAGCCCATCGTTTGCGGCCTGCAGGTGGTCGACGCAAAATCTCGTGTTTCCGCCTCCCGCAGCTTGTCTCCCTCTGCTTTGATTTCGCTAGCTTTTGCTAGCTTCTTATGCTAGCTGCTCTTGTTAGGTGCTCCACTGAGATCTTGCTATCCACTCTTGCAACGCCGCTCCCGCTAGGTCCTGCTTGCCGGGTTGCTCACTCACTCAGTTGATCATAATTGATGGTGACTAGACTTGCGAAGTGTGGTCTGTCTGAGGCACCACAAAGCGCATGCTTCATAATTCTTGTATTCTATTAGTTCACCACTAGATGGCACTAAGTAATACACACTGTACCTTTCAGAGTTTCTTCAGTTGCATTTTTTTTTGGTGATAATTTACATTTGCAAAAATCCAACATATTTTCAGACATTTTGAACTAACGGGTCCACTTGAGAGGACACAACAGCAGCAGCAATAATGATATGACAATTTAACTTGTTTACAAGCATAACATTGTGCCACATTATCGATGTACCACATTATTTTATACTGATCATTTAATTTGTTGTCGCATTTTCTTGTTAGGAATTCCGAGACATTGTCGCCTTTTCAGGGAAAAATTACCCACCATAGAATTAGGTGATATTGTGTCTAAATGAAATTCTGATTCACTAAACTGTCAGGTTTACCTGTTTGACATTTATTAAACACAAAAAAAGGAGAGAAGACACTCAGTTCAAGGCTCGCGAGGAGAGATGAGTTGAACTGACTGATACAATTCACTACTGCACTCTGAAAAAATCCCATCCTCACCCTCTCTTTTTATTTGGTTTCCACGCCCCGAGTTACATCGGTGTAATAATGAAAACGTAAACCATAGTTGGAACACAGTGTACTTGTTTGTCATGTGTGTGTGCATGTGAAGTGGAAGACTGCTGAGTACGTGTGGTCAAATTTGTAATCATTTCTTAACACAAAACAGGCAGCCTCAGCAGACTGGCTCTAACCATTCTGCTGCGTTAGATGTTCTAGAGCTTCTTGAGTCATCTTCTGTTAAGATAACATATAGCTAGGCTATGTGAATGTGAGTGTGGAGCAGAGCAAAGCATTCTTCATGGCAAGTAGAAGCAATTCTTCATTGCATCAAATGTATGATGACGTGTATTTACAATTATTCCTACATTTCCCTCGTGTTTATCCTACATTTGTACAAATCCTCATAGTATCTAATAGAATATTCTTTCGGCGTTATTCTACAGAATCATACTTGTGAGAACAAATCTAGTTACACTCGGAGGGAAATGTAGTACTAATTACTCGTAGTCTGCTGGATCAACTGATTCACTAAACTTGTCTTTGATTATTTAATATAACAAATAGGAAGTACAAAAACTATGGTCGAGTAGAAAAATCAACGCTGGGTCATATGTCCGTCCCCCTGTGGGTTCAGGAAGTCAGGACACCCCTCATTCATGACATAATGGGTTATAATCAGTGTCACAGGAACAGCTGCCTCATCTCAAACCTTCGTGTCTCGATGTGATTGCATTAGTGTCGCCACGTCAGTTTGATCAAACAGCTCGTGTGTGTGCTTGTGTGTTTGATAGTTTTGATAGTGATCTGGCTGCGAAGCTGTTAAGGCAAAGTGTGGAGGGACGACAGGGTGTCGTGAACTCTAATAGCACCACTGTGCACACTGCTGCTGCTGCTGCTGTTAAAACCTGTGATCTGGCTTATTCATTCCAACCAACGTTTGATCTTTCTGTACTGACGATTGATCTCCCGCTTTCACTCAGGATGCTAATAAAGTTTGTTTAATACGTATAGACGACATTCAACATAGCACATATGCCTTTTACATTTTTTACTTTCTCCTAATTGTTGGATTGTGCAAATACATGGGTGAAAATCAATGAATGGTTTTCAATTTCAAGGTGATTTGACACGTCAGTTTGCGTTACAAGTATGTCAGAGCACTGTCTCTAATAGTTCACAAGGTGTTGCCCCGTTGTTGTAGGAATGACGGAAAACAGACAGTTAACGTTCCTTTATATAATACAGTAGAAGATCTCCATTCTCCACACATTCCGTGTTAAGTTTAGACAACCTTCCAAGCTGACTGTAATAGAACAAACTAAGCCTTGGGCCAGTCTTGTTTGAATTGTGTTCTTCTTTGTACTTGAGTTGGTTCCCCATCCCTTTAGCAGTGTAATTATAATGACAGTATCTGAACCCGCTCAGTGAATTTATATGGAAGTGTGTATTGGGGTCTTTGCCGATGACAGTGTGTGTGTTGCGTCTGTGCCCTCAAACACAAGAGAATGTAATTAGCCTCAGAGGCCTTGTTATTGTGAGGACACTGGACTGCACTTCCACGGGCCTCAGATTACAGCATAATCTTGGGTCAGTGAGCAACCAAAGTCAACAGTTATTTTAGTGGAAGAGACGTGGCCAAGAGCACATCTTATTGTATTTCATTTTTTCTTTTTATTAAAGATTTTTTTTAATAACTGAAATTCCTTGGGTTTTTTTTTTTTTTTTTTTTTTTTAGTCTAGTATATTGATTTGAGTAAAATAGTTACACTAATACATATATCCTACTATATTTTTCACAAAACGTGAAAGTACATTAACACATAACTGTTGTAAAAATCCGTATTAAGGCACTGCGCTATGGAGGATAAAAAATGTGGTGATGCCGCTTTGTTTTGTTGTGCCGATGGATCACTTTTTCGTTTTGCCTCTTAGGGGTAGATTCACTAAGAATGCGCTGCGTCCGCTAACAGCGCGAAATATTGCACCATAACTGCACCCGCAGTCTGCGCCCAGTTACCCACCTATTCACTAGGGGGTGTGAATTGCCTAGTACATGACGATTCGATCCGTATCACGATTCATAGGTCACGATTCGATTAGATACCGATCAATCCTAATATGAATTTACAAGTCGATTGTTGCGATTTTTTTTGCTCAAATTTAGAAAATGTCATTCAGTAAACTTGTACATGTACACTGTAAGATTTGTATGAAAATTTATCATTTATTAATCTGAAACTTCAGTTTTATAACTGTGAGACTCTGTATTTAACAAACAGGTTGTATTTTTTTTCATGTTTGAACAGCATTGAAATAAAACATTAAGGCTTAATGTACCATTAATATAACATTCTTCCATGCTTAAGGTGTGAAAGTTAGACGTTTTGTTGAATATTTTTCCATCAAAAATGGATGTTAAAAAATCGATCCAGCTGCCTATTGAATCGATTTGAGAATTGTGTGCTGTCGTATCACGATATATTGCTGAATCGATTTTCTTTACCACCCCACCTATTCACTAAAGATATTGCTCTCATAATATACCGGCGCAAACACGCCCACAAAACTGTCAGCTGAGAGCAAATTTACGCCTGATTTACCATACATGGCAATGGATTCGCACCAAGAGCATTGTATTATAGTAACAGTTGTGAGAAAGTTGACATTATAAGAAAGCGAGGTTGGGCCAAGAGGTGCAGAAGCATTTTCCTCATTTAGCGCCATTAAGCTGTACAGAGCAGAGGATGACGACTTAATTAATTCATAAAGTACAAATTAGTGGTGTGGTCGTTTTTAAAAAATATATTTTCAGAGGTTGACGTGGGCGTACAGTATGCATGTGGCACGTAAAAATTATCGAAAAATGCCCCGGCCAACCCCAATCGATCAGCCCGGGTTACACCGTGTCGTAAACCGACATAGAGAAAAATGTCCCCCTTCCCTCCCTCTCTCTCTCCTCTCTGCACGATCAGCCTGAGGGGGACGGGCTCTCCATGCCACCATGCACCGCTGTCATGACCCCGGGATCGAGGAAGCGCCAAGTTTACACCAGCCTTCCATAAACGTTATTAGCGCCAAACTCCGTGTGGCTATTTGCGCTGGAGTTAGTGAATTAGACGCTGTATATCAATGATTATCATTTGCATTGGGGAGGGCATATTTTGCGTCAAAAGGATGCAAATTACCTAATTTACATGCGCGCAAATAACACCGGTGCACCGTGGCGCATTCTGGTTGGCACCGCACTTAGTGACGGATTTCCCGGTTAGCACTGCGCAAAGGCTACGCAAACTTTTAGTGAATCTACCCCTTAGAGTTTTGTTTTGTTTTTTAGCCGTGGACCTGACTGGTCATGTACTAATGATTAAATAATTATTATAATAATAATTATATAATAATACAAATAATAAGTAAATATAATAAAACTGGACATTCAGCTCATTTTTGCTCCCTGCTTGGCTAGTAGCACCCGTGCATGACTGTGAATAGCATCAAATTAATGCAACCACTTCTATTTACATGTTCTTTTTTGACATAAACTATATTTGGTCATTTTAACACTTGCTTTTTTGTATTAATTGGCCTAAATAAAATCATCAGCCCTAACCATATATTCCAAACTGCCTTAAAATGTGGGCAAAATAGAGCGATGACTCAGTGTGTGTGTGTGTCATGTGTGTGATGATTTCAGGTTACTGCCCAGGATGGCGGGGATGAAGGAACAGCAGTTCCCTGAGGAAAAGCCCTTGCTCCCAGAGCAGAGAGGAACAGAGTCAGACATGGTTAGTAATCTTGCTTAAACACACTATTTACTGTTTTTTTTCTGTAGCTATACATTTAGGCCCCAAACTCAAAACTTTAGGGTATTTACCATGTATTTTCAATAGTACTATATTGCTAATTCCGACTAACAGTACTTTCCGTGAAATTTATTTAGCATATAAATTGATGCAGGCTGAGCTAATGTAACTTTACATGTGAATGCATTAAAAACATAATTTCCTTCAATGCTTAGATTTATAATATTTAATCACATAAGACAACAGCTATATAACAGTGCTACAACGTGACAAAAAAAATCTTACTGCCCAGAATAGTATTGAAATAACTTGAAATGATGATAAACCAACACTTACATGTATAATTCTAGCAAACCAATGAATGGAATAATCCTAATATGCTGCACATCAACCAGAATGACACAATCAGCCATTAATCAGCTCATCTCGTACAGTTGGAGAGACTCAAACATTATGACTTCCTTTTCATACAGTAGGTCATTAACAGCCTGGTTGATTCAGTGCCTTGTGTGACACAAATAAAGTTGACACATTTTTTTTTTTAATTTTCTTCCCTTTTGCACCCATTTCATAACCTTTTTGTCTTCCAATTACAAAAGGAAACAGGCTCAGTAACTTATCATTCATCTCATCAATTGCTACAGTTTTATAACATGAAATTGTTTGTACCGCAAAACTGGATGTTTTGTATTTACATGTTGTTTCTCAATACAGCAGGAAAAAGGAGAGGAGGCATCAGGAGGGCAGCCGTGCCCTGCCAGCCCGAAGCCCTTCAACAACCCCCCTCAACACAGTCGTCCTACTCATCGTTGGCACGTCATCGCTCGACATTGGCTCCGTCAGACCCGCCGTCGCACCACCGGAACCCTTCCGGTAACAACCGAAACGTCACAAAATACAATACAAAATATTGACTTCAGAAAAACAGATACACAACACAGAGAAGAGATCACTTCTCGTACATCCAAATACGTTTGGTGCGTGTGATTTATACCAAGTCCTGGGAAGACAATGTTTGTTGGTTGTTTGTTTGTTCATTTGTTTGAAAAACCTTTTCAGTCATCATTAGTCACGGTATACAAACATTAAAAGGGAGTAGGGAGTTACAAGTAAAAAGACCAATTAAGTAAATAAATAAATAAATAAATAAATAAATAGATAAATAAATAAATAAATAAATAATTGAGGGGTACAATTAGAAGTAATAAAATTTTACTTTAGTAGGTAGGAATGAAGAAACAATTCATTGAAAAAGGTTGTATTGCAGTTTATCATATTTTTAATGGTACGCTCCTGTTCAGGAACAAAAAAACAACAACAACAATGGTCACTAAAATAACTTGAAACTGACAAAAATAATATTAAGTACAAATTTACCATCAATTAAATTAGAGAATGAGTCCTTGCCTTTTTTTATGGTGCGACAGAATGATTTAAAAAACAAAATGGCCTGGACAACATTTATGGTATACTGTGAGTGCTAACATACGCAGTATAAAGGAAAAGTGACACAAACTCGCAAATTGTAATTTTGGGGTCGGACAACAAGCCATCCATCCATCCATCCATCCATCCATCCATCCATCCATCCATCCATCCATCCATCCATCCATCCATCCATCCGTCCGTTTGTCCATCCGTCTGTCCACATCCATTCATCCATCTGTCTGTCCGTCCATCTATCTATTCATCCATACATACATACAACCATCCGTCCATCAGTCCATCCATCCATCCATCTATTCGTCCGTCCATCCATCCATCCATCCATCCATCCATCCATCCATCCATCCATCCATCCATCCATCCATCCATCCATCCATCCATCTGTCCACATCCATTCATCCATCTGTCTGTCCGTCCATCTATCTATTCATCCATTCATACATACATACAACCATCCGTACAGCAGTCCATCCATCTGTCTGTCCGTCCATCCATCCATCCATCCATCCATCCATCCATCCATCCATCCATCCATCCATCCATCCATCCGTCCGTTTGTCCATCCGTCTGTCCACATCCATTCATCCATCTGTCTGTCCGTCCATCTATCTATTCATCCATACATACATACAACCATCCGTCCATCAGTCCATCCATCCATCCATCTATTCGTCCGTCCATCCATCCATCCATCCATCCATCCATCCATCCATCCATCCATCCATCCATCCATCCATCCATCCATCCATCTGTCCACATCCATTCATCCATCTGTCTGTCCGTCCATCTATCTATTCATCCATTCATACATACATACAACCATCCGTACAGCAGTCCATCCATCTGTCTGTCCGTCCATCCATCCATCCATCCATCCATCCATCCATCCATCCATCCATCTGTCCATCCATCCATCCCTCTGTCTGTCCATCCGTCCATCCACATCCATCCATCCATCCATCCATCCATCCATCCATCCATCCGACTGTCCATCCATCCATCCATCCATCCATCCATCCATCCATGTCCACATCCATCTGTCCGTCCATCCATCCATCCCTCTGTCTGTCCATCCATCCATCCACATCCATCCATCCATCCATCCATCCATCCATCCATCCATCCATCCATCCATCCATCCATCCATCCATCCATCCATGTCCACATCCATCTGTCCGTCCATCCATCCATCCCTCTGTCTGTCCATCCGTCCATCCACATCCATCCATCCATCCATCCATCCATCCATCCATCCATCCATCCATCCATCCATCCATCCATCCATCCATCCATCCATCCATCCATCCATTTTCTTAACCACTTATTTGGATTTGGATCACGGAGGCAGTAGCTTTAGCAGAAAAGGCCAGACTTGCATCTCCCGCAGCCACTTCTGGCAACTCTTTTGGGGTGATCCTGAGGTGTTCCCAACACAACTGGGAGACACATTCTCTCCATTGTGACATGCCCGGAACACCTCAGCAGGCCCAGGTGGCATGCTAACCGATGTCTGAGCCACCTCATCTGGCTCCTCTCAAAAAAGAGGAGTTGCGGCTCTACTCTGAGCCTTTCCCAGATGACAGAGCTTTTCACTTTATGACGAAGAAGAGTTTAAAATGAAGTTTCAAGTTCAGTTCATGGGTCATAATTAGAATTTGAGCTAAGTTCACAGTTCCCAAAAGGTAGTTCATATTATTATTATTATCATTATTATCATTATTATTATTATTATTATTATTATTATTATTATTATTATTATTATTATTATTATTATTATTATTATCATTATTATCATTATTATCATTATTATTATTTGCAATAGGTCACTGTCATTTTACTCTTGCCACCCATGGAGTCCAGACAAGTAGGCAGCTGCAACTTTTATCCTATAGTCTCAAAACATAATGAAAAACTTGTTGCTCTTTTTTTAAAATGAGGAATTAAACTTATACCGGAGTGTAATCCTTTATATGCAAGCACAAATACAATTTGAGGTAGGAACTAGAGTGATGTAGGAAATTAGCTGCCATATGCTCTGAACAGTTTCCTTCTTTGAAGTAAGCATATTCGCTCCATCTTGGAGGGTGAATAACATAGAGAAGAGTGCCACCTGCTGGTAAAAACACTACTTTACTGTTATGTCCATTATCGATATTGCTTGTGCCTCATCAAGTTCTTGGAGCTGGACTTTAGCCCAGCTAAAAACGAGCCTGGCATTTATTTGCTCCAGTAAGCTTTATGAGGTCACTGAGAAACAAAATATATAGCTATTCAATACCTGTACTGGAAGAACACAGCTTATATTGGGATTAACATCACAAAAAAAAAATGACATTGCTGATAAACATGTGTTATTTGTCAGCTTATTTGAAGTGGGACAGGCACAGATGTATCCATAACCAACTGTAAAACAATTATTGCTTATTATGTCCATTTGTCATTAAATTGTTAAATTCACGTCATTCATATTTTTGGGATTTTCAAATGTTGTCTTTTTGCTTGTATTTTGAAGCCAGCTTACCCTTAGTGTGTGCCTTTGAATATTTAATTGTATTTTGGCTGTGAAGGATACCCCCTGCACTGGTACCAATTGACTAAATGTTCTTTTTACTCCTCATGTTAAAATCCAGCACATCTTCATTTGTCACTTAAATGTTACAAAGCAAATGTCACAACGTTTTTAAATGAGGCAGACACATAAACATAAAGTTGATCAAGTGATTCAAGATAATCGTGCACAGCTTGTGATGACTTACTAAGAGTCACAATCATTTTGAATGTGTAATGAGTCTCAGTTTGAAAGATACCACATTCCACTATGAATTAATTTTTCCCCTTTCTGTGTCTTTCTCTGCAGGAAAACTGTGAACAGCTGATGCCAGTAGGCGATTGGAAGGTATGCTGCTATTGTTATCTTGATCTCTTAATCTTTCGTGGCCCTGCCATCTGTTGAATGTCATATACAATAAATTTTGTCATTTCAACCCTTCTGGTTTCCTTGGGGATTTCAGTATGGGTCATAGTGATGAAAAAAAGAAGTAGAAGTTAAAATTGTTGCCGTAATGGCGCTAAATGAGTAAAACGTTTATGGACCTCCTCGGTCCAGCCTTGCTTTCTGATAATTTCATCTTTCTTGCAACCGTTACTATACTGCTGTTCTTGGCGCAAATCCATTGCCATGTGTGGTAAATCAGGTGCAAATTTGCTCCTAGCTGTCAAACTTTGTGGCCATGCACTGCTATATCCTGGATTTGACCCTCTATGTTGTTTTAGTTTAGTTTATTTAATTTGATTTATTTATATACACACACATTTATTTAGTTATAAATATATATATATATATATATATATATATATATATATATATATATATATATATATATATATATATATATATATATATATATATATATATATATATGATATAAATATAATTTAGTTTAATAGGTTTTGTTTCATTGTTTAATAATGGATTTTCCAGTTGTTGGAACTACAACATGCCCACGTGTCATGACTGGTTTTAAGTTTCATGATGAACCATCCATCCATCCATTGCTTTATTATTATTTTTTACATTCAATTTAATCTCAAATTTCCAGTATAAGGGAAGCAAATCAGGCATTTGAGGCTGAGAGCTATGACCTATATGTAAATTTTCAAGATCAATGACAAACAAAAGCAAGCAAGCAAGCAAGCAAGCAAACAAACAAACAAACAAAAAGCAAGAGAATGAGGATAATTTGGTCCTTGTTTTATTAGTTGCAAAATACAGTGCAGCATCTTACCCCATATAGTGTGACAACTTACCCATTGGTGGGGTAACATGTCACATGTTCACTTCCTCTATTTGATGGCTTATAACTCTGCACTGACAAATAGTAAGAAAATGACATAAATACAAAAAATATACCAAAGACTTTCCTCTGGTATACGTTATGTTTGTATATGATGTATTGATCCCAAGAAATATATAAAAGTATAAAACAGTGACACAACTTGCACCAGTCTCCCTAAAAAAGACCAGTCTAGAAAAACTTCCTTAAAAAAATAAATAAAGACTCATTAGATTTTTATATTAAGATAATTATGTTAAGCCAAAAGGGTTGCCTTTATTTTATTTTTAATAAAAAAACATTCTTAAATGTTGCCATTTAAAATGTACTTAAAATGCAATTAAGTGGCAAAACCAGGTGTCATTTCCATATTAAGCAGAGTATTTGCTCACCTTGCTCTCGCAAGATGAATTCTCGCGGTATTTGTGAGTTCACAAACTCCGGAGAATACCATCTTGTACCGCTCCCGCCGATAACCGCCGTTCCCGAACCACTGGCGGTTCGGACCAATCACAGAGCGACATTGTGTTTGGGGGCGGATATGCAACTGTGACGAAACCAAAAAGCCAGCGCCGACGCTGACGCCGGGTCTAACAAACAAACCCAACATGGCACAACGGACGCGACAATGAATTCTGTTCTCACAGAAATACTCACCGTTTCCTTGTTGAATGTTGAACAGTGAGAGGCGCTTCGTACATTTCTAGCTGGTAAGATGTTCGTACTTTTCTCACTCATCGTCAAGAACGATGAACAGACAACGCGTTTTCATCCGTGGCCGTGATTGGTTAAAACAAACGTGTAAAATGTCGCATCGTCCAATGAGCTCGAATTATTGTACAGAATGTCCCGACGAAATTACTGTGAGCGGTACCAGATGGATATTGGCAAGTTAAGTATTTGCTGAATGTAACTATAAAAGTAACTTGTAATCAAACTTAGCTACTGAACACTGAAGAGGTTATTACCTCTTCTTTTCCCTTTCTTCAGCATCCTCCTAACAAATACCAAAATGCCCTCATGTCCCATCTCTATCCATCTATCAACCTGAATGGTTATTCATACATTGTGAGTTTATTAGATGAGATGATTGTTTTGTTGTGAAAATCAATGATGGAGCTATTATGACGCATTTGCATTATCCACACACCCACCTTTTGATGCTTTCTGCTGACTTATCGAGTGAATCCACCGATTGTTCCGGTAATAACCGTGAGAATCAATAACTGCTGCAGCCGATGTGTCTACATGTGAGTGCATTCTATCATCATGAAGCGCAGATTCACAATGTGGAGCAACGTTGTACCAAACGCCAGCACATAGCCTCGAAGCTGATATGTGTCAGTGGTGCTGATGAGGGAGGATGCGTAAAAGACTGCCAATACGTGATATCCATTTGCGTGATGGAGAGGTTCTGAGCCAATCCTCGCAGCCTGCGCCACCCCGGTGGTATCGTTGCCTATCGAGCGTGAGGCGAGTGTGAGCCGAGGGGGAGGTGCATCAGCTTAAATGCGCGGGGAGCTCTCAAGCAGACAAAGACACTGCAGGACTGTGCAGCATCTTTCGTCCAGCCTTTCCGTTTCGCAGCAGGTGCTGACCAGAACCTAGTCCCTTAAAACCGGAGAGGCCTGGCTGCTCATCTGCATCTTCCTGCTTTTCTTTAGCCACTGAGAGAACATTTAGTGTGGAATCATGCCTGAATGCTGGGATGGGGTGAGTGGACTGGATTTGGGGTATATCTGTGGCGAGTGACGCATGTGATAAAGTATAACTTGGTTCATTTGTGTGGCGTTTGTGACTGGAATGTAATTTGAATTTGATGACCATACAAGTAATGTTTTTTTGGTTTTTTTTTAATATGCACACAGATGAGTTCGATGCAGAATGCAAAAAAAAAACAAAAAAATGCAAAGGAATTTTCAGGCTGTTGTGTATGTTGCTGTTGTACAATTTGTTTTGATGCAAATCTGAAATTGCAATGTCAGAGGGAACGATGGGACATTCTGTTCACTTGGCCCACTGACACACTTCAGTGCGCTCTTTTCCTCTGCAGATAATAAACGCGTATACATGTGCCTACGTGTATATGCCACTGCGCGTGGGCGTACGTGCTTTGCGTTTGTCCTCTTGGTAGCCATGTTGTTAACCTTGAAGTTAAGTAAATGTGCAAAAAAATTGGATGGATGGATGCTGAATAAAACGGAACTAAGTACTAATTAATCTATCTATAAATATGGTCATAATTGAGCTGTTTTTGCTTTTATACATTGAGGATGCGTAAAAATAGATCATTTGAAGAGATCAATGCAGAAAATGATCCCTTCTCAACATTTGAAGGTCATCATATTAGCTATATGCTGTCTTTATTTACCATTTGTAATCCAATTCTAAATCCGGTCTTCTAGCATGTTGTGATTCCATTGCGAGTCGATTCTGATATAAATTCATCTCACTGAATTAGGTCTTATGCTGTATGACTGCAATATTACCTATGGCCAAGGTAGAAGTGATTACGCAGTGTTTGTCATCATTCATTGTGAGTCATTTGGATGTTATGCGCTGTAAATAATTCCAGACTGAAAGTGTATCGTGTTGAATTGAAATTGCGGCCATGCGGCATTTGAAACGCTACATTGAGTCGTCAGTCAACAAGAGGTGGTTGGAGAGATTCACAGTCAGTTCTTTTTCTTGATGGAGTGCGACATACAGAAGAAATTATGAGAATGAAGCCTCATGCACTGGCCATAATTTAGAAACAAATAACTCATTCATTGCCATTGACGGAAAAAGACGTCAAATTATGCATTTTTTTCTGGGCTAGCAGTGAATGTGCTAATGCACCACAAGACAAATGGCATCAGTTCGTATTAATAATCTATTTGCTGGCTTTTAGAAATGCCTTAGTATTCTGCAAATCTGTTTGTTTGCAAGCAGGTGAACAAGAATGTTTTCCTTCACAGGAACATGATGTTGAGACCCCTTATGGGATGCTGCATGTGGTTATCCGCGGGGCGCCCAAAGGGAACAAGCCTGCCATCCTCACCTATCATGATGTGGGACTCAACCGTGAGTCATGTGGATTTCTTCTGTGACAGATGTGACACTTTTTGTTTTTTATATCAAGGTGTTTCTGCACTTGCTTCTCATGATAATTATCTACATCGACAGCTGCTCTCATTCACACACATGTCAAAATGAGGAATTTGTATCACCAGTGTGAAAATGAAAAAGATAATTGGAAACACAAAAGCAAACTATTTTTAAAGATGTGAAAATTAATGGGGGGGTTTTCTGTGGAAACTCATTACAGTAATATGTCTTCTTACTTTTTGTCATTTCCATATGTGAGAAAATAACTAATCATAAATTTTCTGACCAACAAATGATTTGCATCTGTTAACATTTGAGCAGGTGCAAAGATATAACAAAATAAAAAAAATGGCACAGTAATATGAGGGAAGTAAAAAATGTTGAAAAAATGAGGAGACGCACAAGTGAGTAGGAAAAACAGTGATGAAAAGTAGGTCAGAAAAACATTCATGTCCCGTGGAGGGAGGCGGGGCGGAGCCAGCAGCAATGCAGATGCTTTATCGGGAGAGGTTGAGAATAGCGTGAGATGGTGGAAGCGGCGCACATCACGACTCGAAAAATAATCTGCCTTTTTGTTGTTTGTTTTTAAAGGTGTTCGCAATCTTGGCAGAAAAAATTGTGAAAAATATATAAATATCAAATTACTCATATGAACTGGGGGAACATATAATGTAATATGTATAATAGTTGACAATAAACGTGCAGCAGAACAGTTGAGATGATTTGTGTTCACAACCAGGCCATTTGAAAATAAATGAATATTCATTTTCATTATTACGTCATTGACTCAGTGAAGAAGAGAAGAAAAAATGAGAGCGGATTTGAACATATAAAAGGAGAACATTTCAAATTATTCAGAAATTAGGTCACAGACCACAACAGCTAAATTAATACGTCGACGCGTTTTTGCGCGGGGGCAGGACTGCAGAGAAAGAGGAGGATGAGTAAGAGAGAGAGAGAGAGAATCAAAGAGAGAAGGAAAAAGAGCTGAGGGAGAAAGTAGGTCATGGAGTCAGTGAAAGTGCAGTTGTTAAGCTGCCGATGGATCATAAAACGGGAGAAATTTCTTTACAGTACATCCTTATGCAGCATTGGCGTTCTTGGTGACATCATGGACAAGTGACATATTCCTGGAATAAAAAGAATAAAGCCGCAGCATTCCCCCGAGCCTCATCTATTTTCTGTCCGTAACCCAGATTGCAGACTAATTAAACCATTTAATTAACGCTGCTCATTGCAAGCCTGAGGAAGACACAATGTTGCTGCATGGCTTCACCGAATCTGACACGCATGCACGCTCAGAGCAGCAGAGAGGGTACATATGGAGGACCAAAACTGAATAAATGAATAAATAATGAATAAATAAATGACTAAATAAATTAATAAATACATGACTAAAAGTGAAAATAAAAATGAATATAACAAAAATATAATTCGAAAATTATATCTCAAAAAATAAATATAAATGGAAATAAATCCGTTTTTATTTTCACTTTTAGTCATTTATTTATTTATTTAATCATTCATTTATTTATTTTTTAGTCATTTATTTATCTATTTATTTAGTCTTTTTTTTTTTTCAAATTAGTCATTTATTTAATTTGAATATTGGCAGTTTTGGGCCGTACTGCCAAGTCAAAATGTTATTCAAATGACGGGGCGGTCCAAAGCGTGTCTTGGGTTGGACTCCACCATTTCAAACTGCCACGCTTAGGACCTCCCCCTCATTTGAATAACATTTCGACTTGGCAGTACGGCCCAAAACTGCCAAAATTCAAAAGAAATGAATGAATGACTAAATAAATGGCTAAATAAATAAATGACTAAATTAATAAATAAATAAATGACTAAATAAATAGATAAATAAATGACTAAATAAATACATGACTAAACAAAGAAATGTATAACTAAATAAATAAATAAATGACAAAAAGTGAAAATAAAAACGGATTTATTTCTATTTATATATTTTTTTTATATATATAATTTTGGAATTATATTTTTTTATATTCATTTTTATTTTCACTTTTAGTCATTTATTTATTTATTTAGTCATTTATTTCTAATTTTGGCAGTTTTGGTCCTCCATAGGTACACGGGCTGGCTGACATCTAATATATATGGAAATATTTCACAATTTATATTTTTCATCTGGCTGAAAAAAAAAAAATCTGATTTTACATTTGTAAGTGTTCATCAAAAACAAAATAACAAAATTGAAGTTTTGTTTGTCAGATGTGTATATTATTGTGCATGGGTGCATATTATTAATAGGATTTTGCGTTTTTTGTTTTTTTGTTTTTTTAAATTGACGGCTGCTATCTGAAAAAAAAACAATCAAGTCAACTTAATTGTTGCAACCACCTTACTACTACTAAAGATGACGCTCATGACATAACTAAACCCCAAAACAAGTGGTTCACCAAGTCTCACAATCAGAATTGAAACACTTGGTACATATCCAATGGAATCACATTCCTCGTCTCATCAGACCGCACATCTGCTTTTTTTTCCCTTTTCCTCGCTCCTGTAGACAAGCTGTGCTTCAATTCTTTCTTCAATAATGATGATATGCAGGAGATCACCAAGCACTTCGTAGTTTGCCATGTCGACGCTCCGGGGCAGCAGATTGGAGCATCACAGTTGCCACAAGGGTAAACAAAAGCTCATTGCTCCTGACCTACTTGATTTCATAAAGGAAAGAATCCATTTGGATTTCGCCTGGTGGTTTGATCGCTAAGTCACCAATGCAACAGTTTTCAAGCTTGCTGTCTGATGTAAGGATGTAGTACATTCATGTACTTTCTCTCCACAGGTACCAGTATCCCACTATGGACCAGTTGGCGAGCATGCTGTCCACTGTGGTGCAGCATTTTGGGTTGGTGCAAGCATTTTACAGTCCAATGATACACGCCATGTTTTTATTCAGCCAGCCTTTTCGTTTACTGGGACATTGTGTCCTTGCTTTGCTGGCAACGGTGGCATGACTGTATTTGTGTGCTGCACTGCAGGAAATCTATTAATTAGAATGCCTTTGAGTTACACGCACACATACACAAAGTCAGGATTCATTATTTGGCATTCACTCCAGTCTCCAGATTGAATTCAAAGCGTAGTTTTTCTTTCAATGTTTTACTTAACACAAATGATAGAAAGAAAATATTTCATCATTTCAGGTTTTATTTAAATGGGTAATATTGATATCCGTTCATAGATTTGGGAGATGTAAACAGGCTCAGTCATACTAGAAAGAATTGAGTAAAAGTACATGTGTCTAAACATACAATTACAATAATGTGATCTCTGCTGCCCCACCAGTCTAATTAATATTACATTTGTGTAACATGACAAGCAACAATCTGTTTTTATCCATCTGAGGGGCGGCCATTTTGCCTCTTGTTGTCAACTGACAATGACATCGCAGTTGCTCAAGGCTCAGGTAACGATCAATCACTCTTCAGCTTGCGTATGTCGCATGATCAAGCTCAGAAAACAGGTGAGCAATGATTGGTCGTTACCTAAGCTTTGAGCAACTGTGATGTCATTTTCAGTAGACAACAAGAAGCAAAATGGCCGCCCCCAGTGATGGGCTAAAGAAATAATAATAAAAACAGTTGGATGTTGCTGCTTAATTCGTATAACAAACAGTATTAATCAGAATGTTGTGTTTACTTGTGGGGGCACATAAAACATTTTATTGTAAAGAAAACATTTGCGTTGCCCCCTTTTAACAAAACGTAGTAAGAAATGAGCTGTTTCAATGTCTATATTGTTGCCAACATAAGTAAACGCGATAAGTAAAGCCAAGATAAGTAAAGCCAAGAGCACAACTTCCTTATTACCTGCATTTTAATTTCATGACTGCCCTACCCCATTAGTGCAGGCAAGAATATTCTTCCTCATTGTGCTCCACGCTCCCGTTATTCCATCAATAAAAATGTTCTTTTTTTTTTTTTTTTTTTTTTTTTTAAATAATGAAGTATTCTTATTCCTGTACTGGGAAAAAAACGTTTGCTTCAATTTTATTGATCAAGCCTTAACATGTTTATACAAGAACTTGGAGCAGCAAAATCTTCAAATTCAAGCTATGCTGCTAGAAATTGATGTCACAGTAAATTGACAAAGAGGAAATTGTTCAACAGCAGTATCACTCTGAAATTATGACATTTACTGTGCCTTGAAAAAAACAAAACAAAAAAACATCATAATCATTGAACTGTTTTAGATTCAAGAGTATCGTTGGGATTGGAGTTGGAGCTGGATCGTACATCCTGGCCAAGTTTGCAGTGAGTCCGGTTCACATATTTCACAAATTTATATTCACAATATTTCCTGAAAGGTGACAACCTTTGAAACAACAAAATATTTCTGTATATAGCTGATCTTCCCTGACCTTGTGGAGGGTTTGGTTCTGCTCAACATTGACCCCAACGGCAAAGGATGGATCGACTGGGCTGCCACAAAGGTCGGGAAAGAATGTATTCTGGGACTGATTTTAGATTTCAAAACCGGAACACATACATGCTTTCTGAATATTTCACAGCATACTGTATATAGCTCTGCTGTCTTTTCACATGCAATCTATGTCCACCCTCTCTAGCTGTCAGGACTGACGAGCACCCTGCCAGATACTGTCCTGCCACACCTTTTCAGCCAGGTATGTTGACGAGTCTTTGGAGCAGCAGCCCTTGCGTAGTAGCCAGCGAGAACAAAGCGAAACTTTTATTTGTGCACAGGAGGAGCTGATGAACAACACAGAGCTGGTGCAGAGCTACCGGCAACAGATCAACAACACCATCAACCAGTTCAACCTGCAGCTTTTCTGGAACATGTACAACAGGTGTAATAAATTATTTTGAGATCGATTGATACATTGCTCTGGAAAACTGAGCATCTACATACAGCCTATTCTTCACTCATTTGCTCCCAAAAACGTATAAATATGTTCTATTTTAAAGGTCTTAAGTGTTCCAAAGACGTATTTCTCCGTTTTTTTTTGTTTTTTTTGTTTTTTTTAATTCGATAGCATACAGAAGCCTCTCAACTGCTGAGAACGGGTGAAGCAATGGTAGTAATTGCAAAAACGACAACGACCAGAAGGTGGAAGCAGAGTATAAGAGATCAACCAGGGCCACGATGAAAACAAGCTGATTTTCCCACAATTCTAAGCAGATTTGTGAATAAAAATGAAAGTTAGCTAATGCTAATTGCTGCAAAACGGAAACAGATAGAAATGTACGTTGTTGTTTTGTTTTGTTTTTCCTGATAAAAGAAGAAACTCTAATCTTTCTTTTGATAGGTTCCATGATTTTATAGCAATAGAACACAATATTCTGTGGGCCTTGCAAAATCAGTAAAAATCCAGTAAAACAGCCGGGAGCGAAGGGGGTTGCTTCAGTGAAAATGGTTGGGAGTGAATGAGTTAATATAGACTACAGGCAATGAAATCCCTAAATTCCTTGTACTGGTAATTGTAAATTGAAAAACGTTCTTAAACTGTTTTGGATTATTTGCCCACTGAGGTGTTGACAAACCTCGTGAAGGTGCTTTACATATATATTAAACAATCAAACAGCATATTCAATTAATCTTGTTGTTTCTAGTCGGAGGGACTTGGAGATGAACCGTAGTGGGACTGCGCTGAATGCCAAAACCCTAAAGTAAGTCCAACACACCTGTCAGTCAAAATGTAGTGACGATTGAACTTTTTCTCAAATCAGTCGACTGAAATTTCAGACTATGAAGTTCTTAATTCAGTCATTAAAGGAGAGAAAATGTTCCACTGGCAAGATAAACATGTCTTTCAGTTTTGATTTTTGTTAATTATTTATATTGGAAATATCCAGAGGTGGGTACTTCCGTGTATCCATTGGCCCTGTCGTGGACGGCAGATGCTCACTTTTTGTCGCGTGCTTGACGCAAAGCCTCGAAAAAATACACAGACTGAAGCAGGTTTTCATCGGTCGATCCAGGTCAGTACAGACAGTCTTTCTCAGTCCTTGTATTTTTTTTCAAGGCTTCGGCATCAAGGACAAGCTGACGGATACACGGAAGTGCCCACCTCTGCAAATATCAATCAATCAATCTGCTAATATATAATATCAGTAAAATGTTTACTCTAAATGATGGGTTTGTTTTAGGTGTCCAGTTATGTTGGTTGTGGGAGACAATGCCCCTGCTGAGGAAGGAGTGGTGAGTCCATATATGTCTCCTTATATATATATATATATATATATATATATATATATAAGTAGTTATAAATAAGGCAGTGGTTATGCTTACATAATAGCGAGAAACAAGAATAATTTTTAAAAGTTGTTTTGAATATTTTGAGTTATGAAGGATATTCAAGAAATTAAATTCTTGATTTTGCACCTAATGGGGCTGTGAAGCATAAGAACATTGCTGACATTTATAGCATACAGCAATCATATCAGAGGTAAAAAAAAAAATAAATAAAAATAAAAACTGCAGGTTTGTTTGATCCATCGCTCACCAGTGACCAGTGATATTGTAGTTTCCTGGGAATGAACAAGGATAAGGATAAGTTCTAAGACAAGTTGGTCCACTATTTGGTATCTATTTTGTACATTGTAAACATGTAAATGCAGTTAGTGACTTCATTTCCCACATAAAGCAGGTCAGTCAGACAGCCTTGGTAGAACTCAACACAAACACTCTTACTGTCATGTTTGTTTTTTTGCGAGTGGGTGTCTGCTGCCTTCAAAGTGGTGTGCCTGTGTGTGTGCATGCATGCGTGTGTTTTGTTGGGGGGCCAAATGGTCTCATTCTGACTCGGAAACCTCTCGATTCGAAATGGTCCAAGTGGCGTATATATGATTCGGTTCGTAGAATCTTAAATCAAACCTTTCAATTCTAAAACAGAAGGAATTATGATGGAGTCAGGGTGGGAAGCGAGAATGTGGTATTGATGTCGCATGAGCAGTTGCAGAATGATGGCGCGATAAAAAAACAGCGAGAGGAGGCGAAATGTAAAAAAATAATAATAATAAATTAGATGTGACAGATGGAGGTCATATCAACTGATGTGAGCAGTTGAGGCAGTGCTTGCTTCCAAATATGTCTTTTACTCGGAATCAACAAAGGATGGGGAGAGAAGGAAACATGTAAACAGAAGCTACCAAACATGTTTCTTTTTTTCATTTCTATAAGCTGGCTTATGAAATTGAAAAAGTGACTTGGCAGTCTATTTGAGTGATTTGGATTAAACACAGCAGGATTCAGTGAGCAATATCATGAAGTCTCATGTGTGCGTGTGAGCATTTGTGTGTGTATGTGTTCTCATCCCACCGGAATGAGTCATCACTGCAGCACATTGCAGTATCTGGGTCACTCGTAGACCCTTCTATAATGGACCCTATACCGTTAATATAGTGTCATTATGACCAGTGTGTTGTCTTTTGTAAAAGTTACTGCACGATTACAACTTTCCTTGTTAATGATGTTGCTTATTCTTACATTTAAGGTTGAGTGCAACTCCAAGCTTGACCCAACCAACACCACCTTCCTCAAGGTAATCACGGTGTTTACTGTTTACATATCGCAACCTGAATAATGTACATCATAATCTGTATAATATAATGGCCACTATAGGCCACAGTGTTTATTGTCATAAAAACATGAAAAACTTTTTCAACAAATGAATTCACTTTACCGACAATGAAAGTCAAGTAACAGAATAAATACTAGAGCTGCGAGCAGCTATAAAGGGCCCTCGCAACCCGGGCCACGTTGGGGTATATGCAAGTCGGGGGACTTGCACGTTGGGGTACTGTTAAATAGACAAGGACCATGGAAAATAGAAATGCATTTGCCGTGCCTTGTGTGTAAAAAGGTGCAGTAAAAGGCCAAAAATGATGCACAATTCCCAAAATAAATTCAAAAGTGTGGACTTTCTGATGTGTGTGCAAAGTTTCATGAAAAGTCGCTCGTTTGATATTCAAAACCAGCATCTGTTTATTTGAAAACATTGCATGGCACAGAGATGGTGTGTGATCAAATAAAAAGCTTTTTGATGACTCTTAATGTGGTGTCGCTGTGCAACACATATGTATTCATGACATAGTGAAGTATTGTGACAGTTTTGTAGGGTCCAGCAAACAGTAAATGTGTGACAGTTATTCAAGAAAAAATGTAGCTTTGAAGCAGGCTAACCAATGACATCATCTAAAGGGGAAAAAAGCACATGAGCAAGCATAGGTATAAGTAGAGCAGAAAAAGAGATGAAAGAAGTGCGAGAGATGGAACAGGAGAGGAATGCAGCTGTTTATGTATAGCTGTTGTAACAGGACAGATTAAATAACACTTTAACCTGGGGTTAACAGCGCCCTAGGACAGATAAACTCTTTAGTGTAAAAGTTTTCTGGGACAGATGAATCCCTTGGGGTCAAAGAGTTTGGGTTAGCACATAGTCTGTCTTAGGATAATGTAACCTCCATGGATGAATTAGTCCTAGGACGCTTTGACCTGCGGGCTAAAACTTCAGGGGGGTTAACCTGTCCTGTTATATTGTGATCATCGTCTTCGTGCATGTCCTCAGTGGCTTCTTCTGTCTGTGTGGCAGCATTTGATACATCTGTAGAACAAAAAAGAATGAAGAATCATGTTAGATCTGTGAAGTTTGGTTGTCTTAGGTGTAGTTTACAGAACAGTCGTGTGCATATTTTTAGCATGGTAGTGTCTTAATACAAATGCATATTATGTAATGCACTGTATATGGATATTACAGACGTAATATTTGACGGTGATCTTATATTCATAGTTTTTGCCCGTTAATAAATAATATAGCTAGTAAGTAATAAGACACGCAAAAATGGTATAGTTGAATCCTCTGGGTCAAAAAGCAATGTTTTAGGATTGTGTGATGAAATGATGAATAAAAGTAAGGATACGACAGGTACATAAATGGTTATGTAAGTGTAAAATTTGGCATGGTGTGTCCAGATACATGCAGGATAAATATAAAATATTATGGTGTGTGATTGATTTTTTCTTAGTAAAAATTTGTATTGTAAAGGTCAAGTCACTGTATGTCCAAAAAAATTAAAAAAAAAAAAATCTATGGTATAGAAACATCATAATCAGGGGCAAAGACATAAACATAATAATAGTAATTAATAATGATAGAATTTAAATACAATCTTTTCCATGAATATGTCAGTTATTTTGAGAAGATACAGAAAAAAAAGAACTTTGAAGTGTCTATCAGTGGATGAAAGAGGGCAAGATCACAGCGTAGCTACATGATATCAGTCACATTTGAAAGTAATCAAGTGTAGTATGTATTCACATTATATACATTGAGAAATTGCGGCTCAATAATCAGTCAGTGTTTTAGTTAACAGTCCAATTTTACCTTCAAGATATTCCTAACAGAAAAAAAGGAACGTGCATTAACAAAAAAATGTAAAAATGTCCATTGTCAAACATGTCATTCATTATACACAATGTGTAGGATGGGGATGCTTGCTGTGTTAGTGTTTGTGTGTCTTCCATGTCATATAGCTTACCATCACGGACAAATGCATCACATGCATCCTTTATATCCAATGCAGTCTGGAGTTCTTTCACAAGCTTGGTTTTGAAGTCTATCTGTTTTTCAAGTGCTCGATTGACTCGAGTCACATGGACTAGTTGGTTCATTTGGGAATGAAGATCAAGGCTGCGCTGGTATAAGTCGTTGCGACTGAAAGCATGATCAATGCATGCATACTGTAATGACAAAGCATTCAATGAAAATCAGTCATGTTAGATTCCATGATTCTAAATAGCAGAGGTAACGTGTTGGTGCAAAACGTTGTGGTCGTGTTGCATGTTACTCAATGGCTGTGTGTGTCAAAACGAGTTTATTTGAAAGAATATACAAATATATACACACGGACATATATATTTATACAGTATAACAGTACCGCATGTATTGGTTTTAAGGAAAGAGTTGAAAAGCAGTGTTCAGAAAAAAGCATAAGACGCACAAAGTACCATTTCACTACATGTAATAAGTTGTCAAGTAGACATGTGAATTAAGTGGTTAAGATAGTGGCTACTGTGCAAGTAAGCTTCAATTGTCTCTAAAAGGTTAGCATATGTGTTCTACATGATATCAATGGCTAGACGTGCTCGTGGAGAAACATTACAAACAGAAAAACACACTAAAGGTGCCTTTAACAAACCTGTTAATAAATGAGAACTTAATACATATATGTATGGCATACTGTATATGATTGAGAAAGTTGTCCTGTTTAGTTTATGTATTGTATACTTACGGAAAAAAGTTGGCAATCTTTGCGTATGGAGATGATTAGAGGGTCTTTATCAAAAGAGAATTTGCTTGGTGATTTGTTCATGTTCTGTAGAAAAGCAAAGGAGTAGAAATAAATACAGTATCATACTTCATAAACATACAAGAAATTTGTAGCTGTATTAACCATTGTTGGTATTTGAAGTGATAATTTAGGAATAGAAGTGTAGTGATTGCAGAATTTATAGAGTGCTTACCTTGTATGACTTTGTAGATGGAAATGTCTTTTGTTGAAAGAGCTCTTTGTTGTCTACTATATATGCAAGGACAAGCATAAGTAGGTGTGGTTATGAAGTACTTGACCATTGAAATAAAGCAGTGGTATCAAATGTATGGACCGTGGTTTGGCTCAGGCCTGCAAAGGGGTTTAATGTGGCACAAGAGATAATCTTGTAAGGTACAAAAAATAATAATAATATAATAGGTATGCCTCTGAGTTTTCACAAATCTAGGTCAAGTCAAGTCATCTTTAGATATTTCGCGCTTGAATCATCCAATCGGAAATGCTCCATAAAAAATGTATAGAGGGTGCGATTTATTGCAAATTGCACAAGAAATCTCTAAAAATTCATGTTAATGACAAGTCTGATGTGTGTGCAAAGTTTCACGAGTTTTCACACATGTATAGATAAAAAAAAACAAAGCAGCACTTTACTTGGCAACCAATGCATCGCTATAGCAGCAGCGTGCGACAAAATAAAAAACTTTCGATAAATTTGCATCTTAAACATCTTAAGATGAAACACACCAAGTTTGAACACGGTCGGATGAATTTTGTAGGAGGAGTTAAAATATGACCCCTAAAAAAGGCCACAAAAAAAGGCTACAAATCCCATCATAAATCAAAATGGCGGACTTCCTGTTTGGTTTAGCACATGGTTCCAAGAGACTTTTTTGTACATCGTGGGCTCTTATGTATGCCTCTAAATTATCATAGCGCTAGGTGAAACGTACAACCGGGAATGCTTCGTTAAAGAGGAGTTTTTTTAGCTCAAAATGTGATGCCCGGCCCCTACGGGACTTCCTGTTGGGTTTAGCACATGGCACCAAGAGACTTTTTTGTACATCGTGGGCTGTTACATTTGTCTACAAATTTTCGTAGCTCTAGCTGCTTCGTACAACTGGGAATGCTTCATTAAGAAGTAATTTTTTCCTTTGCAAACTGTGCATGCCACGGCAACAGCGTGCGACAAAATAAAAAGCTTTCAATAACTTTTCATCTTCAACATCTTAAGATGAATCACACCAAGTTTGGAGATGATCGGATAAACTCTGTAGGAGGAGTTCGTTAAAATAAGACCCCTATGAAATGGCCCAAAAAATGGCAACACGTTCCAAAGTAAATCAAAATGGCGGACTTCCTGTTCGGTTTAGCATATGGTTCAAAAAGAGTTTTTTGTACCTTGAGGGCTGTTACATATGTCTTCAAATATTGGTAACTCTAGGTGAAATGTACAGCCGGGAATGCTTCCTTAAGTTAGAATTTTGAAACACAAAATTTGATGCCTCGCCTCTGGCGGACTTCCTGTTAGGTTTAGCATATGGCACCAACAGGCTTTTTTGTAGATCATAGTCTGTTACATATGTGTACCAATTTTCGTAGCTCTAGATTAAACGTACCACCGGCAATGCTTCGTTAAGTAAGAATTTTGAAACTGTAAATTTGATGCCCCGCCACCGTCATATAGTATGTCAAAAACTTTAGATTTTTTACCATGATGTTGTCCCAGGTGTTGAGATGGTACAGCCCAAGTTTGAAGTCAATCGGGTTAACCGTGTAGGAGAAGCGGGCAAAAGTATGACCCCTGTAAATGTGCAAAAATGGGCCAAAATTGGACATTCAAATACTCATACCTCAGTTCCTGTCTATTTTAGGGTACACATATCAAAGAGGTTTTTGTTCATCTGGATGTGCTACAGGTGCCACACAATTTTCGTAGCCATAGGACAATCGTAGCGGGACAGGGATCCGTTAAACCTATGTAGGTGGCGCTACAGAGCCATTTTTCTGTTATCATGTATGGCGACTTTAAAATATCAAATTTTTCGCCAGACCCGATCTGCGTGTAAAGTTTGGTGAGTTTTCGTTCATGTTTAGTGCCTCAAAAATGTGGTTGTTTGCGGAAAAGAATAATAACAAAGAAAAAGAAGAAGAAGAAGAAGAATAACTAGAGCTGCGAGCAGCTATAAAGGGCCCTCGCAGCCCGGGCCACGTTGGGGTCCTTGCACGTTGGGGTACTTGTACGTTAGGGTACTGGCACGTTGGGGTACTGGCATATTGGAAGCAAAATTTCTTTGAAAATGGCATAATAAACGTTTACATGTAGAATATTTTTTTTGCCAGTGTGTGTCAAGCTCAACGGGTTTTGGTGATTGTTAAGACCTGCAAAAATCAGCGTCCTTTTTTATTTTTAGGCAATGAGTTGCCCTGATTGGTATTTTTTGTAAAAGTGTATATAGACATCATCGCTCGTTATACTCATTGCACAATGTTACTTTTATTGTCCAAAGGGGCAATCAAAAATGAATAAAACAAAATGGAAACATATATACGTTTGGATCGGTGTGAAGCCAGTGAACAATTTGAGTAGTGGAAACTAAAAGAATATTAATAAATGACTTAGTTATCACACTTAGAATGAGTTTACATTTTTTGTACAAAATACCGTATGTGTTTTTTTTTTTTATGCCTCAAGGGCTAGATGGCGCTTTATTTATAACTGAATGTTTTCATAGAGATACCTTCAGGCCTTGATTATAAGCATACATGTCCAGTGTGGGATTTTTTTTGGAGCATGTACCGTGGAGTTATTAAGCATATCCTTCATTCACGATATTGCTTTTAATGTCCATAGAGGCGATAAAAAATAAATAAAAATATATATATGTTTGGATAAGTCTGATGCCAGTGAACATTTTGAGTGGTGGAAACTAAAAGAATATTCATAAATGACTTAGTTATCACACTTAGAATGAGTTTACATTTTTTGGACAAAATACCGTATGTGGGGTATTTTATTTTATGCCTCAAGGGCTAGGTGGCGCTGTATATATAACTGAATATTGTCATAGAGATACCTTCAGGCCTTGACGATAAACATACATGTCAAGTTTGGGATTTTTTGGAGCATGTACCGGGGAGTTATCAAGCATATCCTTTTTCATTGTGAAACACAAATTTTGATGCCCCGCCCTCATCATATAGTATTTCGAAAAGTCAAGATTTTCCCCCCTGTCGTTGGCTCAGGTCTTGACATGGTCCAGGTCAAGTCTTAACTCAGTTGGATGAAACGTGGAGAAGAAGTGGGCAAAAGTATGCCCCCTGTAAATGTGCAAAAATCATCAAAAATGGGACAATCGGGTTGTGGGGTACTGGCATATTGGAAGCAAAATTTCTTTGAAAATGGCATAATAAACGTTTACATGTAGAATATTTTTTTTGCCAGTGTGTGTCAAGCTCAACGGGTTTTGGTGATTGTTAAGACCTGCAAAAATCAGCGTCCTTTTTTATTTTTAGGCAATGAGTTGCCCTGATTGGTATTTTTTGTAAAAGTGTATATATACATCATCGCTCGTTGTACTCATTGCACAATGTTACTTTTATTGTCCAAAGGGGCAATCAAAAATGAATAAAACAAAATGGAAACGTACATACGTTTGGATCGGTGTGAAGCCAGTGAAAAATTTGAGTGGTGGAAACTAAAAGAATATTCATAAATGACTTAGTCATCACACTTAGAATGAGTTTACATTTTTTTGTACAAAATACCGTATGTGGTTTTTTTTTTTTTATATAAGCCTCAAGGGCTAGGTGGCGCTGTATTTATAACTGAATGTTGTCATCGAGATACCTTCAAGCCTTGATTATAAGCATACATGTCAAGTGTGGGATTTTTTTTGGAGCATGTACCGTGGAGTTATTAAGCATATCCTTCATTCACGATATTGCTTTTAATGTCCACAGAGGCTATCAAAAATAAATAAAAATATATATATGTTTGGATAAGTCTGATGCCAGTGAACATTTTGAGTGGTGGAAACTAAAAGAATATTCATAAATGACTTAGTTATCACACTTAGAATGAGTTTACATTTTTTGGACAAAATACCGTATGTGGGGTATTTTTTTTTTATGCCTCAAGGGCTAGGTGGCGCTGCATATATAACTGAATGTTGTCATAGAGATAGCTTCAGGCCTTGACGATAAACATACATGTCAAGTTTGGGATTTTTTGGAGCATGTACCGGGGAGTTATTAAGCATATCCTTTTTCAGTGCGAAACACAAATTTTGATGCCCCGCCTTCATCATATAGTATTTCGAAAGGTCAAGATTTTTCCCCCTGTCGTTGGCTCAGGTCTTGACATGGTCCAGGTCAAGTCTTAACTCAGTCAGATGAAACGTGTAGGAGAAGTGGGCAAAAGTCTGCCCCCTGTGAATGTGCAAAAATTGTCAAAAATGGGACATTCAAAAATTCGTAGCTCACTTCCTGTTCATTTTAGCATATGGGTCCAAGAGACTTTTTTTGTAGGACTTGGGCTCCCTCATACACCTAAAAATATTCGTCGTTCTTGCTTAAACGTACAACTGGGGCTGTTTCGTTAAAGATTTCTAGGGGGCGCTATTGAGTCATTTTTGTAAAAATAGCACAATCGCCGATAAAAAATTGCTCATTTTGCCAGGCCAGCTGTGTGTGCCAAGTTTCGTGTGTTTCTGTGCCAGTTTAGGCCCTCAAAATTGGCGTTGTTTTCTTGGCGAACAGCGCTTAGCCACGCCCACAGCGACTCGCGAAAACTCACAAACTTCGTGTTGTGACAGCATGAAGGCCGACACCCTCATCTGAGCAAATATGAGGTAGGTCCAGTTAACATGGTTGGAGAAAAACATTGAAGAAAAATCGTAAGAAAAAAAATTGCCAGTAGGTGGCGCTATCAGTAAGATGAAATATAAGTTTGTAGATGTCTTTAGGGCTGGACTCTCATCAATTGTGTACAATTTTGAGAAGATAGCATCATCTCGGTCAAGTTAATGCAGCTTTTGTTGTCACGAGAAATCTTCAGACTTTGCGGCACCGTAGCGGCCACGCCCTTTGGCGAAAAGTTACAATATTCGGTGTGGGGCATGATCAACATCTTAAGGCTTTTCTGACCAATTTTCAACTGGATCCCTTCAACGAGCTCAGCACAGTAGCTAAAAACGTAAAGTATGACAATTATTGTTACCACTAGGTGGCGCTACATGGATAACTGAATTTTATCATATAGATGTTTTTAGGCCGTGACTATTAAGTTGCCTGAGAAGTTTGAGATTTTTTGGAGCTTGAACATGGGAGTTATTAAGCATTTGCTCTTTCTGGACAAATGAAATTTTAAAGGCAATATTTGATGCCCCGCCCCCGTCATATAGTATTTCGAAAAGGCAAGATTTTTTCCCCAGTTGTTCTCTCAGGTCTTGAGATGATAAATGCCAAGTTTGAAGTCAATTGGATTAAAAATGTTTGCAAAGGGGGAAAAAGCATGACCACAGTGAATGTGCCAAAATAGGCCAAAATTGGACATTAAAAAATTCATAGCTCACTTCCTGTACATTTTAGCTACATGGTCCCAATAGACTTTTTTGTGCGTCTCGGCGTGCTACACGTGCCTGCCAATTTTCGTTGCTCTAGCTCAAACATGCCGGGCTTGGTTTTTATTTTTCTATGCTAGGGGGCGCTATAGAGTCGCGTTGTTATGACGACTTCATAATATAAAATTTTTCGCCGGGCCTGAGGAGTGTGCAAAGTTTGGTGAGTTTTCGTAAATGTTTAGGTACCCAAAATCGTGATCATTTACGGAGAAGAAGAAGAAGAAGAAGAATAATAATAACTAGAGCTGCGAGCAGCTATAAAGGGCCCTCGCAGCCCGGGCCACGTTGGGGTCCTTGCACGTTGGGGTACTTGCACGTTGGGGTACTGGCACGTTGGGGTACTGGCATATTGGAAGCAAAATTTCTTTGAAAATGGCATAATAAACGTTTACATGTCGAATATTTTTTTGCCAGTGTGTGTGTCAAGCTCAACGGGTTTTGGTGATTGTTAAGACCTGCAAAAATCAGCGTCCTTTTTTATTTTTAGGCAATGAGTTGCCCTGATTGGTATTTTTTTGTAAAAGTGTATATACACATCATCGCTCGTTGTACTCATTGCACAATGTTACTTTTATTGTCCAAAGGGGCAATCAAAAATGAATAAAACAAAATGGAAACGTACATACGTTTGGATCGGTGTGAAGCTAGTGAACAATTTGAGTGGTGGAAACTAAAAGAATATTCATAAATGACTTAGTTATCACACTTAGAATAAGTGTACATTTTTTGTACAAAATACCGTATGTGGGGTATTTTTTTTTTATTTTTATATAAGCCTCAAGGGCTAGGTGGCGCTGTATTTATAACTGAATGTTGTCATAGAGATAACTTCAGGCCTTGACGATAAACATACATGTCAAGTTTGGGATTTTTTGGAGCATGTACCGGGGAGTTATCAAGCATATCCTTTTTCATTGTGAAACACAAATTTTGATGCCCCGCCCTCATCATATAGTATTTCGAAAAGTCAAGATTTTTCCCCCTGTCGTTGGCTCAGGTCTTGACATGGTCCAGGCCAAGTCTTAACTCAGTCGGATGAAACGTGTAGGAGAAGTGGGCAAAAGTCTGCCCCCTGTGAATGTGCAAAAATCGTCAAAAATGGGACATTCAAAAATTCGTAGCTCACTTCCTGTTCATTTTAGCACATGGGTCCAAGAGACTTTTTTGTAGGTCTTGGGCTCCCTCATACACCTAAAAATATTCGTCGTTCTTGCTTAAACGTACAACCGGGGCTGCTTCGTTAAAAACTTCTAGGGGGCGCTATTGAGTCATTTTTGTAAAAATAGCACAATCAATGATAAAATATTGCTCATTTTACCAGGCCAGATGTGTGTGCCAAGTTTCATGAGTTTCTGTGCATGTTTAGACCCTCAAAACTGGCGTTGTTTTCGTGGCGAACAGCGCTTAGCCACACCCACAGCAATTCGCGAAAACTCACAAACTTCGTGTTGTGACATCATGAAGGCCGAAACCCTCATCTGAGTAAATATGAGGTAGGTCCAGTTAACGTGTTTGGAGAAAAACATAGAAGAAAATTCGTAAGAAAAAAAATTGCCACTAGGTGGCGCTATCAGTTAGATGAAATATAAGTCAGTAGATGTCTTTAGGGCTGGACTCTCATCAAATGTGTGAAATTTTGAGAAGATAGGATCATCTCGGTCAAGTTAATGCAGCTTTTATTTTCACGAAAAATCTTCAGACTTTGCGTCACCGTAGCGGCCACGCCCTTTGGCGAAAAGTTACAATATTCGGTGTGGGGCATGATCAACATCTTAAGGCTTTTCTGACCAATTTTCAAATGGATCCCTTCAACAAGCTCAGCACAGTAGCTAAAAACGTAAAGTATGACATTTATTGTAACCACTAGGTGGCGCTATATGTATAACTGAATTTTATCATATAGATGTTTTCAGGCCGTGACTATTACGTTGCCTGAGAAGTTTGAGATTTTTTGGAGCTTGAACATGGGAGTTATTAAGCATTTGCTCTTTCTGGACAAATGAAATTTTAAAGGCAATATTTGATGCCCCGCCCCCGTCATATAGTATTTCAAAAAGGCAAGATGTTTTGCCCAGTTGTTCTCTCAGGTCTTGAGATGATAAATGCCAAGTTTGAAGTCAATTAGATGAAAAATGTTTGCAAAGGGGGAAAAAGCATGACCACAGTGAATGTGCCAAAATAGGCCAAAATTGGACATAAAAAAATTCATAGCTCACTTCCTGTACATTTTAGCTACATGGTCCCAATAGACTTTTTTGTGCGTCTCGGGGTGCTACACGTGCCTGCCAATTTTTGTTGCTCTTGCTCAAACGTGCCGGGCTTGGTTTTTATTTTTCTACGCTAGGGGGCGCTATCGAGTCGCATTGTTATGACGACTTAATAATATCAAATTTTTCGCCGGGCCTGAGGAGTGTGCAAAGTTCGGTGAGTTTTCGTGAATGTTTAGGTACCCAAAATCGCGATCGTTTGCGGAGAATAAAGAAGAAGAAGAAGAATAATAATAATAATAATAATAATAATAATAATAATAATAATAATAATTTTTACAAAAACAATAGGGACCTCGCAGCGGTCGCTGCTCGGGCCCTAATAATAATCCGATCGAAAAACAATAGGGACCTCGCAGCGGTAGCTGCTCGGGCCCTAACTAGAGCTGCGAGCAGCTATAAAGGGCCCTCGCAACCCGGGCCACGTTGGGGTATTTGCATGGGGTACTGGCATATTGGGGTACTGTTTCATAGGAAACCGTCTAAATTGTAAATGTTTTAGACATGCTTTGTGTTTGCAAAGTTTCATGGAAGGCCAAAAATGATGCACAATTTAAAATCAAAATGGATTGGCACATGGCTATAGAATACTTTTTGGAGGTATTAGGCTGATAGGTATGCCTCCCAATATTCACACATCTAGCTGAACCATATAATCGGATATACTTCATAAAACTATCTAGACGACGCTATTGAGCCATTTATTACAAATTGCACAACAAATTATAAAATATTCATGTTCATGAGAGATCTGATCTGTGTGCAGTTTTGTGAGTTTTTCCCCGTGTTTAGACTCTCAAAAAAAAATTCTTTGCAAACAATGCATCCCTAAAGCAAAGGCATGTGACAAAATAAAAAATTTCAATAACTTTTCATCTTAAATATCTTAAGATGAAACATGCCAAAGAATGAAGACGATGTGATAAGTTTTGCAGAAAATATGACCCCTATAAAAGGCCCCAAAAAGTGGCTACAAATACCAAAGTAAATCAAAATGTCAGACTTCCTGTTTGGTTTAACATATGGTTCCAAGAGACCTTTTTTGTACATCGTGGGCTCTTATGTATGCCTCCAAATTATCAAGAAAAGAAGTTGGGTTTAGCACTTGACACCAAGAGACTTTTTTTAAACATCGTGGGCTGCTACATATGTCTACAAATTTTCGTAGAATACTTTTTGGAGGTATTAGGCTGATAGGTATGCCTCCCAATATTCACACATCTAGCTGAATCATATAAAAAACATTTTTCTTTGCAAACGATGCATCGCTACAGCAACGGCGTGCAACAAAATAAAAAATTTCAATAACTTTTCATCTTAAATATCTTAAGATGAAACGCGCCAAAGAATATATGACGCCTATAAAAGGCCCCAAAAATGGCAACAAATACCAAAGTTAATCAAAATGGCAGACTTCCTGTTTGGTTTAGCATATGGCTTTAGAAACTTTTTTGTAAGTCTTAGGCTGATCTCCCAATATTCACACATCTAGCTGAATCATATAAAAAACATTTTTCTTTTCAAACAATGCATCGCTACAGCAAAGGCGTGCGACAAAATAAAAAATTTCAATAACTTTTCATCTTAAATATCTTAAGATGAAACGTACCAAAGAATATATGACGCCTATAAAAGGCCCCAAAAATGGTATCAAATACCAAAGTTAATCAAAATGGCAGACTTCCTGTTTGGTTTAGCATATGGCTTTAGAAACTTTTTTGTAAGTCTTAGGCTGATAGGTATCCCAATTTTTTCACATCTAGCTGAATCATACATTTCCTAAAGCTTCATAAATATGTCGAGATGGCGCTATGGAGCCATTTATTGAAAATTGCAGAAAAACTCTCTAAAATATTCATGCTTATGACAAGCCTGATGTGTGTGTAAAGTTTCATGAGTTTTTGCACGTTTAGATAAAAAAAAAAAGCAGCATTTTACTTGGCAAACAATGCACCGCTATGGCAACGGTGTGCGACAAAATAAAACACTTTCGGTAACTTTGTATCTTAAACATCTTAAGATGAAGCACACCAAGTTTGAAGACAGTCGGATAAATTTTGTAGGAGGAGTTCGTTAAAATATGACCCCTAAAAAAGGCCACAAAAAATGGCTACAAATCCCAACGTAAATCAAAATGGCGGACTTCCTGTTTGGTTTAGCAGATGGTTCCAAGAGACTTTTTTGTACATCGTGGGCTCTTATGTATGCCTCTAAATTATCATAGCGCAAGGTGAAACGTACAACCGGGAATGCTTCGTTAAAGAGGAGTTTTTTACCTCAAAATGTGATGACCGGCCCCTACGGGACTTCCTGTTGGGTTTAGCACAGGGCACCAAGAGACTTTTTTGTACATCGTGGGCTGTTAAATTTGTCTCCAAATTTTCGTAGCTCTAGCTTCTTCGTACAAATGGGAATGCTTCTTTAAGGATATTTTTTTTCCTTTAAAAACAGTGCATGCCATGACAACAGTGTGCGACGAAATACAAAGCTTTCAATAACTTTTCATCTTCAACATCTTAAGATGAATCACACCAAGTTTGAAGATGATCGGATAAACACTGTAGGAGGAGTTCGTTAAAATAAGACCCCAATGAAATGGCCAAAAAAATGGCAACACGTTCCAAAATAAATCAAAATGGTGGACTTCCTGTTAGGTTTAGCATATGGTTCAAAAAGAGTTTTTTGTAGGTCATAGCCTGTTACATATGTGTACCAATTTTCGTAGCTCTAGATTAAACGTACAACCGGCAATGCGTCGTGAAGTAAGAATTTTTAAACTCTAAATTTGATGCGCCGCCGCCGTCATATAGTATATCAAAAACTTTTCATTTTTCACAATGATGTTGTCCCAGGTGTTGAGATGGTACATCCCAAGTTTGAAGTCAATCGGGTTAACCGTGTAGGAGAAGCGGGCAAAAGTATGACACCTGTAAATGTGCAAAAATTGGCAAAAATTGGACATTTAAATACTCATACCTCACTTTCTGTCTATTTTAGGGTACACACTTCAAAGAGGTTTTTGTTCATTGGGATGTGCTACAGGTGCCACACAATTTTCATAGCCGTCGGACAATCGTAGCGGGACAGGGATCCGTTTAACCTATGTAGGGGGCGCTAAGGAGCCATTTTTCTGTTATCATGTATGGCGACTTTAAAATATCAAATTTTTCGCCAGGCCTGATGCGCGTGTAAAGTTTGGTGAGTTTTCGGTCACGTTTAGTGTCTCAAAAATGCGATTGTTTGCGGAGAAGAATAATAAGAATAAGAATAACTAGAGCTGCGAGCAGCTATAAAGGGCCCTCGCAACCCGGGCCACGTTGGGGTATTTGCACGTCGGGGTACTGGCATGTTGGGGTACTGTCAAATAGGAAACCATCTAAATTTTAAACGTTTTTGCCATGCTTTGTGTTTGTAAAGTTTCATGGAAAGGCCAAAAATGATGCACAATTAACAAAATAAAATCAAAATGGATTGGCACATGGCTATAGAGAATACTCTTTGAATATATTAGGCATGCCTGCCAATATTCACACATCTAGCTGAATCATATAATCGGAAAGACTTCATAAAAATGTCTAGAGGGCGCTATTGAAGCATTTATTGCAAATTTAATAAGAAATCTCTAAAATATTCATGCTTATGACAAGCCTGATGTGTGTGTAAAGTTTCATGAGTTTTTGCACATGTTTAGACCCACAAAAAAAAAGCAGCATTTTACTTGGCAAACAATGCATCGCCATGAAACGGCGTGCGACAAAATAAATAACTTTCGATAACTTTGTATCTTAAACATCTTAAGATGAAGCACACCAAGTTTGAAGACAGTCGGATAAATTTTGTAGGAGGAGTTCGTTAAAATATGACCCCTAAAAAAGGCCACAAAAAATGGCTACAAATCCCAACGTAAATCAAAATGGCGGACTTCCTGTTTGGTTTAGCAGATGGTTCCAAGAGACTTTTTTGTACATCGTGGGCTCTTATGTATGCCTCTAAATTATCATAGCGCTAGGTGAAACGTACAACCGGGAATGCTTCGTTAAAGAGGAGTTTTTTACCTCAAAATGTGATGACAGGCCCCTACGGGACTTCCTGTTGGGTTTAGCACATGGCACCAAGAGACTTTTTTGTACATCGTGGGCTGTTAAATTTGTCTCCAAATTTTCGTAGCTCTAGCTGCTTCGTACAACTGGGAATGCTTCATTAAGAGGGAATTTTTTCCTTTGCAAACTGTGCATGCCACGGCAACAGCGTGCGACGAAATAAAAAGCTTTCAATAACTTTTCATCTTCAACATTTTAAGATGAATCACACCAAGTTTGGAGATGATCGGATAAACTCTGTAGGAGGAGTTCGTTAAAATAAGACCCCTATGAAATGGCCCAAAAAATGGCAACACGTTCCAAAGTAAATCAAAATGGCGGACTTCCTGTTCGGTTTAGCATATGGTTCAAAAAGAGTTTTTTGTACCTTGAGGGCTGTTACATATGTCTTCAACTGTTGGTAACTCTAGGTGAAATGTACAGCCGGGAATGCTTCATTAAATAAGAATTTTGAAACACAAAATTTGATGCCTCGCCTCTGGCGGACTTCCTGTTAGGTTTAGCATATGGTTCAAAAAGAGTTTTTTGTAGATCATAGTCTGTTACATATGTGTACCAATTTTCGTGGCTCTCAATTAAACGTACCACGGCAATGCTTTGTTAAGTAAGAATTTTGAAACTGTAAATTTGATGCCCCGCCACCGTCATATAGTATGTCAAAAACTTTAGATTTTTTACCATGATGTTGTCCCAGGTGTTGAGATGGTACAGCCCAAGTTTGAAGTCAATCGGGTTAACCGTGTAGGAGAAGCGGGCAAAAGTATGACCCCTGTAAATGTGCAAAAATTGGCAAAAATTGGACATTTAAATACTCATACCTCACTTTCTGTCTATTTTAGGGTACACACTTCAAAGAGGTTTTTGTTCATTGGGATGTGCTACAGGTGCCACACAATTTTCATAGCCGTCGGACAATCGTAGCGGGACAGGGATCCGTTTAACCTATGTAGGGGGCGCTAAGGAGCCATTTTTCTGTTATCATGTATGGCGACTTTAAAATATCAAATTTTTCGCCAGGCCTGATGTGCGTGTAAAGTTTGGTGAGTTTTCGGTCACGTTTAGTGTCTCAAAAATGTGATCGTTTGCGGAGAATAATAATAATAATAATAATAATAATAATAATAATAATAACTAGAGCTGCGAGCAGCTATAAAGGGCCCTCGCAACCCGGGCCACGTTGGGGTACTTGCACGTCGGGGTACTGGCACGTTGGGGTACTGTCAAATAGGACAAGGACCATCTAAAATGTTTTTGACAAGCCTTGTGTGTGCAAAGTTTAATCAAAACGCAAAATATGGTGCGCAATTCCCAAAATAAATTCAAAATGGCGGACTTCCTTTTAGGTTTAGCATACGGCTACAGAATACTTTTTGTAGGTCTTAAGCTAATAGGTATGCCTCCCAGTTTTCACAAATCTAGGTCAAGTCATCTTTAGTTGTGTATCGCTTGAATCATACAATTGGAAATGCTCCATAAAAATGCATAGAGGGCGCTATTGAGCACAACGTTGGGTTACTTGCACGTCAGGGTACTGGCACGTTGGGGTACTGTTACATGGAACAAGGACCATTTAAAATGTTAGTTTTTTCCATGCCTTGTCTGTGCAAAGTTTAATGAAAAAGGCCAAAAATGATGTATAATTCCCAAAATAAAATCAAAATAGCGGACTTCCTCTTTGGTTTGGCAAATGGCTACATAATACTTTTTTGTAGGTCTAGCATAATCATACAATCGGAAATGCTTCATAAAAATGTCTAGAGGGCGCTATTTATTGCAAATTGCACAATAAATCTCTAAAAATTCATGTTCATGACAAGTCTGATGTGTTTGCAAAGTTTCATGAGTTTTCATGTGTATAAAAAAAAAAAAAGCAGCACTTGACAACTGTTACATGGAACAAGGACCATTTAAAATGTTAGTTTTTTCCATGCCTTGTCTGTGCAAAGTTTAATGAAAAAGGCCAAAAATGATGTATAATTCCCAAAATAAAATCAAAATAGCGGACTTCCTCTTTGGTTTGGCAAATGGCTACATAATACTTTTTTGTAGGTCTAGCATAATCATACAATCGGAAATGCTTCATAAAAATGTCTAGAGGGCGCTATTTATTGCAAATTGCACAATAAATCTCTAAAAATTCATGTTCATGACAAGTCTGATGTGTTTGCAAAGTTTCATGAGTTTTCATGTGTATAAAAAAAAAAAGCAGCACTTGACAAACAATGCATTGCTATGGCAACAGCGTGTTACAAAATAAAAAACTTTCGATTACTTTGCATCTTAAACATCTTAAGATGAAACACACCAAGTTTGAAGACAGTCGGATAAATTTTGTAGGAGGGGTTCGTTAAAATATGACCCCTGAAAAAGGCCACAAAAAATGGCAACAAATCCCATCATAAATCAAAATGGCAGACTACCTGTTTGGTTTAGCACATGGTTCCAAGAGACTTTTTTGTACATCATGGGCTCTTATGTATGCCTGCAAATTATCATAGCGCTAGGTGAAACGTACAACCGGGAATGCTTCGTTAAAGAGGAGTAATTAGCTCAAAATGTGATGCCCGGCCCCTGGGGGACTTCCTGTTGGGTTTAGCACATGGCACCAAGAGACTTTTTTGTACATCCTGGGCTGTTACATATGTCTACAATTTTTCGTCGCTCTAGCTGCTTCGTACAACTGGGAATGCTTCATTAAGAAGGATTTTTTTCCTTTGCAAAAAGTGCATGCCACGACAACAGCGTGTGACGAAATAAAAAACTTTCAATCACTTTTCATTTTCAACATCTTAAGATGAATCACACCAAGTTTGAAGATGATCGGATAAACTCTGTAGGAGGAGTTCGTTAAAATAAGACCCCAATGAAATGGCCAAAAAAATGGCAACACGTTCCAAAATAAATCAAAATGGTGGACTTCCTGTTAGGTTTAGCATATGGTTCAAAAAGAGTTTTTTGTACCTCGAAGGCTGTTATATACCTCTACAAATTTTGGTAACTCTATGTGAAACGTACAGCCGGGTATGCTTTGTTAAAGAGGAGTTTTTTAGCTCAAAATGTGATGCCCGGCCCCTGGGGGACTTCCTGTTGGGTTTAGCACAGGGCACCAAGAGACTTTTTTGTACATCTTGGGCTGTTACATATGTCTACAAATTTTCGTAGCTCTAGCTGCTTCGTACAAATGGGAATGCTTCTTTAAGGATTTTTTTTTTTCCTTTAAAAACAGTGCATGCCATGACAACAGCGTGCAACGAAATACAAAGCTTTCAATAACTTTTCATCTTCAACATCTTAAGATGAATCACACCAAGTTTGAAGATGATCGGATAAACACTGTAGGAGGAGTTCGTTAAAATAAGACCCCAATGAAATGGCCAAAAAAATGGCAACACGTTCCAAAATAAATCAAAATGGTGGACTTCCTGTTAGGTTTAGCATATGGTTCAAAAAGAGTTTTTTGTAGGTCATAGCCTGTTACATATGTGTACCAATTTTCGTAGCTCTAGATTAAACGTACAACCGGCAATGCTTCGTGAAGTAAGAATTTTTAAACTCTAAATTTGATGCGCCGCCGCCGTCATATAGTATATCAAAAACTTTTCATTTTTCACAATGATGTTGTCCCAGGTGTTGAGATGGTACATCCCAAGTTTGAAGTCAATCGGGTTAACCGTGTAGGAGAAGCGGGCAAAAGTATGACCCCTGTAAATGTGCAAAAATTGGCAAAAAATGGACATTTAAATACTCATACCTCACTTTCTGTCTATTTTAGGGTACACACTTCAAAGAGGTTTTTGTTCATTGGGATGTGCTACAGGTGCCACACAATTTTCATAGCCGTCGGACAATTGTAGCGGGACAGGGATCCGTTTAACCTATGTAGGGGGCGCTAAGGAGCCATTTTTCTGTTATCATGTATGGCGACTTTAAAATATCAAATTTTTCGCCAGGCCTGATGTGCGTGTAAAGTTTGGTGAGTTTTCGGTCACGTTTAGTGTCTCAAAAATGCGATTGTTTGCGGAGAAGAATAATAAGAATAAGAATAATAATAATAAGAAGAATTCCTACAAAAACAATAGGGCCTCGCAGCGGCACCGCCGCCGCCGCTGCTCGGGCCCTAATAAGAATTCCTACAAAAACAATAGGGCCTCGCAGCGGCACCGCCGCCGCCGCTGCTCGGGCCCTAATAATAATAAGAAGAATTCCTACAAAAACAATAGGGCCTCGCAGCGGCACCGCCGCCGCCGCTGCTCGGGCCCTAATAATAAGAATTCCTTCAGGAACAATAGGGACCTCGCAGCGGTCGCTGCTCGGGCCCTAATTAGAGTCCCTATTTTGGTAGACAGGCACACATGTGCTTGGTGTACAAAACGGGCACATCTTCCTTTCATTCATTTAGTTGTTTTTTTTTTTATTACACTATCTGACAGACAGAAAGTAGACTAGAATTTAGACCAGCTAAAAGCATGTCTAAATTGTGGCGCTCTGTGAGTTTAAAGGGAATGAAAGGGGCGGCTTCCAAGATGGCTGTGTTCACTCTCACATCTGAATTTATCTAACTGCAGCTGTCTACAAAGATACTAGAACAAGAAAACTCCTACGATGCACACATTCGCACCACACTTTGCGCAAGACTTTTATGCTAGGCACAAAATTAGTGTCCTTGGATTTAGAATTATAACTCAAACATTATTGTCAATGTATTCATTCTCAAGTTATTTTCACCTCCTTAAATTCCTTTAATTGCTTCAAAATAAAAGACGGATAACAGACAAATTGGGGACAGATTATCAACATCAATTTGTGAAAACATAAATTTGAACATACTTATATTCGGTAATACACATTTTTAAACAATACTGTAAAATTGTTTTGATCGTCATAGATGATGTTGACCAATGTGACAGATGTCAATGATGGAAAAACTATCGATATGAGCAGAAATGCCTGAAGTCAGCGCATACAGTACGAAGCCACTCAAAAGTGCAAGAATGGCTTTTCAGCTTCAAAGAACTTGATTCATGACTGTTTATTTTTGTTATGGCAGATGGCTGACTCTGGTGGACTACCCCAGCTTACACAGGTAACATTTGAACTCATCACAGTATATGAGGCACTTGAAAAATACTCAAGTTTTATGAGACTGTCTTGTTTTTACAGCCTGGGAAGCTCACTGAAGCATTCAAGTATTTCCTTCAAGGAATGGGCTACAGTAAGTATCAACAAGCAACTATTGTAGGTGATATTTTATCTTTAAATATTTCTTTTTTGTCACAATGTGTGTAAAACTGCAGATTAGCAGCAGTATTGAGTATTTGAGGCCGAGTTTTGTTCAGAGAGACATAAGTTGTATTAATGTTGGCCTCTGTCTCCCTTGCCCTGTTCTCTCAGTCGCTTATGTGAAGGATCGGAGGTTGAGTGGAGGGCCAGGTACTTCCTCCTCCACATTCACCTCTGACCTCTTATTGCTGCCCTGTTTGATGCTCTTTTCAAACATTTACTTTATTTTGTCTTAAATGCAGTGTTTTGGGATGTTCTGAACATATTTATTTATTTATTTATTTTCATTTTCAGCATTTGCAAGACCTAAAGGCCCTTCATCTCAGAATAATTTTTCCTTCAATGGAAAAATATACCGTCCTTTCTATCCCTCCCCCTCATCATGTCATTTCCAAAACTGCTCTTTGCATGGCCCTTAACTAGCTTTGGCAAGGCCCTGCTCATTGTATTCATAAATGTAAATAGTTAACATTAAGAACTGCAATTTCAATATCATTTATATTCTTATATACGTCTACTCACATGTGTCAAACTCGAGGCCCAAGGGCCAGATTCGGCCCGCCACATCCTTAGTGGCTCGCCAACGCAAACCATGTATATCTAATTTTTTAAATTTAATTTATTTTACTGATTAAAATCCCTCAGAGGGAAATTCAATGTACACTCTGCTATTTATATTTTGTAGTTCACCTACACACAAAGAAACTTCATGTACCAAAATTGCAAATTGTCTTCATTTTTTATATTATTGAGTCTTTTTTTTTTTTTTTGGAACAAGTGAACAATAGTTTAAAGGGATACTTGAGTCATTGAAGAATTTTCAGCAGTGAAAAGTTAATATTTTGTCCAGAATAAATTTGACAACTTAATTATTTTTCATGTACAATTAATACCTTTAAAAAGTAATTTTTCTACTTGCTGTCGACGGATGATGACATCCCCTGTGCTGAGGAAGTATGTAACGGCCAATCATGGCTAACCTGTTTTCTGGGTTTGGTCAGTAAACTGAGCCATGATTGGCCATTTCCTACTTCCTCAGCACAGGTGATGTCATCATCAGTCGACAGCAAGTAGAAAAATTACTTTTTAAAGGGATACTTCACTTATTTAGCCCATTACAGTGTTCCCTCGTTTTCCGCTGGGGTTAGGTTCCAAAAAATACCCGCAATAAATGAAATCCGCGAAGTAGTTAGCTTTATGTTTTACAACTCTTATAAATGTTTTAAGGCTCTAAAATCCCCGACCGCACAATTTATACACTTTTCTCATTGAGGCATTGACATGTTCTCACATTTCTCTCTTGTTCAAACATTGACAATGTTCAAACCTTCATAAATTTTATAAAATGGGTATATTACTGTAAAAAAATATGCAAAATTGCACTTAAAAAAAAATCCGCGCTACAGCGAGACCGCGAAAAGTGAACCGCGTTATAGTGAGGGAAGACTGTATAGCAATAAAAATTTAATATTTTGTCTATAATTAATTTGATACTTTCATTATTTTTCGCGTATAATTAGTACCTTTAAAACACATTTTGCAACTTGCTGTCGACTGAAAATGACATCACAAGGACTCAGGTAACCAATCATAGCTCAGCTGTTTTCTAGGTTTGGACAGGTGACATTCACAAGCTGAGCTGAAAATATTTATTATGGGCAAAATATTAATGTTTGACTGGCTAAATAAGTAAAGTAACCCTTTAAAAGTATTAATTGTATACGAAAAATAATGAGGTTACCACATTAATATTAACTTTTTACTTCTGAAAATGGCTCAATGTGTCAAGTATCCCTTTAACAAAGTATTTTCTTGATTTTAAAACTAGTTATCCATCAATATGTGGTGCATTTATAATATTATAATGGCCCTTTGAGGGAAAACATAAGCCCTGATTTACACGGTAATAAAAAGGTAAAGAAGAAAGCTGATTATTAGTTTGCTCAATAAGGAGCCATGTGTATTTCAAAGCACCTCGACAGACATTAAATAATCTTGTCACACACAAATAAATAAAAATCTATAATCTCTTTTCAGCAACAAGCTCCACTTATTAAATTAAAAACAAAAAACAAAAACCACAAGCTCCTCAGTTGCATGCTGCTCATAACGCATTTGTGAGTAGACCGACAACACCAGCAACTACATCGATCAAATCCAGGCTCTTGTTTGTTCATCCGCAGCACAAAGGGGACATCATAATTCCCCAAAGAGCATGACCTCCCCTCATATCAGCAATGTGAAGCTAATAAACACAAGTTAATGTTTTTTGTTTTTGTTTTTTTTCCTCTTTACCCCATCTGCTTCTCCTCCCAGTGCCTTCCGCCAGTATGACTCGCCTGGCGCGCTCCAGGACCGCCTCCCTGACCAGCGCCAGCTCCACGGACGGGTCACGCTCTCGTGCCTGCACCCACTCCGACAGCACCGAGGGAGTCGCTGCCGTCACCCACACTATGGAAGTTTCCTGTTGAGGTGTCAGGGGGGGGGGAAAAAGAGGGGAGTAAGGGGTGGAGGGACAGAGAGAGAAGCCATAAGGGGTAACAGTAAAGAAGACTGTATTGGGATATTAATCTGACGGAATGAGGTAAATAGCCATGATCGCTCTCTCTGTCGTCAACCTCGAGATCCTTTGTCTGCTTTCCTCGTATATTGTAACAGAACAGTCAATGTGCAGTTACAGTCAGAAGTATACATACATTCATCATGGGCATCAACGTAACATTCATTTTGTACCTTTAACTCGTTTGCTCCCAAAGACGTATTTATACGTTTTTTAATGTTTTTATGCAAGAGCTTACAGAAGACTTTGATGCAGCCTCTGAACTGACGAAAATGTTTCAAGCTATCGTAATTATTACAAAAACAGCCAGCAGGTGGCAGCAAAGTATAAGAGATCAAACAGGGCCATGTTGCAAAAAACTCTTTTCCCCACTGTTTTAACCAAATTTGTGATGAAGCTATATTCTAATGCTAATTGTTGCAAAACGGAAACAGATAAATATACTTTTTTCACTGATGAAAGAAAATATGCTAATTTTTCTTTTGGTAGATTCCATGTTTTATAGCAATAGAACACAATACTCTGTGGGTCTTGCAAAATTAGTACAGTCAAAATCCAGTAAAAGTTCAGTGAAAATGGCTGGGAGTGAATGAGTTAATGAAGGATTTATAGTTTCCTTTATCCACAAGGGAATGATTCTTCAATGAGTTTTAAGAACATGAATCGAGATAATTTATTATAGATTTACTGTAATCCACAGTCAAAATTATTTACAACATTCAGGCTCTAATATATGGTGAAGGTCTTTCAAATGGACCAAGCCGAGCCCTATTAACTTCTTGTTAGTCATTATGATTGACTCTGTCATTATTGAGCCTGACCACAACCCTTTTGAACATTTGTGGATTAAATGTAACATAACTGCCAGTTAACCAATCTCTCCAATTGTCAAATATTAACCCCAGAAGATTGTGGATGGCTATAAAAAAAAGCATCTGGTTGGGTTAAAATCTCACAGTGACATTTGACCAATACTAGTGTGAGTGTTGCTGCTGTCTGTACTGTATTTTATCCTGTATGTATACTTTTGAGCTGTGTGGATCACAGATATTCACAAATAAATAAAAATATGTGCACCGAATTCTTGTTTATAAAACTCATTGATGAAGACAGCTCCAATCGATCATTAAAAGCCCCCAAATAAATGCTCATGATGAATGTTTTGAAACTTCTGAACACAACCATAGCCTATTGCTATTCCCAACCCCACTTTAATAATACTTTCCTCAAAACTCACTCGTGTTTCCCAGCACTTATATTTGTATTGTTGACTATCTCCTGTATTTGTTTGCTAAGTATCCCCTTATTGGCTTGAGCCCCTTTCACCCCCCTCCCCCCAGTACATAGCCTACACTCAAACACATCCACCATTTCTGTAGCAATAGTCAATAAAGAGCTGCTCAAGTAATGGTATGAAAAGGAGATTGTGATGATAGTCAAGGGGTGCTAAAACGTGTTTTGTATTAGCACTTTATATGGTGGTCACTGGTTGTCCAGAATTTGAATGACAGACAGCAGAACACAGCCGTAATAGTGCTTAGACTGCGTGTAATTTTAGCTTGTTAGCATGCTAGCTAGGCCACACCCGCACAACATTGCTTTTAAAGTATCACTTGCGTTGTGAAAAGGCGCTTGCAGCAACAGGTGAGTGCGCTGAAAGAAATTAAGAGCTTCATTGATTTAATTTGTATTCTGTTACTGAATTTGGAGCTTTGGTAAGTGAGGGAGAAAAAGCGAGGGGGGAAAACTGACTTGAGTGTGATCAAAGTAGATGTTGAATGAGGAATTTTTCCGCCTAAACTCAGTAAAACGTCAATGCGCTTGTGTTCTATCGTGTATGTTTTGTGTACATTTGATGTATGATCTGTACATTGTGGGTGAATAGAGATGATTGCAAATTCTTCCATCCTCATATTTTTTTTAATTATAGTACTTTACTGAATAGCTTTCATCACATTAGCGTCGACGTACAAAAAAAACCTGAAATCGCGAACCCCCCAGTGTGTGTAATACTGCAAGCAAGCCAGCTCATCGCTTTTCCTTTACTTCTTTCTAATGAATACTATATTTTACGATTATGAGGCCCAAGTACACCCATATGCAATATTCAACACAAACACATACTGCCTGATTTCAAGTGAAATGACATTGTATGATTTGTGAGAAATTTATGCATTATGATCTTAAACAAATATTGACTCCAAATACAATCTAATGCTGTTACAGAGAGCAGCTTTGAGATGTGTGCCATTTATTTAAGTAAGAGACAATCGACAACAGTAATATAGTATATAATTGTGTTTAGTAACATCTATATGCATGCGATGTGTAATCTTAGGGTGCTTTATAATCGTCTAGTGTTAGGGTGTTAGACCTCAGACGTGGTTACTTCAATAGAGCCATAGTTGTAATCAATATTGTCAGTCTGTAACTCCACCGCATGGTTGTGGTTCTGGTTGTAATCAACGCTTTGTGATCTCCACTATGACAATCATTCTGATTCAAACTAAACATAACTAGTGGGACTGAGGCAGCACCAGTTGTGTACCTTTTTTTTTTTTTTTTTAAACAAAACAAATAATAATAATAATCTAAATTGACTTTCATGATCGCAACTAGCCCCTCTACTTATAACATGCCAAAGTTTCACTCTTATGACCAGGAAAAAAGGCTTTAATAGTAACATCGCCCCAGTTGATGGTCAGTATTTGTTTTGATGTGCTATGTAACAATAAACTCATCAGTTTTAGTATGTATGTATTTAGAGCTTTAGATTAACGGATGTTGTGTGCTGTTGCCTGCTCTTATACTGGGCCATAATGGGTCCCCTGGTTATTGGATTATCCGTGTACAGCGTCGATGCACCATAGTCACCGATGTCTCCTGTCACAAAAATTCTTTGGTCAGGTCAGGCATAGCATTCAATTGCTGAGGTGTGCACATCTCTGAGATGGCCTGTGAGAAGCGGGGCTGTTTTGGAGCCATTTGGGCACCAAGCTCAGAATGTAGGGCAACCCCCAACCACATAAAAAAATATATATTAAAAATAAATAAAAAAAATACTCCCACTCCCTAAACAGGTGCCCCGATTCTCACAGGTGAACCCGGTTGCACCCTAAAGGGCTATCAGCTGAAGTCACTTTTATAAATAAAAATAAAAAAATGTCTGCCATTAGAAAAGTGTTGTTGTTTTTCTGAGCACCGAGGGACTGACACAGACAGAAACGAGAATGTGATTTTGTGGAAAATGCAGAGTAAATTGTCATGGAAGGTCATGTTTTAAACTGTACAATTCATGTAAAGTTAAAAAAAAAAAAACTCATAATGTGAAATAGAGGCGTTAGGATAGAACATTGCATGGAAAACAAACACTTCAATCATTTGCATGGAGTGCAGAGTTTGTACTGTATAAAGACAACTTTCAACACAAACTGCCCAGGGGGCGGGGGGTGATGGGGGTACAGTGTTCTCCTGAATGTATTTTGTCCCTTTTTTGAAGTGCTGTACAGTATTGTCACCCTAAACCTTACCCTCACACAATTTCTGCACTATACTTTGTACCTCCACGTGAGCCAACATTCATGACTTTATGATTTCCCCTTCACAAAAGTATAGTTTAGATGACTTGTGCTTTGGCACGGAAAGAGTTTAGACCTCGGCCCTCCTTGCACTTGTAGATATTTTTTATTATTATTATTTCTAGAGCAGGTTACTACCACCAAACACCAACAGTAACATTTCTGTTCTTCTTGCATTTGTGTTATTAAACGGCATCAACAAGGTGAAACCTTATTTTAGTAAAGTGAATTGTTCATGTGTATTAATAATTATTCTTCTTACTGTCATTAAGGTTAATTTCAATTGAGCAATAAGTGGGTTTTTTTTTTTTCTTGTTTGCATTGTTTCATATGTCTTCCCTATGAGCAGTCACAATAGTAGACAGATTCTTACCTGCTTGGCTGTCATGTGTGATGTAAAGTTTAAATATGTTATACATACAAATATATATACACAACATAAGCTGTCACTGTCCTATGTACTAAACAAGTAACAAGTTATAAATAAAGACCTACTGTCAACATTTGCAGTGTCTAAAACAATTAAATGTGATTCTCATCAGCCACATATTTTATTGGTGAGTTAGAACTCCAATTTTATGATAAGAAAAGGTCTGCTTTATGTGTCAAATTGGCATTAGGTATCATATTATTAATTAACATTATGTGATCTCTTGATGTAATTCCAACAACCAGATTCATTTTACATGTTGATTCCATGTTAATTGAGCATTAATTGTACCTTTAAGCATAATTATGTCTGAAATAAATTTTTATAATTTACTCACGGTCTACTGATAAGATACATGCGTAGTATGTGTGAGCGTTTGTTGGATTTTGTCACTATTATTACTCACCATTATTACTTACTCTGCATCAATGTTTTTTCTTTGGGCTCCTCCGAATGACCTGGTAGAATTGATTGCCAATTTGGCCAATTGATGCATATTAAGAGGCTGACTGAAATTAATGACGGCCTGTTCCCTAAAGAGCTGTTATTTTGGATTCTGATCTCCTGGACGTTGATGCTGCGGAATGCTGGGCACTGCTGTTTTTAAGTCTTGCTCCAGACTCCCAATGGAATTTCAAAATAAGCTTTATACAGTTGTTTTACTCTCGATGTGATTTTATGTCCTTGTTTAGGCAATGTATATACTTTCCACATGCAGGGCGAGGAGTGAGGAAGCCTGCTTGTAGGTTAATCTGCCACGGAAAATAACTGATTGTTATTTGGTCAAAATAAAGCTGAAATAATGTCCACAAGCCGCAATTAAAATATGCATTAAGATACCAACTAACCCCGCCTACTGCCCGAAGCCAGCTGGGATGGGCTGCAGCATCTCCGAGACCCTTGTGAGGAGTAAGCGGTTAAGAAAATGGATGGATGGATGGATGGATGGATGGATGGATGGATACCAACTAAACCTCAGGAAATCTAGGATGCATATGAGTTTTAATGAGCCTTGTTGAGGCTCCAACCAGTAGATGATAATCATACCATTAGCTAGTCCTTGAAAGCTCCTGACAAATGTTCACCTTTGTTTCAAATCCACTGGCTGTGAGAAAAAGTGATTAAAAAAATAAAAATAATATAATACAAATATCCTTGCAATAGATGTAAAATCACCTCTTTGCGGTCTAATGGATACAGTATGTTGCTCTGCATCATAAAATAAACAAGAATGGCAAATATTTTTATATCAGTTTTTCTCAGTGAAGACCATTTGCACCATACTATGCTCCAGTTTGTCTGTTACATACTGGGGCTCCGTGACGTGATGTATTTATTAATTTACTCTGAATTCACAAGTTACTTCCCTTGATCTGTTGTTTCAGTAATCTGACACCAAAACGTCAGTGACCTAACATTCCAGTGGTTTATTTGAAGCATTTGTATGGTGCCCAGGGGATTTGAACATCCTGGGAATGCACTTCAAGCTAGTATCTCACTGAGCGGTGAAGGCTAGCAAGGGTGTACGCGTGTAGCAAGATTTGTTTTTGGCTACTAGGCAGCTAAAAGAGGAAGTCAACCTTAAACATTTTTAAACAATAATATGTTATATGTGACCAATTGTCTAAACATGACATTCTGATTAATATTACATTCGTGGAATATAAATTATGAAGCAAAATTCAGCCGTTTTTATCCATCTCAGGAGGTAGCCATTTTGTCACTTGCTGTCGACTGAAGATGACATTAATGTTGCAACGACCAATCACAGCTCACCTGTTTTCTGATGCTGAGCTGTGATTGGTTACATGAACAACATTGATGTCATCTTCAGTCGACAGCAAGTAGCAAAATGGCCGCGCCCTGAGATGGATAAAAACAGCTGGATTTTGCTGCTTAACTCATATTCCACTAACACAATATAAACTAGAATACCACATTTAGACTAGTGGGGCTGCATAGAGCACACACGAAAAAATAAAAAATAAAATAAAATAAATAAAAAAAATCAGGTTGACTTTCCTTTAAAGGGAGTACAGGGAACCAACGTTTAAGCTAGGTTGCAAGACTAAACCTGAATTTCCAAAGGGATTCATTAAGAACGCAGACCAGTGTTGATTTTTTTTTTTCATGTATGCATTAGCATTCATTTGAAAAGCTTCATAAAAAATGAAAATGTGACAAATGCAATCAACAAAGCTTATAAAAGTGTTTAAAAAATTACACATGAATAACTGAATGAATAATGATATACTTGTGAAGGTTATGGGTACTTTAGTTTTTAACAAAACAGGAAGCTATTTATTTATAGATACATTTCTCGTGAGTAAAAGTGAAGTAAGTAAATAAACTTTATTTTTTTTTTAATTTATTTATTTATTTATTTATTTTTCTAAGAGCTCAGAATTGTTCATTCGGTAGTCTTACCGATTCAACGTCTTGTCATCATTGCTCTTTTTTTTTTTTTTTGTGTGTGTATGTGTGCGTGCGTTTGCGTGCGTGCGTTTGCGTGCGTGCGTGCGTGCGTGCGTTTGCGTGTGTGCGTTTGCGTGCGTTTGCGTGCGTGCGCGTGCGTGCGTGTGCGTGCGTGCAAATACGTATAAATTTATACTCATTCATTCACCTAAAACCTTATAAATATCCCATTACCCTTCGCCTTAGCCAGGTACTTCAGAATCTTGCCAGAGTCGTGAGATTTAAATGGTCAGGAGACCAGAGAAAAGGTCAGAAAAAAAAAAGAAATAAAGAGAAAAGAAAGGTAAATCAAAGTGAAATCCAGCACCGACCAAACACTTCCTGCCTTCCCCATGATTACAAAATCAAAGTCTTACGCCAACCCCGGAAGCCTCTAAATTCCAGCAAATTTAGCGAGATCTCAAGAGCCCAGAGGAAAAACTAAAGAGAGGAAGGAGGGAAGGATCGATAAGGCAGATATTCCTTTCTGAGCATGAAACGGGCCGAAAGTTATGGCTTTGTGACCATGTTTTCTGCCATTGATGAATGTTCACTGTTTTGTAATAAACTTTATTTGTATAGCGCTTTTCACAGCCACACACACGTTTGTCTTTATATCATCGTGAGGACATCTCATTGACATGAATGCCTTTCCCTAACCTCAACCATCAAAAATGATTACCTTCCCCCATTCCTTACCATAACCTCACACCATAACCCAATTCAAACCTAAACTCTAAAACCAAGTCTTGACCCTCAAAAAGAGGTCTGAACTTGTGGGAACCACCAAAACATCCCCACAATTTCAAATCGGTCCCCACAATGGTAGTTAAACCTGGAAAAACATGCGCGTATGGGCCTCACAATGTCGCAAAGACAAAGGCACACGCACGCACACGCACCAGTGGTCATCTGCTGCCACAGAGGGCGCTGCCAGGTCCACTGGGAGCAAATTGGGGTTAAATGTCTTGTTTAAGGACACTTCGACATGGTGACCAGGGTGGAGGATCAAACCCACAACCTCACGCATGCGAGACGACCACTATCACTGATCCATGACACCCCAAAGACAAGAACTACAGAAGACTGAGTTACAAATGAGTGTTTATACTATGACTGGGAATGAGTGGGAGGGACGAGGGGTGGGGGACTACTGGGAGGGTTTATATGGATCAGCTGTCTTGCATATGTGGCTGCAGATCCGATGAGGAACAATACACTTCACCGCTAGCCGAAGAGAGAAACGCCATGGAGCCTACGGAGAGCCCTTCCGAGTACTACTCCCACTACGAGGGGACGGGGGACTTAGAAATGTGCGACTACTCTCAGTCTGCTGTATCCCAAATGCTCTTCCCGGTGCTCTACGTGCTCATCTTCATCTTGGGCCTGCTCGGCAACGGTGCAGTCATTTTCACTGTTTGGCGGACGCAGGGGAAGCGCAGGGTACCGCTAGTCTACATCGGCAACCTTGCCCTGGCCGACCTGACCTTCGTGTCCTTCCTGCCACTGTGGGCGGTCAACGCGGTCTTGGACTACCACTGGCCCTTTGGATGGTTCCTGTGCAAGATCAGCTGCTACGTGGTGGTCCTCAACCTGTATGCCAGCGTTTTCCTCCTCACCAGCATGACCTTCGACCGCTACCTGGCCATCGTGCACCCGCTGTCAAGCAGGCAGGTGCGCACCCGCAGTCGCATGTACGTCTCCCTCGCCGCCGTCTGGACGCTATCGGGTCTCCTGGCTTTGCCCGTTCTCATCTTCCAGACCACCCGGCACAGTATGAGCGACGACTACATTTTCTGCACAATGGACTTAAGCCAAGCGGTGAGCAGCGAGCATCAGGAGGGGTTTTGGGTCGCTGGGTTGAGCTTGGCAATGTCCGTCCTGTTGTTCCTGCTCCCCTTCCTGGTCATGATGGTGTGTTACGGGCTCATCAGCTGTACCTTGATCAGCCACTTCAAGATCCACCGCAAGCAGCACCAACGCAAGCGGCGACTCTTTAAAATCATCATCACGGTAGTGGTGGTCTTCGCCACCTGCTCGATTCCCATCCATGCTCTGAGAAGCGCCGACGCCCTCGTCCTCCTGCACGTGTTTCCAATCACCTGCGCTTTCATGCGCTTCACGATGTTTATCTACCCGTACGCCACCTGCCTGTCCTACGCCAACAGCTGCCTCAACCCTTTCCTCTACGCCTTCTTAGACCTGAATTTCAGGTCGCAGTGCCTGCGTCTGCTTCACCTCAAGTAGTCCCGCCGGACACCCGCCAATGTGGATGGAGGACTCAAACAACGCTAGGTGTTTCCTTCCAGATTCTGTACTCTGTGGCCGATTGACTGTTGGGACCAAAAGGGAAGTAAGCTTTGCGGAATGCAGGGACAAGTCGTGATTATATAATCGCCCCACCCAAAAAAAATAAAAAATTGTTCTATTTTTTTGCACTGAATTTCCTTTTGAAACATATTATATCCATGATGCTTCCATAAAAAAAAAAAAGTGAATTTCCATATTTCCTGTTCAAATACATGAGAAAAGGCACATTTCAGCATCAATAATAAATGGTAAATTACTATTCTTGTCATTGTTTGGGTTGGGTTTCGGTTGATTTTGTTACTTTTGTCATGGCTCGGGTTCAATTTTGGTTTAGTTTGATATTGCCCTTATGTTTCTTGAAGTTCTTGTCATGATCTATGTTTTGTCATATTGTCATTGTACTCACGACTGATTGTTTTCATACTTTATCTCATTTCTAGATTATGCAAAATCTTAAAATAAGAAAATTCATCTTGTGAATTATTAAGCCTCACAGTACTTAAAACTGGCTAACACTCAAGGCTAAGACTGCTTGATCAAATAAGATCATTAAGTAAAAAAGTATCTAAAAATAAGCAAAATGATCTTGTCTGACAATTTCATTTTAAGCAAAAAATAACCTGTCAAAGCAGAATGAGCAAATTTAGGTTAAATTTAGGAAATTAAATCTAACCCCAAAATAATGTACACTCTGGTGGTGACTTCAGGTAATGCAGCCAGACAAGTTGATGCTACGTCAACAAGATGTATGTATGGAATTCATGAACAAAATAAACTTCACAGCCGAAGAAGAGAAATCCTGTTCAGTGTTCACAACAAAGACACAAGGTAGAGAAACACATAACCTCACTCCTTGACTTCTTTGTGAGCTTTCGAGCACACTAGATTGATGCTAACTGCTAACCAGCAGTCCAGGAGACTCGGGCGACTCCAGGCTTCCTACCTCATGTGCGTCGTGACTCGTGATCTCGAAACAGGAAGTGATGGCAGCATGTGCAGGATTTATAGCCCAAAGGGCAATTCCATCCTCCTCTTTCACTCTTTGACTGCCAAAAACGTTTAATAACGATCAGTAAAATTACGATGTATGCCGCCATAAACGTTAAATGACGTCAACTAAGTTTTTTTTTTTTTCTTAGTGCAACGACTAAGTACTGCTGCCTGGTCAGTGGGTTGTGGAATCAAAAACACCCACTAACTATGGCCAGCAGATGGAAGCATTGTATCTCTTTTCATGAATGATCAAAGCCTTTATCATATCAAAGTTGTTGTTTTTTTTTATTAACGTGTGGCAGTAAAAGAGTTAAAGTGCAGTGCAGTGTAGTTCTAGATGGTAATTCATACAGTACAAGGACGTTTTTGCTGCGTTGTGTGTGAAAATAAGCCAATAAGGGGTGGAGTTAAAAGATCTTTAAATTAACTTGATATGAACACACTCATTTTGACAAACGAATGTGTGCATGCGTGCGTGTATTTTTTTATTTATTTTTTTTTCGGGGATGGAAAAGGATGATGCGCTGTGGAGTTCCTGGAAAGAAGTAACTTTATTAGCAGGTTATTTGGCTTATGCCTGTAATATTTACATTATTTCTTCAAACAAAACCATATAGGAGACCATGTAGGCGTCACAGTAGACGTGCAACATCTGGTCCACTGGGCTGTAATTTAGGAAGTAAATGTTAGGGCACATTTTTTTAATGAAGATGCCAACATTGAACCTCTCCACCCCAGTTGAGGTGTCGAATGAGTAGAAGATCTCTTCCATGTCCTGATTTATATAACGGGTAGCGTAGAGGACACCACAGGCCATGAAAGTATTGGTGACTGCCTGCTTATAGACAGAGGTGTGCCAAGTTTGGTTGAGCGAAGGTGGATCGTCTGGAAATGTGATGTCCACTTTGGACAACACCAGGTTACCAAAGTGTTGGACCGTGCTGTAGATGAGCCACACACCTGACTCATCTGTTGCAAGGTCCATGTCAGTGTATGAGTAGCATTCACTGAGATGGCAAAAATTCCCTTTTGAGTTATACCTGTACAAAAAAAATAGTATTTTTTTAGTGACCTTAGTTGTCTTGAACATATTGTACATTACAAATATAGTGTATAAAAAAATGACAAAAATATATAATGCACCTGGCGCCTTTGGGTAACTGTACGGTAGAAATGGTTTTGGTTGCTATGTTGTACCGACAAAGTCGGTCACTGTTGTAACAATTGTAGAACAAGGCCCCGCCATATAGAACAACATTTGGTCCCTGAATGGTGTTGGTGGTTGGATTGGAAGGATGGATGATGAAATTATCTGCAATGACACAAAGGTGTATTCATTTTATATACTCACCGGCTAAACTAAACTTCCCATTATCCATATTTTTGGAACCATTTAATCATCATTAGGGTTATGGTTGTGCTGGTCCATATATATCCATTTTCTAACCTATGTGTGTGTGTGTATATATATATATATATATATATATATATATATATATATATATATATATATATATATATATATATATATATATATATATATATATATATATATATATATATACAGTATGTATACATACTGTACAATATTTTTTTCTGTTCATACTCTTCTAAACATAAAAGTGAAAAAAAATCAATAGAAATATGGTTGCATCTTTTAGTCATTGATACAATAATTGTATAATAATTCATAAGATTAAGTTAAAATTAAAAAAGATGTACTGTGCTGTAAAAAACAAGTGTGATATTGATTTGTGTTGAGGTCATTTTTTTCTGCCTCTAGATGGCATTATTCCATTTGTAAGATGTTGGTGACAGCTCACTGCATTTTTCTTTTTATATTAAGAGCTATCTAATCTTTAACATTAAGTAACTTGTGAAATTATGCACATTTTTAAAATTGTAAAATACAATTGGACCCCAGTCGCCACAATTATATGCATTATTATTACATTTATTACTGCAAAATTTTGACGTGAACATTCATTGTTGTGACTGGAATTCCCCCAGTACAGGCTTTCCAAGTAAGTTAATCACTTAAATTTGTGGCATTAAAGGAACTTTAAGTTAACTCAAAATTAACACACTAACTTTGACACCCCTAAAAACAAAATCAGGATAGGACTGAGCATTCTTGTGACTTTGAATGGGTACAGAAAACAGATTTATAGATATATAGATGTCTTTCTAAAATATGTGCTTTGTAGGTGATGGAGTATTCGCTGTATACCTGGTGTCTTTACTCCTACGGTCAGAGAGCTCAGGCTGGAGTAGAAACTGATTTGGTTGGCATAGATGTTGTTGACGTTCAGAATCACCCGCCAATACCAGTTCTCTTTCCCCAACTCAGGTTCAGGGTCACGGCCCCAGCCTCCATACTTGTGGTTAACGGTAGATTCTCCTGTTGAGTAGAATCTGGGCCCAGTAATGTTCACAAACTTCCCATGAGGACAAACATCTACAAAAGAAAAGGGTACGTTGTTGCAGTGATTTAAATGTATTTACAATAATCAACCGTATACGACACAACATAGCTCTGCATTATTTTTTTTCTAGTAAATAGGAATCGTGGGTGCTGTTTTCTTGTGGCTATGCTGCCTCGAAACAGTTGAAGATTAATCTTGCAAGAAGTCTGCATACTGTCTGGATGATGTGTAGGCTGTGGATTGTGGTCATTATCATTCCTGCACTCGTCCAGGGCTCTTTTCAGGCGCTGGTTGTCTTTACGTCTCATTTCTACCTGCAAGGTGTCATATTGCTCCAACTCCTGTAGCTCTTCTCTCAGGTGTGCCAGCTGAGAAAAACCAACAACAGTATCAGGACATCACTGAACTCAATGATGAAGAAACATTCAATTGACATGTCAAATAAGAAAACAGAGCGAGAAGGCGGATAATATTGAAATTCCTCGCACTTTATTTTAGCAGGAACAAGGAAGGTCGGTCAGATATTGCAAGTTAGGCATTCCAAGCTAATCACTGACATCATTATTAACTACTGTTAACTCATTTGCTCCCAATAACGTATAAATAAGTTTTTTTTTTAATGTTTTAAGTGTCCCAAAGACGTATTTATACGTTTTTTGTATTTTTTTATGCTAGAGCATACTTTTGAATAGGTTCCATTCTTTTATAGCAATTGAACACAATATTCTGTGGGCCTTGCAACAACAACCACATTCAGTAAAACAGCCGGGAGCGAATGGGATTACTTCTGTGAAAATGGCTGGGAGTGAATGAGTTAATTGTCTTCTATGTTGCCTCAAATGAGCTCAAAAGTCTACGAGCATAGTAAGAAACAGACTATTGTACTGAAATGTGGCAAAAATGTAAACTTACCTGTTGGTTCGAGTCAGCAGTTAATTGCTGGTGTCCCTTGGTGGTTCTGTTGAGCCTGTCAATCATATTCTTAATCTCAATGAGTTCATTTTCTATCACCTGGAGGCTGACAACTCCGTATAGCTCGCCATCATCCTCCTTCTCCAGTATTGACACATCATTTAGAAGTTGGGGCAGACGCAGCTTCAAACCAAGCAGCAGACTTTCAAGTTCCAGAGCCTGCAAAGAACAAAACATTTTTTTTGTTTTGTTTTGCAATTATTGATAAAACAATACAGTCTTCAGTATCTAGAAATTGTGGCAAGTTACCTTCTGTGCGGTGACAGTCTGAGAGCAGTTTAAAGCATTGTCATTCACTGAGTTGAGGGTCTCATGAGGAAACGCCTTCTCTTTGCTAGTCAGGTCACACGCACAACTATTTAGATTCAGCTGATAAAACAGAGACAAACGACAAACATATATTAGAATTTAACTTGTCATTGTACTGTACAAAATATAATATCTCACCTGTTGTGTCGTGTTGAACAGAAAACACAAGAGAATGATCGTGTCGAGCTTCATCATGTCTTCAAGAGAATGAAAACCGCCACTGACTTATTAGCATTGCGTGCGAACTCTGCATGCATGTATGTTTCTATGTTGATATTACATCAGGAGCTTATCACGTAAATGATCACTTCCTCCTTCAGGTTTCAGTTCAAGAAACCCAAGATTGCTTAGGATATAAGAAAACGGATGTGAAGAAAACATGAAGTTTGCATTTCGTACTAAAAATTGTTGCCCAATAACGTCATGCACCAGCATCATCAGCATTCACTTGGAAGTAAAGAATAATAAAATATTATTGACTCTAACTGTTGATAATAGAAATCTATTCATAATACTAAACAGACAAGCATCTGGCCAACTAGTTACAATTTCTTCTTCTCCACAGCAGTCTTGGACCCTCATGGACTAAGCTACTGCCACCCAATTATTATTACTACCTCAAATAATTATTAAAATAATGCAAGGGTGAAATGATGCAACATCTCCTGTGTGCTTCCACCCTGAAAATGGTGAACAAGTTTGACAGCGGTTGGCGCCACCGTGGTGATTTTGGCCGACTTACATTCATGCCTGCAGCCTAGCCACATCGTTCCCATGGACTGCCATTTTTACTCATTTCAGGGGGCGGCCATTTTGCCACTTGTAGACTGAAGGGTTCAGGCAGGCAACGACCAATCAGAGCTCACCTGTTTTCTGAAGCTGAGCTGTGATTACCACCTGATCAACTGTGATGTCATTTTCACTCGACAGCAAGTGGCAAAATGGCCGACTTCTGATATTGATTACAAACTGCTGCATATCATATTTAGACTAGTAGGGCTGCAATAGAATATATTGTAAAGATTTTTTGGGTGGTGGTGGGGGTGGCGGTGGGGGGGTTTACTTCCTTTTTTTTTATGGAAACAGCACAAATAAGATGTGTGCACAATATACAGTACATCTTTGTGGCAATGCAAAACAAAAACAGAAATCAAAGGGGGGAAAAGCAAAACATTAACGGAGATTGGACATTAAAATAATGATTCACAACTGCCCATTTTCTCACATTGCTAATGAAACCCTAAACATTGTCATGTTTTGGTTCCGTGTGGTTAGGTTTTGTTTGGTTTTATGTGTTTTGTCATGAGTTCTCCCCTTGTCTCGTCATGGTTAACCTTGTCCACCTGCGTGTGTCTTCCCTTTTAAGTATGTGTGACCAATCAGTGCCCTCAGCCTATTGTGTTTCCCAGGTGTGTCTTGTTAGTGTCTCATTAACATTGGTGTTTGTTCATGTGGTGTGGGAGCATTGTCTCGTCTCGTCTTGTCTTGTCTTGTCTTGTCTTGTCTTGTCTTGTCTTGTCTTGTCCTGGTGTGGTGTGTTGGTATCGTTTGCTGGCAAGTTTCCACATGTCAAGCCAAGCCTCTCTATGTCCCAGCCAAGCCTCTCACATCCAAGCCCAGTGTTCCACGTCCTGCAAAGTCGCCCCACGTTCAGTCCAGTCATGGCGACCAGTCTGCTTGAGTTCCGTCATGTCATGTCAACCAACTTCCCCTTTCCCATTCAAGTCTTGGTGCCCTGTTGTTTCACGCCCCATCCCGTCTTGTACTTATTCATTGACAATATCCATCCATCCATCCATTTTCTTGACCGCTTATTCCTCACAAGGGTCGCGGGGGCTGCTGGCGCCTATCTCAGCTGGCTCTGGGCAGTAGGCGGGGGACACCCTGAACTGGTTGCCAACCAATTCATTGACAATAAAGTTCCTTATATAGCCATCCCTGTCTGTCTCTCTACCTTGTTTCTCCACCTTTGGGTCCATCGACCACATCCATACTCCACATATCGTGACAAGTATGCTGTCATTCCCAAACTTAAAGCAGTGTTTGAAATCTTCTGAAGCAATCAGCAAATGTTTTAGATAACGCTAACCCTCACTTACCACTCTCTATTAAATATAATTAATGTTGTGAGAAGAAAAATCTATCTGCTGTTTCCCACCATGGGAAATTTACGTTATTTCCCAAAATGCAAAATTTAAGGAAGCTATTTGTTTCACAACAATTATGAAATTCACAACTTTTCCATTTTCAAGTTTCACATCCATCTCATTGATTGTGTGCTGACTCAGTGGAAACAAGAATTGAGTGTCGGCAATCTTTTAGCAGGTTTGTTGAGCTTAGACAAGAGATGTGGGAGGAAGTGTAGTACGGTCATAGTAACAGCTTCATTACATGTCAGTTCACTCGTCATTACTTCAGTTTGCAACATGCTGTTCTTGCTATTCCTACTGGTATCCGAGGTGCCGGTAAGTATCGTCTGTTCTGTGCTGATGTTAACTAAAGTATCTCCACTCATTTAATTGTACTTCATTGCTTTAATGTGTAAATGTAAATGGTCAAATATATAATAATAATAATAATAATAATAATAATAATAATAATAATTATTATTATTATTATTATTATTATTATTATTATTATTATTATTATTATTATTATTATTATTATTACGTAATGTATAACGCTCTCAAACGATTACATTTTTTAATCAGATTAATCACATCTTAGAATTTTGATTAATCATGATTAATCACTGACTTAAAAAGGCTTTTTTTCCCCCAACATATTTTGCCCGCTAAATTTGAAGCGCACCTGTTTTGTGTTAATTTTTTCGACATTTAATGTTATGAGGACGTCTTCAAAAATGTATATCCACTGCACATGCTCATCCTGCTTTTTCTAATCAGTTAATTATTTGCATAATTTAAAATGGGAAAAAAAATGACCTACGGCATATGTAAACATTTATTAAATGCTTTACTTTAATACATGTAGTTATGTTTATTGCTCAAACTTCAACAGCTACCTTTAATGTAACCATTCACTGTTGCTAAAAAGGATCATCTGCGGTCAAAATTAAGAGAGTGATTAATCTGTGGTAATACAATGATTAACGCGATAATTTTTTGTGATTAATTAGTTAACGCTTTAACTTTGACAGCACTAGTAATGTAACAACTTAATATTGAGCTATATAGTGTCATAGTCCTTATTTCTTTGGCCTAGTAATTGTGTTTTTCAGCGTTCTCATGCAATTTGTAGTTTTTGTTATTAAGTACAAGGCCTTTGTCTAACATTGCTTACTTTGTTTGATAGCAGAGTAACTGCCAGGTTCAACATGTGTCGGGTCAGATGAAAAATGGCTCATGTGCATGTGAGGTGAACACCAACATGTGGTTGTTCCCAGCTAAGAAGTACGAGGCCGCACTGCAACAAGTGGAATCTTGTGAGGATTCCCTTACACGGCTACAAGAACAGGTAAAGTAATGGAAACGCACCTACAACAGACGACTGTTCAGGTTCACTAAATAGGAATGTTTACAGTACCTAGTTGGGATTTTGTTTTCAACAAACCTCTTACCAAATAGTTTCTTTTCTATTAGGTGCATCTGTCAAATCAGCGTCTGCCTGAGTTCCATGCAGTAGTTGATGACATAACAGCGCGGCTGGAGCCTTACCAGTACCTAAATGATAAGGGCATTTATGCTGCCTTATTGCTGCGTCAACTGGGTGAAGAACTCAACAATTTGGAGGCCGATATTAAAACAATGTCCCTTCAAGTGAACAACGCTGAAACAACAAAAATATCAAAAGAGGTATGACAGACCATATACAGTAGCAACCAACAAATGGTAATATAATATGATCTTCTTTTTTTTTTTTCTTTTTTTTTTTTTACTCCGTTGTTAGAAAATCTGTTTAAAAGTCTGGAGCACATGAATATATAGGCCACTCACAAAAAGTGTGTAATATTTGGTGGGAAATTTCAGGATGAAACAAAAAAAAAAAAAAACTGCTAAAATAAACAGGTGAACTTAAACTGACCTTCTCTAAACTTTTGAATGCACATGTACAACTGTTCACCATTTCAGTAAATTTGCAAAACTTGTTCCAACAACCAAGTAAATAATGGGTAAATAATAAGTAAATAATAAAATACAATAATGGGGTATATTCCACGGAAGAGGCGGGACTTCCGACTTCCGTGATGTGCAAAAACAGCCCCGCCTCTTCCGTGGCATATACCCCATTAAGACACGACTCGAACAATACTGGTTCAATTAAAATTGGTATTTAAAGAGGTACTCAATACTAGATCAACATTTTTATATTTTATTTTATTTTATTTTATTTTTGATCATAAATTGTATAAACTGGTGTCTAACAACGCTGTTTACATGCCCTGGTAATTATTTTGCCATTTTAGTGCATGTATTTTGAAAGCTTGAATTTAGGGCAAAAACTGTGGGTTTGGCGCCATCTTAAGGTTAAACACTGGGATAAACACAATCTGGCTGTTTGTCCTCTCGTTACACGTGAAGTCAGTTGCTACGTAGTGATTTATTAGCATAGCATTTGGTTCGTTTATTTAGCAAAGCTTTTCAGAGGATAGACATTTAGATTTTAGTTTTCACGACTGCAGTCAATCACAGCCATGCCACGCCCAACCCCGTCTCAGGGGGGCGGCCATTTTGCCACTTGCTATTGATTGAAAATGGCATCACAGTTGCTCAGGTAATGATCAATCACAGCTCAATCACATGACAAAAATGAGAAAACAGGTGAGCTATAATTAGTCGTTCAATAAGTTAACAAATTCATTTCGGACAAAATATTGACTATTGCTGAAAATGACTCAATAAGTCAAATATCTCTTTCAGGGACATGACTGTATCAACAGTATGTACAGTTGTCAGTGACTGTATATACAGTATAACAGAACCTTTGTTGCACTGTAGGTCCACAAACTGCGAAAAGACGTTGACAAGATGCAAATGGTGAACTCAATCAACATGAAGACTGTAAAAGAGAGACTCCGCTACCTGAAAAACAGTGTTGAGTCGTGCTTGTCAATCCCCAGAGATTTTAAAGGTATTATCATCGTTTGAAGTTCGTGTTTGTATGGCTACAAAGTACCCATAATTTTAAACAATTTGAGTTTACAATATGATTTTCATCTCCTTAATTGTTTCTAGGTCATCAAAGTTATTGCCTCAAGGGTTTAATGAACAACATCAGTGCACCGGTCATCACTAAACTCAGTCCGTATGGTAAAAATATCATCGCTGGCTCATGGGGCCAACAAGCCCAAATGGACAGCGAAGACCTGAAAAACATCTTCTGGATTCAGCCTTTGCTTAACAACCACATCTCAGGCAATATCCTGAGAATATACCAATCTTACGAAGACTTCATGGCCTCTGCACACCACAAAGATTTGACCCTAGCTCCATCCAACACCCATGCCAATACTGTGGAAGGCCCCAGTGCTGTCCTGTATGGAGAGGCTTTGTACTATCACTGCTACGACTCTGCAGATGTCTGCCGCTATGACCTGAGCAACAAGGCTGTCACGAGGGTCCAACTTCCCGGACTTGGGAAGGATTACAGAAAGTTCCCTTATTGTTACTTTGACTGTCGGACCTCCAGTGATGTGGATGTGGAAGTCGATGAGGCGGGGCTATGGGTCATCTATGCCACCATAGGTAGCCACGGTAATCTGGTGGTAAGCAAACTGTCATGGGACAGTGAGGCCGAAACGCTCAATATCACACAGACGTGGGAAACCAGGCTGTTCAAGAAGGCAGCGACCAACGCGTTCATGAAATGCGGTGTGCTGTATGCTACTCGCGTTTTGGATGATTTCCACGAAGAGGTGTTCTACGCCTTTGATACAGCAACAGGCAAAGAGGACAATACACTTGCAATGCCGATGGAGAAAATCAGTAAGGGAGTTGCGAGTCTGAGTTACAACCCAGTCAACAGGCAGCTCTACATGTACAACGATGGATATCTTCTCGCCTATCAAACCCAATTTTAAAATTGAATGCAAATCTTATCAAATCAAATCAAACTTAATTTATATAGCACCTTTCATACATTCAAATGCAACTCAAAGTGCAGAACAATTAAAACTTCCATAATACAATAAAAAGAAAAAGCCACCCCCCCCCCCCCCCCCCATAGCCCCATGATCGTACCCACAAACACACGCGCAAACCACAACATGGCGGGGCACAGAAGAACCCTGTGAGGAAAAGCACCCAGGAGGAGAGGAGAAAAAAATTAATACAGTAGTATCTGAATGTTCTTTCCTGTACCACATGATGATAATTTATTCATAATCTTGAAATATCATATATGAGGGCCATATTGAACACCCTTTACTGTAAAATTATATCCTCCAGAATTTAAATGAATGAATTGGTGCTGCATTTTAGTGAATAACAGTTTTTCAAAGAAGAAGCGTGGAAAATTTCTGGCAAGTTGATATCCGAGTATAAAATTATCCTTTTTTTTTTTTTTCTAATGTTCTAATCTTTGTTGCTAGTTTTGAAAGCCATTTATCAATGTTTAAGTGGCATGACTGTATGAACAGTTTGTCCAGTCGTCAGTGACTAATGTTCAGATGATTGCCTAATAAATGTAAGACTCCAGTGTGAGGTTTTTTTTTTTTTTTTTTAACCTTCAATTTCTTTCTTTTCTTGGTGGCTAAATGTTTCTGCTTTTGGTTTCAACATGGACTTGGATTGATTGAACTTCATCCAAATACAAGGCAAGTTTATTTGTATGGCACATTTCATACACAAGGCAACTCAACTACATGCATAAAATATCTATGATGACCAAAAGTAGATTCAATATTTGGTGTCACTCGACTGAAATGTACCTTGTAACTGGAAGTGTTGCCCTGGAGGTCATGTTTCAGTCATGTGAATCTCATCACTAGGGTAATATAAATAGTTTATATTATTATTCCGTATAATGCTTCTAATGCTTGATTTGTTGAGAAAAGTAAAAAACAATAAAGTAAAATAAAAACCAAGTGAATTTATGTCAGTTAAAGCCCTGGATCACAGATTCAGTCTGTTTAAAACAATTCAAGCCACTTAATATTACATGCAAAGGAAAACTTGTGATGCTGATTTTGAGCTCATTTGAGAGTGAAAACGTTAGAATAAAATAAATAAACGCTCTGAAGGGCGTCAACCCAAAACTTGAAGTAGGCTATGCAACAGTTTTGCCACCAGAGGGCGCCAAAAAGCGCATTAATAAGTGGGCGCTTCAGACAGCAGAAATACTGAGCTTTCCTTCCGCATGTATTGTACTGTTGTCCTCAGTGAGAAATTGCGACGAATGATAACAAGCAATCTATAACAGTACAAGGAAAAGTATACTAGGGGGCAATGTGAGCCACTTTTGACGTCTCCAGCAACGACAGCTTTTTTTTTTTTTTTTTTTTTAAGTTTCTGGCTGGGTTCTGCTCAGATAGGCTACGCCCAAAGCTCTGCTCTCATAATGACAGGGCTGCTCCCTGCACCATTGCAGAAACCCAAACAGCAATCGTGCTTAGAACAGAACGTAAGAGCTACTCTTTACTCTGTGTGGTTATGCTGATTTGATGTGTCTTTGAATGGAAAATGGACGAGGGTGTTCTGTAATGAGATACTGTGACTTTGTAACATTTTGAATCCTCTAATTTCGTCTTTCAGACAGCTGTTCCTAAATTGTAAGTATGACAAGAGTTGAGGAAAATGATTTCACAGTGCAAATTGTGCCTGAGCAACCTGGCCTATGAGTAAATTGGATTCCACATAAATTTTTCAATGCAAAACTACCTTGATTTACGTTTATTGGCGTTCTTGTCACACTGTGTAACCAACATTGGCTTTGTGTGTCATGCCTCGCAATTAGGACTACAACTTTGAGGTTTTTCGAATAGCTTGTGGACGTGTCCGTGTTTCCATTCATTTTCATAGAACTAATTAATCTGTCTGTGGATTATTAGCCCTTCTATTTTACACTTACCTTGCCTTACACTATATTAAAACGTCATCTGCAAATTTGCTGGTGTTTGCAATTTTTCTCTCAATGTACACTAATGATTTACAATGTTGTATTAAGGCAATGATAATCTGAGAAAACATTACAGGGATTGGTAATTTATAGTTATTTTCTGATTGCTTAAATCCTAACAGCGATTCTTGCAACTGTATAGAACTATAAAAATAACTAGACAAAATGAGACTAACAAATAGTAGGCCATCATTGGATTTCTATCTGCACATGACAATAAATACATGGTGACAGAGTTATGTTAATCCACTCAAGACAACCTTCCCATCATCCATCTTCCAATAGCATTAAGCAGCCTCTAGATGTAATCTGTCCATATGCCTCTATTACTGAGATGAATTACCAACATAGCTTCACTGTTAGAGAGTTGTAAGCAGGGCACTTCGGTCACACATAAAAAATGTATGATGTGGAAGAGGAAGTGACCTTGCCGGCACCGTAACAGTCCTAACTTACTAAACACTTAAAATCTAGTGTGAAAACTAACGAGAAAAGTGCAGCCATTATAGTTGCAAGGTAGTTCGTACTAGTATTTTCTCTGAATCAATCAAATGACTCATTAAAGGTAACTGACACCTCAAACCGTTTTCGGTCCCAACCTCTCACATAGGAAAGGCTGACTGAGCATTCATCTATACAAAATACACCATGTTTCATTGAAAATGTTATTGTATTGCCTTTGTTTCATTGCCGTACTCTTTGGATGAGAAAGAGAAACAAACAGCTTTGCTATAATGCTACTTATTGCTCAGCATGGATTTTTTATTTTATTTTTGTATTTGCATTAAGCCACTCCCTCATTGAGCATTAGATCCCCACAATGGCAAAGGCTTAACGTCCACTATTGTTTCTTAGATGACCACTACTGTAATGCAAAGTGGGAAACAAACCACATTATAAAGTATGCAAAGGACATGACCACTGGATAGCTCGTACAAGCTAGGAGCTTGCCAAGAGGACGTGAATTTGAATTTAAAGTTTAATCAGAGATTGTTCTTACATTTTTATTAAATTATGAGGCTGGAGCTTTGTGACAAAACTGCCAAGGTATTGGAAAGGATGAAAATGAATGAAACAAAGCAAAGCCGAAACGGACAGAAAAGAAGTAAGGGAGCCAATGCAAAGGGTGGAGTCATTGACATTGCTAAATGAGACCTTGTAATGACAAGGCGCCTTGGAGTTTAAAGTTATAATTACTGCAGAAAGGTTATTCTGAGGAAAACCTGGAAACGGGCTCTGCTGAAAATGACTGGGTGGATGTGGATGGGAAAACTGTGTGGTGTGTGTTTCTGTGGTTCTGAGAGTGTATGGGATCGTTTTAATGTTCACTTTTGTAATTCACAGCTGCATAGCTATGAACACGTTGAATATAATAAATATATTAAAGGTACATGTATTCGTCATTGTTAACTAGATACTATTGCATTTCACAAACCTAACTTTACTTACGTTTGTGTTTGTGCATGTCTATGTGTGTGGGTGTTGTGTGCATGTTAGACACTGACCACGCAAAGCCATGTAATTAAAAAAAAACAAAGTTATGTTTTAGAAAAAAAAAAGAGCAATCCGTCCATCTGCATTTTTATATTTACAGTGAGAAGTTGAAATTTCATGTTAAAAAAAAAGGTACATTTTTCTTTAAGTTAAAACATGTTACACTTAAAATTTCTTTAAAAAAATATCATCAATGCTCTAAATGGTAACACAACTTCTGAATGAGGTATTTAAACGAATCTGTACTTAACATAAAATGACTGAACACCATTATCGTGGTAATCTGTTTTTTCACTACAATGATGTTTGGAACCTGAACGCACAAAAACATTGAAAATGTCTTTCCAAGTGAAACCTTCACGTTGTTCATCAATGCTGCAAATGGTAATTGTAGTCTATGAAAACAGATTGCCTGCGCTTGTGTTTTGATGGGTCCATCTGGCGAAGGGTATTCACACACACAATTTGAGCCCAAAAGACATTTCCTGAAGCGTTTCTGCACTGCCACCACCAACTGTTGGCGAAGCAATTTGTCTCGTTAAAATGTATGCAAAGAAAAATGATCCTTTCCCAGACCCAAATTATGTTTACCTTGTTTTTATGGCTTTCGATAAAAAGACAAAAAGAGAAAGTAGAACCCTTGTGATAGACACACTGAGACATAAAGTTTGCATATTTTAATTCCTGTCCCACTCCAAACCAGTAGATTAAAAAGGAAGAGCACATTTACGGCAAGGAAGATGTAGTGGTTAAACGCCACACAGTTTGCTACATAAAAATGGCGAGTCAACAGTTTTCTAGAGAGAAAATAAGAGACGCAGCATGTTTTCCTTCGGAACACGCCTTTGCGGTTGACCAAAACTGGGAAAAATGTTCCCCAGTAGGCCAAGGAGCAGTAATTAGTACAGTCAGTGCAAGTGTACTGTACAGTAGTATCAGCCCAGCAATAGGTCGCTTGCACATCGTAATGCATCATGGGAGTTTTTCCTTCGGGCGCCATATTGGGTGTCCGCCGGTTCACAAGGTACACTCGCGAGTTACACGGTAGAGCTCATCAACCTGATGTAATTTTCGCAGTATTTTCACGATTTACCGGAAGATCAAAAACAACGATACAGGCAGAAGGTGTCTCTGTGTGGCGGGATTGATCCTAATTACGTCCTGACCAAGGGTGATTTTTTTTTTGACGGAGAAAGCTTGCTGGCCAAATGTGACATCTCTGGACATCTTTCCCTACCTCGTGTTGACAACATGCTCCATAACACGCCAACAAATCCCTGGAGGCTTACAATTATTTTGTAAGCGGGTGGATACAGAGTGTAAACTTTAACATCGCATCAGAAGAAACGGTTGCTGTTGCACGTAAGTAAACCACATGGTGTTGGTAATTCTGCACACAAAAATGTTGATTTGTTCTCAGGCTTCCTGTTATCATTGTGTTTACATGCACAGCTGGGTTTACCTGATGTGGTTTTTCTAATCATTTTATAACAGGCAAATATGGCAGAGCGTATAAGAATAAAAAGTAACTGCACAGCCTCCCCGTGGCTTAATTAAATTTAATGCTACCCTTTCACTAGTTACATGTTACTTAATCAACTTATTCTAAATGGTTAAGGTTAACCACTCTCAGAGGACGTATTTTTAGTTTCAGTCTCCAGTATAATAAAACGTGTTCATGGTAACTACTGAGCATACTGACAGCTTTTCTTATGATCTCACGGTTAAGGAGGCTGTCACAACACCCAATTTCTGTCTGGTGCCAGATGGCAACAATTCCCATCACTTGTCACGACAACACCAATAGTATTACCAGGTATGTATTGCTTTACTTTTTGTAGTTTCTTATTTAATTCTATGTTTCATATTTTCATTACAATGTTTGTAATATTTTCAGATTCAGGCACAGATGAGTTTAACTGGACGGACTTCTGCGACTTTGTGGTGTGGACAAAGTGTGATTGAGCGAGTCCACCCAGATCGCTCGTTTTGGCCAGCTGGAAAAGCCAGAGTTTTTTTTCCCCCAAAGTCCCCTCCTTACCTGAACTGCTCGGGAGAGCATTTACTAGATCAGCAGTGGACTTCCAGTGTTCCTGCTCAGCCGCTGTCACCTACCACTTGCTCATGTACTTCAAAGATGCGGAATAAAGTAGTTTTTTGTGCTGCAGCAGATTGTAAAATCAAATGATATCACTTGAAGTGTGCCAATCTAGACTGCCAAAAGGACAGTGGTTTTGTGACAAGTGTGAAACAAGGATTATTGGGAAAACTGTAACACAGTACTGGTACTTGTCTTACATTAAACAAATTTAAAAGAGAGCAACTTTTTCCTCTGTACATAGTATAATGAAAGTCATTGCGTACCCCATCAACATTACATCATACCGTCATCTCAGGATGGTAGGCACCTGTGCTAAAATAAACTACATTAATTAACAGTTCAATTTTTAACCCTGAAATTACTACATCTAATCATTATTCACTTCATTTTTTGTGCTTTTAGAAATAATAGAGATTTATGCCATTACTTTAAGAGGGACCATATTGCACATTGAGTCAAATCCTGTCATTTGTATTATGTATAGCTTTGTAAACAAACCCAACAATAGAATTTGTATAAACGCTGCCTTTATTAGCGCCAAACAGTCGCATGTTGTCCTCCTCCAATGCTTTGATGCTCGCCTTCGTTTCCATCATGTCATTGGCAATCAAGTCGGTGTGGCATGAGATCCCTAAAGAAAAAAATAAAGAAAAAATCACAAAAAAATACGGTACCAGTAATAGGTTTAATATAGTAAAGTAGTATAGTTTTTTTGTCAGTGTAAAAGAAATGTACACATTTTGTTGCATTTTTTAATGTATGAACATTGCTACAGGCAAATACTTATTTCTATAAACACTTCCAAATGTCTCTAAAATATAAGGTGCGTGTACACACACAAACAAACACATACATTCACTCATGCATACAATATATCATGTAATGAATTCTGAGTGGCATACCAGAGTCAATGATGTCAGCAGTACTTGAGGGTACAGGTTACTGGAGCCATCTGGCTGCATAACTGCAACAATCTCTGCCACTTCGAGTCGTCTTTTCTTTGCTTGTCTCTCCTGTGCACGTTCATATCTTGGCACCGACTGGGCTGAGACATAGATGTTGTAACTTGGGACCCAACTTTAATGTTGGAGCCCAGTCGGGATGATTGGACAGAAAAACGGGCGCAGGGCGACCTGTTAAAATAAACAAATATATAAACAAATAAAATATGGAAAGACTGGTTATTTTACCGCAGTAGGGTGGCCGTGAATAAGTTCTTTAGCATGATGTGTAGGCTACCGGGGCTCTGTTTTCTTGCATCACCCCCGGGGGTCTGTTTTCTTGCATCAGCCCCTTCTGTCTCTTTTTTTTCCAAGTTTACATTTTGCCACCAAAAACATGTCATCGGCATTAAGAGCCCAAGACTAATCAATCCAATTTCAGCAGTAAACACTTTGCACTGGCACTACTTGGGTGAAAATGTTCGATGTTAGCTTTCGGCTAACGTCCGCTAGCCAGCTTGTACTACCGAACTTGCTTGCTCATGAATCCAAAACATAAGCAACTTGCCCATATATGGGCGGTCGAAACGTTATTAATCCTCATGCATTAAATAAAGGTAAACAAGCTTACCGCTCACAAAGTGATCGCTGCACACACGAGCCCAAAGTAACGACTTCCCTCCGGAGTCCGCACTCCTGTCTCCAGGCCCTGGTTCCTAGTTATTTTCGGAATTCGGAAAAAAGACCGACCATTTTCCCCCTTGGCTTTGTTCGAACAGCCAACGATGCAGCAACAATGTACCATTTTAAACGCAGAAAACAAACATGATAGATACGTGTTAGACCGAATCGCTACGTAAATGGAGGCCACCCAGCATGGCGACTACGAGAAATCCGAGGCGGAAGTGACGACATGTGCAAGCGACCTATAGCACAAGGAGTCTCTATTCAGTAGCAGTCATAATCAGACACATGACTAATCATACAATACAACTCATCATTTACATGTATGATGTACCGGACCCCCCCCCAATAAAAAAGAAAAAAAAACCATATGCTGATAATATTCATGATGATCTAAAATGAAATTTTTTTACATCATTTTGCATTAATTATTAATTGTTTATGTAAAAAGCTGTCATTTTAGATAAACATGATTATTCGAAGTACATTGTATCTACACTGAGGTCATTGTCGTTATAAATCATCAAGAAGTTGTCATTTTAGACAAACATTAGCATATTAGAGCATAGTAGCAACGTAGTGCTGGCATATTAGACGTATTAAACCAGCAGCGATATCAATAGTTAAATGCTTCGATCGGTGCACAAACACCGTCATAAATATCATATGAGCAATTTGATTGTACTATTGATTGTCTGTTCCTGTTAAACAGCTACAGAGACTCAAAATATTTCTTTTGTTTGGTTTGTTATGAATAATACATAGCAAGCAGAATTGTATTTAAAATTTAATATTACACAATTGAGAGATACAGCGACTGCTGGTCTCAGACTATTACGTTTGCTTGAGAACTTGTGTGAAAATGTATTTGTTCTCCTCAATAAATCATTGTTGTTAATCATTGTTCTTTATTACCGTCATATTTCTTACATTTTTATGAGGTAGGATTATCGTTATACATATAGGGTGTAATTCTTTAATGGTTACTATTACTTTTTCAGCTTCTCTTTGTTAATGGTCCAAGTTCTCTCTCTGGGACGGTCAATGTGAGAGTAGGCGTGGCGTCGTGGCCAGGCAGTGACGTCATTTGGGAGCTGTTCGAAGCCGTGAGGTGCTGAACAGATAACGCTCGTCGTCCTTCTCCTTCGCTCAGTCTTGCTGCTCACGCGGTCTTTGCCCAGCTGCTGTTTCGGGAAGGTTGGACTCGCGCACGCTCACTGACCCGTTCATTGAGGCGACGTACCGCGCGCGCACGCACGGCGCACACTTTGCCTTCGGCAAATGGAGGAGAGATTCCCAAAATACGGTAAGTCATTTTATATTTCTCGTGCTTTTTTTTTAAATTGAGCACAATTGATTGATTGTTGCTGGTGATGAACGGTCGATTTTTTTTTCCTTCCAGTCAACTCAGCTCGCTCTTATGTTAAAAGGCATTATGTGACGTGTCATTTGTCAGTGGTCCTCCAGCCGCCGCGCCTAAAGCTCGGCGGAACCGCCGGGGTTTCAATATTTGATTCATATTTGCATGACCCATCTCTCTCTCTCTCTCTCTCTCTCTCTCTCTCTCTCTCTCTCTCTCTCTCTCTCTCTCTCTCTCTCTCTCTCTCTCGCTCCTATTTTTTCTCTCTCGTGCGTGGGTACAGACCAGCGAAAGATAATCAAAGTAAGACAAATATTACAGTGCCCACTCGTGTTATTTTTGTTTCCATAGGGCACATCATCAGCTGGGGAGTGGGGGGGCGGGGCGGGGGGGTGGGGGTGTGGGGGTGGGGGGGGTGGTTGCACATTGTGCTGAAAAAATACATTTGGTTCCTCCCAGTGTTTTTTTTTTTTTTTTTTGCTTCTCCTTTCTTAATACAGCCACACCAACAGGATATCACAGAGAAAGAAACAATTAAATGTAAATAGTTTGTCTTTCCTCCAGACAATAAGGTCTGAAAAACACTTTTCATCCCCAAATTCAGAGTACAAGACGAGTAAGGCTCGAAAAGGTTAGCTGGTAAATGTATTCCCAACGACGTGCATCCTCCCTTTTCAGAGCTCCTTTCATGTAGGTCACATGCACCAGTGTAACCATGAGGCACGACCTCAGACTGTTTTTGCAAGAGTCGTTTCATGCTAACTCAGGTGTTACTGAATGTCTCTGTTGTCAACATTAGTCCTATCTCAGGGCAGTCTTCTGTGTACTCTAGGGTGAAAATAAAAATCTAATGATATAATAATTATAATAGTGTAGAAGCAATCTGTTTTTTTTCTCTCTCTTTCTGGAGGGTTTGTTCCTATGAATTACTGGTCCTGAAGTCCAGTTCTTCAATAATCATATTGAGATATAATAAAGCTTGGGATTCAATTAGAACACCATAATAGCTTTTGATTGTGTTGATAATAATGGCTTTAGGAAATCCTTCTTGAGGAGAAGCAGAAGGTTATGCAATATGTCGACATCTTTCAACATAATCTTGACACTAACCTTTGCAGGCTGTCACGTACTGTGCTTTGTGTTGGCTGTTCTCGTCAAAATTCTGTTCGTCATCGAGGCATTATTTTCCTGTTGTTAACCCTCAGGCGCATTAACAAATCTCTTTGATTGAACGCCATTAATATTGCAATTAAAAGCCCTCAGCAAGTTCAACATTCTGCACTGTTAAACCGCATCAGAGGAACTGAGTGCTGGCCTCTTCAATTACACAAGGCACTTTGCCATCTCTTTGGGCAGCAAAACACACAAGATACAGTATGTCGTTGTAATCAGTAACAATCACAATATTACAATATTTTAAAGATAAGGAAAGATAAGGGTATCAAAAAAGTCTTCAAAATGGAATAAACATTGACAACATAAACATGATCATATCTCCATAATTGGTAACAGTGCTTAGTCTCTAAAGTGATCATTTAGTGTCCAGTGAACTGGTAAGAGAGCGGATAGGTTGGATGGAGACCCACGACACCTGATAGCCGAGGGTCTGGTTTCTGCACCTTAGTACAGGAGCTAAAGCATCAGTAAATGTGGACATATAAAATGATAATGCGGACTGCATATTTGATGATCAGGCAAGTTACGCTTTTAAAAACTCATTCACTCCCAGCCATTTTCACAGAAGCAATCCCGTTCGCTACCGGCTGTTTTACTGGGTTTTGACTGATTTTGCAAGGCCCACAGAATATTGTGTTCAATTGCTATAAAAGCATGGTACATACCAAGAAGAAAGATTAAAGTCTCTTCTTTAATCAGGGAAAAAAGTATGTTTCTATCTGTTTCCGTTTTGCAGCAATTAGCATTAGAAGAGAGCTAAGTTTCATCAGTTTTCACAAATCTATTTAAAATTTTAAGTAATTTAGCTTTTTTTCTAGATGGCCCTGGTTGACCTCCTTTGCTCTGCTGCCACCAGCTGGTGTTTGTGTAATAACTACCATTTCTGCAACCATTCTTTACAGTTGAGAGGCTGCATCAAAGCCTTCTTCTGTATGCTCTAACATAAAAAACAAAACAAAATCAAAAACGTATAAATACGTCTTTGGGACACTTACAACATTAAAAAACAACAACCCATATTTATACGTTATTGGGAGCAAATGAGTTAAGCAAGGGATGGTTTTACAATATGAATGGCCGTTTTATAAGGAACAAACAACCATTACTCAGGTTTGACTCACGGGAAAAAAACGCTAGTTAATTTGTCATAAGAGATTATTCATGATACAATTTCACTTAATTGATCTATGTGTCCGTGTTCATCTATCACCAGCGATATATAGTGACAGGGAGATTAATTATAGCCTCATCCACTAGATGGCAGAAAGTACAATTCACCTGAATATCCACATTTTGCCATTCATAAAACGGAGTAATTAACTTTGTGGTCAACCAAACAGTCTCAGATTTTATAGTACGTCATTTTATTAGTACATTGTGATTATTTGTTTGCACTTTTTGTGACAGTTAACTTGTAACTTGTAACTCTACACAGTAAATTTGTAGAGTAGATTTTACTTTAAAAGACTGTATTTTGTCCCAGTATAAACAGAGTAAATCGTGCACTTTTTATATTAAATGTACATTGAATATTTACTCTCTTTTAACTGTAAATTGTTATGTTTTTTTAGACTGGGACCAAATATAGTTGGTCTTTTCAGAGAAAAATACGAAAATTACTGTGTATCAAGGTTTAACAAACACTGGTCAAAAGGATATTTGCATATTGAGTAACACTACTTAAAAGTTGAATACTGGAGATCAATTACAGCCCCAGATGAGTAATTATTTAGTGAGCAGGCTTACATTTTGAAGAGAAAAAAAACAATAACAACAACATAGGGAAATACAGCATAAATGTACAGTATATCATACAATAATATGCAATACAATTTTCAATCAAAATCCATTTAAAAGTCACATTATGGATCCAAATTTGAGGCCCTGTGATCAATCTACTTACACTGCTTTTTAGCAGGCCTAAAGAGAGCATTTCTCCTTCCTTGAAGGTGGGCTGTTATTTAACACTGAAATAAAATGTGTAAAGTCAACACCTCCTCCACAATCTATATCTGATACACTGTATAGCCTACTAAAAAGCAAAAATCTATTTCCCCTCACATTGTTGCTTTGTGTACTATCAAACCCAAAGCAAACAGTTGCTTTTAAAAAAATGACTTACACATAAGACAATATCATCTAGCCATACACAGCTGGTTATTGTAAATGTTTTATTCCAAAATGTCCAGTGTGGACAGAGGGAAATTCTTTATGTAAAAGTGTGTATTTTTCTAGTAAAATACAAACATTTATCCTAAGTAACGTTGCACACTTTTACATAATATTATGGGCTCTATTTATGTCGACAGAGCACCTGCGGGCAGAGTACAAATGCTGGTTATGCTAGCATGCTAAGTTAGCATGCTAAGATAATGCTAAGCTAATGCTAACGCCAATTTAGCATGCTAGATTAGAATGCTAAACTAATTTTGATGCTAACCTAATGCTAAGATAATGCTAAATCAGCACACTAAGCTGATGGGAAGCTAATGCTAATGCTAAACTTTAAACAAAAAAAAACAATTATCGGCTTAGCGGTTGTCAACATCGGCACTTTCTAAATGATTGGTTTATCGGTATCGGTTGAAAAAAGCATTATCGTGCATCCCAAATAAAAACATATTTCTAAATGCATATTTCTAAAAGCGCCTTGTGACAGTTCAGGCTGTTTGAAAGTGCTATATAAATAAACTTGAGTTGAGTAAATATACTTATATACTACTACTACTAATACTACTACTACTATTACTAGTAATTACTAGTTCTGCAATTATTTTGTAATTTTAACATAATTTATCCTCCAATTTCCATCATAGGCATTCATCTTAGCATTCAGCTTTCAGCATTCCCACGCAATTTCTCCAGAAATTGCACTTAGTCTAGTTATTATTATTATTATTATTATTATTATTATTATTTATTTATTTATTTATTTATTTATTTATTTATTTATTTATTTATTTATTTTATTTTTTTAATCAGCCCATTGGAGATGAGAAGTCCCTTTGATTGTGCATAAGTGAAGTTGATTGTATTCCCTCTCTCAGGTGAAAGTCTCTCATGCACTCGTCTGTGTGTTGGTGTTCACACCCGTTCACAAAAATAGAGCCTTCTCTATTCTGCACCCACTTTGCATGGTCTGAATAGCCATTTTGTTTCTCTTCATTCCTCTCAGCATGTTTGCATTAGAGTTGTTTGTCTCTGCCAGGGCAGTGGTGAGCTTTTTTCCCCTCGTTGACACTTGAGGCACACAGGAAAGGCTGCTTAGGGCTGTTTGGTCAATAATTACTTTTTTTTTTTTTTTTTTTTAAATCAACTTTTATCAACTGAGTTCAGTTAACAGAAAGATTAAGCGCAACAGTATATTTATGGCACCGTGAACAGTGTTGTTTACATATTGGTGAACTGAATATTGTGTAAAAGAGGTTTGGAACCAGTAAAGCTTAATTTGACCTCCTTCATTCAGTAGTATTCTTGTAGTAAATGTTTAAAAGTGAACTTTCTCCTTGGAAGCTTGAACTACTGTACAAAGATGCTTTCTCATGAGTCATCACCACCGGTCAACACTCATTTTTCCCCAAAAACATATTCCACAGGGGCTGAATAGTAATATTGTACAACGTGGAGGTGTCGGAATCTCAATCAATCTAACTGTACTTTGAGACACAGAGTCAAATATATGCTTCTATATTGCTCTCAAATGAAGAAAGTAAAAATGACCTTTTCCACTCTTCTAAATCTTTGGAGTTACATTTGAACATTAATTTCAATATATTGTGTTGGGACGTTATGATGCATACAGTGGGCCTACATCTTACCCATGAGTTCATTTGTGAGATTTTCCACTTATAAAGTGCACATGGTTGGGTGATATGCTGTCCATCCGTTTCAGCACAGAACAGATCAGACACGCAGACAATCTCTGAAAGCCTTGGGATTAGCTATTTCATTGGCTTGTCACCCTGATCCTCTATTCCGTCGGCCTACTTTTGACCACATCTGGTCGTCACATTGCAGGGTATGCACAGAAAAAGAAGTCCTTTAATCTGCATTCAATGAAGGGCTCCCAAGTACCATTTGGCGAGCTCTAAATAAAGCTTCAACAGTTGCTATTCAGACATTTTTGTAAACAATGCCACGCGAGTTTATTGAGCTGCAATTTGAAATCTAATCATAAATATACTTTGTAATTGGTTAGGCAGTCGTTACTTTCGTCGAGTTTTACTGTGGGCTTGACTGAGGCTCCCAAATTACTCAAAGGCAAAACACCTCATCAACCTTTAAGCTACCGCCTGACAACTTCACCTGATTATGTTTGAGTCTTGTTGTGCAATTGAAATCAAATCAACTGGAAGAGCAGTCATTTGGTTTAATGAGCCTAACAATAAATATTGTTGACATTGTTTTAATGTCTTCTTTTATAGTATAATAATGAAAAACGTGCTTTGAAATACAATGACAAATGTCAGAGGAGCTTGAGGAATGACTTCAATTTCTCGTTCATGCCCAAAAAGTGAGCAATGTTACCGAAAAGTTGGTCCATGGTCAGGGAATGCATGCAGCAACCCTCTTCTGGAGCCGGTAGGCTATGTTGGGCACACATGTAGTGCTCCAGCAACTATATGATTACAGCATTTCACTGTTTTAGCCCAAATTGGATGTTGTAGAGCTGATTAGAGACGAACTTTATATTAACATACACTTACCGTCCGTCCTCCACCCTCTTCCTGGTCCTTTCTCGCTTTCATCTCATGCTGTACTCTAATTTTGTCCAAAGTCTGGCTCGCGGGCCACATATGCAAGTCCGCAAATGTCTTTCATTGGCACATTTTTTAATGTTAAATGTCAACATTGAGCTTGTTCTTGTCTGTATTGCACTTCTTTCTTTTTACATTTTACAAGAAACCGTTTCTTTGTCTGTTTTTCCGGACATTCCAAATGGTCGTACTGGCTGTAGTTGATGTTTGGGCAATTACACTATTTCTAATTTTTTATTTTTATCTCAACTAACAATTGCTTGGTCTCTGGTCTTTTCATATTGCTAACACCTCTAAATAGTATAAACGTTGTCTACGCGGCAAAACACAAATCTGATACTGAGGGACAAACCCACAAAGAATGCACTGCATCCTCTGATAGCTAGCTAGTGTACTAAGTAGCATGCAGGCTAACACATCCAGCATGTAGGTCAGCGAGGACCAAAGCGTGCAATAAACGACGCAGATTGTAAGTCTTCTCAATTTACTAATTAGGTCAAATTGTATTTATTTTCTGGGAAATACACTGACGTCGGCACAATTAGCAAAGCGGGATTTTCAGAGCAAGTCAAGCTCCAAGTCACAACATAAATCGTTTCAGTCTACAGCTAAAATAACAGAAGAGCATTTTATACAGCGAGAATTAAATATGGAACCACAGCATTGTGACAATCTGAAGAAATCTACTTGTGATAGTTTGGGTTGGGTTTTGGTTTGTTTTTTGTTTTTGCTTTTGTCAGGGTTCTAGTTTTGAGTGGGTTTTGTTTGAGTTTGTCATCATGTTCCTTTAAGTTTCTGTTATGGTCTATTATGTTCTGATTTCCTTGTGTGTCTCCCATTGTCTCGTCAAGCATTGTCCTGCCCACCTGTGTTTGCCTGACTTCCTCGTGTGTCAACCTATCAGAACCCTTTGCCACTTGTGTCTTGCGCAGCTGTGTCTCGTTGTGTCAATTAGTGTGTGTGTATTTAGTCTCTTGTCTCCCCTCTGTTCTTGTCGATTCATTGTCATTTTCTTCATGTCATGCTGTTCTGTTCCACTCCTTGTATCGTTTTACCCTTTTGGACTTTGTTGTTTTGGTTTCTTTGTTTGTAGCTCATTTTTGCCTCCTCGTTTTTGTTTATGAAATATTTTTCTTTTAACCGCATTCTTTGCCTCCTCGCCCTGCATCCCTGCATTTGGGTCCACCATCACACCCCTGATGTGACACTATTTATTACCTTGCAAGCATAATTTTTCACAAGGCCTTTGTATTACGTTGCATTTGATTGTGTTAGTGGTCATATTTTTCTGGCTTGTCTGTTTATATATAAATATAAATCAAATATATAGAATGCCTACAATGATTAATTAGTTAAGACAAATGTCAAAGTGGCACCCGCCTCTTCATTGTTTATTTTATTATATTTTAGAATTTATGGGAACAGTTTAATCACCCCTGCTGTACAGGTGGCTTCTGCCTTAAGATGGCTATCATTCTGGCTCCTTTCTTTCCCTCTCTAATGGATGTCATTCTCCTGTCTTTTCTCCTTCCCATCATTCAGAGCAGGCTCATTTACCAGCAGAATGAAAGAATCGCTCTGACAAGTAGGCTACCTGTTTTATTAAATATTTAAATTCTGGGATTAACTGTATGTTGATATCCTTCTCATATTAGAAACCGTTAATTGTACAGGTACAACCAATTCAAAGCCGCTTCGCTTTTCATTTAGTTTATGGTGTGCTTGAAAGCGTACGCTGACAAGAACCCCATTTTCAGTTACCTCTTCAATAAATAGCACTGTGAATCGAATAACCTTTTGGTAAGCAGGGCTTATAGATTGCCACAAAAATGAAGGAACACTTTATGATCCTTTTATTCCAAACACATTTCAAATGCATTGCACCTTTAATGTGCCCAGTTTCTGCCTGGTCTGCTTTCTTTTTCCATGTCCCTCAGTTCTAGATGAAAAACAGACCTAATCTGCACAAGATTATAAAGAAGGGAAACTAGTAGCTATAACCAAGTGTACTTAACTGGAATACTCAAACTAAGCCCCAAAAAAAGAAGACACGAGAACAGGTATTTACAGGCTATAGAAGCGATCAATGCAGAAGAATAATCTGATGCCGTCCTTCGCTTAAAGTACGCTGCTGATCATCAGGGCCAACAGGTGTGCATCAGGAGGCTCCACCCACCAGCCATCACCCGGGTAACTGTGGGACATAGAAACAGAAAGCAGAGCAGGGAGAAATTGTGAACATGACAGCATCAACCTTTTTCTTTTACATGAAATAACCCATTTGAATGACTTTAGCGGGTCATCAGTTTGCAGCTTTCTCATGACTTCCTGCAGGAAATGACAGAGGTCAGCAGAAGTCCAGCTTGGATGTCGAATAGAGTGAGATTGTATGGATTTGAAAATCCCCCCCTTGAGGATGAACCCAATGTGTCTTTTTTTTGTTGTCAGATCTTTTCGGATTTTTCCTGAAATATACCAGCCATTGTCATATTACATCATGTTTTTTTTTGGGCGTTGTTTTAATGACTCACAATATGAGGCAAGCATCCTAGACAAGGTCAACTGTGTCCAACGGGCACTCACACACGACACAGATGAAATTATTTAAATATTGTTAATAAAGCATATACAATCTGTTAGGTTATTTACAAAAAAAAAAAAAAACACAAATGCAAATGCATGGACGTAGAAACACCAAACACACACCGACTATCTTCCTCGCCACACTGCAGCCGGGTGGTGATGTGAAATCCAATGAGGAGCATGAATTGAACCAATGTTATTCCAGTCTGATGGCTGCTAAGCCGTGTCATTGTATGTCAATGTCATGAATCAGCTGGCAGAAATTCATTTGCTGTGGCTTTTTTTAATTGATGTTTTGAGTAGCACGAATCTCATGTAGAACCTCATCAATTTATTTAAACGGGAAAATTTCTTGTGGAAAACTAATTGCCCTTTGGAAATAAGTGATTCTAAGAACTGTGACTGAATGAAGCCCCTTCTAATGGCAATTCTGGACACTGCTTATTTCTCAGAAGCTATATTTAGCGTGTCCAGATGTGCAAATATATAGTGAGCGAATGTGTGCTGTGGGGGAAGCTTGCCTGCTGCTTTTGGCAGGTCTGTGTGAACACAGAGAGATTATGTTTCTACTTCGGGTCCTGCCTTTACCTCTATGAGAGGCAGAAAGCAGGATTTGGGGTTGGTTGAGTTAATCTTCTATTGTGTGGTTTATATTTGGAAACAGTGTGACTACATACAGCCTGCCAGCCATTGCCCCGTTTATTGATTAAATTATAGAAGACTACATCATTCATTCGTTGTCACCTAGCAGACAATTGTCTATGAATGGTGTATGGATCCATATACTATAAAAGCTGACTATGTTACATGAACAAGCAAAGGCATTTTGATTTAAAACGGCACACTAATCAAATTGTGACTGCCACTCCAGTCATACTTAACAACTAGTCGCAAAAAAACTATTGGCTCTCTTTTTCGTGGCAGGCACTAATCCGGTGCGGACCGTGCGGCACGCGGCGGAACTCTGCGCAAAGGAGGGTAAACTTGATGTTGGTCATTTTACAGGCCGCAAGAGGGAGAGCTGCGCTGCTGTGGGAGTGGTCAGAAGTCACTCTAATCATGAAATCACTCGAGTTCAGCCACTCCCCCCCCCCCCCCCCCCCCCAGTTTTGCAGTAAACAAGAACAAAGCAAACAAAAAAGGCCCTCAAAATGCTTAAAGCCTCGTATCATAGTGACAACATAATCAATCTGTCTCATCATTCGCCTCATCACCCCAAGTATCCTTCCACGGTCCGCCAATACAACTCAATCACAATAGTACCCCAAATAAGAAACAAAAAAGGTCCACACAAATGCATGCATCAATGTAAAAAAATAAAATAAAATCGCACAATATAATGCAGAAGATGTGTCTGATAACAGATCAGCGTAGCAAATACTGAGCTGTATAAATGGTGTGACAAAAGATCACTTCCAAGTGCAACTCACCTGTAAATTCTATCAAGGAAATAACAAGATTCACAGTGCTTCTGTGTTCCTTTCTTTCTGCTGTGTCGCCGTGACAACGTAGCTAAAAAAATAAAATAAATAAGTAAACACATAAAGTGCACATCAGCACTTGACGACTGTCTTCTTTCTGCTGTGGCCTTGCCGTTAAAGTATGTCTGTCTATCAAAGTGACAGCGAGGAAACAACACAATTAAGCGTCTGTGCTGCCTGTAACTGCACTACTTATTGATAGAAACTAAAAGTGAAAGGACACAACAAGAAATGGCAAATGGGAGCTAGTTATAGTTTCCATTTCCCTTTTATCCCAGAAGCAATTCTCTGTCAGCCTATTAAGAGACGTGTTTTTCTAACTGCAGCCTAAACAAACATTTGTACAAGGACGAAGTAAATAAAGACAGCTATTTGAATAAATGTAATACACAGTTACGTTATTATACAGTATGCACATATACAAATGTATAGACTTGATATTTGCAAGCCAAAGAAGGTGCAGCAGCTTAGTCCTTTGAGACAAGATGTGTATACCCAATGCTATTCAAACATGACTTTAGAGAGTCGTGGATGAACTGGCACACTGGAGGGACCTCAACGAAGTGTTTGTAAAGACCACACAGTGTTTTAAGGTACAAACACAATCTTTCATTACCTGTGTGGACCACAGGCCATGTGGTAACCTCAATTAACGTGTATAGGCTGGTTAGGAAGGAGAGCGGGCGGGCGAGAGGCAGCTCTATACAGTAATTAGTGAGGTGCTGAGGTTAAAGATGACATCTGGACAGGGTGGGCTGTGCTGTTGTACGGCATGTTAACCTGATTTTCCAACTTCCTCTTCATTCTCTTTCTATTCTCGGCCTCACATATAGTCAGTTTTATACTCAACAAGAGTTGCTGCGCTGGTTTGAAGAAAAGCAGATTCTTCAAGTACAGGTAGAAAATCAATATTGTGGTTTGTTTTGCATGACCATAAAAATAATCCAAAGGTTAAAAATCGATTTGTAAAAACTATGATACTTCACCAAACACTCATTCACGTTTAAATCATGAGCTACTTACACAGAGATTTAATATTGTGATTTTTGTGCACATCTAATATTATTTTATGGTGCTGATTTTTTTTCTTCATATTTCATTAAGTTGCTGGCCTATTCTGAAGTCCTCTTGCGCCCCCATTGGGAGGCATGCCTCTCATTTTGAAGCCCCCAGAGCAAGCGCATTTAATATACTCGTAAAAAGGAAAAATGAAAGCAATGATCTTCTGAACATTTTGTCGTTTGTGTTCTGTAAAAGGGGCATTTCAGCAACTCAGCCTGTGTTTGCCATGGCATGAACTTTGGGCCGTTTCTATAGCAACATTCACCACACACAGTGACAGTGACCGCCAGCTAGGGCTTTCTCTCTCTCTCTCTCTCTCTCTCTCTCTCTCTCTCTCTCTCTCTCTCTCTCTCTCTCTCTCTCTCTCTCTCTCTCTCTCTCTCTCTCTCTCTCTCTCTCTCTGCCTTTCATGTGCTCAGTGTCCTTTTTAATTGTCATTTTTTCCCACACTGTTCATTGTGGATATCAAACAATTTTTATAGTTCACAAACAAGTGTTTTCTTAAAGATGTGAGTTTGTGTGTGGACATATCAAACGCGGTAAAGGTATCACTTTCGTTACAGTGCTTATTTAAACGAACAGTCGTATTTTAGACAATGTGAAGTTATTTCTACTTGAAGTGTGATCTACATCAGTGGTCACCAACTTTTTTTTTTCTCTCTCTCTCTTTGGCCGGTTTCCAGTTATCCAGACATCTCATGGACCAGCAATCATAATAATAACAAGCAAAAAAAAAAAAAAGAAGATAAATAAGAGACATTGCTGACAGGTGGACAAAGGGAAAGAACAGGCTTTAATGACGAAACATGTCAAAGGGCTATACCCGAAAACATCTGTTGGTAATATTAGCAACAACCCTCTAAGGCAGAACCTTAAATTCTTGAACAAAAGTATGGATATTACGCTAAAATCAGGAGTGGCCAAGTTCGGTCCTCGAGAGCGTCTATACAGCCTGTTTTCCATGTTTCTCTCCACTAACACACCTGATTCATGATCAGGATCGTTATCAGGCTTCTGCAAAGCTTGCTGATTAGCTGATCATTAGATTCAGCTGCGCTGAAAGAGGGAGACATGGAAAACAGGCTGGATTGGGGCTCTCGCGGACCGAACTTGGCCACTCCTGCGCTAAATGATGCTGACCACTCATAGGATGAATAACATGTAAGAACATGTTAAAATTAGTCAACCATTACAGAGATGAGTCTTGGTAATATTCGTTCGGTTTTGGTTATAGTCTATTTTATGTACTGGTAAACCTTTAGTGGTGGAATGGCTTAAGAAAAAAAAGTTACAGCGGATGTGCTGATGTGGAAACTAATAACTAGTTGACATGACTACAGTTCAAAATGGCTGGAAAAAAAAGAAGTCAACATCTACTTAATGGAAATTCACCTACCGTGGGGGATTATGGAACGACAATCCACACCTAATCAAAGAAACAGCGATATCTAATCGACACAAGAATACTGTAGAAAGAACATAACCAGAAGTATTTACTTTGGCAAATAGCAAATAAATAACAAAGGCATGCTGCTGGAAAACTGCACCCACCAATGATCACAATGGCAACGGAGGAAAACAGACAAGGTATCAAAACGGGCAGGCAGACGGAGTGACAGGAACATGACAGCCATCTGCTAAATCCCCAATCACGCGAATCAAAGCTTGCATTGAAGGAGAAAACTCATAGTTTTTGTTTAAAATAAATCTTTTGTCATACAAATCCTGGAACTTTTCTGACACACATTGTATATGCTGCTGTGTGTAGGGGTGTGCTTATGTGTGGACTGTGGAGTGTATGTGTGCTGTGTTTGCAAGCCTGGTCAATGAAGTAGTAATCTCCTGTGTGGTCGTGTTTTCACAGCAGGCAGCTGTTAGTTTTAACAAATGTAGAACAAATCAATAATGAATCATCTATACTGACTCTGCTGCCAGCACTGAGAGCTAAGGGGGTGATAGTGCATATGTAAATGTGTGTGCTAGGGCTGACTTACTGGGTGTACTACAAGTAAATACTCGTGTAGAAATTCAATATGGGTCAAGGTTTGATGGATTAATAAGAGAGTAAAAAGTGTCTGTCTGGGCCCATGCCTCGTTGTCCATGATTGGCATAAACAAATAAAGGTTTATTATGGGGGAGGGGCTGCCTGCCTTTGGGCTTCTGTTTTGGTGTGAAAGAGTTTGCCAGGTCTGAGTTTGTAGGGCATATTAAAGAGTAAAACGCTGTTCTGGAATTCTACCAGTCACACATTAAACATTCGCTAGCCACTTCACTCTATCTCTGTTTACATTTTTTTGTTTTTTTGTTTTTAACATCGGATTTTTGTGTTATCATTGTGTAGCTACGGAAATGTATTACATTCACTTGAAACAAATCTGTTTTTCTGACAAATTTTTTGGGGAGCTTTCTTTTTTTTATTTATTATTTTTTTTATTTTTCTGTTTTTCTGAATATTTTTTTTCAGTTTTACAAAAAAAAAAAAATCTGTCATTAAAAAAGAAAAACAGGGTGGGAGCATCATTAAAAATAAATAAATAAATACATAAAAATCCAAAAAATAAGGGGAAAAAAAAAAAAAAAGAAAAAAAAAAAAAACTCCGTAAAACAGAAGTTGGTGCTCTGGTTTTTTGGAATATTTTTTTTTTACTGTTTTTTTGTAATTTTTTTTTCTGTTTTTTGGAATAATTTTTCCCCTGTTTTTTAAAATATTTTTTACGACATAAAAAATATTCAGTTAAACGGGAAAAAATATTTTCAAAAAACAAACAAAAAAATTACTTAAAAAAACAAAAACAAAAAAACAAAGCTCCCCAAAATAATTAGTCAGAAAAACAGGAGGTTTTTTTTTGTGTTTTTTTTCAAGTGAATGCAATACACTTCCGTATGTAGCTGCATAAAACACTCAGCATGTAAATTTTGTATTTGGCATAAGCTCCGTGCTAATCAACAATGTCTTGTATGATAATCATTACCCAGCAGCTGCATCAAGCCAGATGGGTGCCTCCTGTCCTGTCCTGGTGTTTAATACAGAGACAGATGATCAACTGACATCCGTGTGACGTATAGCTCCACTACACACTGATTGCTCTGGATTACACAGAACAAACATCAGCTCTGCACACAATCCACATTCATCCGAAAGTAGACACAGGCGCTGTCGACGCACAAAAGCACACACTAAGCTTCGCCAGACCAGAGCCTATATGGATTGCTGCCCAAAGGGATATTGGGTAATTGTGAGTCATGATTATAATCAATTGAATGTGAGTTGAATAAGTAGAACTGCGCATTGCAGGAGGCAGGTGAGCTGTCAAGATACGAGAGATGTTGGTTAAAGAAACCATTTAAGATGTGTACTAGCAGATGTTATCTTACAAGACAGGGCCATGTGGCTACATGAATGACGATAAATTTAATAGAAATCAGACTAACTTACCATTTATACTCCCAAAAACGTATAAATACATTCTTTTTAAATATTACTAATGTCCCAAAGACGTATATATTTGTTTTTATGTTGTTGTTGTTTTTTTATGCTGGTGCATACAGAAGGCTTTGATGCAGCCTCTGAGCTGAAGAGAACTTGAAGCAATGATGGTTGTTACAAAAACGGCCAACAGGTGGCAGCAGAGTATAAGAGATCAACTAGGGCCATGTTGCAAAAAGCTGTTTTCCCCACTTTTTAAACAAATTTGTTAGCTATATTCTCATGCTAGTAGCTGCAAAACGGAAACAGATAGAAATATACTTTTTTTTTCCCTTGATGAAAGAAGAGACTCTCATCTTTATTTTGGTAGGTTCCATGTTTTTATAGAAATAGAACACAATACTCTGTGGGCCTTGCAAAATCACTCAAAATCCAGTAAAACAGTCGGGAGCGAAGGGGGTTGCTTCAGTGAAAATGGCTGCGAGTGAATGAGTTAACCTACCGAGTCCCGACTGATACATATAACATGATTGCATTGGCTTACAAATTCCTGCTGACAGTCCCTTGAGCCAAGTTGCTGGTGAGAGGACTTCTCCACTCTCAAGTTTGGAAAGAACAGACATTACTCTTATGTGACGAGTGATTGAACTGAATGATAAATTCCTAACAAAGACCAAGAGGAAAACCTGCGCTTCTTCATTGTGAAATATCAGATTGTATCTGCACTCATATATTTTTTTGAGTTTGTATTCAACATATAGCAGCAAACAATACAATATGTAACAGCCAAACCAAATTGAGCTCCATCACAACAGTCACGTCAGTACTGTACAGTTATCAAAGGTGACTGGGTTGCCATAACAACAGCCGGTTCAGTATTGTGGCACGTCAGTGCATGCGTGTTGTGCGCGTGTGTATGTACAGTATTGTAGTTAATGTGCTCTCTGTGAGGAAAGCAAGGAACATATCATGGTATGACTTCTTTACAATAACTTATTGGTGAATAAGCCATGAAATCACAAATTCCGTTCAAGATTTGGTTAACCTGAGTCTTTCTGCCATCGTACTTGTCAAGTCCATGGACTCCGTCAGCTCCTTGTCTTGAAAACCTCAGACTTCTGACTTCAATTCAGGCCTGGGGTGGGGCAGCTGTGCGTTTTGCTCTGTGTTGTTTTATTTTGATTCAATCTTATGTTTAGTGAAAGAGAAGTACTGCCAGCAGACACATTTGGCACAGTTAGTTGCCTTCCGTAATGGGAGCCAAAACTACATTGTTTGGCTCGTCACAACAGTACCTCTAATTAGTATCTCCTCAGGTTAAAACAGCCCAGCAAACCGTTTTTCTGTGGTATACAAGCCACTAAGATGCGTGTTTGTCATTGCATGTCGAAGGATTTAAAATCAGTCACTCCCTTGGCAAGGTCAAGCATGACTAAAAAGTGCAACTTGTGCTTTTGCTATTCGTCTTTTGTAAAGAAGAATAAACTGAGCTTGTAGTGGAAATTCATTTTAATTGACTTTATTTTTGCTTTGACACATTTACAACACATATACAATAAAAACTGCATGTTCTGAGCTCCTGTTACTAGAGTAAACATAAAAACAAAAGCTGTCATTGATTAATTCTGTCATTTATCTCCCCCCCCCCTCTCTCTCTCTCTCTTGCTCTCTTTCTGCCTTCAATGTGTAGTTCCTGAGAAAATGGTGATTTTAAATGCTTCGTCCTGAGGTCACTGGAGTTCATGGAAGAATAGCTCCATCGTGAAGGAAAACAAAAATGGCCACCTCCTATTTCCAGACTAGACTAACTAACTTCTTTGGATGGCATAATTTCTGAAGACTACCTATGAACATAAATTTGCAAATCATGTAGTGTAGCTTTTACCAATTTAAAGGGTCTTTTCAAAATTTTTGTTTTGTTTTAATCTCTCAGATTAGTGCATGCTCGTGGAATTAATTTATTTTTGTAGTCTGTGAGTGTGGACAGTGTGTCAGGTGAGAATAAAGTGACAAGACGTTTGTAAGAATAAGAGCGAGAGATGGTCCTCCACATCACCCCTTACTCCAGTTCCTGCCTTCACTTCCTGGATGGCTTATCATGGAGTCTGGTGTTCCCCTGTTACTGGCTCCTGGACCAACTCCTGGCCTCCTGCCTGGCCACTTCACTCGAGAAGCGCCAGCGCTCTCAGGATCCGTGCTCCCTCCTCACTTTGTGTGTCCTAATAATGGCGCCGCTTTACTTGCTCCTTCTCCTCGCCTCTCTGCCTTTTGCCCTGCTGGGCTTTGTCATCTGGGCTCCTCTGCAGGCCATCCGTCAACCCTACCTGTACACCTACCACAGGTTAGTATTTTTTTTTTTTTATACTCAAGCTTTCTAGTCAATAGATGCAAAATGTTTACATTTTGATTTTTGTTTGTTGTTTCTGTCACATATTTCTATCTTTTAGTGTTGATCTCCATTTCTATTTCTATATCTACTGTATATTAGGGGTAGGAACCTCTGGCTACCTCACAATACGATATGATATGTGATACAAGGCTCACGATAACGATGATCTCATGATATGATGATACCGCAATTATCGATACATTGCTCCGGTAATAAATTCACGATAATCTACGATAAAACTAATCATAAAATAATAATAATAATAATAATAATAATAATAATAATAACACAAATAACAAAAAAATCATAATATTATAATAAAAATGATATAAATAAATACAATCCATCCATCCATCCATTTTCCTGACCGCTTATTCCACACAAGGGGGGTGCTGGCGCTTATCTCAGCTGGCTTTGGGCAGTAGGCGGGGTACACTGGTTGCCACCCAATCGCAGGGCACACTCACAAGCACACCTAGGGACAATTCGGAGTGCCCAATTAACCTGCCATTCATGTCTTTGGATATATATATATATATATATATATATATATATATATATATATATATATATATATATATATATATATATATATATATATATATATATATAAAATAAAATAAAAAAAATAACATTAATTATATAATAATAATAATAATAATAATAATAATAATAATAATAATAATAATAATAATAAACAAAGACAAAGCTCATAAGTCTTCTTCGCCTGAAGACTTCCGTACATTTCCTCGCGCCACTCTTATGAGGCGGGGCGGCACGATGAATGAGTGGTTAGCACGTCTGCCTCCCAGTACTGAGGACACAAGATCAAGTCCGGGCTCCGGCCCTCCTGGGTGGAATTTGCATCTTATCCCCGTGCCCGCGTGGGTCTTCTCCGGGTACTCCGGTCTCCTCCCACATTCCAAAGACATGCTTGGCAGGTTAATTGAACGCCCTGAATTGTCCCTAGGTGTGATTGTGAACGTGGATGGTTGTTTGTCTCTGTGTGCCCTGCGATTGGCTGGCGACCAATTCAGGGTGTACCCCGCCTACTGCCCGAAGCCTACTGCCTGGTTGGGTGGTGAGTTGTTTTAACAAATGTCCAAACGTGCCTCTTGTTTGTTGATTGAAACTAGTTTTCCCTGTCTTCTCCAGACTAGAAAAGCGCCAAGCTGAACAAGGCGATGCTGCGTCAGGCTTTGTTGGGGTCAGGGACTGGAGACCCCAGGGCAAGAGCTTCTGTTTCTGCAGTGCCAACGTTTGCCTGCTTCCCGACTCCCTGGCCAGGTTCAACAACCTTTCAGACACCCAGAGGAGAGCACGGGAAGTGGGTAGGCGGATCAGAAATGGTGCATGTCGTCCTCAGATTAAAATCTACATTGACTCACCAACCAACACTTCCATCAGGTATGTTAGAGTATCAAGGGATCACTGTTAGAGAAAAGTAAGTTTTGTGTCCAAGATACGCTGATGTATGTTAATTCTTTCACATTGTGTTTCTCAACCATCAGTGCGGCCTCCTTCAGCAGCCTTGCCACGGGTTTTCGTCGTACCTCTTCTTTGGACCAGCGGCCAGATCAGACACACATTGTGAATGGCCCAGCAGACAGTGAAAATGAGCCACTCGCTGAGTGTCCCGTTCACCCCGCAGGGGCTACAGACTGCGCAGTTCATCCATCTGCAGGAGTTCATGGAACCTCGGAATGTCCCCTTCACTCAGACGCAGGAAACACAACAGCAGATTGCCCTCTTCACTCTGTGGAGACTAACAACAGCTCGGACTGCCCTATGCACACTTTAGCAGAGGCTCCAGAATGTCCAATGCACTCTTCAGGGGTGCATAGTGGCCTCAGCAATCATGACTGCCCCATGCATGGACAGGAGACGCAAGCTAATTATGACTGTCCCATGCATCGAAAGGACACGCAAGCTAATCATGACTGCCCCATGCATCAAAAGGACACGCAAGCTAATCATGACTGTCCCATGCATCAAAAGGACATGCAAGCTAATCATGACTGCCCCATGCATCGAAAGGACACGCACGCTAATCACGACTCCCCCATGCATGGAAAGGAGACACAGGCTAAATCCTCTTCAGAGTGTCCTCTTCACACCTCAGGTGTTCAAATCAGCATCAGTGCCCCTGAGCCGGACCCCCACGAGGAGGAGACAGGGAACCATCAGTCAGGGGAGCTGGCAGGAGGAGATATGAGCAGCATGACCGCCTCAAGGGAATCTCTTTCTCGGTACCATGGAAGCGATGGTTGCGGAGTGATATCCTCGAACAATACTCTCTCCCACGTACCTCGCACCTCAATTTTTAAACGCCTTGGTAGAAAGCGCCGCCACGGAGATGAGACTTTCGACCATGACATTTCTGCATTTTTTCCTGCCAACTTGGATTTCCTTGCGCTACAGGAAGTGTTTGATCATAGTTCAACAACACGACTGCGGCAACAGTTACATCGCTACTTTCCCTATGTGCTGAGTGATGTTGGGCGGTACGGATGGAAGGGCTGCTGTTCCAGGTTCAAATTCCTCAACAGTGGCTTGTTGCTAGCTAGTCGCTATCCAATCCTGGATGCACGCTATGAGTGCTACCCTAATGGAAGAGGAGAGGATGCACTGGCAGCCAAAGGAGCACTCTTTGCCAAGGTCAGAGGTTGATTCTCTTTTGTATTATATTTTACCTTTGCGTCTGTACTGTGTGTTTGGGGTTGATATATTGATGTAAGCGGTCTGGAATATGGATGCATGGATGGATGTATGGATGGATATATCAGTTTTGTAAAATGTTGATCCTGTAGGAAGATCTCTTTGGAAATGTATTAGAAGTTGAAATGTGAAATCTAGTTTCCACAATAAGCAAAATGTGATCTTTTCTTGACGAATCTGTAGTCTAGCCTTGTGAGTGCCTGGCCATAGCAACCAATCCCCAATATAAAGTCTGATCTTGTGCTTGGTGGAGGATGTTGGACAAGGAGTGGAAAACCATAACCTGGGACACCCAGGAGAGCCTGGGATGCCCTCAACATGTTGGAGTGCAGTGACTGTTATTGAGGCTGCCTCTGGACATTCGGTCCTTGCACACATGGAACATCAGACATTCTTCAGGCAGTTCCCTTTGAAAAATGTTGAGGCGTTGGCTGTCGGCAGCTGAGTCTCCAGGCCTCGCAACCATAATGTAGGACAGAGGGCACTAGTGAGTTGACAGAATTTGACTGGAGTGTGGATTCAGGGACTGTTCCACACTCTTGATAGCCTATGTCCTCCAATCAATTTTCTATAACATTTATCTTCATTAGGGTCGCATGAGAGCAGGAGCCGACCCCAGCTAATTTGGGCGAGTGGTGACGTACCACGTGGACTGGTCGTCAATTAATTGTAGGTGAAAGCAATCACTTTAATCATATGTGTCGAGATCCGGTCCTTGAGGGCCGGAGCACTGCATGTTTTCTAGGCTTCTCTACTCCAACACACATGAGTCAATGATCAGGATGATTATCAGGCTCCTGCAGAGCTTGCTGATGAGCTTAAATATGAATCAGATGTGTTGAAAATGGGAGGCCTCGAAAACCTGTAGGGCTGCGGCCCTCGAGGGATTTAGTTTGACACCTATGACTTAAATGAAGGACTAAGGCTTAGTCCTTCATTTAAGTGATTGGCAAACTCGGTCCTCGAGGGCCAGAGTCCTGCAATTTCGGAGGTTTCCCTCTTCCAACACAAGCTGAGTCCAATCAACAGGATCGTTATCAGGCTTATGCAGAACTTGCTGATGAGCTGATCATGTACCAGCTGTGTTGGAGAAGGGAAACATCCAACCACTACTCTGTCCTTCGAGGACCGAGTTTGCCCACCACTGGACTAAGCTAATGGGCGTAAAAACAATTAATACCTAAATTCAGGAATCCGATTGCTCTGATTGCCTTAATTTTACTGTACAATAAAGTCATAATTAGAACAGGAGTGTCCAAATTATTCTTCCAAGAGAAAATCGAAGGAGAATGGGAATTACTTTGATATTCTTCATTGTTACCTCTTAAACATGCTGAAACAAATAAATTAGTTGTAGTTAAGATATGCATAAATATTCCTCTATCCATCTAAAGACCCGTCCACACGAAAGCCCGTTTCAATGTATCAGCACAAGTTTCTTACCGTTTGGGCAGTTAGTCCAGACGGCGGCTCGGTTTCGGAGCTTGAAACCGATCACTTTTGGAACCGGGCTCCAGAGTGGAAAGATTTCAAAACGCGGCACGTATGTTCCAATGTGGACACCATATGCGCGATACTCCTCCAGTGATGATGTAATTCTCGCGTGACTGCGCACGAACCGCCACTCAGTCAACAGCAATGGTAGATAGCCGTGTCGTCGGTTTGCGCAACCTCCTTAGCTTGTTTTTGCTTTTACAGCAAAATGTTTTGCGTGATGTTGTACTTGAATCACCCGTCATTGTCACTTCTCCCGTGTTCGTCTCACTGCTCAAGCCCTTGAAGCAACAGAGCAGCCATCTTGCTCCACCCTTCTCGTGAGCAGACTACTTTTGTCTTTCTGTTGAAATCAAGTCACTTCCTGTTGAAATCAAATCACGTCCTGTTGAAATCAGGTCACTTCCTGTTGATTTTATGTCATTTCTGGATCACTTCCTGTTGAAAACAGGTCACTTCCTGTTGAAACACTCCCTTTGAACACCCCCTATTCTTTTATCGCTCAGTTCCTAGACACAAATATTAGATTTGGCAGAGTCATTTTCGACACATTTTGACACATTATATTAAGTAAGGTTTGGATACTGATAAAGAAACTAAAATCTTTCCATTCAGAAAAGTTTAGTCTTGTTTCCCTTTGCAGTCAGAAGCAATGCAGGACGCTTTTTCTTGACCACTGCACTTAGTGCAAGAGTGCATCAGTGGCTTCTGCATTCAGGAAGAGTAAATTTGACATGACATGAAGTGCTTAATGAGTTGAAGAGCCACTTCTAAAGTTGAGTTGCATAAGCACGGGAAGTGGCGTCTTTATGGCATGACAAACAGAGCACGAATGTGGCATCAAGCTGAGAGATGGAATTTGGAATGCAGCTCCTAGATTACTTCCTTCCTCATTAGAAATAGTTTTTGTGTATTTAGACAAAACACACGCTTTCTCTAAAAGTATTCATTCCTAAGCTATAATGACACCATTGAGCATTAATAATGATACCAGATGTGGTGAGTGTTCATCTTTTTTGTGTTCATGTATCCACGCATACATGATGTGTGGTTTCTGTGTGAGAATACCATTAATGATGATTTAAAAAAGAAATGTACTTTAAATATAATCTAAATGTAGAGTTAACACTGTACAACAGCTTTGATTCAATTGAAAATAAAAATTACACTGTAGTTGGTAGCAGCAGATTAAAAGCAAGAATGTGAGTCTAGAACAAGTAATAAGTTGTACTCATGGAGGAGGTATGAGGAGTTGTCAAACATGTCCCTGATTTTGTCCTTCAGCTTCCAGAGCCACAAACTCAGATCGTACCATTCTAGGCCAACCAGAAAGTGAAAAATGTTTGTCGAAGCGGCGAATGAATTCTTTCTCATTGCCACGGAGGTGCCAAATGTCCAGCAAGCTTGAAAGCAGCCAGCTCACTTGGCATTTCCATCAGATGTGTGTGCTACTTTGACAGGACGCGACGTGACCATATTACAAACGATTAACACTGCACTTTCAAAATTTGCAACCAGTTCAGTTTGTTAATGATGGATATTGTTTGCCTAAGTGCTTCCCCACTTCCTATTGCCTGCATGATGACTGCAGTAGCGGTGCCACTTGTTCACCAACTCCCTGGTCTTGATGAAGTTGACTTTGAAATGAGTGCCTTTGTACCATGTCATGAAGCTCAAAATTAGTCCTTCGTCCTCCTCCTCATTGTTGTCGTCACGGATACGTGCAACAATAGATGAAATGTCAATAAACTTCTAGAGGTGGCGTGAACCACAGTTGAACCGTAAGTCTGAATTAGTGATGAGATTGAAGAGAAAATGTCCCAGAACGGTTCCTTGGGGTACTCCAGTGCAGTGCTGATTGACATGACCTGAGAGACACAGCTATCCACCTTGACATATTGTGAGTGGCTAGTGGGGTAATCTTTAAGTTGTCGTGTCCAGGTGAAATTGCAAATCCTGAAGCTTGTCCCAAAACACTCTGACAGTGCTTCTCTGCTTCTCCAGGGGTTTAATATGCTGCTGGCATGTGAACTGCAAGGTGGTCCTGGAAAGTAATGAGCAGTATTCTCAAGTGCTGAAATGTCTTAACAATGTGACGGGTCCGTACTTATTGGGTCTCATTCACAGTCCTAACACACAAAATTGTGCTTTAATCATGCATGTTTGACACAGAAGTTTGTGATTCATCAATTATATGAACTATTTTACAAAAAAATAAATAAATAAAGGCGGATTAGGCAGATGCTAGGGGTGCTCGTGAGCAAAAAGGATGACAGGGAGAGGAGACTTTTTGGGGGGGTTTTCCCCACGCATAATCCAGTATTCATATGCTCCGCGAGAGAAGCGCACATACGTCATTCAAGTCGCCGGCTGTAAACGTGATGCCACCTAGCCCGATGCTAGCCGACCCACACGGGTGTACAACCGTAGCTCTTTAGTTAAGAAAATGAAATGAAAACGCTACTAAGCTGTCCTGGCTCAAAGCTTCAAAAAAAAGATCACGGTCAGACTCTCAGGTGGATGCGCAGCTGATACAGCACGGACGTAATAAATAAACTGGGCTGCTCATGCTGTAGCAAAGTGAAGCCGGCGGTGGCCATCTTGTGTTGCCACACTTACAGTAAGTTGACTTTTCCGCAGCATACTTTCCACGTTATTTTCTTCCTCTACAGCGAAAATACCACTGTGTGACGTCCGGTTGTATCAATAAGTATAAAATAAGTGTGGGAGATGCTCTAAATGCAGATTTCATCAGTAAGAATGTGAATATAAATTTTATCTCATAAGGTATTTTTGAGAGTGCTACTCAAAGATTGGTCTGCATCATCAGAACCAGTTATCAGAACCATCAACAATGAAATGAAAGCAAAGCACACAAGAAAAAACAATTCTTGTGAAATGTAAACCTAACTTCTGCAAGTCCCGATTTACGATACTGAGATAATACTCTGAATGGTTGATGCAAAGAATTAAGTTTGTTCTTTGCTAGCTTTCATTATCCCATACAGGGATTTATTGTCGTACAATTACGACATTATTAATTTTGCACTGCAACTGCGGTTTTAAAATTCCAGAGATTTGACGATAACGTGCCTTGTGTGAGTTTATAATGAATATTTTGTGGTTGGTATAATAAGCTGCGGGGTGTCGGGTTTGTGGTTGGTCTAATAAGTTGTGCACACTCTGGTGGGGCACTACCAGAAATCCTGCCTAGTGTGCCAAGTTGCTTAGGAACGCTACTGAATACCACAGTAATAAATTTAGAAATATACAGCAACTAATTGGGCACACGAGTTATTAAAACGCTGGTGATGCACATGAAGGCGTCTTAAATTTGTGTCGTTCTGGCTGCCTGTTCAGGATCATGTAGATTATTCAATTGTTTGTTTGAATCCATTTTCATTGTTTTAACAGATGTATTTTCCAGGAGATGTATTCTATTCAAGGATCAATGAAAGCTATTAGAACAGTGTTGGATTCTAAATATACTTTATTTTTGATGATTTTACATTACCGGTAATTGCAAGATTTTACTCAAGTACAAATCAGTTACAATCTTTAATGAAAAAAGTACAAGTGTAGAAAAAGTAGAAGCAGAAGTAGAAAAAATGTGATTCATCACAATTAACTGCAGAAAATTGTACGATAAGTTAGTTTAAAAAATCATTTGACAGTACTAATTAATTTCTATACATTTGTTAGCGAATGAGGCCCATTGAGAGCTCTAGGTTGTGCTTTCTTTGGTACACTCTAAAAAGAGAATTGTTGACCAATTTAATAAAATTACTTCAAGTGGTAACACATGATTGAATTAAATGAATCAAAAGTTTAATGAGCTTCACTTTGAATTAATTAATTTAATATACCAATTTGGATTAACTTAAGCAGGAGCATTATGAGTTAATTCTGAGTTCATTAAACTTAATATATTCACTTTGGATTAATTTAATATAATCATGTGTTATCATTTAAATGGTCAACAATTCTGGGTTTAATCTGAAATTGGTTTAAGAATTCTCTTTTTAGAGTGTAATGGGCAGGAGGTATTTGCCAGGGCGGGCACCCTCAGCAATTTTAAAGAGAGTACCTGCCAGCTGACCAGCACAGAACCTAAAAACCTTGGCGCAGATGTGAGGAAAGCGTGGCAGGGGCAAGAAGAGGTCTAATGTTGAATTAGTGACCAAATGGGAAGTGAGAGTTGGGGCAAGAGTGTAAATTGGAAGTAAGCCAGTTCCTGCTGAGCTGGTTGTTCATGCTGGTTGCGCTAGCCTGCAAGTCTGCCTATGTGAGTGTGTCTGTGTGTGTGCAAACATTTTAGTTCCTTGTGTCCAGACAGATCTACTGCTCATAATGGAGACACACTCAAACACAGCTTGCATGCTGACCGTCTCATCCTATTAGCCCTGCTGACCGTCACTGCAGTTTAAAAGCTGGCCTCACCTTCCTCTCATATTCGCGGTCACTCCAGGTGCCCTAACAAGTTGGCAATCATCCAGCTGGCATCTGGATCTACTCTAGAGTCTGAGTCTGAATGCAAACCTCGAAGAATATCGTAATGTTTAATAAAAAAATAAATATATGTGCATGCAACTATGCACATAGTTTGATTGACCTGCGTCCAAACCCAAAATCGCTTTTTATTGTCTAGTTTGACTTTCTAAAGTCATTCTGTACATCAACTTGAACAATTTTATTTTATTACTGAACATGATGAAAGCTGCATGTCACGTACGGATTTAGTCTCTGGAAAATGTAGCCCACAGGCAGCACATACTCATTATCATAATTTCCCAGTGGATGTATTTACCTGGAGAGCAGCAGAAGGTCAGCAGCATTTGTCTGAATTGTATCTGGTGGAGTTAATAGATTGGAGAAAAAGAGAGAGGGAGAAAGGGGGAGAGATGCAGAGATTGAATATTAATTAAAAATGTTTCCCTGTAGAGGGAACCAGTGCTCGGTAATTAAAGCTTTTCAGACTCAACATTTATCCCCTCTTATAATTATTCCTACCATATGTGTGGGTGTCGGGTGGTTTGGGGAGCATGCGTGCGTGATGTATGTTGGTTTAAATGACAATTGTCTGACATCCTCCATTCCTAACCCCAAATCCAAAACACATCATGTTTGATTTATCTTTGAGGTTAGCCAAAAATTATCAACATGAATTGCTTCCTGCTGAGATCAAGGTCACTTACTAAGCTTAAATGGAGAGTATGTGTGTAATATTTAGCGCCCTCTAGTGGTGAACTAATAATTCATTCATTTTTAAAACCCATTATTGATTAAAAAAACATCACATTTTGTAATATAATCGTAGGTCTAGTAATCGCTAATTATATGACATGGTCCTTACAGGAGGCTGACATGTTTCGCTGCAATCTTCCAGCTACGGATACTCGAAAGGCAATTTCATGAACATCGTCAGCCCTGGTGATGCTTGTAGCTTTTGTTGAGCCCAAATCCAGTAGTCGTCTCTGAGTCAAGTGATTCGGACTCCCGCCTCTTGTCGCACTCTACTTTGCTTTCTCAAGCTTTAACTAGCTTCTCTCGCTAGCTGCACTTGTTAGCCACTCGATTCAGCCGATGGCTCCGGCTAACCTTGTTCTGCAAGATGAATTGTCACGGTATTTGTGAGTTCACAAACTCTAGAGAATACATCTTTTACCGAGTCCGTTGATTTCCACCGATCGTTCGGGCCAATCGCAGAGCGACATTACCCATTCGATGACAACGAAGATGACATTTTCATCAGTGGTGCCGTCATTGGTCAAAACAAACGTGTACAATGCTTGCATCGTCCAATCAGCTCGAAGTATTGTACAGAATGCCCCGCCTTTCCGGAGCGAACCTATGCGGAGCAGTCCCAGATTGTACAACAGGGGTTCACCGGTGTATAGGACTGAGCTCTACAGTATCACTTTTGGATTTGTATGTGGCTTCAGTATACAGAGCTCATTGTGTAGCTAAACAAACAAACACAATGCTCCACAACGTACACTATTTGTTCATTTTTAATTAATCTTTGCGGAGGTCTACTTTACTGTTTTTGTAGTTGTTGTTTTTTTTTGTATGCAAAATTCCAACCTACTCGTGTTGCTCCAGCACACTTTTTGTTTTTCTGTTCCCATCTGTGATGATGATGATGATGATGATGATGATGATGATAACCAATTTATTGATTCCATTGTGTCTGGCTCAACCCAATCACTGCAGTACCCTTAAGCCATTTGGAGAGTACCAACCTCATGTGTATTGGTGAAAATGTGGCTTTACAAACTTATTTATTGGTGTTACAGCTGAACACAAACATGACTATATTACCACACAGTAAATAGTTTTGAGCCAACATTAGAGTTAACATACTACAAAAGATGCAAAGGCATATTATTATTATTTTTTTAATGGTTTGACTGACAGCCAACAGCAGTCTCCTTACTGTTTTCTGTCATCAAGGGAAAAGTAAAGTGATCAAGCTAGTGGGAGTAATGAAAGATGAAATCTTGGCTCACTCCTCATCTGATGTCAATGTTCAGGTAATTAGCTAGAGCCGCCTTGGGCGCTTGCTGATTGAGGCTTTTGTAATTCAGCTTGATTTGGCGTCAAGTGTGAAGTCGCTGCTCATGTCTCATTTTTTACTTCCGCTCTTCTCTGAATAACCTATGATGAGAGAATTGAAAGGAAATAAAATGATATTAGAGCTCGAGGAGACTCGCTTTTTAAATTCATTTCTGATTGGGCTTTGTTTGTTTTTTTATCTGGAATATTAATACCTTTTTTTTAGGTTTGTTTTTAAGAAAATATACACAGTTAAGAGTTCTTACAATTTTGCACCAATGGAAGCACCTGCTGTAATAATGAAATGATGCAGAACTTTAAATTTAATCCTACATATGCAATTTCAATGCAAATATTATTTTTCTCAACACCCACATTGTGTGACATAATTGTGATAATGCTTAAGCATTCCCACAGAATTTATTGTGATTTTTATTCTCTACACTTTTTTTTTCCACGTAACAATTCCCACATAATACTTCCAATTTACATTGTTTAAATTTCAACTAGCTTCAAAAATTCATGCCTCCCTGGGTATATATCGTCTGATTCCACATTACTTACAGTATTTGCACAATTTAACATTTAATATCAACTTTTCCCCATTCATTTTCAATGGGACAAACATCCATCCATTGTCCGAATCGCTTACTCCTCACAAGGGACGCGGGGGGTGCTGGAGCCTATCCCAGCTGGCTATAGGCAGTAGGCGGGGTACACCCTGAACTGGTTGCCAGCCAATCGCAGGGCACAGAGAGACGAAGGGACAAACATTGAACTTTTTTAAGTATCACTTTCCACGCCCACTTCCATACATACTTGTATAACTTACCATCATTACCAGGTGTCTTACACTGCTCGTTGGCACAGTTGGTAAAGTGCATTGTCCAGTAACAAGGAGGTCATGATTTCATAATTTATCTCTCAATTTACTTCATAAGCATTCCACATGCATTCAAATCTTAGCATTCAGCTTTCAGCATTCCCACGCAATTTGTCCAGAAATTGCACTTAGTCTCGTTAATAAAGTTATAAGGACGTTAAATCCATGTCATATGCTTTTGTGTTACCAGTAGTTGAAGCTGTCATATTTAGCATCCAGGGTAATTCCATCTACAAGTTGCATTGCTCATCTAAGGATTGCTTGTGAAATTACAAATTTGTTTTGTTATGGCCGGCTGATTAATTGGTCTGACAATACTCTTATACATGTGTGTGTATATATATATATATATATATATATATATATATATATATATATATATATATATATATATATATATATATATATATATACATATATATATATATATGTATATATATATATACATATATATATATATGTATGTATGTTAGTGCTGTCAAAGTTAAAGCGTTAACTAGTTAATTAATCACAAAAAATTATCGCATTAAAAAAAGCTTTTTCAAGTCAGTGATTAATCATGATTAATCAAATTTCTAAGATGTGATTAATCTGATTAAAAAATGTAATCGTTTGACAGCTCTAACATATATATATATATATATATATTGTTGATTCGACTGTATTGTACTGTACAAGCTTTCAGACATTTCATGTAACATACAATTTGATGGTTATTTTTGTTGACCTCATGTCATATTTGTGTCTCCAGGTTCACGTGGGAACATCCCATCAAGAGCAAAGGGTTGTGGGATATCTCACATGCACCCACCTCCACGCCATAGAAGGTAGAATTAGCATTTCTTACACCATACTACTTTTATAGAGCTAAGATTTACTTTGTGTTTTACATTTCAATGTGTATTTCATGACCAGAACTACGCATTTTCATTTCTTTATGTGATTGTATATCCAAAAAGCCACATAAATGTGTGCACTGAAATTTCTGCGTTCTTCCTCCTGCAGTTCCTATGGCGACTGGCTCAAGCTGTTTAAGGCGTCACATCTCTATTTAAAGCTCTGGTCATTTTTTACTCGAGACGTGTCTCCCACCCTTGCCTGATGTGTTGAGCCACTCCCGCGTTTCTCGCAGGTCTAAACATAGCACTGCTAGGGCGGTTACTAAATATAGAATAAACCCTTTGGGGGAGGAGAAGAAATTGGGATAAGGGAGAGGAATAGCAGGGATAAAGAATATAAACGGGGGGAGGGGGGCAAAATTTCACAAATATCTTGACACCTCTTTATCACATCATCCACTATTAGACTTTTTCGCACCTACCTTCCTTGTTGAGCTCCTGCACCTTATTTTGTCTGAGGAGTGGAATCAGACATAGATTGCACCAGCAAAACCCATGTTGAAAAAGTTGTACAGTTTAGATGCATGGTTCACATAGTTGTTGCAAGAAAGACCAGCGATATGCAAGAATATAGATCTTAATGTCAAATATGATGGAGTTTGACACAAATATCCGTCCATCCTTTTGTTTTCTATACTGCTTGTTCTCATGATGAGCTGTTGACTGGGATATATGTACAAATATCCTGTCTATACGGCATATTAGCATTACATAGTATGTTTTGGTCTGGACTGAATAAAATCATTCTGGTGAGATCATTGGAACTGTGCAAGGTTGTCTTTGTCTGTGTTCTCCTTTCCGTTCCGTTTACATTGTTTTCAAGCTACGCCAACGTATGACAAAACACAAAGTTGACCTTCCTCCCTGTATATTCTGCTAGGTGATGCCTCTGTGCGATGTGAACAGCTGGACTTGTTGCTCCAGTGGGGGGCAGAGTTCCGCCAAGCTTCATCACATCATCCTGAGGGGGAGAAAGTTCTTGAAGACCTTGTGGCCTTTGATGTCATTCTGGGTGACCTCAATTTTGACAATTGCTCTTCAGGTGTGCATTCTGGTTAAATCAAATCATTCTGTGGAAGGATTTTTGTTTTCGGTTTGATATCCAAGCATTTTAGCACTTGAACAATAACATGTTTGACTAGCTTCTATGAATTTCCTAGTATGAGTAGTATGAGCAGTCTTGACTCCCTACAACATATTGCATGCTCCTGGTGGGATGACAAATGGGTCTCCTCTCTATCAACCAAATTGGATTCAGATATGGTCTGGACAGTCAATAGTAGGGGTGTTAAAAAAAATCGATTCGGCGATATATATATATATATATATATATATATATATATATATATATATATATATATATATATATATATATATATATATATTAGGGGTGTGAATTGCCTAGTACCTGACAATTCGATTCGTATCACGATTCACAGGTCACGATTCGATTCGATACCGATTAATCCCGATACGAATGGTCACGATTCGATACCGATTAATCCCGATACGAATTTATAAGTCGATTGTTGCGATTTTTTTCCATTCAAATTTAGAAAATACTATCAGTAAATTTGTACATGTACACTGTAAGATTTGTATGAATATATTTATCTAAAACTTGAGGCTTATAACCGTGAGCCACTGTACACAAACAGTTTGCAATCTGTTTCACATTTGAACAGCATTAAAATAAAATATTAAGGCTTAATGTTCCGTTCATATAACATTCTTCCATGCTCAAGGTGTGAATCCTAAAAAAAAAAAAAAAAAAAAAAAAATCGATTCTGCCGATTATTGAATCGATTCGAGAATCGCGCGATGTAGTATCGCGATATATCGCCGAATCGATTTTTTTAACACCCCTAATATATATATATATATATATATATATATATATATATATATATATATATATATTAGGGGTGTGAATTGCCTAGTACCTGACAATTCGATTCGTATCACGATTCACAGGTCACGATTCGATTCGATACCGATTAATCCCGATACGAATGGTCACGATTCGATACCGATTAATCCCGATACGAATTTATAAGTCGATTGTTGCGATTTTTTTCCATTCAAATTTAGAAAATACTATCAGTAAATTTGTACATGTACACTGTAAGATTTGTATGAATATATTTATCTAAAACTTGAGGCTTATAACCGTGAGCCACTGTACACAAACAGTTTGCAATCTGTTTCACATTTGAACAGCATTAAAATAAAATATTAAGGCTTAATGTTCCGTTCATATAACATTCTTCCATGCTCAAGGTGTGAATCCTAAAAAAAAAAAAAAAAAAAAAAAAAATCGATTCTGCCGATTATTGAATCGATTCGAGAATCGCGCGATGTAGTATCGCGATATATCGCCGAATCGATTTTTTTAACACCCCTAATATATATATATATATATATATATATATATATATATATATATATATATATATATATATATATATATATATATATATATATTTATTTATTTATTTATATATTTTTTAATTTTTTTTTATTTTTATAAAGAGCACAGAATTGTTCATTCGGTAGTCTTACCGATTCAACGTCTTATCATCATAGCCTTTTTTTTTTTTTTTTTTTTTTTTTTTTTGTGTGTGAATCGATTTTTAAACTTCCATTTTTAATGGAAAAATATTCAACAAAACGTCTGACTTCGGGTTAGGATTCACACCTTGAGCATGGAAGAATGTTATATGAACGGAACATTAAGCCTTAATATTTTATTTTAATGCTGTTCAAACATGAAACAGATTACAATCTCTATAAGGCTGAAATTTCAGATAAATAAATAATACATTTTCATATAAATCTTACACTCTACAAGCTTACTGATTAGTATTTTCTAAATTTGAATGAAAAAAAATCGCAACAATCGACTTATAAATTCGTATCGGGATTAATCGGTATCGAATCGAATCGTGACCTGTGAATCGTGATACGAATCGAATCGTCAGGTACTACGCAATTCACACCCCTAGTCAATAGCATGAATGTCTTTGTCATCATTTGTGGAATTAGTATAGCCAACGGTTTTAGTCGTGAAAGCAATTTGTTCGAGGTGTGCACTCTCCCCTTGATCTCAGTTTTAAAACCTTGGTACACACAGGTGCAGTTAATTAACAGCTGCCTGTCACATGACACAGCTCTAACCGCCCTACGTCACTTTCACCCAGCAACAGTCTCAGCCAATTCGGAATCGATGGTCTCTTTTTAGTGAAGTGCATCTTTTGGCTCAGCTGACTATAAATCTTAACCCAGCAACATTAACTCATTCACTGCCTTTGACAAGTATACTTATCAATTATATATATTTTTTTTGAGCGGGGATAGATGGGGGAGAATCTGATTATGCTCTATTGTAAATGTCAGACTTGGAAACAACTTTACTGATGCCCAACCGCCGGTAGACGACATCATTGCCCCATTTTATGCGAAATAAACACAGTTTCAGAGTGCATGGGAGTAGAGGCTGTATTTTGTGCAACCGACATTTTTCTGCTGTCAATTATAAAAGAACGGGACAAGGCAAAAAGTAAGGAGTCTATTCTGTTATTTGGTAGATTTGGTTTATATATAATAATTGAACGTAATATTGCGTTGGTATTGAAAATTTTGAAATGTTCTAAAATGGCTGGCAGTGAATGACTTTTAAGAGCATTCTGTCACATGACACGGCCTCTCTTAGTTCCAACTTTAAACTGTTCAGCTCATTCTTATTCCACATTTTTACCTGCCAAATTTTTAATATAAAGTCCTAAAATTACAAGTTAATGGTGGATTTACCTCAAATTGTCATATTTTGACTGATTCCAATCGTTGCAACTTAGAACTGATCAGCTCATATCTTTTAAAAAATAAATAAATTTCAAAATAAAACTAAATTAACTAATTCAAACCCAAAAAGGTGTAAATACGTTTTTTTAATACTTTGTCCTGTACTCCTAAAAACATATTTATACTGTTTTTATATCTATATTTTTTATGCAAGAGCATACAGAAGGCTTTGCTGCACCGTCTAGCATGAAGAGGTGGCTTAGAGCAAAGGTAGTTATTACAACAAATGGCCAGGATGTGGCAGCAGATTATAAGCGATCAGCCACGGCCATGTTGCAACGAGCTCTTTTACCCACTGTTTTAAACAGATCCATGAATAATGATAAAACTTAGCTATGTTCTACTGCTAATTGCTGCAAAACAGAAACAGATAGAAACATACTTTTTTTTTTCCCGATAAAAGAAGAGACTCTAATCTTTCTTTTGGTAGGTTTCATGTTTTATAGCAATAGAACACAATATTCTGTAGGTCTTGCGAAATCAAAATCCAGTAAAACAAAGACTTTCCTTTTAATTGACAACAAATCTTTAATCATTTCCCTCCAATTTTTCAATGCTGCAGGGACAAATGCCGTAGCCATCATACAGCGCAAGCATGCAACATGATGACAGTGTCGCAATTATCATAAGAGTCAATTTCTTTTGACAAGTTAATGGCTAAGGGGAAACAAGCTGTTAGAATGTCTGTTGGTTTTGGTGCGTGGTGTTCGAGAACCCAAGAACACATTTCTTGACCATTTGCTAGTTCTTTGCAACGTAACATAACTATTTTTTGCAGTCTGATTTTGTCCTTTTTTTTTTTTTTTTTTTTTGGCAAGCCCAACTGAGTCAATGAATGCCTCAACAGCTCCTGTGCTTCCTCACAAACCACATCATCTCCGTGGCCCTTTTTGAGGATGTAAATAGTTATGTTGGAATCCTACTTCAGGTTCATCTGAATATGTAATTCTATCCGCACCCCCCCCCCCCCCCCCACCTCTTTTCCCACAGAGGACAAGTTGGAACAACAACATGCACTTTTTTCGATATACAAGGACCCGTGTCGCCAGGGGCCAGGAGAGGACAAGCCATGGGCTTTGGGTAACAACACACACTAAACATAAACACTCTTACAGACCTGAAAACCTCAAATGACAAGCTATATCTTTGATATAAACAATAAAAAGCCAAGCGGGATATACTGGAATCTGGCTTTCTGGTTAAATCGGCAAGCTCCCACCTTTTAAAATGAAATCCATCTAGTACAGCGATAATGCATGGGCATTAGTGGCCTAGCAACCAGAGGGTTTGGTCTGGATAGGAAGTGTTATTTAGGCCAACCGTATTTCAGGGACAGTGTGTGTTTGTTCACTGAGGCCTTATTTATGTAGATGAGATTTTGTGTAATAAGCCAAAACAGCAGATCAGATTTTTTTTTCTTGAAAGTCAATATAAAATAGGGACTAAAGAAATGAAGAATGAATCAATGAAAGATTGAGAGGAAGATTATCCTATTTTATGAAGCTTATCCAAAAAAGATATAGAGTAAATAAACACAATAGCCCAAACGGAAGCCAGCCAGCCAGCCAGCCAGCTCACCCATGTCCTATGTTGTACTTAATACACAGTAACCTGTCATAAGCAGTATGTATTATTAGCATTTCATTAAATGGAAAATCCGGAATGCATGAGCATCTGATTCGATTTCTATGATGTATAAGTAAAAAAACAACTATTATTTGCTAGTTATAATCTTAGCTAGTTGTGCTGGATTATGCAGCAGTTTGTTGTATTCCAGATGTTATCTGTGATCTACGTGCTTTCAAGGCTTCTATTTGTGGATTTTCAATTGCAAAGAACACTCCAAGTGTAAACCAGCTTGTGTTAACATTAGCTTATGCTGCGTTTTTACTTTATTCTACATTCTGTTGTAATGTGCCACTGATTCAAACAATAATCCTAGAAGTGTGTGTTGTCCAAACTACAGCCCGGGGGCCATTTGCAGCCAGCCATCCATATTTTAGTGGCCCGCGACATGTGCTAAAAATGGCATTTGACTCAGTTAAAATAAATTAACAAAAATAAAAATGTTTGGAAATAAGCGGTCAAGAAAATGGATGGATGGATGAAAAATGTTTGGAGATGGTCAAAGTAAGAAGGGAGGGTGTCGAAAAACAGGTGCTATTAAAGTTTCTTTTAGTTAACTAAAACTAATGAAATAAACTAAAATTCAAAAAACAATTCATGAACGAAAAAATAAAAACAAAAATTAGGGCTTTGACTGTCTCACGATTCGAATCGATTACGATTTTTGGGTCTACAATTCGATTCAGAATTGATTTTTGATTCTCGATTCAAACGATTTTCCATTCAAAATTATTTGATTGACAAATGATTTCTGCTTCAATTTACAGATATGCACAACATTGTCATGATCTACTCCAGTCTGCTTTCCAAGACAAAATGACAAATAGAGACATTAAAGTGTCTTTTTTTTGTTTAAACATTTATTCATTTTGTATTATAAGTGCCTTTTTCCACAAAAACAGCATGTGGGCTACAACTGCCTTTTCCCCTTCTTCTTCATTTCTAATCTAAATAAAATCGATTTTTGGATATTAAATATCGATTCGATTCGATTCATAAATGAGAATCTCGATTCTTTTATGAATCGATTTTTTTTTTTGGCACACCCCTAAAGAAAATGCTTTTTAAAAAACGAAAACTAACTGAAATTACATTTTATGTTTACAAAACTAACAAACTATAATTATAGCAAAAATGTCCTTCATTTTAGTCTTTGGTGTGACTCTTATTAGATTTATTTTGATATCAACTGGAATAATGACATTCAAAAGTATGTCACACAGAAATGACGTCATCAAGCAGCAGCCAATAGAAAAGCACCTTCGGATGACGTCGCTCCCACTGTGTTTTTTAAATATTGCGCACAAGTAAAGCACATTTAAAAAACAAACTAATACTAAAACTGAAACTAACTAAAACTAAGCATTTATTAAATAACTAAAACTAATAAAAACAGAACCACCCTGAAAATTAATAAAAACTAACTAAACTAACTATAATAACCCTACAAATAAAATGGTTTATATACTGTAGCATTTTTCTAAATATGCAAAAGCACAATTTGAACAATTTTTAGGACTAAACACAATTTCTCTTCATAACATCATGTGGCCCTTGCGTCCTTCTGTTTTTCTATATGTGGCCCTCAAATGAAAAAGTTTGGACACCCCTGCCTTAAGGGATTCAGGAAAGTTAATCTAAGAACAGCTAAAGGGGTTGAGCAAAATGGAAAAATATTGCCAAATTATGTTCTTCTTTTACACATATCAATTTAAATGAATCTTTTAAGTGTTATACTGAAATGAAGACTACTTAGCAATAGGGATGTAACGATAAGGGCAAGATCATGATATTGTGATATTAAAACTGCCACAATATCGTTGTCGTCATGTTCACGATATTTAAAAGGAACACATCTGTTTAAAAAAAAAAAAGTCAGGTTGATTTCCATTTGTGCAGTTCTAGCACCCTCTGGTGGTTATTTTTTTTTAAGTGCAATTTAGTTTTCATTAGGGATGTTTTGGCCCTTCCATGTTTAAAATCGACGCTAATTGTCAGTCAATTAAAAATAATATTAAATAAAATAAAAAAAAAATAAAAAATAAAAAATAAAATATATATATATATATATATATATATATATAAGTAAATAATATAAATACATAATTTAATATAATATAATATAATATAATATAATAAAACATTAAATAATTCATTTAATTTTGGCCCTTCTATGTTTAAAATTCACAGTAATTGTCAGTCGATTAATAATATTAAATGAAATAATAAAAAATAAATACAAAATATAAATAAGTAAATAATATAAATAAATAACATAATATAATATAATATATATAATAAAACATTAAATAATTCATTTAATTTTGGCCCTTCTATGTTTAAAATCCACGCTATTGATCAGATGAAGGGAAACATAATATGCCTGTGAAGCAAGTCAATATGAACTCAATGTGTGCATGCAGCGCCTCAGTATTGTTATTAGAGATTGTAGGTGGTTTATATGCGTTGCTGTTATGTACAAAAGCACAATATTGTGCTTTTTTTGTATGAGCTCTTTTTTTTATATTATATTGTGACTTTTTTTAAATATGGCCAACCTCCACACAATATCGTGATAATTATAGTATCATGAGCTTCATATCGTGATAATATCGTATCGTGATGTTTGGATATCGTTACATACGTGCTTAGCAATACATTTTATTTTGATTATGTGTGATAATGTGTTTTCTGCTGATATGCCGAAGTGTTGTAATATTTTTCTTCACTGCAATTGTAAAGGTACACTGCTGGATCCCAGTGGCCTTTACGATGATGAGGTCAGTTCTCCGGAAAGTTTACAAAAGTAAGTCCAAATTCTGTCATGTTATTGTCATAAATATCAATTTTGAAATAGTAGTGACTGTGAGTAATAGGTATAAGGTAGTATAATTACCTAAAGTACTTTCTTTGTGAATAAAAGATACTTTTATATTTGCATTGTGGTAGATAGTGCTGGGTGCCCACCTACTTGCTCAATTTTGATGTGACTATTGTACCTTCATTCAAAACATGTTTTTGTGTTTGAATGAGCATCACAGCTTTCATACAGTTTTTTTTCTCTGTATAGTAGATGCTCATCAAATGTTTCACACAACTCTCACATCTTTTGTCACCATAGAGTGATGGAGAACGAGGAGTGCAGAAAGGAGTACCTGGTGTTTCCTCCCAGTAAAAGTCATTGTCCCTCCAGCAGCCAGAAGGGAAGGAAGATTCCACTGAAAGGCAACGGTCGGCGGATTGACTACATCCTGTACAGTGACGAGGGCCTGCAACAGGACTGGAAATTGGTATGGCTTTGGAACAATATTATAATACAATCAGTCTTCAGAATTACTTTTTGCAAAGTGGTAATTGCACGCGTGGCATGCGTCTTCACAAGCGAAACTACTGTGCTATGGTTTTAATTAAGGCTTTTTAGTAAATGAGTTGCTAGACTTTCCATTTACAAAAAAGCTATTCAAAGTTCATATGCTTGTCTTGGACTTGTCATGGGAATTTGTGTCCCAAGTACAGAACAATTTCAAATTCCATTTTGGCTGATGTTGAATAACAGTGGCTGCATTAATCACTAGCCCATCAATGGATGTAAATTTGCAGTTACTTTCAATATAAAGATGACAAATAAATGGTTTATATTGCTTCCATAAAGAAAAAAAAAACACAAATCTATTTGAACAAATCAATTCATAACCGAAAAAGGAATAGGCAGAAGTACCAGGCTTATTATTGCCTATTCAATACTGTCCCATGAATCACCGAGAATTAAAACAAAGCAAAATAAATAATTGCTAATGAATTGATGAGTTGATTCTCTGTAGCAAACCTTACTGATTCCGCTAAATTCTTTTTTGTTTTATATACATTTCCCCAAACTTCAGCACAAGATAACGTGAGGCAACACAATACAATACTGTATATGAGACCTTTCTTATGTAGGAAATCATTTATTTATAAAGACTGGCAAGTGATCTAGCTATTTTTACATTTAGTGTATCCTATCTATGGCTTGCAATACAGCTTATGATTAATAATCACTTCCAAAAACCCAAAAACGTTCTTTTAGTAATTTGAAATTTCATTATCATTTAAATTAAGTTTTATATCACAGTTGAGCTGCTTTCTACCAAATACTGGCATAGTTGAAGCACTTAAGATGCTTCTTGTATTTTTATTGGGTTATCAAATGAAACACAAACTGTCGACAACATCCATTGCAAATGAATTTAAAAATACAAATAGATGTACACACACACACACACACACATTAGACACCTGGTTTTGTTAAGTCTTAAATTATTGTTTTGTATAAAATAACAATACACATCCTTACCCAGTCGGGATGATTGCTTTATTTGATTAATTGTGTCAAATGCCCGCAGTTCCAAGAGTTAATTTCTTAATGCAGAAACTGCTGTCCTCCTAATCATAAGCGGAAACTAGACATATAATATGTCATAAATCTAGTCTAGTGGAAAAGACAAATCTCATAAACTAGAATCACCAAGGTTTGTTTGGGGAATTTGAAAAGCTAAAACAAATGAATGGATATGTTGAACATATTGCTGCTTGATGCCACCTTGTGTCAGAACGTGGTAACTGTAACCTCCATTCACGTCAGTACATACATTTTTATGTGCCCTTAAAAACAAATGCCAGCCTACAATTTACGTGTTTTTATAAACCATGTAATTGTTTTAGTCTTCATTCTTGCACGACAAAAATGTTTCCTTCCTTCCTTCCCAGGAAATTGAGGAGTTCAGCTTTGTAACGCAGTTGGCTGGCCTGACGGATCATCTGCCTGTGGCCATGCGATTGGCTGTCTCCACAGGGGAGGAAGACTCTTAGATTGACCACCTGCATTTGTCAAAAATACTGCCATTGAAGGATGACGGACGACGGAGATGAACAGTTGATGTTAAATAAAGAACTGCTTTTGAAGAACAATTTTAAGTGGACAAGACGGACGATAATCTCATTGATATGGATATGGATATGAATAAGAAAGACTGACGTGACAGAGTTGGGGCAATTACAGTACAAAATAAGAACACCTTGCACACTAATACACATTAGGGAGGCACAGAGCTGCCAATGTGGAGTAAACATTTTTGGCTAGCGAGTATGTTCGAACATACTCGCAAATATGTTCGAACATTAGTCGCAAATATGTTCGAACATTAGTCACAAATACGTTCGAACATACTCGCAAATATGTTCGAACGTACTTGTAGGCTACATGCTACAAAGTTAGCATACCTTCCCATAATGCAGTGCTTCTCAATTATTTTCTGTCATGCCCCCCCTCGGACCAAGAAAACATCAACCCCACCCCCGACCCTCCCATACGCTTCGTCATATTTCCTCGACTTTCGTTTGTCTCTTTATCTCCATCTCTCTCCGCCTGTCTTCTCATCCCTGTTAAATATTTTTTCATGGTGTCACTTGAGGGTCTGCTACACTTTGTGCCTACACTTCATACTCTGTGCTGTGTGCAAAGCGCGCATGCTCAGTGCAAACAAAACCCCTACACCACCGAGCGAATGCTCCCTGCACACACTCTGCCAATGAGAGTGCCACTGCCCCCTAATGTAGTGGAGGTGCAATTGCACTTTATTCTAAAACAGTAAAAAAAAATAATAAAAAATCTGAAAAAATAAGCATGTTCCCCGAGGTCAAACGCGCCCCCCTTGACGAAGCCTCGCGCCCCTCTGGGGGGGCCCGCCCCCGCCCCACGATTTGAGAAGCACTGCCATAATGCCACGGGGTATTATTTGCGTATGTGCGTGGTAAAGCAAAACACAATTTTTTAGGCATTTGGGTCACATTACCAATTCATTAGAAAATTAAGTAGACAAAAAACCGTGTTCATTCATAACTTTTACGGTTTATTATGTCTGCCGTGCATGATTTAGGTTCGTTATTTGCCCCAAATGCCTAAAAAAAAATGGGGTTCTGTTTTCATATGCGCATGCGCAAATAATACCCCGTGGCATTATGGGAAGGTATGCTAACTTTGTAGCATGTAGCCTACAAGTATGTTCGAAGATATTTGCGAGTATGTTGGAACGTATTTACAAGTATGTTCGAACGTATTTGCAAGTATGTTCGAACGTATTTGCGAGTATGTTCGAACGTATTTGCGAGTATGTTCGAACGTATTTGCGAGTATGTTCGAACGTATTTGCGAGTATGTTCGAACGTATTTGCAAGTATGTTCGAACATATTTGCGAGTATGTTTGAACATATTTCAATACGTTTGAACATATTTGCAAGTATGTTCGAACATATTTGCAAGTCTGTTTGAACATATTTGCAAGTATGTTCGAACATATTTCAATACATTCGAACATATTTGCAAGTCTGTTTGAACATATTTGCGAGTATGTTCGAACATACTTGCCAACCAAAAATGTTTACTCCACATTGGCAGCTCTACGCTTCCCTAACACGTAGTTTGCCATTTGAGTGTCTGATATCGACTGTGGATAACACCCCTCCGGTTGCACTCCAACCATGAATACATTGTCACAAGTATTTTTTTTTAAATTAGCAAGTAGTTCACGGATGATGTTTGGACTTACAAATGGAAGGTTGTCGCCGTTTTGATTCAAGAGTGGATTTACCCGTTTATGCCATTGTGACTCAAACAAACAGCATGAAGGGAAAGACCACATTAATCCAGATCTGCACGAACATTTCCTGGCTCACAGTGTTTATTGACCCATGCAGCACAGCTCCACAAAATTGTGTGAAATGATTGACTGGTCATTTACAGTAACTAAAGAATGATGAGCATTTTGTGCTTGGGGGAGGTAATAAGAGAAAGTCCAGCTACTACCTTCGACAATAACCATGTCATTTACCTTACCTATCCCCCACCTCAACAAGTGTCTTTTTTTTAACTAACAAATACAAAGATTACGGAAGAAACTAAAATCGTGTGATTTCTACTGTTTTGTAGGCAGGTTCAAATCAGTTTAATACAATATAAACAATTTTTTAAATGAATAACTATATAATATAAAGATGAGGAAAGATATTCCAATTTAATGGTTGTAGCATGTTTTACAACTTTGACAAGTGAAATAAAGAAAATAGTTTTTTTAAGCTTTGCTGATGCATGAAATGAAATGGCATCCGTTTACAATTTTTAGCAACTTGATATATGCTTGTTTGAGTTTGGATATGACTTTGGAATATGCCCTTATATTTAAATACACGTACAATTACTGGGCATCAATGCTCTCCTGCATGTTAAACTCCGCCAGGATAACGTTACTGACACTGCCATATATTCTCTAACAGCCATATTGGAGATCCTGGTTTACGAACACAATGTTGCCCGTGGTTTGGGACAAATTTACAAACGCCCGTATGGCAACAGAGAAGCCATCTTGAGTACTATTCCAAAACAGTATTGTATTTTTACCCAGTTCTTTCCTGTTTATGTTCACAGATTGGCCTATGAGGATGCCACAAGGAGAGATTGGGGGTGGTTGGGGGAATACCCCACTTACTTAAATTAAAGTAACACACTTGTTCACCCTCAAACTTTAGTAGTCATCTTGCTTTTCACGTTTATTATAGTTGTGTGAAATACTAATAACACAAGGATAAAGATTTCTGTATTGCATTTTGTGGAACAATAATTCGGGTTAACAGATTGGGTCGAATTTGTGAAGTCTGCTCTTTGAACAATTTATTGCACCATCTACCTGTTTGTTTGTTTGTTTGTTTGTTTGTTTGTTTGTTTGTTTGTTTGTTTGAGCACTAAATTGTACTTTTTGTAAGTTTTGATACTAATGTGTGTGCATGTCTTACATAATTTTTACATATTTCAGAATTTTGGGATTATTGATTTTGACCATGTCCATATTTATAATGTAATGTGTGGTAAACAATAGCACTCATGCCACCTGGCTTCTCTTAACCTTAAGGGTGCACAATTTACTTTGTTTTCATTTACATTGATACAATCTTAATAGAAAAAATGTATAAAATGTGCTTGTTTTATTTTTCAAAAATGTTTGTTTCAGTGTCACAATAATTTAATCACTTTGGTAAGAGTTAAGATTCTAATTTGGATCAAACCTTTCACTTGTATGTTAAGTAGTCATGGGACTACACGCGTGGACAAAAATTGTTCATACCCTTCTGTTAATGACCTAATAATAATAATAATAATAATAATAATAATAATAATAATAATAATAATAATAATAATAATAATTTAATTATGAGAAGCAGACCATGCTTTTGAATTGTGATTACATATATATATATATATATATATATATATATATATATATATATATATATATATATATATATATATATATATATATATATATAATATTAAACTGATGAAACAGGCCTGAGCAAAAGTGATGGTAACCCGAAAAAAAAAGAAAAAAGAAAAAAGAAAAAAAAAAGAAGATAATTTGACCATAAGGGCATGTTCAACCAGGTGTGTTCCTTTAATTATCATCACAGGTGTCATCAAACTTGTAAGCACTCAGTTGGCCTGTTTAAAGATGACGAGTAGTCACTGTGCTGTTTAGAGACAAGGTGTATACTGTATACCTCACTGAACATGGACCAGATAAAGCAAAGATGAGAGTTGTGTCAGGAGATTAGAAAGGAAATTAGAGGCAAGCATGTTAAAGTAAAGGCTATCGGGCCATCTCAGAGCAGCTTGATGTTCCAGTGACTGCTGTTCCACATATTCACAAATATAAGATCCACGGGAGTTTAGCCAACCTCCCTGGACTCGACCACAGGAGGAAGATTGATGACAAATTGAAGTGACAGATACCTCCAAAGAAATTTAAGGTGAACTCCAAGTCAAGGTACTTTGTACTCGTGTAAGATCACTCCTTCCACTGCTGTTTGAGCTCAAGTGGGCTTCATGAGAGATGACCAAAGAGGACACTGCTGTTGAAAATAAATCCATCCATCCACCATTTTCTGAAACACTTAACCTTTTTGAAAAATTGCCACAATGCATGATGACAATCAATTCTGGCAGAGTGCCTTATGGACGGATAACACAAAACTGGAACTTTTTGTGAAACATGGAGGAGGCTCTGTTATGTTCTGTGTACTTTGCTATTTCTGGCACACAGTGTCCTGAAATTCTGCAGTGTACAATGGAATCCCAAGAATATCACGGTATTCTAGAGAGAAATGTGCTGCACAGTTTGCGAAAGCTTGGTCTCAGTTGCAGGTTATGAATCATGCAACAGGACCAAAACCCAAAATATAGCTAAAACACCCAGTAATGACTATGAGCAGAATATTCTGAAGTGGCCTTCTATGAGCCTTCATGGAGATCTTACTGGACATTGTGCACAGAAAAATGTCATCTGGGTAAAGCGCCATTCAAACCTCAAGACAACTGCAGCAGTTTCATCATGAAGAGTGCATGGAACAAAACACCTGCTGAGAGGGGTTGAAGTCTCTATTAAAGCTACAAAAAACTTTATTTTTAATTTTTTATTGCCGCTATTGCCTCAAAAGGTTGTTCAGCAAATTAAAAGGAACCATCCTTTTTTTTTTAAAATATAGTTCTGTTCAACCACCGATTTTCACTGATCAATTTTCATGACAAATATTATTATTATTATTATTATTATTATTTCTTTAACAGGGGGTACCAAAAAATGTCCACGTTTGTATGTTGTGATACTAAATAAATAAGGAGCAAGGGGTACAATTCTGAAGGTTACAGTGGCATATATATTTTTCAAACTTTTCTCCCTAATAACTGTAGTAGTGGTCCGCGCACCCTGAGCTGTCTCAAGATAAATGCTAACACTTTTGTGGAAGGTATTTGTGGTGGAATTTAGAGGTTGCTAAAGTGATATTATTGAGTGTAAGAATTTGGTTGGCTCAAATAAGTATGTATTATGTTTACGGATTTACAGTATGTGCAGTTAGTCATGCGCCGAGCATGAGAATACCTTTAAATCAGTCCTATGTGCTTTCACCAAACCTTTCTTTATTGAAAAAAAAAAATGTGATTTGAGGGAGAGAAAAAAATCTAATTCAAAACATAGGTATAGGGTTTACTGGTGATTAAAAAAAAATGAACAGGAAGTGTAATAGCCTGTTCACTGAATTTGGCTGTCTTCACCTTGAATTCAGAAAGCGCTGTGTTGTTGTATTCCTCATCTCTATGCTAGTATTCCTTTAGATTTGCTAGGTATCTAGTTGTGCTGAACTAGAATTACCCGACTTGGCAGAAAGGCAGCTAGAACTAAACTAAGTGCAATTTCTGGAGAAATTGCGTAGGAATGCTGAGAGCTGAATGCTAAGATTTGAATGCATGCGGAATGCTTATGAAGTCAATGGAGAGATAAATTATGAAATGATGACCTCTTAGTGGCTGGACAATGCACTTTACCAACTGTGCCAACGAGCAGTATCAAACACCTGGTCATGATGATAAGTTATATGTATGGAAGTGGGCGTAGAAAGTGATAGGTTAAAAAAGTTCAATGTCTGTCCCATTGAAAATGAATGGGGAAAAGTTAATATTAAACATTTAAAATTGTGCAAATATTGTAATGTGGAATCAGACGATATATACCCCGGGAGGTGTGAAGTTTTTGAAGCTAGTTGAGATTTGAACAGTGTAAATTAAATTGGAAGTATTATGTGGGAGTCGTTACATGGCAAAAACGTGTGGAGAATAAAAATCACAATAACATATGCTGAAGCATTCCCACAATGAAAACAGCAGAAGACCCAGAACTGAACCCTGCGCAACACCATCATTCCGTTATAGGTTATATGTGAATTCATCTTGCACTTATTTTTCGGACCACTTTCATTTTTTGTTCGACATAGTATGAAGGATTACAATATTAAAGAAATCACACGACATACCATCACAACAGCCACAAGTCGACTACTGAGTGCACAAATTCCCTGCAGCACAGATAAGCCAAGCAATGTAGCGTGATCACCTGCAGCCAATGATGGCCAAGTGGGGTTGGGGTTCGATCTAACCCAGGTTAAGAACTAGTCTGTAAATGAAGGATTATTGTCTAATGCTAAGGACAACAATAACAAATATTTTTGAACTAACCTCTTGTACATACGCAATAACCCATTCAGCACACTGGCACTTTGTGTTGTTGGCTTCACATTATATTATGGTCAAAGCTTTTATCGTTCCATACAAATAGACACCAAATGGTGCCTTGCATTGCGATCAAGTTCAAAAGAATCCATGTGGAATAAAGATTACAGTTGGACTGAAGAGGAAAAGAACATCCCTTTTTGTATTGCACTGATTTGGCCTCATATCTTCAATACTTGAAATAACGAATACTATTTCCAAGGGCCTTGTAACGCCCACCCCCCCGTGAAATCAGTTTACAATTATGTAGAGGAACTTATATTAATATTTTCTCCCAACTAATAACTAGCCTGCAGTGAGCCAAACAACAGCAGGTTTATTTTTTCGCTTTCTGAGCTGCATTAAACATTAAATAGCTTTCGGCTTGTCATGAGATTAGAAGAGATGTTTTGCTTCACTCTCCTTTGTAACTTTGTCTTCTGCAATCTTTTAAAATGAGTCATCTTTTTAAATGATTTATGTCTCTCTTTTCTACTGGGATTGTCATGCTTGGTTTGGTAATGTAACTGAGGAATCACAGCTTTTTTCTTTAATAAAGTTTGTTTTTATTTGCTTACAAAAACTTTGTCTCTCAAATCTGTTTCTGTGTTTAATTACTGTATTCTTTTCCTGTACTTTTCATATAGACCCATTTAATCATGTTGTATTTGGATGTTAGAATATGATTTAGTCTAGGTCTCTGGGCTATGTGCAAAAGAGGTACGTGAACCCTATTGAATTAGGTGTATTTCAGCATAGTTGTTCATAAACTGTGATCTGATCTTCATCTATTGTAAGTCACACAATTTTAATATCACACAAACATTTAGGGTTCTGTGTGGACTCTTTCATGTCCATCATCCCTTTGAACCGACTCCCCTCCCTTCAGGGTCAGGGTGAAAGCACACTGCCTTGTGGGTCACCACACTTTCTTGATTTTACTGAACGCAACATGCAAACATCACAGGGACGGGTGGAAAAACCATGTGAACTTTTCGGCTGAATAACTAACTGGGTGAGCTTCCTTTGGCAGCAATAGCCTCAAACCAGTTTTGATGAGGTCATGTCACAGCATCTCATTCGTGTTGATATATTAGAAATCTGACTGGGCCACCTAAGTGTTGTTCTACGTGTCGACGTGTTGTCCTGTCATTTGTCCTCTGTTTAGCTGCAATTAGGAGACAGACAGTCTTGAATTGTCCTGATTTCATTTTCCAGACAGGAGAGCTAGAGCATTTTTGCAATTCAGTAACATCAACAAAATGTCAGGACAAAACAAACTGGAAGTGAAATGTGAATAGTTCTGCTTTTTTTTTTTTACAAAAGGGGAAAGTCAATAAGTTATAAGTTACATATGATAATGTGTGTAAATGTGTGACACCCTGAAACCAAATCCAGATTACACACATGCAGTGTCATAACAAAAAAGACAATTCATTTAAATTGCAATTTCCCACTATTTTCAATGTGAAAAGTATTGTTCATAATTTTATTTTATTGTTTTGTAATATCCTGAAGCCTGTATACAAATTAACTTTTCTTTGCTATGTTATTTATTAACTATTATGTATTTATATTTGGAGCTGCACAAGTGAACAATATTGTTTCATTTACAAAATAATTATTAACCATGATTAACAAATCATTTAACACATGTAACACTAAACTTAAAATATGGAATGACTGCTGCATGAGAATTCATGTACGTTACAGATATGTTAGATTTTATGTAATGTACAACATTACAAAATGAATTAGTATCATGTACATATATTTACAAATACACATTTGTCAAATGTTGTTAATTTTGCTGGTTTCATTGGGGCATTTAACAATATATATTACACGGGGATTCATTTAACTGTTGTGTTATAAAGTTCTGATTGATGATTTCACAGTTCAACAGTTTTTTAAAGGCTTATCAGCTGTTGTTTCATTAATCTCATTCAGATTTGTAATAATACTTTCTCTTCCAAAATGAAAATAAACTTGTTTACTTTGCTTTCTTCAGACAACTGAAGTTATGAAATGAGACTTTTAAAGACTATTGCTTATTAAATGGTGCATTAACTTGAGAGAAATAACACATACCGTACATACAGTTTACATCTTTAGCTTGCAAGACACACACAAAAAGTCAACACATTTGAGTTATTTTCTGATATTTTTTTTATTATTATTTTTAACTCTAAGAACATGAATAATCTTTAGTGATCTAAACACAATACAGCATACTATTATGATAAATAAATAAATAAATAATCTATTGATCCAATTCATATACAAATTATTAGTTATATTAACTCTGAAAACAAGTCACTTGTTATTCAACATAAATGTGTGGAAAATATTCAGAAGATTTAGGCCCACACACATTGCATATTACTCTCTCATGACAGAATTGCATGTGACTGTGTGACATGTAGGAGGTGAGAGTATTTTTTTTTTTCTAGCCAATATGACTCACACGCAAAGAAACTAAATTGGGAAAACTTTGACGCAATACTTCCTCCTTTGCCTCTGTGAGTCCCTTGTTGATCTTATCCATGACTTTTCATTTTGAGAAGTGAGACGGATTCATTGAAACAAACAAAGAAAAGCCCTTACATCCCGGTAAAGCCCCTGAGACAAAACCAGAGAGAGACAAAGTCCCAAAATGGAGCTGGGGTCTTCCCCTGCCAGTTCATCTTCTGTATATAATGTGGATGCAAACTATGCGAACTGACACAGTTGAGAGAACAGCCTGAAGCAGCTTAAACATTACACACTGCATCATGACTTCTCATCTTACTCTGTCCGCGTTGGTGATGCTGTTAGTAGCTGTAACTTTGAGTGAAGGTAAGAATGTGATGCTGTTATACTGAAATTATTTTGTGAGTAGGAGATAAGATTCCATCTCCAAAGTAATCCAGATTCTCAAATGATTGTATCATTGCATATTATCTACTTATTGAGTTATATGTGCTATTGAGTTGTGTATTCTTTGAGTTGTTGATTTCAGACGCTTTGTTTGTAGGTTTGCGGGGTTCTGGACCAAAAGGCTGTTGCTACAGTTTCAATAACAAACCTATTCCCTCACAAAGAGTTGTCAGTTATGTCAAGACTCCACAGCAGTGCCCCATTCCCGCTGTGAGGTCAGTACCCAAATTTGAAGCCATCAGCATCACATCTGAATCACAAACCTCACCAACTGTCTTGCTTCTATGTTCTTACAGACTGAAGACAGTGTTGGGTCGTCACATGTGTGCAAGGTCCTCAGCCTCGTGGGTGAAAATCCTCATCAACGATGTTGATGCCAAGCGAACCCCAGGAAATACAAATCACTTGTAAACTTCACTACACCCCAAACCACATGGGTATTGGATATATTGTGAACCAGGGCTCGCCAACACGGTGACTGCAGGGAGCACATGAATGGCCAGCGGGTCTGTTCCATTACCAGTGATGGGAAATATTGTATGCATAATCACTCTGTGATACCTTCCTTTTAAGCCTTAAAATGTGATCACTGTCTTGACAATGATGATTGATGAATAGGCTAATTACGGTATCAATAAAACATCATTCAGAATAAATTGGAGTATGTTTGTTATTTCCGAAGTGTGAACCAAACTGGTAGCATTTCTCAATTAATCAATACCCAAGAAGTGGCTCTCAGTTTTGTCTTGTTTTTTTTTTTTTTTTTAACTCCACACATGGTGTGTTACTTTGACAAAGTGCAATCCCGCTGAAAGCCACTTGGTGTCAGTAGTAGAAAAGAAGATACACAGTAGGATTGCTATGTGTACATGAACAGTACCGGGGCCTGTTCTAATTTCTATAACGAGCGTCTTTGTTGTCCCTCCAAACTCTACTTTGTTTATGTGTTCTTTTAAAGTGAGGCTCTCTCTTCAACGTTCGTTCATTGGATGTTCAGCATCGGGTTGTATTGTGATGAAAGCACTGGAGAAATCACAGGTTACAGAGTGACAGTTTGCCACTCAAATGGCAGGCTGATAGGCAAAGTGAATTGAGTCGATGAACTCACAAGGGGGCGCAGTTGGACAAAGACCAATCTCTCTCGACCCGACATAACGAAGCTCCAAATTGAGAGTTACTTCTTTGGCAGGGTAGGGAAGTCCCGATACAAAAAATAAAAACCCTGAAATTTTGCTTTAGCCGCAAGTGCTTCTATTCAACGGTTGGAGATGAGCTCGTTCAGTCAAAGCACCTGTGGCTAAAGCCAATCTATGACAGGGTTTCTGCTTTCTGGACTATAGATTCCCCAACCCTGTTTCTTGGGTACTGACTAATGTGAAAGGTTACCACCAGTACTCGCCGAAAGATGGGCTGCCGTCAATAATGGGCCAACTGAGAGAGGGAAGTGCCCACCTCTGCAAATGATGTGGAATTACGGTAATGGTACTCCAGAGGACGCAGTTCAGTCTTTGCTCAAGGTTCTTCATCAGACTTGACTAGTGTAACCCTAATAGAAAAGTAATGGCATATTTGAAATTTAGTCAAGATTTTGTGTTTTGAAACTTAAAGGTTAACATTTTTGACTTACTTTTGATCAGGCACGGGCCAATTACCAGTTTGACAGTTTACAATGGTTTTTAAAAATCGAGGAGTAAACAATCCGCCTCTTTTCTTCCCCTTCTAGCAAACAGAGAGCAGAGGGGTGAATAGTTGCAGTGAGAGGGAGTGAGAGGAAGGATGGATGAGGGCGATGACAGAGAGCAACTGCATTCACTCCAGCATTCATGCTGTTTTGCTATGTTGATTTTCCTAAAATAAACCAAAACAAAACAACAACAACAACCATGGTGCCAGTGTATACTAGTTAGCCCCAAGGACCATATGAGTAGCACGGGTCTCGTCTCAAAACATCTCACTAGTGATGGGACAATATGACTTACTAAGAAGAATTCAAACAGAAGAAGAATGCTAACATTTATCCATCCATCCATTTTCTTGACCGCTTATTCCTCACAAGGGTCGCGGGGGCTGCTGGCACCTATCTCAGCTGGCTCTGGGCAGTAGGCGGGGGACACCCTGGACTGGTTGCCAGCCAATCGCAGGGCACACAGAGACGAACAACCATCCACACTCACACGCACACGCACACCTAGGGACAATTCGGAGCGCCCAATTAACCTGCCATGCATGTCTTTGGAATGTGGGAGGAGACCGGAGTACCCGGAGAAGACCCACGCAGGCACGGGGAGAACATGCAAACTCCACCCAGAAAGGTCCGAGCCTGGACTCGAACCGGAGACCTCAGAACTGGGAAGCGGACGTGCTAACCACTCGACTACCGTGCCGCCGCTAACATTAATTAATTAATTAATTATGCGACTGGCCGGCAACCAGTCCAGGGTGTACCCCGCCTACTGCTCAGAGCCAGCTGAGATAGGCGCCAGCACCCCTCCCTGTGAGGAATAAGCGGTCAGGAAAATGGATGGACGCAATTAATTAATGAATTTATTTATTTATATATTTATTTTTTAAACTTGACATGATACATGCATGTTTCTTAATGTCCCAAATATTCTATATTTTGTTTAAAAATAAAATAGATTGTGTTAAATCTGGGGAAACAATGACGTTTTTATTTACCCAAATATTTGAAAATAAGTAAATAAAAAAATAAAAAAAATAAATAAATTAATGGCAATTTTAATACTGTGATATTTTTGCTCATGGTTATCATACCAACAGAATCTAATATCGGCCCATGCTTTTGACTTGTACATATGTAACTTATTTCCACCTCTGTCTGCCCGCTGTCTGTCTCGTTTGAAATGCGCACACGTTTGTGCTCTCAAATGCACTTCAATTAAATACAATAAAGGGGAAAAAAAACCATCTCTATGTAAGATTGACAGATGTTTCTTTTTAACAAAACAAAAATCACATCTTGGCTGGCAACCGTCCAGGGTGTCCCCCGCCTACTGCCCAGAGCCAGCTGAGATAGGCGCCAGCACCACCCTTGTGAGGAATAAGCGGTCAAGAAAATGGATGGATGGATGAAAAATTACATCTTTACTGCATGTATTTTTCTTTCTTTCAGAATTTAAAAAAGAAAAGAAAAAACAAACAATGGGTAATGGCAAATTGACATTAAAAATTAAATTTTGGCCCAAATAAAAAAAATATTAAACAGGATTCAGGACTCAATTTAAGTAACATTTAATTGATCATGTTTACGTTAGTTGGATGTTGCATTCTTTTGTATAGCGCACAAAGCATTTTTTTTCTTGCTAGTTTGCACTTTTCATTTTTTGACATAATCTACTGAAATTGCAGTTTTACTTCACGTTCAACAGACAACTGCCATTTTTCTCCACCAAATACCGTCATAGCATTTAACTTTGTCTTCCTAAAACATTTGCGTGCCACAATTTCCCATGACTTCTGATTCACGATAGGTGACTATTATGTTTTTTTTTTTTTATTGATTTTTTTCATAGTAAACCAACCAGGAATCTAATCTATTACCGTCTGCTAGTTGCTACTGTCATAAAACTGCTCACTCAGGACTAAACTAGGTTTTCCTGTTACTAAAACAAAATTCACACAACACAGGACGTTTGTCGCCGTTGTTTTCAGAACAAGAGCTAAAAACCTCAAACGTGTGGATGCAACGTTACTTGAGTTGTTCCGTATTAAAATTGTATGTAATGTAATGTATTTTTTTTTAAATTAGAAACTCAAACATCTAAATGTAGCTAGAAATTAGCTAGTTTCATGAAATCAGAACTCAATAAACACAACAATGTTTGAATAGAGCCACTTGGCCTCGTATTTGTAGTCTTATTTTGAAGTGTTCAGACGGAAACAGTATTGAATACAAACATGGTAACGCTGTAGTGGACAAAATCAACCACCAGAGTTTTTTTCTCTCGGAGATTTGTCTGCTGGCGGTGTCAGGATTTGTGTTTGACGGCCATTAAAATATTTTTCTTTAGTTTGACGTACGGTGGTTTCGTTTATTGTCAAGAAGGTACACTTGGGGAAAAAAAGACATCTGCGCACTTCTTATCATTCCGTCTTTCTCTTGGACCCTTTTCGGTGTATGCCTCGGTGACTGTCCATTGCAAGCTGGGCGGTGACAGCATTACAATGATCGAGCGACCAGAAACTGCAATTCCCAACATTGCTGTAAGTCATTTATTTCGTCAAAATAGCCACATTGAGATTGCATTGAGATTGTTGTATGGTTACAGGGAAAAAAAATAACAACTGTACCATCTTCGCAAAGTCTTGATCCTCTCATCCAACCTTGTTTCTCACGTTAGCCCCTGTTAGCTTCGTCCCCTCACATGCACTCAAGTCCTTTGAGAATTCGACCGTTTATGCGTACTCGATCGTTAAAATTACACATTCTTAAAACGTAAAACACATAATCTGACATTTAATCGCTGTACCCGTGCCTTCGGAAATTATTATTATTAAAAAAAAAAAAAGAGTGTATAAAGGTTCCCATTATAAATCGGGGTTAGCGAACGCATTATTTTAATAAAATGAAATTGTTATCGGAGAGGGGTGGACCGTGGATGTATTGATTATATAATTGGTAGGCTTGAATTAATGCAGTACGGTAATGTTTTCATTGTAGCAGAAATCAGGACTGCGATCGCAGCTCCATTCTACTCCTTTAAATGCTATTTAAGAATTGACACGAAATGATTAAAAGATACCAAGTCAAATTGAAAAGAGGGACTTGCAGCATCATCAACACTGGATTCGTGTGCATATGTGTGATGTCATGTGTGTAATAGTGAACCAAGCAGCTACTATCACTAGACTGTAGACTGGGGGAAGGGTTCACATGAAGAGTATGGCTGAGCTTTCCAGCCATTTCATTCACGCTCTCATCTCATCTTACATTATTTCCTCCGTTGTACCACATAACTAAGCGAATATAAAGCCAACATCCAAGCTTAGCCACCATGTTAGACTGAAAACCTTTTCACCTTGCAGTTGTTGTTCTGGACATCTTTGTGTGCATGCACATTTTCATTAACATTTACAAGCCACTTCCACACATTCACCTGGGGAAATAATCACTCCAATACTGTATGCCATATTTTCTGAGCGGTACGTGAAAGTGGGAAGACAGACCATCAAAGATGGCCTATTATGTAATGCAACTCTCCCTTCCCACGTACGCTCACAACTTGAGTGAGGCCCAGTCAAATATGAAATCACTTAAGTGCTCCAGGCTAGATCATTGGAATTGTTAGGATATTGACAAGGCGGATGGATTGGGTCCTGTTTTTCAAATGCAGTCTTTCTGTCCATAATGGACATTGTTGGATGTCTCTGGATGTTGATGTCTAATGTAGTGTAGCTTTACTGAATGTCACACTCTTGTTTTAACATGTACAGTATGGCTACCTATGCTGGAAAAAAAATTCAGACGCAAGTCCTTCTTTTAGCCAATTTAGCCTGGTGTGCATCCACTTTGTGCAGGCTCAAAAAATTGAAAATAATCCTGATTTCAATTTAGTGAGTCGTCCGACTCTTAAGCAAACTTAAAGAGGCTTCATTTTGTGACCATAATAAAGGGAGAGTGAGTTGAAGGAAGAGTAAACGTCTTCAAAGCAACTGCTTGCAGATACTCCAAACTCTTGATGGCAACATAAAAGTAACTATGTTTTACTTGAATGCCTTTAATGTCCAATAAGTATTGCATTTGCATTACTGTTTGAGCTCATCCATAGCCTCACAGAGACACAAGCGCATCTCACTGGTCACTGGTTGGTTACCAATCTTTTATTTATTTGTCATCATTTTTTAGTTTGATTGCATGTTATGAAACTTTTGTCTCTCGTTTGAGACAAGTGCAGAACAGCATTTTTCCATTCACGCTATGCGTGGCAGAGCCTGAAAGGTTGGTTAGAGACAGGCAATCCAGCAATCAATTGTTTTTGCCACTCCTAGCGTGTAGGGCAGTTTGGCAGGCGGGGGTGTTGGGTGCAGCAGGGGGTTATTTGGGAGTACAATGCTAGATAGGGAATCATACGGAAGGGAAGGGGAGCTGGGCAATACCTCACTGATCGGACAGTTAGCAGCCGCTGTTGACCTGAGACCTTCATCACAGCACATGGAGATGATTCAAAATGTAGGTTATTTACACAATGGGATGCTTATATGTTGTGTTCGCTTTACTCCTCTGTATGTATTGATGTGAATGTTTTTGTGTCGCTATTGAATTCCTTCTATTCATTTTCATTGCATCAGCAACCCCTAATCTTGGTTCTCCCTGGTCTGTCCCTGCACCTCCCTCATTTGTGCAATGCCAGGAGTTTAGTTCAAAGAAGCATTCTTTCTGCAAGACATCAATTATAATTGCAGGTTCATTTCAAACAGGATTGTTTTGACTATTTGTTACATCTGTGAACAGCTCAGGTTGTAAGCGTTTGTACGGTACAGGCCAAAAGTTTGGACACACTTTTTTTATTCAATCCATTTGCTTTAGTCTCATGACTGGTTCCTTTTAAATTCTCACTGAAGCCATCAAAACTATGTATGAACTGATTTGGAGTTATGTACTTAACCAAAAAAGGTGAAATAACTGAAAACACGTTTTATATTATAGATTCTTCAATATAGCCATCCTTTGCTCTGGTTACCTTTTTGCATACTTGTGGCATTCTTACCTCTTGGAACTCCATAAAGACTGTTGAAAAAACCTTTCAGGTGACTACATTATGAAGCTCATCGAGAAAATGCCCCAAATGTGCAAAACATAAATCAGAGGAAAGGGTGTCTATTTATTTATGTTCTATTTTATTATTTTGTCATTTTTTGTTCAGTACGTAACTCCACATGTTTGTTAGTTGTCATAGTTTTGATGTTTTCAGTGAGAATCTACAATGTACATAGTCATGAATATAAAGAAAATGTGCTGAATGAGGTGTGTCCTAACTTTTGGCCTGTACTGTATACATGTACCAGTTTTCTTGCATCAATAATAGCTTTTTATTGCTTTTACACAGCCATATTTTGTTAATATTTTATGGTAAAGAAAAAACTTTCACACTTATTTATGCACCGAGTTGCTTACATTAAATTGTTTGTGGTGTTTGTGTATCAGCAGCGGAACCTGGAGGGCTATGTGGGATTCGCTAATCTTCCCAACCAGGTCTATCGGAAGTCCGTTAAAAGAGGCTTCGAGTTTACATTAATGGTTGTTGGTAAGTAAGAAACAATTTACACTAAGTTGTCTGCTCTTCCCAGCGTGCTTTTAAGGTGTGTGTTGGTGGGTCATCAGCACGTTGAAAGATCTTAAAGTATTTGAGGTATTCAGTACACTCATCTGCTCAAGATGAGGAGCTGACAGTAAAAAACAAAAAAAACAAATCAACATGCATTCTGTTTCTGGCCCAGTGTGGCTTTGCTATAAGTCATCCACACACAGTAATTTACGAAGCTATCACTTGTCTGAGCTGGAGAAGCCACATGTTTGTTTAACAAACATGGTTGAGTCGAAGCGCCAAACTGTGACAGGGTTTTTACTTTCTGGACCTAGATTTGACACCACTGATTATTTACATCGTTATTGATGAAGGTTGGGTATTCGGTTAGCTCTGTTGTTACACTATGGCCGAGATGGTAAGACAGTAACAGACGCCAAATTTGAAGAGATGAAATGTGACAATTGGTAGTTTCAGGTCTTGCTGTAGGCTTTTAAAAGACTGAAAGAAAACAGGAATTGGTCATTGACCACTCAACCAGTTCCTGAACCAAGCATCCCCCAAGTTGTATGTGTAAAGAAACAATGGAATGAAGCTGCTTTGGTTAAGTTGGTCACACCCTAAAATGGAATGTGGGCCCAAGCTGTTCCACTGATGTTTTATTTTCTTCAGTCCTCTCATTTCTGTATTTCCGTTATCCAACTCTTCTTCCTCTCACTTTGCCATTATGGGAGTGGGGAAAGCTGCTTCCTGCGTCTTTGTCCAGCTGGCAGTCAGGACAGAAAATCCTGGAGCGCTAGTGAGATCCATTGCCAATGCACAGATCTCAATAGAGCAGAGTAACAAGACCTTACTTATATCATTTACTATATTTGTTTTTCTTGGTTGCCTTAAGAAACTCTGAATTGGGTGAGTTAGATTCCTCTTATGAATGAAGACTGTAGCAGCATTGTGACAATTACCACATTCTTTGTGGAATGTTCACATAAAATGGATTGGGCACTTAAAATGCCTCTAAAACCCTTCATAAGTAAAACAAAAAAACAAAACCAATGACAGTTCCATAAGACCAGTGACAGTTCCATAATTGTGGGTGCGTTCAGAAATACGCTACGAGCATGCACCGCTTCAGTCCCACTGTTGGGAAACGCAGAGCGTTGTTCAAATGTGCCTTTCAGTTATTCAAAGTACCCCCGTAAAGGCTTGACGGAGCCCAACATGTCAGGCAGTACAGATGGAAGCAGTTCAAGCATGAGCTGCTGATTGGTTTGTAACATACATACATAATGAATCCCGTGTTGATGGCAGCGATTGCGGCTCGCTAGGACAAAACTTCCGTTTCTGACTACGGAAGTTTTTTTTAAATTTGTGGTGGCGTCAAGAAACCGATGACTACTACTTATTCTATTCCTTCTTTTACTTTATATTGGTGGTTGCCAAATACAGTTTTGGATGTCATCTAAGCTCGATGCTTAATCTATACAGTATTCTAATTTAAATATGTACGTATAAACCGTACCTGAGTATAGGTCTCAGGACCAGCCAAACTATGAAAAAAAGTGTGACATGAAATCCAAAAACACGCTAATTCTAGTGTCTCATAATGCGCAACGTGTTAAGTCGTCCTTGCCAGGCAGCCAAAGCTTGTTACTAGCTAGTTGGTGTGGCGTAAGTAGCACTGAGCTTACCTTGATTTTACTTGAACAGTGGAAAGCAACGAGGATGGGTAGACCTACAGGAAGGATGTTGCACCACGTCCCAGCAAAGCTTTTTGGGACTCTCTCTACATTTCAATTATTGAATGAACTTAAAAATATGTGATTCTCTGTATTGCTGATCAATGTGTTTTCATAAGGCGTATAATGTAATTTTTTTACTTGGCTACGCCGCTTATTTGAAGCCGTGATGTATGTACAACATATGCAACAATGCCGATTGGCTCGTGCACACGACCATGCGTCTGCTTGCTAATTCAAACTACTTAAGGGAAATTTCATCCTCTCATTTTTCATCTCCCAGTTTTGCAGCTGCTATTTTGAGATACACATGCATGCTGTGACCCAGCACGTGCCGATGCTGATTCATTCTCAAGCTCAGTGGATCACAGCCGACACTCACTTTGTCTTCAAATTTAAAGTACGTTATTGTGTGGTCAGGTTTTTTGGGCCAAGTTTGCAGTTGAAGTGGGATGATTATTCTACTGTGGGATCAGCTAGACTTGCTGATTATCTTTATCAAAATTGATTACCTTTGTCCACTGTTTTGCTTTGTCCCCTTTGTCCTCGACAAACGAGAATGATCTTTTTTAACAGTCAGTCTCTCATGCTCGGATACATAAGTTTGTCTCCTCCAAGAATACTTATATAGTAGAAGATGAGTAGTAGCAGTAGCACATGGCAAAGGGATCTCACACAAAGGCACTTACATCACTGGCATGTGAGATGGTGACCTTCTGCATACCTGAGGCCTTACTAAAATAGAAACAATAATTGTCACGTTTTATAGATTAGCTGTTTTGTGCTCAAACTACAGTGTGTGCAACATTGATTGGCGGGTGGGTGCAGCTCTTCCAAGTCTCGTTTTTTTTTTTCTTTCTACTGCCCAGTGCCCACATACCATTATTAATAGATTCATAATTGTTTTCATCTACATCTTCCCACATCTGAAGTCAGTTTCGTCCCCTGTGTTGCGCATGTGCATTTGTGAGTTTGCAATCTACTCTTGCAATCAAAACGGACCCTCAGGAAAAATAAAGATTTTTGAAGTCCACCGCCATCGAAAACAACCTCATTGATTGAGTTAATGAATGAGCTGAACTGCGACAGAACTAGGGCAACAAGGAGGAGAAATAGGCCAAATTGACTTCTTGTCCCTCTGATTGGTTTGAGATTTGCTCTTTTCTCTGTTGATATGTATTGTATCAATTCCTGCTTTTAAAATACATGCGTGATGATCTTTTTTTTTTTTTTGTGCCGTTTAAAATTCATCTCATTTTGGCAACTAGTCGCACCCCCAATCCTAACACGAAAAATTGTATTAGTAGGTGAATTGGCAACATGGATTTAAATTGTGATTGTACAGAGCAGATTGCGTGTTGAAATGAAGTCTGGGAACACTGTGTTCATATTTTCATAGCCTTTGCTTAGTGAATCATAGGCTAGCTTCTACAGACAATGAGACATCTGAATGCTTGAGCTCACAGTTAAGGTTGTTTTCTTGGCTGCTAACTCAGCTGAGTGTGAGTTAAATTTCCCTTTGGGGGCTTATTTATACCTTCCAGAACTGAAATAATAAATGGTTCTGCAGATTCCATTAAAACGGTACAACAGTGACATTTTGGATCAGAGTTTTTGGGTGGAGCTGCCACTTCTTTGTGATTTAAATCATTGTTCATCTCTTCATTTCATTTTGGGCTGTTTGTTTTGTCAGGTTGGCATCAGTTCTGACACTAACCTATCAACTGACACAGACAAATCAAAGCAAACAGTCAGACAAGCACACAGGTCATTCAGCAGTTACCATACTCCCAAATAAACACGCAGCCCATCTGTGTTTTGTGTTTCCTGTCTTAGAGTTGGAGGCAGTCGTGAGAACTGAGGAAAAATAAGTCATTCGTCTCTGTTACAAATAATAAATACATTTGTATGTGATGGCGCAGTGCCAGCCCCACCAGCAAGAAGTTTGTGGATGCTGTCAGAACCTTGACATTTTCCAAGGCTTTCAAATCGATCAGGTGTTATTTTCTTGGGAAGCATATAAAGGGCTATTTTATAGAAAGAAAGAAAATCCAAAGCTATCTGAAGAAATATGTGACCCCGCTGTAACAAAATTAGTCGTAACATGCACAAGGGTGACTCCGAGATACGAGGTAGTAAATGGTTCAGTAGGTGAAACTTCAACCCCTTTCCAAGGTTGACTAGTTTAATTTTCATGAAATGAAAATATTGACGTGAAAGCAATCGCTCAGTATTTTGCCACTGTCTTTGATATCCACATGGAGACTCACCAACATAAAGATATCAGTATAAAGCTGGTGATTCTGTTTTGCTAATTTCATACTCATTCTAATAATTCTACTTAATTATGAACTATACTTATGCCAGGAAGCCGCAGGACTTCTCATAAACAATCGTCATGAACTCTAGCAATAACAACAGTTTCTAAGCAGAGCTAGAGTTCATGACCCAAAATACTGTCTCCTGATAGGGCTATTACCATTTGTTCAGTAGCGTAATAGTCACAGTTGTTTGCCACCGTGCTGCAGCAGTCAAGCTGATTGCTGTGACTCAGTAGCGGCCATGTTGGCGGTGATCACCAAAGGCAATGCATGGACATGGGAAATTAGTCATAACTTGCTCATTTCTCAACAAATTTTCATTAGGTTTACTTTTTTTTTTTTGTCAACGCAAAAGTGTATGTTGCTATTTGAAAAAAGCGCCCCTCTTTAAAAATAAATAAATAAATAAGTTCATGTGAAAGGTTATTCCCAGTTCCCTTGTAATTGATGTATGGCGTTGTGTGCAACCATATTCAACAAAATGTACTGGCATCCTTGGCCTTTTTTGTTTCCTTTCCAGCCAGATATATGGAATTTCATTCACTGAAAACATATTCTAATTAAAATTCCAGAAATTCCACAGCCATATTTTTGTGAAACCCTTTGAATGAATCAATTTTAAGGCCACTACAAGTAGTGTATAAAAGTGAAATAATAGAAGTGCTTCCAAAATTGTCCAAATACTTCTGGGCTAGCTGGATAAGCATACATGGAATCCCTTTTTTCTGTTTACAACCTCAGCAATACAGCAATCAATTCATGGCAGGTTTCCCGTTGCATTGTTGACATTGGACCCTAGTTTTTTTTTTTAATATTCAGCATGCCATTTATGTCCCCAAAATAGTTCATTAGTCTCGCAACTTTACTTTGTGTGTCCATAGGTGAGTCTGGTCTTGGAAAATCAACGCTTATTAACTCCCTCTTTCTGACTGATCTTTACTCCAAGGACTACCCTGGCCCATCACAGCGCATAAAGAAGACTGTACAGGTGAGCCAAAGCATTCTTTAAACTATTGCATTGCATCTGGCTAGTACTATGTATTTTATATTCATTCTTCCCTCTGGCAAAGAGTTTCTTTGTGTACAGTCTGTTTTATTTGGAACATTTCCACATTTTCTGACCTAGGACGATTCGGATTAGAGGTTGCGAAGGTTACTGGAACTGTAATTTACAAACTATTTAGTGAAAGTTCCTTGAAATGAGATTCCATGGCTATTGAAAGACAGATTATTTGGACCATGTCATGCTAATAATAATCCAGGTGAAAAGGAGGAGGTGAATCGGAAGCAGACTTGAAGTAGAGCAGCAGAAGAAAGGACATAGCGTAGCAACTAAGGGAAACTTCCTGACACTGGGCCTTCTATTTTTTCCTTGTATGGTTATGTTAAAACTGAGTAGGAGACAGGCAGGCATCTTGTGTAGCAGTGAGGGGTGCAGGGAAAAAAAAGCAAGGGTGGGATTCGGGAAAGAAATGACTAAAAGTGGGGCAGGAGAGAGAAGAGAAATGCTAAGTTGGTGAAATTCCTTTTCTTTCCTTGAGTCAGAGGGGGACAAAATCCTGCATGGTCACAGACAGATCATGACTGATGTCAGAGAGAGACTAAGAATTTTGTAGCCAGAGAGGCATTGCTTATATACAGAAATGAATACATGGCAGGTCCAGTTTTCATTAAAAAGATGACCAGTGGGGCTGTATCTCACCAATGCATTCTTGCCACTGTTTGGTTATCATCTATGGCAAATTTTTGCTCAGCCCACTAATTGCTGTTACTCCTCGTTCACTCTGAAGTTGTTCTGTGCTAGTATAAATGTGAGCCCGAAAAGCCAATCTATTTTTAGTGTCATTGTGTGCGGTGGGAGCGGATAGAGGAGGCGGAAGTTCCGCCTTCGCGCCATCGACCGTCCAATCAGAAAGTAATAGCCTTCATATAGGTTTTTTTTTGTTTGTTTGTTTTGGGGTTTTTTTTGGGCCCCAAAAATCCTGATCGTGTAAAGCCCGAGTGTTTACTCAAGCAATTTGAGAGGAACAGGGTCAATCTATTTACTGTATATTCAAGAATAATCTCACATTCCAAAAGATCATGTTGTGTTCTAATGATGTATTTGTCCTGCCAACATTTTTTGAGGGATTTGGCCTTCTGATTGACTTAACAGACATCATCCAAACATTGTATTTTGGTTATGCTGACATGTTTTGCAACTTTGGTTGATTTCGTGAACAGAGCAATGTCAAATTACTGCTGTGTGTACATTTGCCTCGTGCATAGGCGCGCGTCCACGAGTGTGTGTTTGTGCGTGCACAGCTGTACAGACAGTTGATTTCAAGGTTTGTGGAAGCTGAAGAATGTTTGTTTTAGAACATGAGGGCTGCAGTTAGTCAAAGGGGTGATCCTAAAATAAGTAGACATCCTTGTGAAAGTATGTGGCTAGTACGACCTCAGCAGAGTTACGGCAGGAAATGGCAGATCAACAATAGGCAGGACTCAATCTGAATGTAGTAGTGTGTGACTTATGTGAAGACAACTTTATGCGTATATTTCCTTTAATTTTTAAGTTAAATTTCAAGTGAGGCAAATTTGTTTGTTTAGACCACTCTATGCCCAACCAGTGTTGCTCAACTTTTGCCTGCAGAATGCAGTTAAAAATATCTGGCGGATTACCTCATTCAAATCGGGCTTGTTTGCCACTCCAATAGCGAGGGCGTGAGCTTGTGCTGACATCAACAAAATCCCAAAAGTGAATGTACAGGTTTATGATGTACATTCTGCCATCTACTGGTGGAAGAGCATTTGATTGTTTTTGTCTGTTACTATACAGTACGTGGTTGGCATAGATACATTAACAAAAACAGATTTTCATATATTTTTTGTTTTTTTGGGGGCGGGCAAAATAATTGACATTAGATAATCTCCCTCACCTGATCTCACATTCTCACGCCACATTAATGTGCCACGGCACACTGGTTGATAAACACTGTTTTAAGGTATTGGTACTCGTGGAGGCTAGTAATACCAGTATTGTCCTCCCTCTTGTGGGCATTTCATGATCGGGAATGAAAGGCATATTTGATACTGTACATGTCTGACTGATGCCCATTAAGATGCATTCTGTAAGTACTGTATATGTATAGAAAAGAAAATGTAATAAATTGCAATTAATTGCTTGTAATGTCAAAGGAAAATGGTATATTGGGGTTATGGGGTATATAGGTCTCTATTTTAAATTTATTATATACATTGTTCTTTTCTTTTCTTTTATTTTATTGTATTTTATGTATCAAACGTACTAGTTATTAGTGATATCTGTACTTGGTATTGGTGACTACTCAAGAGTTGACTACTCTTACTGGTAGCGGTCTATAGAATCATTTTGACTATTTAGATAGGGACCAAATAGACTCAGTTTTAGAGTAATATTTACACTTGGAAGAGAGTAAAATAAAGAATTGGAAAGAATAAAAAATAAAAATGACTCAAGGTAGGAACGAGCTCACAACCTTCAGCTTGGGAGGCCACTTTGTGCTAGTATATTGCTCATGTCAGCTGCAGCTGATTCCATGATTGCATGGATTCTTCCTAACTCTCCAACAGACCAAAAACAGTTTTTGGTCTCTTGGGGAAAAGAAAACAGTAGAAGGAGCGTAGCTCAGGTGGTAGTCTGGCAGTCTCCCAAGCTGAAGGTCGTGAGTTCGAACCGTAACCCTTGAGTGAGTTTTATTATCATTATACTTTTTTTCCAGTTTTTTTATTGTACTCTCTTCCTAGTGTAAATCTTAGTTTACTCTAAAACTGAGTCTATTTGATCTCTATCTAAATAGAGTCCAAATGTACTCTAGAGTAAAATTTACACTACAGAATTGACTGAGTAGTATCTTAACATCTCCACCTTTAGTGTAGTACCATATTGTGCCTCAACATGCCGGGCATCACTGAGGTCTTCTAAAAGAGATGCAGCGTGATTAAGAGCAAGAAGAGAAAGTGTCCCCAACTGTGCTACTACAATAGTCATTATTCATGATTCCCTCAGTGCATACAGAATACAACCCTGAAAAAGATTGTGGAATCACTGCTTCTGGAGGACAATCATTTGAATGTTTAATATCGGATCATTTAAATGTTTAATATAGGAGATAAAAACAAAAACAAAACACATGTTCCTTTTGGCTTTATGAAATACACAAAAATAAATGAAGAAAGAATTGTGGAATCATGAGGAAAAAAACAAAAAACTTCACCACTAGGACTTTTTTCGTTTGTTTTTTTTAGTGGAGTATACGCATCTAGATGGAAAATAAATTTCAGCGCCCAATTTCTCCAATATCCATGTTGTACTTGGCTACTTGCTCACAGACCACCCTCGGTCCACAGACCACTCTTTGAGGGTTTTCGTATTTGCTATTAAAGCCTAATAAAAATGTTATTTCCTGATTTTAAAGGTGTGGGGTCTTCCGTTTTCACTCAGGAAAATGCACTATATAAATACAGGATGTAGACCCATGAACTCCTCAATCTACACTTTTTTTCAGCAGGACTAACTCACCAACTGTGTGCACCTGGAATTGCAGTCTTGTTAATGGATAACGTTACTGGATGTGTTTCAGGTGGAGCAGTCTAAAGTGCTTATTAAAGAAGGGGGCGTCCAGCTAACCCTCACAATTGTTGATACACCAGGATTTGGAGATGCCGTAGACAACAGTAACTGGTAGCTTTCTTGTTTGTGTCATTGAGTCCAATTGTTATACTATAGAAATGATTTTTTTTCATGTTTCTGTTTTATATACAGTAAGTAATACTCTCCCCTTTTTTAGTTGGCAGCCAGTTATCAACTATATCGACAGCAAGTGTGAGGACTTCCTGAATGCAGAGTCGAGGGTGAACCGCAGATCGATGCCAGACAACAGGGTCCACTGCTGTCTATACTTCATTGCGCCCTCTGGACACGGGTAGGGGAAACATTTAATCAGATTAAGTTTTGGATCACATTAGGAACCACTGGAAATCATGTTGACGTCCTATAGAACAATCTGTTTGTAAGGTTGAATCAGTAAGCCTAATATTTAACTTTAATAGGTATGTTGAATTTTGTGCAGCATAATTTACTTTTATTAAAGAAATCCAGTGGCTAATGTTTTGTCATAATTTTAGCAACCATAAACATGAATATAAATGGTTGTCAGCTAATGCAATTTAGTCATTCAGAAAAATGTTAACATCTCTGCTCAATGCTCATGCTTGACAGAGTTCTGCTCACCTTCCCTGCAGGCAACCATGTTACTTAATATAAGCACGCATCAGCGCAGGTGCACTAATTGGGTTCTTCTTCACCTCATCGCAAATATTTGAAAGAGTGCCCTGACATGTGACGGCTCACGTGTAGTAAACAAGTTCAACCATAATTTGATACTTGTGGAAAAATTCTCCTCAGGTGTCTTAATAACATATATGTGACATGTTTTTTGTTTTTTGTTTTTTTTCTAAATACGAATCCTATCTCCTTTCGTTTTTTTTGCGGGAAAAATAGATCAGAAAATACATGGGTGCTTGTTATTCTTGAGAAATTATAAGTGCCCTTTCTGAGAAGCTAACAAAATTATAACGGTTATCTGTTCATTTATCAACACCCGGTGTAGCCACCAAATGAAGCGGACAAATTATACTTGTGAATTAATGTAGCGTCTTGCCCATTACATGCGCAAACACAAAAACTGTCCCACTGTAGAACTGAACAGCTCGCTCACTGACAGATTTTCAGAAATATGCATTAGGGTCACTGTTGTAAATTTGCACCGTTTGCGCAAAAACAAGCATCATCTCGTGCTGTACAATATAATTACTAGGGGTGTGAATTGCCTAGTACCTGACGATTCGATTCGTATCACGATTCACAGGTCACGATTCGATTCGATACCGATTAATCCCGATACGAATTTATAAGTCGATTGTTGCGATTTTTTTTCATTCAAATTTAGAAAATACTAATCAGTAAGCTTGTAGAGTGTAAGATTTATATGAAAATGTATTATTTATTTATCTGAAATTTCAGTCTTATAGAGGTTGTAATCTGTTTCATGTTTGAACAGCATTAAAATAAAATATTAAGGCTTAATGTTCCGTTCATATAACATTCTTCCATGCTCAAGGTGTGAATCCTAACCCGAAGTCAGACGTTTTGTTGAATATTTTTCCATTAAAAATGGAAGTTTAAAAATCGATTCACACAAAAAAAAAAGGCAATGATGATAAGACGTTGAATCGGTAAGACTACCGAATGAACAATTCTGAGCTCTTAAAAAAAATAAAAAATAAAAATTAAAAAATCGATTTTTTTTTTTGAATCGATTCGAGAATCGCGCGATGTAGTATCGCGATATATCGCCGAATCGATTTTTTTTTAACACCCCTAATAATTACAGTACCGGTGCATTTGTATATTTGTTAATTTTTTACATGTCTCCTTTTAAGGACCTGTACACCTGCATCTTATTTGGGCTCTTTTCATGATTGTATTCATATCAGTGTTTGCATAACCATGCAAGTAAATAAATTTAAATAAATTTGTCCGACTTGTCATCCTATTAAAAATGCACCTTCTTAGAACCAGCATCATTTTTTGAGTGCATGTTGCTTTGGCCCCCTGCTGGTGACCTACTGAAATGCACTTTCTGTTGTACGACTATTAAAAGAGGAAGGCCTATTTCTATTTGATGGGGGGAGGAGCGGGAGTGATTCTTCAATGAGAGTATTTATTCCGTTCCAAAAGAGTATGAAACCTTATGTTTTTTTTTTTTTCTTATTTTAGTTTTTTTCTGATGAACAGTTACTCCTAGACAATTAGGTTTATTTAAACTGTCAGACATCAAATCCCCAAACATAATCAGTAAAACATTTTGTAGTCCTCCTCAGTTGTTGACATTACCGTGAATTGTTGCATGTCTGTTGGCCTTTTTTGTTTTCCATCCATCCAATGTCTCTGTTTATTTTTCAGGCTAAAGCCGCTTGACATCGAGTTCATGAAGCGGCTCCATGACAAAGTCAATGTCATTCCACTTATTGCAAAAGCTGACACTCTGACACCAGAGGAATGCCAGCTTTTTAAGAAACAGGTATTTGTGATCTATGGCAAAGCCAATCTCATGTTTTTAATCTGTACCTTTTTTCCCTGAAAATGTTTTATCCAAAGTATCTGGAAAAAAAAATGTAAGTTTGACGTTGATAATGTTTCCTTTTCTGGAGATCATGAAAGAGATCCAGGAGCACAAAATCAAAATTTATGAATTCCCAGATACAGACGATGATGAGGACAACAAGCTGATCCGGAAGATCAAGGTACTGGACCACAAAATGTTGTTAGTAATCTGCCGAGAGAATAAAAAACTGCCAAAGGACAGTCTGCCCTTCAGTTCCTTTCAATTGCTTGCAGTTTTGCCCCAGTTTTAGCTGTAGCTTCTAGACAAACTCATTGAATAACTCTACAGAGAGGGTCAATCGTGTAACACGCCCCAGTAACTGCTACCTCTGGCCAAAACAAAACATGGTATCTGTTTGCCTCTTTCAAATGATTCCAGTCAACAGTGTTCACATATCTCTACCTAAACATTTCTACAATGCAAAAAATCTATAAAATATTTTAAATCATCTACCGTATGTAGCCTCAACAATGCTCAAAGTTGCATGGGAATGTCAGTCATTGGTAAATGCCTTAATACCATGTGACAACTCTCTTGCAATAAATATGATAGTAAAATTACATTCAACACAATATTAAGACTATTTTTTTACCCCAGGAAAAGATGCCACTGGCTGTGGTTGGCAGTAACGTGGTAATCGAAGTGAATGGAAAGAAGGTCAGAGGTCGCCAGTACCCGTGGGGTGTGGCAGAAGGTAGGTGCAAAGCTGGTCATCTGCCAGAGCAAAAAGATACTTTGCAGACATTGTATGTATTTACTCTTTGGATGTTATAGAATTTTGCACAGTGTTTTTGTAGGTTCATTGAATAGGATGTTCCAGAACATATGCTCATACCAGTATGTTCTCAGACCCCCTTTGTATCCTCGAAATGTGTTAACTGCCAGGTGATAAATTCAATCTTGTCAAAATGTAATCTGGAAAAAAATGTTCATTAAAGCAAGTTTAGATCATTTCAGTATTCCCTCTGATAGGAGATTTATGGAAAAAGGGCTGTTTCAGTTAACTGTCGTATGTATTTTTGCAATTAGAAAGTAGGGTTGAACAATTTTGAAACATAAAATAAAATAAAAAAATAATAATAATAATAATGTTCGAGAATAAAGTGTTCAACATGCAGGGATGAATGGGTATGAGGCTATAATGGTAGTTTTGAGTACTTGTAGTTGAGTTTTCGTAGTTGATGAAATACCAACTTTCCAAAATCAATAAATAATCATTTTTATTACCGTAATCGTGACGTCAAAATCAATCAATCACAGAAGAAATGGTGATTTTTTTTATTTTTTTATTTTTTTATTTTTAAAACATAATGGCCCAGCTCTATTATCTACTTGAATTAGAGTTAAGTTACTAAATATTTTTACGCGCAGTCTTTTAAACGTACACTGTGGTGAAACAATTCTACCAGAAGCAATGAATTAGTTTCCAAATTGCAGCCTACGATTTGAAAATTGTATTCTACTACACTGCGATGTTGTTTGAATTTGATCAATTGTTCAACCCTATTGGAAAATACTAATTGCAGAATGTGCCTCTGAAGAGTATTGCATTTTGAGTTGAGTTTATCACGTCAGTTAATACATTGTTTGCTTTTACTCCCACTGTGTTCCCCCCAACCAAATCAGAACATTCCTTCTGGTGATATTGGGCTTTGTCCTGTTAGGGATTCTGGAAAAGGAGGCTGGACTTTCTGTGTCTTGAATTATATTTCTTACACTAAGCATCCAGCTGATATCCAAGATATTTGTCATGTTTTTTATTTATGCTAGAGTTGTCTGAAAGATGATAATTTATTAGTCTTTCACATTTTCATTCTTTCCTTTCTCTCCCTTTTCTGTTTTTTTTTTCTTTCATTCTTTTCCATGACTGACAGAGGGCATATTTGGTAAACAGATCCAGCCTTGTCTTTATTTTAACCCCATTTTGTCACCTTCAATTCCCCATCAGAGCATCCTTGACCTTAATCTTTCCATCACTCCTTTCCTCTCCACTCTTCTGTTGCTGCGCTCACCTCATTAGGCTGATGATCAAACCGATCGATGCTTTTATCAGACTTGGGCGTTATATTGATTGCAACATGCAGATATTGAAAGATTACCTGCTTTCATAAGATGACGTTATATTAAAAATAAATAAAAATAAATGCCACATAACGCAGGGGTCAAAATCACCAATATTTTTAGTCGTTTGTTGAGTCGACCCAGAATATTTACATGCAAATGCAATATAACCATATAACATGGTTCTTGCGTTTTGCCCAACTGCGGAACTGCTTCTTTCGTGGCTGGAGAGTTGGGCACAGGAATTGACTGGAAAATGGCTCACCACTAGGCTTATACTTCTTTCCATTAATAAATAAAATCAGCATTTAGAAAATACATCTTGTAATTTCATTGGTTTTCTTTTGTGAGTTATTAAAATTTTCTTGACGGTCTGTAACTTTTAGCTGAACTAATTTTATGTTGTTGTTGTTGTTGTTTTTATTTAATTTTATTTAATTTTTTTTAATATGTCAGGTATTAGGAAGGGGCAAATTATTTTTCATGGCACTATTTAGTTGATGCTATTAGCAATGAAGAAAGGTTGTTTTTTTGTAACAGGGTCACAAGAATGCTTTCTGGCATCTTTAATTCGGAAAACTAATTACAATCTGACAAGTATATTTTTCATGCTATAAATAGCATTTTGTTTTATTTTCGTCTGCCCTTATTTAGACATGTTATTTCAAGTAACATCTTTTTTTTTTTTTTTTTTTTTTTTTTTTTGGTCCCAGGTCTGATGCTATGGCTAGTCTTTGAAAAAATAAATTAGAAGCCGCATTGCACTAACACTGTGGGTCCCATCTTTGCTTCTAAAGTGTTTCTCGAAGTTGTACAGCTACAGTTCTGATGTACTGATGTAATGTGTGATTCCATTCTTTGTGTTTGAATCAAACACAGACTGCTATCACTGAGCAAAGCTGGGATCCATGATCTTCACACATCTTAAATAAAGTTCACAAGCTCATATTGTAGCAGTCTGTGTAAGTTATAATGTAACGTGGCGTTATCATTATTTTCATTCATTTGCATTCTTGGGCAATACAAAAGAAACAAACGCGCATGCTTTTGCACGTTTCAAATTAGAGATTGTACGCTTTTAACACACATTATTTTAGTTTTTCATCATAGATTAAAAAAAAATAAAAAATAATAATATTTTTATAACTATACATGAACCCCTCAGGCCCAAAACACCTGATGGACAGTGACAGTATTCTTGAAAATGATCACTGGTTGACAAATAGACTCGACAAACAGGGTTAATAATTCATCAGGTATTTTCTGCCTATAGGATCAGAATACTATTATTGACAGGTCATTTTGTTTTCTCCCTTTAATCCTTGAGATCCTTGTTTGTCTCCTTAAAATTGCTCCCCCAGCTGCTCATGCATAAATCCTCTTATGAGTACCCAACTATCCCACTCCCTTTATAACCCCTGCACTCTTAAGCCAGTCAACTTGGATACATGCAGGTTATGCTGATGACCTGGGCCAAATCTGGGCTGATTTTGGGCCAGAATCGGCATCTGAAATTGAAAAAAAAACAACCTCCAGTTACTCCAGACCCAGATTTTGCCCCCGATAGGCACAGAGTGTAACCGAAAAACCATACCCCTCCCCTTCGTCAGAGCTCCCCCCTCTAGAAGATACAGGAGGTCAATGGCTGGCTTGGGAGGCCAAGGGGCGAGACTGCTTAAGTTTCATCAATGGTAAGGTGTCCTCCTTATTCGCTGTCCTGATGATGATTGACTACCAGTGGACTGGAAGTTAAACCAATAAGGAGCAGCGTTTTTATTTGAAGTAGCGGCTGGAGATTGTATATGTTTTGCATATTACCACATCATTCATCCTTAGCAGCAGTTTATCTGCAGTCCTTTTCCAGAATCCCATCTGATCATTAACCATGGCTGTGTAGTTAAACTCTAGTCAACCTCACTAACCATCCCATCATGAAACTGTTTGACAGAAGTAATGCACTTTTAAAGGGAACTAGGTGTGACGTTACATTTGAAAAGAAATGGCATATTACTTGTACTCCACAAAGCCCTGTTGTGTGTAAACTAGAAATCTACCGATAGCGCTTTTTTCAGAAGTACTTACATTTAACTCATTTGCTCCCAATAACGTGTAAATACGTTTTTTAAAATGTTCTAAGTGTCCCAAAGACGTATTTATACGTTGTTGTTGTTTTTTTTTTATGCTTGAGCATACAGAAGGCTTTGATGCAGCCTCTCAACTGCAAAGAACGGTTGCAGAAATGGTAGTTATTACACAAACGGCCAGGAGGTGGCAGCAGAGCAAAGGAGATCAACCAGGGCCATGTAGAAAAAAAGCTCAATTACTTACAATTTCGAATAGATTCGTGAATACTGCTGAAACTAATTGCTGCAAAACGGAAACAGATAGAAACATACTTTTTTTTTCCTGATGAAAGAAGAGACTTTAATCTTTCTTTTGATAGGTTCCATGCATTTATAGCAATAGAACACAATATTCTGCGGGCCTTGCAAAATCAGCCAAAATCCAGTAAAACAGCCAGGAGCGAACGGGACTGCTTCTGTGAAATTGGCTGGGATTGAATGAGTTAAGTACTTGCCGAGACAGAACCCTATTGCCATATTGCAGTTGTGTTGAAAATGTTTTACTTCAATCAAATATTGTTCAAATGCAAAAGGTTCTTGAACATGGCATAAGTGTCCCTTCAAATATAACATTTTGAAGAGACAAAAAAGTACCTATGGTACAGTTTTGTGACAGAAACACAGCTGGTGGCCTTGAGCCAAGCGGAGTCAGTGACAGAGTTCGAAACGTGGTCCTTACCGGATGGCCTCCTTCGCCGTACAAATGGAGGCCATCCTCCAATGGAGCATAATTTGCAGTCAGCTAACAAAGATAAGTGTTTATCTGTGTTGATCTGTGGTTACAAAAGTATCTTCACACAGCTAATATGGTTCCTCCTCAACCTAACTGGAAGTTATCTCAGGCAGGCTGCTCAAGTTTCACCAGTCTGTTAGTATGTGAGCATTTTTCAGAGTACAGATATTCAGCATCAGCTATCTGTATCGGTGACTCCCTAGTGTAGACTTTATAACCATTGAGGGTCGATAAACTTTTAAGGATAAGAAATATTGGATATTAAGTTATCAGAGCAGGATTTGTAATACAGGACTGTCTCAGAAAATTAGAATATTGTGATAAAGTCCATTATTTTCTGTAAAGAAATTAAATAAGCAAAATGCCATACATTCTGGATTCATTACAAATCAGCAGAAATATTGCAAGCCTTTTATTGTTTTAATTTTTAATATTGCTGATTATGGCTTTTTTTTTTTTTTTTTTTTTTTTTTTTACTTGGTCTGAGGAAATATTCTAATATTTTGAGATAGGATATTTGAGTTTTCTTAAGCTGTACGCCATAATCAGGTAACAAGCTGTCATGGTAAATAATCAAATTGATATCCCCATCTACAACTAATTGTATGAATTCATTATAAACAGTAACTCATATGTCAGTCAAAATAACTAATAACTGCATTAATCACAACCACAAACCTGTTTTTAATACTTATATTGTCAGTAACCAAAAATAGATGTTTTTTTTTTTTTTCGCATTAACTGCAACAGTTAACCCTAATTGCCAAAGTGAAGCCAAATCTTAAAACACCACCCCCCCCCCCCCCACCCATTCTCTATTCACTGACAGCAATCAACAAAAGCAAAACATGCTCACAGTCATTTTAATAAACTTGTTTTTCTGTGTTTCAGTGGAGAATGGGGAGCACTGCGACTTTACTGTGTTGCGCAACATGTTAATCAGGTGAGAAGTTGTGGACGCTGCGTTTAACTGATCAAAGCAAAATTTCCCAAACAGAATAAGTCGCTTTATAGTCTCACACAAACTACTCAGCTAGCTCAGAAAAGCATGTCGAGTCCAGTTCCCTTTGATTCAGGTCTTCTTGCACAACATTGACCTAGATCACGTTGAATCTTCATAAGTTCATATCCTACTTTTATTTACTCCCCCCCTATCAACAGGACCCACATGCAGGATCTGAAGGATGTCACCAACAACGTCCACTATGAGAATTACCGCAGCAAGAAACTTGCTGCCGTCACCTGTAACGGAGTGGATAACACCAAGGCCAAGGGACAACTTACTAAGTAGGACTCATAACTTCTCTTAAACTAAAATGCTGCTTTATTCATGTGCCCTAAATTAATATACTACAAATATATAATACAGAATGTGTTGCCATCCACTGTCGAAGTATAAAACAAAAGTACAAAATGGAGCAATTAATGTAGAACCTCTTGGTAGAACTTTAGAAATTGTTAGGACAAATAATTTTTAAGTTTACAACCCATGCTTCCTGAGATCCATGCGGAATGGCCAGTAATGATCAATTGTGCTTTTATTTCACACCACTGTGCATGTAGCATTTTTTTATTATTATTATTATTATTATTAATTTTTTTTATTATTATTATTATTTTTTTTAAATCTGGTAACCTTTGGGCCACTATACTAATATTGGGCAATATACATGCAAACACTAGGACTAGTACAGTATCAGAAGATTCTTTTTGGCTCACTGAGGTGATAGTACAACAATTAATTTGATAGCAAATTTGTAGTGATTTTTATTCATTTAACATGACAAATAGTGTACAATAACCCAATATTTTATTTGAACAATATTCTATTTAAATGTAGACCAGAAAAACCCAAATGCAACTAAAGCAAGTTAAAAAAAAACAAAAACAAAAAAAACTGATGTCACTTTCAACAGGAGTCCCTTGGCACAGATGGAAGAGGAGAGGAGGGAACATGTGATGAAAATGAAGAAGATGGAGGCAGAAATGGAGCAAGTCTTTGAAATGAAGGTTAAGGAGAAGAAGCAGAAACTGAAGGATTCAGAGGCTGAGGTACAAGTGTGTTTTTATTCATCAGGGGTCACCAACCTTTTTGAAAGTGAGCACTACTTGGGTTTTGATTAATGTGAAACTCTACGAATTTAATACACAGCTCTGACATAAGCAATTTGCTCAAATCACCTTGCATAACAATAAAAATCTCTTTAACTCATTCACTCCCAGCCATTTTCACAGAAGCAATCCCGTTCACTCCCGGCTGTTTTACCAGATTTTGACTGATTTTGCAAGTCCCACAGAATATTGTGTTCTATTGCTATAAAAGCATGGAACCTATCAAAAGAAAGATTAAAGTCTCTTCTTTCATCAGGAGAAAAAATGTGTTTATCTGTTTCCGTTTTGTAGCACTTAGCATTAGAAGAGAGCTAAGTTTCATCAGTTTTCACAAATCTATTCAAAATCTAAAGTAACTGAGCTTTTTTTTTCTACATGGCCCTGGTTGAGCTCCTTTGCTCTGCTGCCACCTGCTGGCCGTTTGTGTAATAACTACCATTTCTGCAGCTGTTCTTTGCAGTTGAGAGGCTGCATCAAAGCCTTCTGTATGCTCTAGCATAAAAAAAAACAACAAAAAAACGTATAAATACGTCTTTGTGACACAGAACATTAAAAAAAAAGCGTATTTACACGTTATTGGGAGCAAATGAGTTAATAGCTATATTTTCTTTATGAGAAGGCACTTATTTTAATGATATCTCACATTAATTGGGAAACAGATACTTTATGTTGTATCTATAAATCTCTGCCAGTGTTCACATTATTCAAACTTCTGCAACACTCCTAGAAAATTACACTGTCCCGTCACTGGTGAGCTATTTTTAGAACAGGTCTACGGGCTGCTCATGTGGTCGAGTTTGTGGTTTTATATGTGTTTGCTGTTCCACCTTTCAGCTGGAGCGACGTCATGAACAAATGAAAAGGAACCTGGAGGCGCAGTACAAAGAGCTTGAGGAGAAGAGACGAGTGTTTGAAGATGAGAAAGCCAACTGGGAGGCTCAGCAGAGAATCCTTGAGCAGCAGAAATTGGACGCCTCTAAGTAAGTAACAAACACCCTCAAGCATCCCGAGCGAACCCAGCAAGCACCCCACCGAAAATAATGTTGTTCCAATGTAATGGCGCGACGGAAAAGACTGCAGTTTTATGTTACGTCATTTCAAAATAGTGCAAAGGCATCTGTGCACAATAGAAATCTGGTTAAAAACGGGTCGCTGTGGACATCCTTTCGACGCCATGTGAGCAAAATTTAAACCTCATTTATATATATAGAATCTAGGGCTGGGTATTGCTGCCAACCTCACGATACGATACATATCACGATACAGGGGTCACGATACGATACGTATCGCGATACATATGTATCCCAATAATTGATCTTCAAAGCGATACGTATCCTGATATTGTATATTAATTTACTTGAGTTTTATAATAACAGTCATATGTATACCTAAAGGATATATTTATTATGCTGGATGAGAAAAATGCTTTTGTTAGTAGCTCTTCTGGTTTACCACCAAGCGGCATGCCTGGTCTAAATGCGTACGCACTGCAGAGCAAGGAGCAGTTTTCACAGACACACCGGGAAAATTTACGTATGAGCCAATATGAGCAAAAATATCAACGTATTAAAATTACATCTCTAAAATGTGCTTATTTGAAATATTTGGGGAAATAAAAACAGCATTTTTTTTCATGTAACACATTTTATTTCGTTTTTAAACCAAATATAGGAAAATTGATGCATTAAGACATGTGCCATGTTAAGTTTATAAGTAAATAAATGTTGATTCGTACTCTGTTTTAATTTTTTTTTCACTCACTCATTCACACATGTAAGCTTGAGTGAGTGAGTGAGTGAGTGAGTGAGTGAGTGAGTGAAAAAATAATAATAAATCCGTGCATGCTTTCAAATTGCCGTGGGGAGTGACGTCACTCAGCTGACACGTTCGCCCGGCCCCGTTTGCGACACTCCACCCCTCGGTCTGCGATTGGCTGGAGGGGTGTAAACACTGTCTTTCCACAGAAACGTCCCACTGTTTACAAAACAAACACAAAATAGCGAAATACAGGCTGGGGGTGTGGGGGTTTAGGACAAAATCACTCCCACACGTTATGAAAAGCCCATATCTATAAATTGAAAAGTAGTTAATTTGTTTAAAACCTGTATTTAAAAAGTGCATTTTCCTGAATGAAACCGACAGACAGCCCCTTTAATTGGTAAAATTAAGCGGTTAAACTCCATTAATTCATAACATTTTAAAGTTTTAAGTTTTATAAATAATGGATTAGTGTGGTCTCTGTATCCACATCCAAATACGACACGAATAGGCTCGGTGTAGGTTTTGCCAGCACACCCCTCACATTTCAATATGGAACAATCAATGAATTATATAACAATAACAAAACATTCTTGTTCAACGATTTTTAACCTTGAAACGGCTACGGTTTGGCGTACTTTAGATTTAACATATTCTGTGTGCGATTTCTGTGTTAAATGTTTATCAATAATGATACCTCGACACTTTATTTTATGTGTGAACTGGAGAATGTGGCCCTGATGTGATTTCTAAGCAACCTTTCTTGTTTTCAAATCTAGGACAATGGAGAAGAACAAGAAGAAAGGAAAAATCTTTTGAAGACTGGTTTTGTTCCTCCTAAGTACCAGCTGTGGCCCTAAAATCCTTTTTTTTTCGCTCACTTGCTTTCTCTCTCGCTCTCACACATAACACACACATGGTTACTACTATAACAGCGTTCTATTGTTTGGCATTTCAAATGTGACGTGTGCCATATACGCATTGTCACACAAAATGTTTTACTTTCAATTCTGATGAACACCTGTGATTTTGTTGGAGAATTCATGTTTGTAAATTTGTCTTCCTCCTTATTTGACAAAGAGGAGATGCCCGAGTTCCTCTTAACTACAGTCTAGCGGTAAAACGTGGTGGGGACCATGCATTTCTACACATGTACTTCGTGTGAGTCCTGTGTACTCGAGATATTCTTTGAATCCACTCTTCTATACTCTTTGTAACTGTTTCCACTCTAGAGCACTAAATATTTGGGAGACGGTTGGAAGAATGCTTGGTGTATGTAAAATGCTTAAAAATGTATTAGACCACCATTCATGAAAACGATAAAAGACTATAAACATCTTGAAATACTGTAATGTACTCTTTAAGTGTGCTTTCAATTTGAACAGAAATGAGAAATTTCCAAACTATTTCCTTTGACGTCTTAATCATTGTATTTTAGCATTAAAAAAGGCATTTTAATTACTGTTATATTGTATAACCGAAACCTAAAAAACAAAACATTTTTAGATATTTGCAAAGCTGATTATTTGGACAGCTGTACGTTGGCATGGTGGTCTAATAAATTTGTTAAGCACTACAATTAACTGACTCAGGACTGCTGCGAAAGTCAGGTTGGAAAAAAGACCCACTCGCATCAGACTCTTGGACATTGGACTGGAGCCAATGACTTTTCAAAACATGGCTGAAGTTGTCGTCTAATAGGAGGGAGAGAGAGAGAACTCATTTAAAGAGTTGACACCGTCAGGTTTAACTTTCAGTTATCAAGCTGGTGTTGTGCTGATAAATAACACGTATATTTGTTACATTCTGTTTTATTATTATTATTATTATTATTATTATTGTTATTATTATTATTATACAGGACTGTCTCATAAAATTTGAATATTGTGATAAAGTCCATTATTTTCTGTCATGCAATTAAATAAGCAAAAATGCCATACATTCTGGATTCATTACAAATCAACTGAAATATTGCAAGCCTTTTATTATTTGAATATTGCTGATATGGTTTACAGACTCAAAATATCTCAAAATAGAAAATTTCCTCAAAGTAAAAAAAAATTAAATAAAAAAATGCCATAATCAGCAATATTAAAACAATAAAAGGCTTGCAATATTTCAGTTGATTTGTAATGAATCCAGAATGTATGGGATTTTTGCTGATTTAATTGCATTTCAGAAAATAATGGACTTTATCACAATATTCTAATTTTCTGAGACAGTCCTGTATACATGATTAGGTCTAAATGTATTCCCCGGATTTCAGTAAATTGTGTTTTAAGGTCAATACAGCTCAGAGGGCCAGAAGGATCTCTAACTGCAGTCTAAGTTGTCTTTACTTTTTGTATTTCCTAGTTGAACTGAAGATATTATGCAAAAGCCTCATTGGTGTCGATATACAGTATAGAGTTTACAAATGACCATGATTAAAAAAAAAAAAAAAAACTTTTATATTGTGATGTAACTGACGACTGTTGTCAAGGACTGGACAAAGTATAAAAAAAAAAAAAAAAGTTTTCCTCCACCCTGTACTGCAAAGTAAAAAAGATGTTTTAGAGAAATCCATATAGCCTTATCTCTGATATTACTGTAATATAATATGAAAATGCTTCCACATAACCAATAAAGGCTTGCTTGTCAAATAGAATATTGTAAGTTCAGGCTAGAGGGCAATATGTTAAACCTTTACTATTTCTTACCCAGAGTCGTCATGTTTTATTTTCTTACGACCGTGAATATGATGTGTAATGGAAAAGGACCGCTCCCGTGTAGTTTTCTTAAGTAACCCTTATATGAATCCATTATCTTACTATATTTTTCCATACTGCATGGAGTGTTCTTGGTGCATTCAAACCAGATCTTAAAGGGACGTACCCGAAACCTTAGCACGTAAATATTATCTATTGCTTCTGGGCATGATAGATGACATATTTTGTGTACATATTGGAGGCTGTTCAGTTGCCTTTTTTTGTGGTGTTTATTTTGTTTATTTGTTTTCCAGAATTCTTAATGCCAGAAATAACCACTGAACATGTTATTTGAAAGTCAGTGAAAAACTAACGGTATTACGGTTAACACATTTGAATTGATGAACCCCAGGACCTCTCTATTATGATTGATTTTTCTGAAAGAATCAATCAAGTTATCCATCAATTTTCACAAAAGTGGTGTTTCCATTGATGCTTAAAATGTTCCAATTTGCTGGACCTTCTGGCATTTTTTTAAAATTTGCTTTTAATGTTTGTTTTCTCCTAGCTTGTTTTATCAGGTCTGTCTGTTACTGTACATTGACAATATTAAAATTGACAAATGTTTGAACCCCTACTCCAAAGAATCATTTTTTGAGCAACCTTTCATTCAAATAGTTTATACAGAGAGAACTTTACAATGATTTTATTACAATTAAGATATGGGTGATAAATATGCCTCCATGATTGACTTAAACATTTGAAATGATTACATTTTTGTGTAAGTATAGGCCTATTTCACATTCAAAGCCAATAAGAATACAAAAATGCATTATTTAATGTTATAGCTAAATAGTTAAAACTGTGACAGCCTCATCTGTTGTGGAGTAAAGTGAAACGAGTACATCTACGGCTGTTATGAAAGTTTAAAATGCACATATTCTGTTTGTTTCTACTTTAAACTTGTTTCCAATAACTTATTTTCTCATGCTATTGCCATTATTATCCATCCAGCATCCGAACCACGTATATTTTATTATGTACGGTATTTATTTACTCATTTTTACATTTTTCCCAAAGTTCTAAATCTAATGCAAATGTATTTAATGCAAACTTATTGCTAATGACTTGTGTAAGGAATGATAGTATCATTAGTTTAAATTAAACGGCTAAATAATGAATTATTATCAATGTCAAAATTTTCTGAAAAAGGAGTTGCTCACCACCACAAACACCGCCCTCTTCTGGCGGCCTTGGTCAACTATCAATTAATTTTAATAATTTTAGCCTATTTCTATTATATCGTTCACTAACTGGCCACATTTCATGATGATGTCAAAATATATTTATTGTGAGTTTTGTATGAAAAATATCACATAGGTTAAGTTTTTTGGAAATGTAGTCCACTGCATAACCTTGCATAGTGACGTCACGTAGAACCGTGTGACAATATGGCGCTAGCGCATGTCACATTTTGTTTTCTACAGCTTGGGTATGGAAAACAAAATTGCAAGCATAATTTTGATTCGTTATTTTATTTTTTGTACACAGAGCTTGGCAGCCAATATAGCACAAAGGCCTTTTTTGAGTGATTGGGTTGTCAACCAATAGTGTTTCTGTTACTGCCTGAGTGGCAAACCCCTTGTATGCTGTGGGGGAAGGGATCGATGCTATTGACTGGACTGGAACGCCATCTTGAAAAGTGTCCTCCATTGCCAACTATTTCACGTTGTCACAGCCAGTCAGTTTTACATGTTTAATTTTCCCCATCACCTTTTGCATTTATTTATGTTTGAAACCGATTATAGCTGTTGGACTAGTGGAAAGATATTCATGCTGGAGACTCGCCGTTCTCAAATTTGTTGGTAGGTACACTGGCTACAGGAACGACTTGTCAGCAGTGATTCTGTAGCCGGCAAACATAAAATGCATGCTTGTTACTACTATATGTTAATAATCAAGCAGTATTAATGACATATTGGAGGGGGAAAAGGTTGACTTGGTGGATATGGCTGGTGCAGCAGATGGTCGAAACGTTTTGTTTATGATTTTCGTCGTTGTTCCTAGTTTGACAGTTGTGTTTTAGGTTTGAGCAATATGTGCTTATTGCAATGCAAAATAACATTTTGCACAATCATTAAGAAGCTCATTAGAAGCTCTAATGACAGCGCAAGATGGTCATTTTCGTGTGGGGCCGAAGTGAGCTGTAGCGTCCAGCCCAGTGCACATTATATTGTTACTGTACATCTTGCCAACCATTAACGACTGAACCTGCTTGTCGCATTTTTCATTTGGCTGGTTGGCCTTTCTCTGCTTGCAAAAGTATCTGTGGCCACCACATCGTTTTGTTTAACTGTAGCTGCGGAAGTTAAAGCACAATTGCCCACTTCATGAGGTTTGCATTTCCAAGCTCCAAATCAAAACATTGAAACATCTTGAGAATTAGACCTGTATTTTTCTCACCCATTTGCACCGCTACTGGAAAAGCACCACAAAAAAAAAAATGAAACGAGATCAGTTATGTCTGAACCAGTTTTGGGGAAAAAAAAAAAAAAAAAAAAAGTTTTTGCGCTCACCACTCCCCCAACCAATATTGCGATTTAGTATGTGATTTTTTTTTTCCAAGGTACTCTTCCCATGTTTTTTTTTTTTTTTTAAACAAAAACATGTAATGAATTTAATTTTATTTTATTACAATAAATAATATTTATTGTACATTGTTTTTATCTTATAGACAAATGAACCATGATTTAATATGAAAGACGGTGAATTTATTGACTTCAATTAGAGTTGTTAAAGAGATATATTACTTATTTAGCCATTTTTGGCAGTCAAACATTATTTTGCCTATAATAAATTTGATATTTTCATTACTTTTCACGTACAATTAGTACCTCAAAAAACACATTTTGCAACTTGCTGTTGATTGAAAATGACATTACAAGGGCTCAGGTAACCAATCACAGCTCTCCTGTTTTCTACGTTTGGTCATGTGACATTCACAAGCTGAGCTTTGATTGGTTACCTGAGCCCTTATTACGATGTCATTTTCAGTCGACAGCAAGTTTCAAAATGTGTTTATAAAGGTACTATTTGTACATAAAAAAATAATGAAAGTATCAAAGTAATTATAGACAAAATATTAACTTTTTATTGCTATAATGGGCTAAATAAGTGAAGTATCCTTTAATTGGGAAAGTACTGACTTGCAGTAATTTTGCGTTCTACTGAGACAACTCCACAAAATTCTGTCAATGAGTGTCATAAAATTCAGTTAAGTATAAATAAAAATAATCAGTTTTATTCAACTTTTTATGTTTCATAATGTAAAAGATATGTAAACATTGTGACAATCTGCAGTGTGGCACCGCACCACAAGGTGGCGCCTCCTTGATTTTGTTGTGCCGTGCACAACAAAAACAAGAATATTTACTATACAGGTATTGTGACACTTAGTAGCGTGGAGAAGCCTACTATTTTTGTTTTCTTATTAATAAAGTAAGCCTGTGGACTTCCAGTTCCTTTTTACTCTCCAGTTTTTGCTGTCAAGCTGTGCCGTCCATGGCTGGTCATCCACCACACGTTACAACATGTAGATTGCAGTTACAGTTACACACGACTCAGAATTCCCTTTCAGTATATGTGAATATTGAAAGTGCAAAATATAAATGGCTACTGATTCTATGAAAAAAGGTTTAAGTTGATGATATATGCTGTATGCTGATGTTGCCGCATTCACATGACAACACTTTTGACATTTATGTAATCTCACGTGATTTATGTTGACGTGTGATACAGTGTTTGCCATTTACCATTGCTGTTTACAGGTGGTGTACTGCTGGGTATGCACCACTGCTGTGATAGTCATTTACATTTGGCTGACTAACCTGGAAGTGCTGGCTAACTTGGAATGGGCCACAAATATCACACCCCAGAACAGCCATTTTTTTAACTTTTGCTCCGCTGTCTGGACCACCCACAAATAGGTAGGTGGATGAAAGTTGTCATGTATTACACAAGGATGATGCGCAAGTCAAGTATTTGCAGTGTTTTATTGTTATTCACCATTCTCTTTTGCTTAAAACATATTTTATTAAAGGCGAAAAATACAGGAACGCTGTATAATAATCTGAATAATATTAAACTGAATAATAAATAGAAATGTATTGTCTGAACAGGTAAAGGTGACGCCTGTTAAATGATATTTGAACATGTTTTAGTCAGCTAGTAGTTTTAGCTTTTTATTTTGATGACTGGAATGTTAAGAAAGCCTGAATAACACACTAGCACAAACTCATTTAACATCATATGGACTCACAAATACATTGGACCCCCGCTATTTACGCGAAATATGGACAGAGCCAGGCCACGGTTGTTGTCTTTTTGTTGTTGTTGTTTAGACCACAAATACACGGGCAAGGCTGAAAAAAATTTGGAAAATAATCTAATTGTTTTATTTACAACCACATAATGTTATTAATTAATAATAATATTATTAAACCCCCTGCTAAAACGTTAGGGCATACATACTATAAGTATTCTTCAAACTGTTGTTGTATGTGATGTTTAATTATATCTTATTTTGAAATCTATGCTTTTAAGTTGGAAGGGCGCTCCGTGTTTCCGTTTCCTGTTTCACATTCTCCGTTCATCATAAGCGAAGTGCGCATTAGGTTTGCGCATGCGCGAGGGAAAAAACGAGGCTACCAACTACCCTATCAATTTGAATGGCGGAGATTAGAGTGGTGACAATCTTTGCCTAACTGTACACTTTAAAGCTTGCAAGTCAACTTCCCCGATGTCAGTAAACCACATGCTCTGCATGTTAATAAAAAAACAGCAACTTTCCAGCTGTGGAAACGTTTCTATCAGAGCCGATTCCATCGGATCCAATTCATTTTCAATGACTGTTTGGTAGTTTCGCCCACCCACAATGCACCACGCCGCTACCCATAATGCACCTTGAATTCAAGATGTGCACTTCGCTTATTCGGCTCATGCGTTTATTTTTAGCCTCCTGCGCAAAACAACGTTAGCTTATTGATGTCCGTCCAAATCAATCTATTTGAACACAAAAGTGCTTTTAAGTCACTCATGGGGAAACCGTCATGACTCGGGAGATTCTTCTTCTATTAACAGGTGATACTTCTTCTCCAGACTCTTAGTGAGGGGGATTACAAAATTTTGTGGAATATAGTCCCAGCTATTGTGCAGGAGGGGTATAACAATAGACTCTTTCAGTGTGACGTCACATTTAAGTGCGCCGCTTGTAGTGGAGGGCAGGGCGTCAATTTGTTTGTTAGCAGCTAGCAAGCTAAGATAGCTTGAAAACTTTGATATACAGCAAGGCAAGTATATCCGGACACAAACGATTTAATGAATGACAATTTACACCATGAAAGCAGTGATCGACGTACTGTTTCAAGCAAAAACAACATACCTTAAGCTTCCGCTTCCACTTTGCCTCCAACAAACTCCTTTTTTTGTAGCTAGCGGCTCCAAACGGCTGGTTTCAATTAGTCGCGGTAATGTAGTGTCCTAATTGGGACGTTTTTTTGTGACATATTTCCCACCTTTTAACGAAAACGCTCGCCGAAAATCAAGCTCTCTACATTCATTTCTTATGGGATGTTTGCCCTCCGGGAGGCGCCGCGGGAGCTAAGCAATGACGCCAGTTGGAAGGGTCTATCGGGTTAAGGCCGCGTGATGTCAGCAGCGTGAACCGGAAGGTGGTCATTAGAAGTGCGCTCGCAAACGACCCATACTAGTCCTGCTGGTTCTCCTTTATCTCAGAAAAAAACATGCCGAATAAACACCCTCCGGCTCCGCTAGTGCCTAACAAGCTGAAAGTTATGTTTTTTTTATGGATTCTTGGGACAACAAACAGCTATAACTTAAGAATAGCTGTACTATAAATAGTATTTTGCCATGAAAGTGTGTCAAAAACACATTTTATGTAAAAAAAAAAAAATAAATTAACAATGATGTCTTGTGTTGAAAACTGACAATAAAGGCTTAATGGCGGTGGCCTGAGTCTGAGTCATATATGCTGTTCAAAATTGAGGTAATTACATTCGACAGTCCGTTTTGCGGAACTAAATTTTGAATGGGTGAATGTGAGGCATTGTAATGCGCTTTGGGCACCATATGGTGTAGATAAAGCACTATATAAAAAGCAGTCCAAGTACCATTTAAAGTTATCATTGTAGTGCTTTGAAGACACTGAATTTTGTGTGTTTGAATCCGTTATAAGCTAACCGGAAAATGATAAAACCCGATTTTTTTCTCCCCTTTGAAGGGCAAATATGTTTTGGAAATTTGACCTCCACGCCACATCTCACATTGACACTCTGCTAGAGAGGGACGATGTAAGACTAACGGATATAATGGATGAGGAGGATGTTCTGCAAGAGTGCAAAGCCCAAAACCACAAACTGGTTGACTTCCTCCTGAGACCAGAGTGCATGGAGGATCTCGTCACCTTCATCACACAGGAACCGAGCGCTGATGTTGAGGAAAACATTAAATACAAGTAAGACTGTATTGTGTAAAGTTTAGAAATCAATTTCACTAAGTATGTGTTTCTTTTCTTTTTTTGGCTTAATGTTTTTTCTTTTTCATAAAAATGCATTTATATATATATATATATATATATATATATATATATAATTTTTATTTATTTTTTTTATTTTTTTTTTGTGTGTGTGTGACTATTTAATTGACTATTAAGTGACTATTTAATTTAAAATGATAATTTTTGTTACACATTTCTCTCTCAGGGAATAGTTTATTCATGCTAATTGTCAAATTTTAATGTTTTATTAAAAATATTTTAAGGGTTGTGTTTAAAGGACCACTTTTAGTTTTGACAATCAATTAAAATTGTCATTGTTTAAATATTTATTTATTTTTGTATGTATTTATTTTAGGAGAATAGCCCACCCCTAGTGCAAACAATAGAAAGTACGGATGATACTTTAATTGTATTTTCAATTTTACGCTCTTAATCAAAAGTTCTTACAACAAATGTTAGAGAGGCAACTTGCAGATATCTACATTCGAGCACATTCTGTTCTGCCTGATCGGCTTCCAATTTGTTGTCCTGTAATTTAAAAAAATATTGCTATACAAGCTTTAACTTGAATAGGCCTGTCACCAAAATTACTATCAACTTATTGTTTGATAGCAAACGATCATGAGATTTTTTCCTGTCTCGATAAATTACATTTACATATGTGTTTGTTTATTTATGCCACCAACTTTCCAGTTTTCCGACAGCTGAAATCAAAGGAAGTTGAGTGAATAAATGGAATTAGTTCCAAACCCGAATGCTATGGATGCATATGAACATATTTGATGCCAGCCAAAATGAAGAAAATCACTACAACAAACCTCAAAGTCCATGAAAAGAACCATCCCACTCACTTTCTTCACCGGAGAACAAAATATGACGGGACATGGAGGGCAATCCGTTTCTCGGCAGCTTGCAACCATGACCTCATAGCAAAAGAGATGTGGCCCTTCAACATTGTTGAGAAACCAGCGTTTAAAGACGTGTAAAAAACCAAAAACATAAATAAATAAATAAACACAGATTTCACAAATAGCTATTCTCGCCTTGTGCGACCAGGTGACATAAGACATCTCATTTTAGTCTGCCACTAAAGATGTGTGATTGTATTCACATGTTTCAGTGCAATTTTTGGGGACACAGTCTGACTATTTTATTTATAGCTTTCAACAGAGCCTGAGTATTTTATTTATAGTTTTCATTTATGTAAGATATTTTATTCACTGCTCTATATTTCACCGTGACAGGCCTACACTTGAATAATTAAGTCATATATATATATGTATATATATATGTATGTATGTATATATATATATATATATATATATATATATATATATATATATATATATATATATATATATACATATATATATATATATATATATACATATATATATATATATACATATATTAGTGCTGTCAAAGTTAAAGCGTTATCTAATTAATTAATCACAAAAAATTATCGCATTAATCATTGTATTACCACAGATTAATCACACTATTAATTTTGACCGCAGATGATCCTTTTTAGCCGACAGCGGATGGTTACGTTAAAGTTGGAGTTTGAGCAATAAACATAACTACATGCATTAAAGTAAAGCATTTAATAAATGTTTACATATGCCGTAGGTCATTTTTTTCCCCATTTTAAATTATGCAAATAATTAATTGATTAGAAAAAGCAGGGTGAGCATTGAGCAGTGGGCAAAAATGTTGGGAAAAAAAGCTTTTTTAAGTCAGTGATTAATCATGATTAATCAAAATTCTACGATGTGATTAATTAAAAAATTGTTTGACAGCTCTAATATATATATATATATATATATATATATATATTAGGGGTGGGACAAAAAAACGATTCGACCGAACCATCGGTCGTCAAGGGGAGCTAAACGGCCGTATCGGTAGCAGACTTGTCAACCGATACAAAATCCGCCGGGAATCCTTAGATACATTGCTTGTAAAGCTGTGGACCGGATATCGCGTTGCTGTGAATCGGTTGCGAGTTAGGCTTTATGGTTTTCATAACAATAGCAAGAGTTCTGCACCGTGCTCTACTTGTTTTGTTTACGTTTCAGTAGCGTCACTATTCAAGCTACTTCCGTGTTTACAGAGAGCTAGCAAAGTAGCGCTCAGAGACGCTTCATTCCCCGGATGTTGTAAACATAATGCAAAGACGTTACGCACCTTTTTTTGGGGGGGGGGCTACAGTGAACGCCGTGCTCGCGACACGGCACGCGCGCAGTCGCGCACAACGAGTGACAACATGCAACAGTGGAGACAGTTAGCAGAAGCCGGTGCCGTACATCTCGGTATTTCCCATGGCTATCGAGTCCTCTCGGTGCACTTGTATGTCCCGGGCCAGCGTTGGTACTGCGCGCGAGCCAAAAAGAATAACTCCAGTGACGATCCAATGCATGGATTCAAACGACACAGGTATGCCCCACAGCCAACACACCAGCTAAGCTAAAAGTACACTGCAAGTATCTCATTTCTCAGTTTGTGGCTCCCTGTCAATGTGTACACAACGAGCATGAGCAGCAGGGAACTGAGACGTGCCCGCAATTACGTCATCAAACTCAAAATGAACGACAGCCCAAAAAACAAAATATAAACAGTAGTGATTCCGTGGTCATCATCGTGTCTCAGATTAATAAAACAAAAAAGATGTCATACATTAACCAAAAATGAATGTGATGGCAAAGAAAAAAAAAAATTGTTAAAAACAAAAATTGTTGATAAAAAGGTTAGGGCACTTTTGGAAATATTTTGGGATATATTAAGTTGTTAAAATGTGTTTGATAGATTTATTGTTCCATATTTCTTTTGGCTGGACGGTAGGTTTATTTCATGTCTTAAATTTATGTTTCTGAAATACTTCACAATGTGGACATATTCTGTTTAATTGTGTTGGTGTCTTTTTAAAGGTTAAATATTTATATTTCAAATTGAATTATCAGCCTTTTGTTTTCCTGATCCTGATTTTGAATTAAAAAAACAAAACAAAAAACAATTATAACTGTCAATAACAACTAATAAATATTTAAACTGATACATTTTTCAGTCATATCGCCCAGCCCTTTGTTCCGGTCCATTTAAATAATTGATTCAATATATAAAAATAGAAGACATTGTTGTTGTTCTTTTTTTTTTAACACATTTGTAGATACTGTAAAAATTTGTGGTGTTTTAAGATTAATGTTTACAAGCAACAAATGTCACTATAAGTTTTGAATATTGAAATTAATCGTATCGAATCGAAAATTGTATCGTTCCCAAACTTAATCGAACCGTATCGAACCGTTCTGTTCTGAAAGATAATCGTTTTTCAATCGAATCGCAACTTGTGTATCGAGATACATATCGAATCGGCCTCATGTCAGAGATTCCCACCCCTAATATATATATGTATATATTTATTGGCAATCTTTTTAAACCTTACTCCATACCTTTGCTACATGTTTTCAAGGAGTGCCTCAGACTCTAGTGTCAAAATTGATCTTCAACATGTCTGTTTCTATTTTTTCCCTGATTTTTTTCTTTTTTTTTCTTTTAACACAGGTATCCCAACATATCGTGTGAGCTACTTACATCAGATGTGAGCCAAATTAATGACAGATTAGTGGAAGATGAAAAACTACTGATGAAATTGTATAGCTTTCTCCAGAATGAACCACCTCTGAATCCACTTCTGGCCAGCTTCTTCTCTAAGGTCTTGTCTATTCTCATAGGACGCAAACCTGAACAGGTGAGCATTTGGGGAAATTATGGGATGGACAGAGTATTTTTGGGGCGTACCGGAACAATGTGATGTTTTTGTTCAGATAGTGGAGTTCCTCCGGAAGAGGGAGGACTTTGTAGACCTGATGATCAAACACATCGGGACATCAGCCATCATGGACCTGCTTCTCAGAATGCTCACCTGTATTGAACCACAATTGTTGCGACAGGATGTCCTTAATGTGAGTAGGAGGATTGTCCAGGAATTATTCTTGATTCATTCTGTGTTCATGTAGATCTAATTAGACTTGATAAATAGTAGTGTCTGTTCTGATAGAGCACCTGATCAACAACAACCAGAGTAACAGCTCTGTAAACCGAGGATCCGCCATATTTGCTTATAGGTCACAGAATACTTTGCTCTCGTTTCAGTGGCTGAATCAGGAAAGTATAATTCAGAGGCTTGTGGACATGGTACAGCCATATCAGGATGAGGATGTAAGTTTTTCTTTTTTTTTTCTTTTCTTTCAACACATTTTTTTTCCACATTGGGAAACTTGGTGTTTATGCAGATGCAACATTTTGTTGACGTTTTCAACTGAGCCTACTTTGCTTCTGTTGAAAAATTTAATAATCTAGTAGCTGCAAGTGTTTTTGATTTTGTAAATTCTGTGACACGACATTTGTGATGTATTTAAATAGCATATTATAGTACAAAATATTTCCTTAACGCTGCACATTGCAGACCAAAACCAGTAACTGAATCATGATATATGTTTGTGCATTTTCTGCACCGTCAATTTAAAATGATGGCCTACTTTTGTATAATAATGGATAGATATTTGGATATAATGTTTTTTTTGAAAAAAAAATTTGATTCAGTAATTAATAAAAATAAATAAATTAATTAAAATAATACTTAGTGAGCACTGAGCAGCTCTTAAAAAAACAAAAAAAACAACAACAAAAAGTAACAAGAAACCGATCTCACTCACAATTGATCAAAAATAGATTTGGAGGCAGAACCGTGATCAGAACACAAGTAGCCTACTGTATAGGTTGAAAAAAGATCAACAAATCATTGTATTCTGTTTTTATATACGTTTGAAATAACTTCCCAACTTCTTTGGAATTGGGATTTGTATTTTTCACATTTACATTTTTTCCCCAAACATTTTTTCATAAAATCATCAGTTTTGTGTGACTTTTTTTTTTTTTTTTTTTTTAAGAGTAAGGCATAACTAAATGTTATAATTTATTATTTGTGGTAGTAGTAGTAGTACTGTACTTCCTATCAAATGTACTATTCACACAGAGACACTCCAATGCCTCACAGTCACTGTGTGAGATCATCAGACTGAGCAGAGACCAGATGTTCCAGGTCCAGGGGTGCCCGCAGCCAGACCCATTACTGGCTACACTTGAAAAGTAAGTTTATTTTATTATTTTAATTTTTAATTTTTTTTAAAATAAATACATAATGCTTAGCAAATGTGTTAGATCAATGACACTGTCATCAACCAAAACGAAAAGCTGTTTTTGTTCATTTTGATGTAGCCACCTGCTTGTTGTAGATTTTTAAATTGCTGTTTTGTATAATTCTGCCATTTAATAAGATTTGTGATTTAATAATTCTGTACTATGTATCTGGTACTTCATATGTTGGTTGTTTGTAATTTGGTACTTCGTATGTTGTTTGCATGTAATTCTTAGCTGTTATTTTATTTTATGAGGACTACTGATGGAAACTAGCATTGTGCTAAATCTGGTGCTAGCCATCTTTTTAATGTTACTGCACACTGTCCTTTCAATAAACTAAACTCAAACAAACTAAAACAGAACTCCAAAAATGAACGAGTCAAAATTATTGGCAAAACTGAGAGACCTAGAACAGTTGGCAAAAAAAAAAAAAAAAAGAGTGGGCCAAAATTCCATTAGAATGTTGATGGTTGGAATTCGTGATTGATTTCAATTATTATTTTTAAAGTATTGCCAATAATTTTGTTCAGTTCATTTTTTTGAGTTCTGTGTGGAAGCACAGGAGCGCCGTGACTGTAGCGTATGGAATAGATGATTTGGGATTTACAAAGACAGTAAATTCAAAGATTTATAAGAATTTCTGAGCAGTGATGGCCAACAGATGTGGTAAATAAATGTAATGGAGCTTCATGTCTGTCTTCAGGCAGACCACAGTGGAGAAGCTGCTGTCTCATATCTTCGATAAGGAGAAGAATGAATCTGCTATTGTCAGCGTTATCCAGATCCTTCTTACGTTGTTTGAGACAAGACGACCAGCGTATGTCCTGTAATCTTTCCCATCCTTTCTATTTCAAAGTAGACATTTCATATAGATTCAATGGAGACGTTGCAAAAAGTTCCGTTCCATGTAAGTATTTTAAAGGTGAGGTGAAGCTGTCTTGCAACGCCCAGCTTTTCTTTTGGACTAGACTAACTGCTGCAAAATGCAGGGGTATGAAGTTCATACTATGAACTTGAAACATCAAATTCTTAATACAAACTCGGTTATAAAAAAAAACAAAAAAAAAAACAAAAAAAAAACAATAATAATAATAATAATCTTAGAGATACTTCACTTATTTAGCCCATTATATTGATAAAAAGTCAATATTTTGTCTATAATTAATTTCATACTTTCATTATTTTCTACGTACAATTAGTACCTTTAAAAACACATTTTGCAACTTGCCGTCAACTGAAAACTACATCACAAGGGCTCAGGTAACCAATCACAGCTCTCCTGTTTTCTAGGTTTGGTCATGTGACATTCACAAGCTGAGCTGTGATTGGTTACCCTTGTGATGTCATTTTCAGTCGGCAGGAAGTTGCAAAATGTGTTTTTAAAGGTACTAATTGTTCATGAAAAATAATGGAAATATAAATTTTATTATAGGCAAAATATTAATGTTTAACTGCCAAAAAATGGCTAAATAAGTAAAGTATCCCTTTAAGGATATCAATCCAAAGTTGGCCATGTTTAAACATTGCATCACGATTACATTATATCGGAATCAAAAGTGTGAAATTGATGGTGATTTAGTATTTACAGAATAACCGTGGCAGCCAACCAAATGACCAAAAGAGCCAACAACCCCAAAATATGTCTGATTGAGAAATAATAAAACAACATTCTACAAAATGCTCGTAATAATTAAAAGCCATATTATCCAGCTGCACTGAGAATGATACATGCGTCTCTCTTCCAGGTTTGAGGGCCATATGGAATGCTCCCCTCGAATGTCCAACCCTTCATTCTCAGTCAACCATAGCATCTTGGAAGCCGTGAGACCACGACTCAAAGACTTTCATCAACTACTGCTGGATCCTCCAAAGGTTCATTTGAATAGACACAGAATTGTAGTTTGTGGTTTGTGCTAATTTCAGCTTAATTTAGAGCTCTAAATTATCCACAGTTGTGAGAATGATAGAAAAAGGTCCTATTTTGTGAATTCTCTCAAACAGAACGATATGATGAGAACAACATGGGGGGTGCTCGATCCTCCTGTGGGTAACACGAGGCTCCATGTGGTCAGACTAGTGGTCAGTCTGTTGCAAACCAACACTCCCTGTATCAGTCAAGAGCTCATTCACCTCAACACCTTGGGAGTAATACTTGTGAGTATTACAATTTCAATTCAGATTTGAATTTTAGGAGTGCTAGTATAAGTAACTAATTGGTTAATCAGAAAAAAATATCACAATGATACTAAAATGCTTGTACAGTTAAATGTGAATGTCAAAAGAAAAACAATATTGTGTAATAATGATCATAACACTGTTATTTTTTCCATAGGATATGTATTTCAGATACATCTGGAACAACTTTCTCCATATACAAGTGGAAATCTGTACAGCTGTGATTTTGGTCATGCCTCCTTTCACTTCTGAAGTCCAGCTAGATTCAGAACAGGAAAATGCCAGAGAGAGCATCCTCGTCAGACATGTAAGATTAAAATACATCATACATCGGGCTACTGTCAAGTGGGACTGTCTGATATGGCCTTAATTAAATGGGACAGTTTATGAAAAGTTTACTTTTAATCGCTTGTTTACAAATCAAGTATGAACTTGTCAACTCAACTCATGGTGGTATTTGGTTTGGAATGTATACAAAAGAAATTAGCCTGACCCATGTTATTTATGTATTATTTTAATTTGTGCATTTCCCAGGCTTGCCGTCTCCTCAGATTTTGATTACTGGTACTTATTTGTTGTTGTTGAGTATTGTGAAGGGCATCGGCAAGGGGCACAAACAGATTAGTATCGAGAAAATATTCTGGAGGTATTAAAAGTGAACAAACCCAAGTTGAAAAACATCATAATTTTCTGGTATAAAATGAGACCAGAATTTTTTTTTGAATTGCTCTTTTCCATGTGTCATAATACAATTAATTGAAAAAAGAAACACATCTCTTAGTGACACGGCACAACAATAACCCGGTTGATGTGTGCACATCCTAAATATAGCTTTTGCATGTTGTGACATCTTTTGATTTAGTAACGGCTTTTTCATCTATTTTGGGTAGGAGTCTGTTAACATGGCACACACGTCCCTCTTGTGAAGGTCTCACTTGTATGTTTCTGCACAACAAGACATTTGAATGATTTGGGCCACTATTAAACAGTATTCATATTTGAAAGAACATCCAACAATTTTTTTTAGATACTCCGTGTCCATACGTGTCCATATTTTCCCTGCTTTTTCATGAATATATCTACTTTGTTTATTTGTATAGTTTTTTTCTGTGTGTGCTGTTTTATTGTCTTATGCTAAATTTGTACTACATTGTTTAAAGTGAGACGTTTGAGGACTCAGGTGGCACATACAAATATAAAATGACAGCATAAAAGTCATGGAATCACAGCACAGCTTTACATTAGAACCGAGGCTTTACTTTTTTATTTTTATTTTTCTGCGGACCATAGTTTTCTTGAGGTTGCAGCAGAGTTTTTTTTGTTTTTTTTTAAAGGTATTTCTTTGGGGTTAATCATTCAATTTTCCTAATGGCATAACATACACAAAAGGTAAGTTGGTGCATTTGTTGTTATACGTTTGCCATTTATACTTAAAAGGTGATTTACATGTATTACTTACTGTAGAGGCTTAACATTTGATTATTAAAAAGTAATGAAGATTTTCGAATTGTACTTCAGTTGAATATGTTAATCACAAGGAGTGAAGGGACTATGTCGAAATGTTTGCCCTCTGACGGCAAATGGGATGCAATGACCTAAGTCTGCTGGTGGGGTTTTGGGTTTTATTTCCTTCAAAACCAAATCAATTCCCAATTCATTTCATATGTACAGGTGTTCAATACCTAATTTTATTTTGGATGAATTTAGAAATTAACTTTTATTTTTGTAATTCTCTCCAACAGTTGTTTCAAAAATGCCATTTCATACAGAGAATCATTGACGCTTGGAACACTAATGAAAAGGAACAGTGAGTATTGTTTATTTTATTTTATTTTTGATTAATTTGTAGTATTAAAGGGATAGTTCAGATTTTGTGACATGAATCTCAATTTCATCCTCACCTCCAGTGTGTGGGATCATCACTGACTTACCCCTGACAGCGTTCTGTGACACGAGTTCTGGTCCGGTGTTGGACGAGAGGAAAAAATAGTCCGTCAAGTTGGCTGTCATCGCGGAAATAAAGCGTTTTTCTTCATGCAGCTGATAGACGCGCACTAATCTACAAGTTGTTTGTCTTTTCTAAGGCGGAAGGCGCAACTATCAGCTGTCTGCAGCGCGTCTATCAGCTGTATGCGGGGCGCCGCGTAGTGATACAAGCGAACAGAAAAGTAGTGCCCGGCAGTAATGGAGTCTGACTTTATTTTTAAGAAGGGAGTTATGTGATGCAAATGTGTTTCTCTTTTGAACACAAATTGTTTTCAGAAGAAAAACGCTTTATTTAGTTGGGCCCAGTCCAGCCGGACTATTTACCTCTCGTCCAACACCGAACCAGAACTCGTGTCACAGAACACTGTCAGGAGTAAGTCTGTGCTGATCGCACACACTGGAGGTGAGGATGAAATGGAGATTCATGTCAAAAAATCCGAACTATCCCTTTAAGTACAGTATTTATTTATGGCTTTTTTTCATAGGTGTTTTACTGAATGGACTTTATGGAAAATCTTTTCGACTTTTTGATTTGTGTTTCAAATTTGCTTTACTCTTATGTGAAGAATAGGATATTGCTATTCCTCACAATACTAATTAAAATTAACTAGTTTCCATAAAAGAGTTCAGAGTGGGATTCTCAATGTGCGCCTTCATTTTCATCGCAAAGGGAAAGTCGTGAAAATTGTATGGTGTTAAAATGGAGGACATGTATAACCAGTGTGAGTGAGGCAGGAAGGAGACAGGAGACCGACAACAGTCCGGCCGTGAATTTGATGGGAGCCCATTGAAGGGTAACGAGGGTGGGTGTGATATGCTGCCAGGGCTTTGAGCAGGTGAGAATCCTGGCGGTAGTGCTCTGGGCATAGAAAAACATTAGAGATGTTGAGGGAGATGAGGATGTCACATGTTAGTATCGATAAATAAGGAGGTTCTTTTTGGTGGAGGGTGCAGTTAAGAAAAGGCTCCTTGGGTTGCGTATGTGCTTCAACTAGTATTGTTTTTTGGGGGGGCATGTGAGAGGGCTTCTTATGACCTTACATGGTCGTGGTAGGTCTCCATGCAGACAGTGAGGCAAGAGGCAGCTTTCTGGGCACTCGACAGTACAAATCTTAAAACACGAGAAAACAAAGTAATGGTAAATATAACACATTAAAAGTTTAACTTCAAAGGATAGTTTCCATTTTAGGTTCTCTGGTTTCCCAAGATTTATAGATGCCATTTTGTTTTGCAGGGTAGAAGGTGGTAGGCGGCGAGGCTACATGGGTCACCTCACTAGAATAGCTAATTCAATACTTCATAACTGTGACAAAGGCCCTAACGGACTGCAGATACAACAGCTCATCTCTGGTAAGTACACCAGGGTTTCCCTTTCGATTAACTTATTTGCTTCCAAAAAATTATAAATATGGTCTATATTAAAGTTGCCCAAAGACGTATTTATATATTGTTTGTTTTTTTTTGTTTTTTTTTATGCTAGAACATACAGAAGGCTTTGATGCAGCCTCTCAACTGCAGTGAACGGGTGAAAAAAAAAAAGTAGTAATTACAAAAACGGCCAGCAGGTGGCAGAAGAGTATAAGAGATCAACCATGGCCATGTTGAAAACAAGCCGTTTCCTCACAGTTCTAAACAGATTTGTGAATATTGATGAAACTTTGCTGCAAAACGGAAACAGATAGAAATATACTTTTTTTTTTTTTTCTTGATAAAAGAAGAGACTCTAATCTTTCTCCTTTGCGCTGCCCCAAACAGCATTCCGGGCTCCAGAAACGAATTGCTTCTGTAACGCATTTGAACCACTATCATACTACCCTAAGCACCCCCACTTTTAACAATTCAAACCAGGTCTTAATTTTCTTCTGTCTATGTGGCATTCTCAAATTCACAATTTAATCATATTTGTATATGTGTGTTGTTAATGGCCAACCTTCCATTTTTTTTCTTGGCACCCCAACATGTTTTTGGTCTGCCACCATCCTGCCGGCATTACATTGGGTTTTTTTTTTGTTTTGTTTTTTGTTTTTTGTTTTTTTAAATTGGGTAACTTTTTTATCAGCAGAACTATGTAAGTACTATCCATCCATCCATCTTAAATATTTATCTTTTGTATCATTCACCTTTTGCTGTGCACTGTACCTCAAAATTAATTTTTAATTATTTTTTTATTTTTTTATTAATTTTTAATTAATTTTTTTGGGCCTAATTTTCTATGTGTGTTGTGTATGCATATGTGTGTAAAGGTATGTGATATTCAACTGCAAAATACAGTATATGAAGATGAACTCACTATGTGTGACAGAGCTAAAAGTGGAGGATAGAGAAAAATGGGAGGCCTTCATATCTGGGCAGCTGGCTGACACAAACAAGAGAAACACTGTTGACCTGGTGAGTTATCACAAGCACACTTGGCACAATTTTTAACTCATAGCACACAAACCCTTTTGTCTGTAGTTATCGCTGTAAACCTGCGTGGCGTTCTGGTCCATTGACTTGTGACACTGTGTCGAATTTTTGTCTATTTTTGAAAGTGACAAAATTATTACTCTTCTGACTTTGCAAAGTATACACTCTCATCCAAAAGTCTTGGGACAGTGAGGCAATTTTTTATTTTTTTTGCTGGAGCCTGAAATAATTTGATTTTGACATCTAAGGACTATTATGAGACAAGCTGAGCATTTTTAAAACATATTTGAGGATAATTAGTCATGAATGGGATGTAAATACATCTGTATGAAATACACGACTTAGAGCAGATGTGGCCAAGTTCGGTCCTTGAGAGCCCCTATCCAACCTGTTTTCCATGTTTCTCTATACTAACACACCTGATTCATGATCAGGGTCGTTATCAGGCTTCTGCAAAGCTTGCTGATTAGCTGATCGTTAGATTCAGCTGCGCTGAAGGAGGGAGACATGGAAAACAAGATGGATTGGGGCTCTCGCGGACCGAACTTGGCCACCCCTAACTTAGAGGATTGCATTATCTGACTCAAAACACCACAATTTTGTGTGAGTGTAAGTACTGGATCAGCTAGACAGATGAAGTAGAGTTAAAGAGAATAATATATCAAATGTAGCTGTACAGTAAATCTTTAGCTTGCCATACCTGCATCGAGCCTGTGACCGATTGTCATCACCAAACATTTGCATACACTGTCCAAATAGTAAACGTAAAGTGGAAGTTTTTTTATTTATTTATTTTTAAACACCAAATTGTTATGCCATATTTTACATGAGACACAGCTTGTTCAACAATGTCATTGCTTATTCTCATCAGGTGACCACACACCAGATCCAATCTGCTGATGACGAGGTTGACTTTAAAGACAGCAGCTTTCAACATGACTCATCTCTACAACAAGTAAGGTTCTCGTTCTGAAGCTGACAGATCGATTCACTTTCATGTACACATCCATGTACATGGGCTATTGTCACACAGAAAACAAACATTTTTACAGTTGTAGTCAGACGTTAACATACACTCAAATGGTACGTGAGAGTCAGGGAAGCAGTGAAGGACTGATGGGCTGGACCTCGTTAAGGGAAGTATTCTAAAGTCAAAGGTCACGAGAGACCATTAATTTGAAGGCCTGAATATCCCTGCCTCGACCCTCCAGCCAAATTTGACCACTGCTTGACTATTATAAAAAACTATTTGCCACTATTTAATGTCTGATATTCCATCTAACTCTTAAAATGCTTGTAGCACTGCTGAAGGTTAGCGTGACGCTGCAACAGAGCTTTGGCTTTGAAAGTGCTCACTGCTCTCCAACACAATATACTCTCCTCCATCCACCTAGCGTTATAAAATTGAAACAAAAGAAGCAACAACATTCACCATTAATCAGTATAGTCGGAGTTTGAACAAATGTACGTGAGAAGTTTTTTAAGATGTTTTTCTTAAATCACAACAGAAAATAGAGTGATTACTTTTTTTTGCAACAATGCTGTTTTCCTTAAAGTTTCAGGAAACTAAATGTGTTGTGAATAAACGATTAGAATATGCCACAACATGAAATGTTTTTCTATTTGAAACGCAACTGGGTGTTTGTATAGGAGGCATTTATTCAGCTCAACTGTAGGGACTTAGGCTTTGGAATTGCTGTGGGCAGAGTGTAAAATGGCAGGTAGTTGTTGGAGAGACGCTAAGACATTGTTGAGGTGCCCTTAAGCAAAGCCCCCCCCCCCCCCCCCCCCCCGCTCTAGAGGACAGAGGAAAATACTGTAACCCTAACCCTTCACCCTGACGTCTGTCTGCATGCTTGCAATCTAGTTCTGTGTGGCATGTAACACAAACGGTTCGAACAGTGCGAGTTGAAATTATATTACGTTTAAATGAATGCATTCAAATAAGTTCAATCGTTTTGCACCCTTGTGATGCTTTCAGCACACAACCACCAAAATGAAATATGGTTCCGGTTATTAACAGCAGCCCAATCTTCACTCTAAACAACCCATCCCAAAAGATGGCCCGTGATACTTATTAGATTCATGAGTTTATGAAAACGTCTGGCTGCAGCTTCACTAAGCTTGTAGTACTGTATCATCAGTTAGACACTAAACATGTCTGTCAATAGGGAAAGCCTTTTTAAATGTCCACATATTGACTATGGTTCCTCCACAAACTGCACAAACCATTTTAACATCATTATGCCGTTATTACTTACCTTATTGTGTTACATAGTGTGACCTATGTGCAGCCATCAAATTCTGTAAATACCGGCTAGCTTTGTGTAGGCTCAAGAGCAGGGGTTATCAACCATTTTCAAACTGAGATCTACTTGGGTACTGATTAACTCATTCACTCCCAACCATTTTCGCTCCCGGCTGTTTTTACTGGATTTTGAAAGATTTTGCAAAGGCCACAGAATATTGTGTTCTATTACTATAAAAACATGGACCTACTAAATGAAAGATTAGAGTCTGTTCTTTCATCACGAAAAAAAAGTATTTTTTTATCTGTTTCCGTTTTGCAGCAATTAGCATTAGAATATAGCTAGGTTTCATCATTATTCATATTTCTGGTGAAAACACTTTCAAAAAGAGCGTGTTGCAACCATTGCCCTGGCTAATCTCTTAGATTCTACTGCCACCTGCTGGCCGTTTTTTTTTTTTTTTTTTTTTTTGTGTGTGTGTGTAATAACTACCATGACTTTAAGCCACTTCTTCATGCCAGAAGCTGCATCAAAGCCTTCTGTTTGCTCTTGCATTTAAAAAACAGACAGACAAACAAACGTATAAATACGTTTTTGGGAGTGAAGGACAGAGTATTAAATGTATTTACGCGTTTTTGGGTTTGAATGAGTTAATGTGGTAGGCTACCAGTTTAACAGACACTTGTGAGATGACAAATTAGCTCCAGTCACATTATTTTTAATAATGAATGATAATTATTTATGTGAAGTCACAGATCATGTTAATAATTTCTGACAATTGTCAACAGTGATTTAATAATGTAGAAAACAGCTGAAAGCAATTGTGAAATTATTTGAAATAATCACTGAGATAAAACTCCTAGGAAATCACAATGTCGACTCACTGGTGAGGTACATTTAGAACAAGCCGTCGGGTACCATGTTGGTGACCCCTGCTCTAGAGAGTACATCATTAATCAATATTGGTCTTGGCTTTTGCTAGGCGTTTTCCGATTATCAGATGCAACAAATGACGTCCAATTTTATTGAGCAGTTTGGCTTCAATGACGAAGAGTTTGCTGATCCAGATGATGTTTTGGAGTGAGTACAATCACTGAACATGTTTAAAAATAAATCAAACTGATGGGACAAGACACTGAAGACAATGCAAAGCTGGCAAGCATATTATCATATGCGACTATAACCCTGTACGCTGACAAACTGCTGTATATTATTCTGCCTGTCAGTCTTTGTGATCATTCAAAACATTTGCCAGAATGTCTGTCTGATGTATTTAAACGTATCCAGACATGCAGAACCACTTTGAAGTCAATGGTGTGCTGTCCCACCTACATTAACCTTCAGGTTTCAGTCTTTTAAAAAAAAGAAAAGAAAAAGAAAAAAAAAATGGTTTTAGCGTGATAGAATCCTTGTGGTATTTGTGGTTCCATCTTCATGCCCATCATAACTTCTATACTTTGTTTGTCTGATATCCCAAAAATGTTTCTCATTCATGTTAAAGGTCCCATTCCATCAAAGTCATTGCTTCCACTATTTTGTGAATAACAGGGCTGAAAATTAGCCTGTCATGCTATATATGTTGGACACCCATGCGGTTTTATCGTTTTCATTCATTTGAATGGTTTCAGGCCTAGAAAACGAGCAGATCTGATTTCAGGACAAGCGATATGGTGGCCACTACATATTGAATATTCTTGATTATTGTGAAAACGGCTCATTCAGACATTTGTGGTTGACGAAAAAATACATTGGCCCTGCATACTTGCAGTTTGACACCTGCTCATTTGCATGTTTTTCTTTTTCAGTATTTTCAGCTTTTTTTAAATTATTTTTACAAACCCACTTTTATTATACAAACCCGCCTCAAGGCCAACCCCCCTTTTCTTTATAAAACGTACATTATCACAGTTTTTTTTTTCTCCCGGTATGCATTTCAATGGACATCAATTATAATAATAATTTTCAGCCTGGCACAGTCCCAAACAGGGGTCGACTATAGCTTGAAAAAGGAAATCCTGCTCAATTACAACCTAAACTAGAGTAAATGGAGAAATTGCGTGGGAATGCTAAAAGCACATTGAGAGATAAATTATGAAATTATAACCTCCTGGTTACTGGACAATGCGCTTTACCAACTGTGCCACCGAGCAGTATCAGACACCTGGTAATGATAAGTTTTATATATGGAAGTGGGCATGGAAAGTGATACTTATAAATAAAGTTCAATGACTGTCCCATTGAAAATGAATGGGGAAAAGTTGATATTAAATGTTAAATAGTGAAAATACTGTAAGTAATGTGGAATCAGACGATATATATACCCTAGGAGGCCTCAATTTTTGAAGCTAGTTGAAATTTGAACAATGTAAATTGGAAGTATTATGTGGGAGTTGTTAGGTGGCAAAAACGTGTGCTTCAGCATTCCCACAATTATCTTGCAAACTCCATAAAAGGACATCAAAGATTGCAAAAAAAAATTAAGAACAAAAAACAAAATGTTAGTGGCTTGGGACCTTTAAGGGCAAAGTGGTTCTTTATGGGCCCACTAGTCTAAATCCAGTATTCTGAGATTGTACGTGTAGAATATGAATTAAAGAGCTGTGATGTCATTTTCAGTTGACAAGTGGCAAAATGGCTGCACTCTGAGATGGATAAATACAGGTGGATTTTGCTGCTTAATTCATATTGCACAAACACAATAATCAGAATATCGTGTTTACACTACTGGGAGTGCATCAAACACATTATTGTAAATACTTGTTTGTTTTCACTTTGCTTTCAATGAAAAACATCAATCATTTGTACCTTTATTCCTAACACAATCCTAAAAATTCAGTTTTGTATTGTTTATTTCTCACATATGCTTTCTTTGGTAATTAAGTGAGAAAAAAACACGTTTTTTTCAATAAGTCTAGGGATCTTCAAAATTGATTTGTCCTCGCTTTTTTTTTTTTTTTTTAATTATCATTTATACATAACAGTCTAAATTCCTAATGTCTGTTCTTTACGTTTTGTTGATATCATTACTTTTTTCCCCCCACATAATCATGTTCACTTTTATTTCGATCAAATGCTGAGAAGGTCAAAATCTTGAGCATTTTACAGTATGTTGTAATTTCCTTAGAAGCATTGGGCGTAATACATAACGAGCGCTTAACTAACACATGTTTCCTTTAACATTTCAGTATTCCCTTTGACAGAATATCAGACATCAGTTTTTCACTCAATACAAATGAAAGTGTAAGTACCTTCATTATTCATCTTGAATATTAATGTAGATGACAAAGTTGATTACCAGTTGGAGTCCATCAATTTTACTGCATTAAAGAGTGAAAAAGAGTAGTTGCAACAACGGTCAGTAATTCAACAATCATAGAAGGAAAGTTTTGTTTGTTTGGATGGATGTCAAGTCGCTTCAGGTCATCACATCTGTAGCGATGAGCGGGTAAAAGCATGAAGCGTTCAAATTGTGCCCAAATAGATTCAGAGTTTCAGTGAAAGCAACGTTAGGGACATCAAGTGGCCGAAGGCAGTCAAAGCAACCTACTGTATGTCACAACAGACTGAAAATAATCACTCGCTTCTTATCTTTCAGCAATGATGGTAACATAAATATGATAGACCGGTCATCATTACTAATGCACAAAACCCCTCAAACCAAAATTTGGTGCTTATTACACAAGTTAGCGCCAAAATAACCTATCAAACCAATAACGGGCAGAAAAACGTAATTGTTCACGTGGTATTTGAAGAACGATAAAAGTGCCGACGCGGGCTTCAAGCTTCAAGGTTGTGAATTCATTTGACCCTGAAGTTATCCACCACTGTTGTCAATGATGGTGGTTCGCACAGTTTTTTTTTTTCTTTTTCTCACAACAAGGAAGCGCAAGGGCGAAGTTTTGAAAGCTATAAATTTATAAAAACTATCATTTTCCAGCACCGTGTAGACAAAGTGCTGAAATGGTAAATAACACTGAGTAAATACCTGTTTGTCACATTATCCAATACATAATGTCTCTTCTCTCATAGTCATCAAACAAACAGTTTTTTAGTCTACAGAGAAAATAACAAATACAATATTTTTGGAATACCGTGTATATGTAATACTACTGCTCAATAATAGTGAGTAAAGATGAGCATGTTTCACTGATCTTAAGCGTATCAGGAATACATTAAAATCAAAAATGTATCTCAAATTATAAAGGAAAATTATACTGTTTCAAAAATGTCTATTTACAAAGTCAAACCTGCACAGTGAATGAATCGCTGCTATAACGTAGATTTTAAGTGATTGTTTTTTTGTTTTTTGTTTTTTTGGTTTGGTTTTTACAGTATAAGTTTGTATGTAATGCATAAAATGGCTATAAGACCTAAATGGTAAATGTTGTGGAATGTTTATAGTGAAAACCTACATTTCAGTCACGTTGTGGTTGTTTCATTTTAAATCAATTGTGGTGGAAAATGCAAAATCATAAAATACAGTACTATGTGCCCATAAGTATTAATGAGCTGCTGTAAAAATGAATTGATTTTGTAGGTTGACAGAAGTTTTAAATTAACCAATTTCAGCTTCCGTATCTCCCAGGGTCCTCATTGTATGTCATAAATAATTTAAAAAAAAAAGAAGTTTTTATTCATGCTGAAACAAAACTAAAAATGTATGTGAAGATAAATTAAATAATTTAAAAAATATATATTTGACAACAGTAATGGATGGCTAGATGGATGGATGGATATACTTCATTGTTGTTGTTGAGGATATTAAAAGTATTCAAATTATAATTGTCAGGAAAACTATTTAATTGTACTACAATGTCGCAATTTTAATTGACACTCAGAGAAGTTGGAGTGATTTGAAATTATTGATTTTTAACATTTTCTTTGAAGAATGTAAACAAACAAAAACAGCATAGAGTATATGTTAATGTAATTCTAACCTTTCAACTCTAATGAAAAGTCTACTGGCTGAGTTTAGGGTTGGATGTCATTCAGCTCATTATTTGTAATAAGTACACAAAATGAGTGTACAATGATTTTCTAATCCTATGATCCCATTTCCCCAGGTGAAAGTAGCTATGTTCGAAGCACGCTGTCGGGAGAAAATCCAACAGTTTGAGGATCCTGGTTCGGATGAAGAGGATATCTGGGATGAAAAAGATGTCACTTTTGTACCGGAGGCACAGAGGCGCCCCAGGTCAGAAAAGTACACATGGGCTCAGCTACTGCAAATCTTGTTCTGTTTTGTATTATTGCTACATGTAATTCTTCATAACGTACTGTATGTATGCAATGAACATCTCTATTAACAACTTATATCGTCACTTTTCAAAGAGGCCCAGAAAACGGCATGATTGTTCAACCATTACCATTGCATCATCAAAGCAAGATTGCTCATGAGGTTTCGGGCTGACACCAGTATATTTAGTTCCAAATACAGTATGATATAGTTATAAAAAAAAAAGTGACTTTTTAACTTAACCCAAGATTCGAACATTTGCAAGTGTTTGTGAAGGTTGATGTCTCGAAAGGGTTCGTTCAAGGTCGCCAGATGTTCACCAGAAGTTTTAACAGTGTTCTTGTTGCGCCCTTTTCATTACTCGATACCCGCTTCGAAGCCTCGGCACGTCTCATAACATCACTAATGTTTACACCTTAGGAGTGCAGGGAGCACAGACAGCGAGGACAGCACTGACTCGGAGGAAGAGGATTCCAAGAAAGATGCATTTGAAGCTTCTAATCCCAGCTCTGAAGACATTATGGAGGTTGAAACAGGTTGGTAACCTTAAACTTTAGTATTCAATTCGTATCTCTGTGTAGATACATGTATAATTTTTAACTTAAAAATATGATCATCTGTGTCTCTAGAAAAAAAAAGGTTAAAAATAAAAAGATTTCTGAAAATATATTCAAAATAAAAATTAAGAAATCACATGGAGATACAACGGATATAAAAAATCCACACACCCCTGTTCACATTCAGGTTTTTGTGATATAAAAAAAGATTAGTCCATAAATAATTTCAAGACTTTACTCACTATTAACTAGTAATTTGTACAACTCAGTTGAAAACAAGAAAAGTTGTTGAGAGGGGAAGTAAATATAACTAGATAATGGGGTTGCATGGCACCGAACTGCCCCTAAGAGGCCAACGGGCCACACAGCAGTAAGAGCTGCTATTTATTTTTATTTGTTATTGTTTTTTATTTATTTTATTTTAGTATATTCTCATTTCACTTTGTTACTAATGTATTTTCTGGATGTGTGTTCCTATTGTGCTATTTTTACAGGTGAGTTTTCAAGGATTCAATTAATTTGTGATATCCCAAAACCACATTTCCACATGATATGGTAGGAAATACGATACTTGAGTTTCCATGTTAGTCCAATAAATCCCAACACTTGTGAAAATGAAAATACAACAACTAAATAAGATAAAGTAAAGAAGATACAGATTTATATCTGTATTTTCTATCTTATTTGATGTACGCTAAGATGCAATGCAGCACAATGAAAATGAGTGCGTTAGAGTAGAGAAACCTCAAACATGCAGGACTCACGCCCTCGAGGACATACAATATTTTGAAATAAAATAATCATTTTTATTCATGTTTTCAACATCAAGCCAAATGTTTGTTTTTTTCATGATGGCCCGATTGGAATTGATTTGTGAACTTTTCCCACTTTTCAAGAGCATTCAAAATACTGTAAATGTAGTTAACAGCCACTTTCACAACAGCTTCAACAAGCCAACTGTTTTTTTGTTTTTTCTCTGTCGTTTTCTTCCATAGACACAGCATGGAGTGGATATTCTGCTCCCGATTCCAACTCAGAGACGGGCTGGGCTGATTTCTCTAACTTCTCCCCCACCAGGTACTAATATTGATGGTTTATTCTGTCTGCATTAAGGTTATAATATAAGTAACTTAAAAATATAAATATATAATATAAAATATAAGTAACTGAAACTACAGCTATCCTTTGGCGTTTAGTCTTGGAGTTGTAGTGCTTTTACTTCGCGTCACCCAAAAACTACGTCATCTAGCGACACCCGATTAAAAACTCGCTACCAGATGATGGTGCTCCAAAGCCTTTATTTTGTCACTTCACTCTGAAATGTGATATTATAGGTAACAAATGATGTCCTTTTTGGTTCAAATATGAAAAAAGTAGATAGTACTTATCGTACTTGAAAGTCTGTGGACTGTTAAACATTACCTGTATTTGATTATTTAGTTGTTTTTACAACACGACAATACTCACTGTGACCTCTATTTTATTTATTTTTTTAATATTGCACACAGTAAATACACCATATTCAAAAATAACTGTCTACAACTAATAAAATCTAATAAACCTGGTTTTGAAAAGAGTTCAAACTAAGTTTAATGCAACAAAACTCAAAACGAAATAATCTACAACACAAGGTCTGCATCCATCATTTGTTACCCATCACAAAGCTTTGTATTAAAAAAATGGATGTTTCTAAATAAAAACATTCTCTTTTAGCCCCAATGACCCACTAATGTGCAACTCTCCCGTTGCTATGGAAACCAACATGGAGAAACTGGATCCACTGGGCGTCATTGGACCATTGTATTCGGAGGGTGAGATCAATGGATTGAAGTATGCTGATGGTATTCTAACACTGTCCTTCTGACCACCACCTTTGCTGTCTTTTTTTTATTTTTTATTTTTTTAATAGAAGGTCATGGCTGGCTGAATCCTAGTATTTCTTCTTCCGCTTCCGTCACCTCAAAGGGCTGTGGAAGATCTAAAATGGCGGATGAAACTACCTGTAACTTGCAGCGCAGTATTACAGATACAGTCATCAACGGCTCCATAAAAGAGACTTTCAGCCTCACTGTTGATGCCAAGACGGAGACGGCTGTCTTCAAGAGGTTAGCCCGCATACAGTAAATGAAATGCAATACAAATCAAGTACAAGTAATATTTTGGGAGTTGTTTTTTTAATTGTACTGCAGTATATGAAAATGATATTTAAACTTCAGCTACCTCTTAGGTTTGCAACGTCACTAATGACTTTGCTTCCTATAAATTTGGCTGTCCTCTATCACTCTGCCCTTGTTCATCCTGCATTACACGCTATTTAACTCATTATTTGTTGATGATTATAAACCAAATGACGCTTGCAACATAAGCTTGCCTTCCTCTTCTCCCTTGCTTTCGGTGTGGTCTTCATCAGAGTGTTGAAATCATATCGGTATGTATCACCAATCCAATTTCGACCTGCAGCAGTCAACCTCAAACATTTCTCTCCATGTTTTGATATTGTTCATGTTTTTGTCATTGTGGGAATGCTGAAGCATTCCCACATATGTTATTGTGATTTCTATTCTCCACAATTTTTTTGCCATGTAACAACTCCCACATAATTCTTCCGATTTACACTGTTCAAATTTCAACTTGCTTCAAAAATTTATGCCTCCCGGGGTGTATATTGTCTGATTCCACATTACTTACATTATTCGCACAATTTAACGTTAAATATCAAATTTTTTCCCATTCATTTTAAATGGGATAGACATTGAACTATTTCTAAGTGTCACTTTCCACGCCCACTTCCATACATATAACTTATCATCATTACCAGGTGTTTGATACTGCTCAATGGCACAGTTGGTCAAATGCATTGTCCAGTAACCAGGAGGTTATAATTTCATAAATTATCTCTCAATTTACTTCATATGTATTCCACATGCATCCAAATCTTAGCATTCAGCTTTCAGCATTCCCACGCAATTTCTCCAGAAATTGCACTTTGTCTAGTTGTCTGTGTTTTGCATGTGCTGTGTGATCTAAAGTGTTTTCCATTTGGGAGTTTGATGTACAGACAGAAATATAGATGCATTTGATCAGAATTGTGTGGTGATAATGAGAACGGTTCTGTTTGGAGCGAAAAGAGGGACGCTTTAGAACAACCATCTGAAGCAATGAAGGGCAGCGCTGGTTTGTTGCTGGCTTCTTTGCTTCAGGAGGGACCGTTGAACTTAACTAAACGAGGCGGTGTGATTTTGCAAGACAAATACGAGGATTATACAGTTCTGGTTTGTAAATACATAAAGAAAGAAGCAAGCAGAAATTGCTATTTCTTTAACCACAACTCTACACTAATGCAATGTGTGTCATAAACATTCCAAGACTGGTGTCACAAAATATAAATTTCAAATCCAAACTATAAACTCCGAGTTTGACCCTTCAAACTTCTCTTGGGGTCGCAACATGGCATTACATGTTCAGCAATATAATATAAGTATGGTGAAACTAATACTTAGCGTGATGTAGGGTTGCCAACTTTCTCACCCAGAAATAAGGGACAGGTGCACGGCACGGTGTCATGGTGGTGTGAGCATGATGTGTGAAATCAGTGTATATTCTGATTACATTCGGAATGCACAAAGTTTGTACATTCGCTTTAATCCTTACTGCAGGCCATCATTATGTAACCTCATACAAAACCTCAAAGAAACCTCAATTTGCCTAAAAAAAACAGGTGCAAAAAAATGAAATGCAAAAGAGGAGCGTGACTCACAAAATTGACTTTTTCCATGGAGACTTTTCTTTCTTTTCTTCCTGTAGACCTGTAGAGTGCGGTTTGCTGTGTTAGGCGCTGATTGCGAAACTTGCCAGCAAGCTAAATTTGTTCATAAATAGTACGAGAATACATTTTATATTGCTCCTGCTGATGAGAGAGAGAGAGAGAGAGAGAGAGAGAGAGAGTGACCGACCGATCGATCGATCATCCAAGTTAGAACAACATGAATGTCCATGAAGAGTGTCTGTAAACCTTTTTCCCGAACTCAACTCATCTGAGATGGCAATTTATGAAAGTGAAATCACCGTCAAACACAATATGATGACCATGATGAGGGGCCTAGATTCCCGACTTTCTTCATAGTAGTTGATCCAAAAGTGTTGTTGGGCATACACCGTATTTAGAACTTAATTTGTACGGAATGACTTGATGAAAGCATCCAAACTAAACTCCAGATTGACAAATTAAAATTAATGATTAGATGTAATCAAAACAAATGAGACTCAACTCATACAACTTTGCAGAGATTCCTGCATTTCCTCAAATGCAAGTCTTGAGGCAGCCTCCCTCTTTGTGCTAACTTGTGATTTATCATGCAACTAAGTTAATGCACAATCAAATGCCTTCTGAAGTTGTTGGATCTAGATAGGGCTGCACAAAACAAGCAATATGGGTGTTGAGTATTGCGATATTATTGTCCTATTTAACATACCTAAAGATATGACATCTTTATTATCTAATAAAAGACTAAAATCGTGGAAAAATCAGATTGTTATTTATGCCCCTGGATACTGTTCTCCTATTGGATGGTGATGCGCTTTGAAGGTTGCATCTGATTGGTAGAAATTTGAATTTTCTTTTTGACACGCATATGATGATATTTCTTTGAGATATTGTGCAGCCCTATCTAGACATTACAATAGAGTTGTCTTCTATCTTTTATCATCAATGCTGTGCCAAGTTGATACATGTTTACATTGATTTAAATCCAGCATTGTTGAATTGTCCAATATTTTATTTCTTGTGTTGAAAATGCTTGGAGTGGATATTGCTACGTGTTTTGGTGAATTGCAACATATTTAGTATGTTGTCAGTGTAATGACTGTTTCTCTTTTCTGAAGCAACGACAAGTGCAAGTACACAATGGAATTCCCTTGTGGCCCCCAAGAGGAAATGTCAAACATAGATGATGCCAAGTAAGTCAGATTGCCCTTCATGCCATTTACTGTCTTACTGAGTTTGCTCTCTTTAAAATGCATGGCACATTATGAAGTGCAAAATACAATAAATGAGACCCCGGGCTGTTGAGCAATAGGAATGTATCGTGATATTATGATATGAAAACTGCCACATTATTGTCTTCGTCATGTTCACGATATTAAAATGCAACACATATGTTAAAAAAGTCAGGTTGATTTCCATTTGTGCAGTTCTGGCACCCTCTCGTGGTTAGGTTTTTTTTATTGCAATTTAATTTCATTAGGGATGTTTTGGCCCTTCTACGTTTAAAATCTAACTAATTGTCAAATGAAGGGGGGCATAATATGCGTGTGAACCGAGTCAATAAGCGGAGGAACTCAATGAGTGTGTGCATTAACAACATAACATAATAATAATGTTATGTACAAAAGCACAATATTGTGCTTTTTTGTTTTAGTATGAGCTTTTTTTTCTTTCTTTTTTTTACAATATTGTGACCTTTTTTAAATATCGCCAACCTCCCCACAATATTGTGATAATTATCGTATCTTGAGCTTCATATTGTGATAATATCATATTGTGACGTTTGAATATTGTTACATCCCTATTGAGCAAATGACGTCCATCAAGCAGGAATGGAAAAGAATTACACCTACAAACCTTCAAGAATTAGTTCGCCTGTCCCAGCTTTATTGGAACATGTTGCAGGTATCAAAATCAAAATAAGTGAATATTTTTTCAAAATAAAAACAAAAAAAAGTTACAAGTTTGAACAATAAATATCTTGCGTTTGTGGTGGACTGTATTCAATTGCATCGTATAGTTTGGAAAGGATTTGCAAATCAGGATCTTCTTTGTATTTACACTCTTCCACCCCCCCCTGTTTCGATATTTTTTCCTGGATGTTTTTGTCCCTATATTTTATTATTATTATTATTATTATTATTATTATTATTATTATATACAGAATATTGAATGTTTCAGTGATTTTTGAAGATTTTTTTTTTTTTTAGGGGTCAGTTTGGCACCAAGTTGGACATCCTTGTAATAATTCATAATACATAATACAATATTGATGCACTTGCCACATATTCCTATATTATAATCACTGAGCATGTTACTGTTGCCTTTAAAAACACATGCATGTATATAGTGTATATTTTTTTCTCGACCCAGACTGGACCAGAGTGCCATGTCCTCGGATCCAGCAGTAAATGGACCACCATGAGGAATTGCGTAGTCTCAGTTTCTAGCCAGCATAATCTACCATTGAGAAGATTTGCAGAGGCCACTGGCCAAACCTGGCCATCTACTTTCTTCAACCGAATCTGGAACATTGCCATCAGCTCAGATAAATGGCAACGATGTACTGTTGATTTAATCTGCAACTGACATCATCTCATTCAGATTTATGTCAGAATGTTACTATGGTTGAAAAGATGATTGTATGAATAAAATATTTTCTAAAATGTAAAAAAAAAAATGACACACCTTGTATATGATTGAGCATAAGTCATGTAAACAGGACAAAATGTAGCTAAAAATATGTTTAGATACATGCCTTACACAGTGATATTCACCATTGCCAATTACAATTTTAGCTTTGTGTACCGGTAAATTCATACCTAAATGAAATGTGGTATGGGAAATTGAATTCCTCCTGAGGCTAAGTGGTTTGGAAAATGGATGGATGGATGGATGGATGGATATCTACCACAGAAGAAACATGTTAGCTGTGGTGAAGACAAAATGGCGACCTGTGTTCAGTTGCTCTGCTTGAAACAAACTTCCACCAGGGATTTGGGGCCCACTGCAAATATGCACTAATCCAAAACACATCTTAATATAAATCTTGAGGCTACGACTTAAGCACAACGGATTCATTGTTGTCCTAATTCAAGTTAGAGTGATTATACATAGTAGAGGGAATACATTTTGAACCTGTGCTGATTGTATAAGTTTGTTCCCTTAAAAAGTCTGCTTTTTAGATTGGTTCGTGATCATGGTGATATGTTAGTATACAGCAGGAGCTTGTTAATGATCTGATTGTGAAGGCAATTTGAACCACAGTCATCAAGAAAGCAGCTAGTAACACTGTGCCACAAAGGACTGAAATATTGTAGTGTCTGGACTCGGCATTGGACCCCCTGTGAAAATACAACCGACTCGGAACACCTGGGAGGAAGTGGTGTGGTCAGGTAAAACCAAATTTAAGCTGTTTGGCATCAACTTGACCAGCCACGATTAGAGGATGAAAAAAAAAATTATACGATAGTTTTTTTGTTTTTGTTTTTGTTTTGTTTTTTCTTCTCTCCTATGAAGGGTACAAATGACATCGCTGTATTGAGGAGCCAAACATTCGAGCCATGTATTGTAAAAATTGGATGATAACCATCGTTCATGAGAGTGAATTATGATTTTATTAACATTAACTATTTTACATAAATTAAATTACCTGGTCCGTCTGTCTGTTTTGTGATACTGTATATATGTATTTTTTGGGGCAACGCTCATATTCATTGTGCGACCAGCGTGTAGCATCGATTCACTTTCCCAACAGGTGGTGGCGGTAATTTACAACTAAAGTTGCTTGCCAACTGCCAATTAACGCGAAGAAGTCGATGACGAAGAAGAAACGCTTGAAGACAACAAAAACAAAAGCAAAAGTTGGACTATCGGTGCTACGCTGCTGTTTACCCGACCAATCTCCGAACTAACGAATGTTATCTAGAGATATGGACCAATATAGCGAAAATGATATTTTCCAGCAACTACTTGGTATGAATGTAGTGCCAAGAAGAAATGGCACTTACCGATACAACGACACATCTCTTGTCGATTTCTCAGGTACGTTAATATTGTTCAGGTGATGTGTATGCAGTTCGTCACCATGGTTGTGTCCTCGGGTATATAAATGCCACGTACGATGTTGATATTCTGGTCGTGACCGGCAATTCGCCACCTAGCGCTATTTTGCCGTGAGTTGCACACTTGCACGAGAACTACAATTAGTTTCTGCGCCAGTGAATGTGGACTAGGTCGCGGCGACCAGTGCGGGGTCAGGGGTTCAAATCCCGCTCCGTATTTTTAGGGTTATGCTGGTTCTGTCGATAACAGTCTGGGCGTTATGGTTTGGGTTTGGCAGGTAATGCCAATAGAGGCCTATCTTTGGTGGCAAAACAAAATGAAAACTTCGTGAAAATATACAGACGGTGGTGAAGTGAAGCCGGACTTGTTCCGGCGTTTGACCAATCAAGAGCTGTTCATGACATATAGGAAAATAGCAGGAAAATTACTGCTCACGGCAAAATATCCAAAGCCAAAACGTAAATGTAAAACCAACGCACGAGCTTCATTTTTGAACGACACTATCTGAATATGCACTGATGGAAAAATACAGATTTTTAATATTTAATTTAATTGCGCTGTTTTAAAAAAGTTATTAAAAGCACGATAGGTTGCTATTTCAGATATATATATTTTTTGTATTCAAAATCTAATGTTTACCAATACTTCCAGTGCATTCAGCTGTTTTTTGTATGTTTATATATATATATATATATATATATATATATATATATATATATATATATATTCATTCTACTTGGGGAAATTCAATTCACGGCTGTACAGTAGATGACGACTCCGTGAAGCAATGTTTAAATTTTCCTCATTTTATGTATCTTTACAGTCATGTTACAAAATTGATTAAATAGTTTTTGCCTATAGGCTAAAATGTTGTTGTTTTTTTGTTGTTGTTTTTTTATGTTTGACATAATTCTGCTCATTTAAAGGTACAGTGTGTATTATTTAGTGACGTAGTAATAATGAAATAATAGAATGCAATGATTCTAATGTTACATCTTTTTTTTTTTTTTTTATTTCCCATGATTTTGAACTTTTTATTAATGTTGTTTTGGTGCTTCTATATGATTGTGATTACTGATTGAAGGTGATTTTGTTTTTTGTAGAAATGTGGTATGGCGTTTTCCTCTGGGCAGCAGTCTCCTCTCTGATCTTCCACCTGCCAGCATCTCTGCTCTCGTTCGTTGCACTTCGTCAGCACAAAACGGCCCGATTGATACCCATTGCCATCCTCTTAATGGGCATCGTTGGGCCTGTGGGCGGAGGAGTCCTCACAAGTAGGTTCTTTGCCTTTGTGACACTGTTTCGATTATGTTTTGTGCCAAAAAAAAAAAAACATCTCGTAAAAAGACAGATGGTTTCAATGCTTTATTTCAGCCCTAAACAATGAGCAGGAATGTATTATTATTATTATTATTTTATAAGAGTTCCGTTCAGCAAACGCTCCTATTTTTGAGGTCAAGTTCCTTTAGTGAGAAAGTGTCTCCCGAGGTTGACGGATGTTTTCTGAAATACCTCCCAAATGTTGGAGTTGCCATCTGGGTCAACAGTGGTTTCTTGTTTTTCTGTTCAAGCTTCACAAAATTGATCATTCATCATAATGAGCTGAATATTTTCCGTTGCATGCTGTGATCATAACGGCATTCAAATGTGTTTGACACAGGTGCAGCCATCGCAGGAGTTTACAAGGCAGCGGGGAAGAGGATGATCTCTCTGGAGGCTTTAGTTTTCGGTGTGGGACAGTCCTTCTTGATAGTCGTTATTTCCTTCCTTCGAGTGCTCGCCACCCTTTAGCAGCACTCGGGCCGCTCGCTTGGCCTCATTACACGTCGCAACTTGCTGCGGCTTGGACAAATTGAGACGTGTCGGGCCTTGGGTGGATTCTCTTCGGATAACGCAAAGAGAGCAGACTCGAGTTAAAAACGAGCTGAAATGCAGAATATGGTGTGACAACTTGTCAGACTTTGGTTTGCAGCACAACATCCACTGTCGAATATGTGATGCATTGTGTTTGTGTTTTACAAAATACAGCTAACACATTGGACTTTTCTAGGGTCATTTTGCCTTTTGAAATATTCTCGAGTGATTTAAAACCTCTTTTCTTTTCAACAGACTTGTTTATGATCCGAAAATAGGTATATAATGTTCCTTGGATGTTATGGACGAAAGCTGCATTATTGCAGTTTTATTTACTTGCTATGGTCAAGTTTATGTAAAGATCAATACTGTAATATAAAACGTGATAAAGTGTAAGTCATATTATTTTTTTAAATTCCCTTTCCTGTATAGTGTTGAGGGCAGCAGGCTGCCCTTCTATTGGCAGAGTTTAGCAATAGTTTGAATCTTGAGACTTCTTGTGCTGTAAAATCCTGTGAATGACACTTTTTTTTTTTTTTTTCTCAACAAAAAGTTTTAAAAATCCCAAATCATATAAAACAGAGGGCTTAATGAGTGTCCAAACCCCATGACCACCCCCACCCCACACAAATAATGGATGGATGTTTACCATTACTTAGGGGTTGTTTAAAAAAAAAAAAAAACACATGGACGAATGGACGCTACAATTAATTCTGTTCTCGCAGATTTACTCACCGTTTCCTTGTTGAATGTTGAACAGCGAGAGGCGCTTTGTGCATTTGTAGCTGGTAAGATGTTCGTGGTCCCCCCCCCCCCTTAGACAAGAACGAAGTTGAAATTTTCACCTGTGGCCGTGATTGGTTAAAACAAACGTGTAGAATGTCGCATCGCCCAATCAACTCGAATTATTGTACAGAATGTCCCGCCTTTTCTCAACCAAATTACTGCGGCGAGGTAGCCAGGTTGTAAATAAACATGCTATATAACAAAGTTTTAAGGGTGTGCACATTTATTAAATTATTACATTGACTACACTGCCAATGAAATACCAAAGAGATACACAGAGTGGTTGTCCCTCAAGCCAAAAGTTGAGGCTTTGATCCCCAGCTGAAGCATCCTCGAGCAAGATACTGAACACCTATTTGCTCCTGGTGCTGCATCACTGTGTAAATGAGCTGTTTTTATCATGACAATACTGCATAGGGTAATCCATAAAACAGTGGGACCATGGTGAAAGTGGTGTCATGCATTGTTCAACAAGACACATTTTACCATTACTATAGATGAGTGATTCTCAAAGTATAATGAGAAAGAATTACTGAATACAATACAAATTAAATTTACATTTAAAACATGCAATGCAATTTAACTATTTTAAAAAAAAAAGAATGTACATCGCTTAGGAGTACTCCCAAATTTCTCGATGGACAACACACCTCTGACTGTACTATAAAATATTTAAAGTATTTTTTTTTTCCAAGTAGTAGACACAATACCATAGCAATTGTAGTACAATACTGCCATAACATGTTCTTTTTAATACACATTTTCTTAAAATTGCAAATTAAAGGTGGAAAACATTTTAAAATTGATTGTAGTATGACTTTTTACAAGAATAAATGTACAAAAAAAAGATTGCAGATGTCAGTGTGCATAACACTGTCCATTGGCATGAAATGTACAAACATTTTTTTAAATGAATGATCTGTCTTTTGCAAAATAAAAAAAAAAATGATGTGTCCAGGTTTGCGGTAAATGTCCATATTGAAACATCTGTCAAACTTGAAGAACAAGCATGTTTTTAAGTACAGAATGAGAAATTTTCAGTATAAGGCTATTTTCACTAGCAGCATGCAAAGGGTTTAGATGACTACTAGCAATTGATCGCTATGTGAAAAACGCTTAGGTTTTTATTATTATATTATTATTATTATCATTATTATTATTTGTATGTTTTTGCGATGCCTGGATTCAGTTTAATCCCAAAAGTGTAAAAATAAATATTCAGGGGGTTGTACTGGACATCTGTTTTTGTTTTTTGTTCAAAGGCCACAGTAGTCATTCTGACAGTGTAAGACTGAAATGGTGGGACAGATACATTTGTGCAGTGGTTCTTAACCTTGTTGGAGATACTGAACCACACCGGTTTCCTATACGCATTCATTTTGAAATTCAACACATTAAAGGGTTTCCGGGTGAACAAAATGAACAGGGAGAGTGGCCATTTCATCGAATCTGTCTCTCTCGCTCTCTCAGCTAGTTGTGCTGGACTAGAATTACTCAACTTGGCATTGCAAATCATGCAGTTAGGTCGCGGACTCCCATCACTCAACTCTATAGAGCACTTTAAAACAACTACAACTATTTTTTTAAGATGCTTGGGGCAGCAGGTACACTGAAAATAGCAGAGGCCCCAGAATTGAGCCCTGTGGAACACCATATGTTCTGTTATACATGTGAATTCATATTGCACATATTTATCCAACCACTTTCTTTTTTTAGCTCGATATAGTTAGTTAGTATGAAGGGATTACAATAATTAAGAAATCACACGATGTACCATCACAATAGTCACAAGTCGACTAGTGAGCGCACCAAATTCCCTGCAGTACAGATAGACCAAGCAATGTGGTGTATCATCACAAATCATTTGATTCGGGTACGTGTCTTGATCTCGAACCCAGGTTAAGAACCACTCTGTTAGCGATATTACGAAAAAAATAAAATAAAATGAAACCAACACAGAAATTAAAATTGTACATAGACTTCACTTATCGAATGCTTTCAGTGTACTGTAAGCTCATTTACACAGTGATAATGCGACATTCGGAGCGAGAAGACAACTACTTTTGCTGGGAATCAAACCCACGACTTCCACCTGATCCATCTGTCAAAGTCACGATGAGTCCGTGTCATCATCAGCATCAATGGGACTGCCCAACAACAACTCACAAACATCGACAATTTATTTACATACATGTTCCTACTTTTACTCAGAGCTTTCCTGAGTGACATTCTTATTTTGATATGGTCATTCTGAATTTCTCAAATAACACATTTGATATTTTACGACTATGCTGATTAAATGTATATTTATTCAAATACAAATGCATATATACACATTAGCTGTGCTTGTGTGAATTACTGTATGTCAGACAGTATCGAGTCACAGACTCCTTTGATCCAGAGTTCCGTAGCATCTCTCATGCTATATGAAACAAATACAGTGGTCTTGTCCAGATGTTCTCTGTGAGCAATTCGTGTCATTCTACAGCATCAACAGCTGTCCAAGCACCATTTTGAATTGCTGCGTACACCCTGCCAGCTCCCGCACCTTTTCACTCATTTCCCGAACCGCTCCAGGCGACGGATACTGCAGCGCTGCTGTCTTTGTGCTGATGACAATGTCTTTGAGCTTGTTACACAGGGTGTTGCTGCTCTGGCCGACCTGCGCTCGAACGTCGGGCGACTTGGCCTGGCGTGATAGCGTGTCGCCAATGAAAACGAGCTTGTGCGCGCTCAGGATGACGAGCTTGCTGTGGGCCACGAAGATCTTGGGCAGCTGATTGGAGTTGACGGCGGTAAAAAAGGCATCGATAGCGTTGTTGATGGTTGTGAAGTTTTGCTCGGACTGCTCGAGGTAGAAAAGGAGAAGTTGGCGGTCGGCGTGGCACAGCTTGGAGGAGCCATTTTGAGCTGGCGCGTTGCCTTGAGGGTGACTCGACGACGGAACCCAACCAGTCATGTCGTTGTTGATCGGCCGGCTCACTTCCTGCTCTAGTCGCTCAAACTGTTTGATCTGTTAATATAGAAGCGGAGAGTGTGATAATCAATTACACATTTTTTTACATTAGCACTTAATACAGCAAGACAACACAAACGGACACAAACGATTTAATGAATGACAATTTACACCATCGACGTACTGTTTCAAGCAAAAACGAAAGTTACGACTGTAATTATGGTTCTATGAGTCCCGGAGGACCGCCAGAAGGCGGTGCCTTTAGGGAGGGACGAAATGGGGTATATGCCACGGAAGAGGAGGGACAGCCCACACGTCGCAACACGGACCGGAACCAAACTGATGTGCAAAATCACGTCCCGCCTCTTCCGTGGTATATACCCCATAGAACAACATACCTTAGACTTCCACTTCCACTTTGCTGCCCAACAAACTCAATTTTTTTTGTAGCTAGCGGCTCCAAACAACTGGTTACAATGATTCGCAGTAATGTAGTGTCCTACTCGGGATGTTTTTTTGTGACACTTGACGTTTCCCATCTTTTAACGAAAACGCTCGCCGAAAATCAAGCTCTCCACATTCATTTGTTATGGGATGTTTGCCCTCCGGGAGGCACCGCAGGAACTAAGCAGTGACGTCAGCTGGAAGGGTCTATAGCGCGCTAATTAGCGTTAGCAAGTCAATGGCGCTTTCCATTTTGCGTTAGCCTTGAGCTAGTTACACTCGGGAAACAAGCTAAACAACGTGTTTGCATTTAAGTGTGCACTGTGTGTAATTTTCTTCATTTTGTGCGTTTAGATTTTGTTAACAAGATTACTTTTGGCCTGTACAAGTACAAGACATACACCTTCCAGACATGTACTGTTTGTGTACGGCAAACTGCTGCTTGTGTAACATTGGCCAAAGTGTCCAATGGAATTGCTGCATAGGGATTTTCAAGTGTTCAACTCCCTCATAGGTAACCTAAAAGATGTTTATCACAGAAAATTGACTTCAGTGTTGACTCTTAGACACAAAAATAAGTGTGCAGCAATCGCATTGGGCACTCCACGTTCCCTTCTCCAAATACGATGTGAAGTGAATTCACTGTGTTTCACAGCATTCCTGTGGAAGGCTGGACAGGAAGTGACGTCAGCTTTAACGGCAACTCCGCCCCAGCACACTCGATTGACGGGCCGTCATTGGCAATTCACTTGTTCAACTGCTATGAGGTGTGGAAGGGTTTTCTGTTTCTTGACATCGGTGCTAGCCATATAAAAAGGCTCTGGAGATATTTGGCAATGTTAAAGCGGTAACGCACCTGTTGCTGCTCCAGCTGTGCCTTGTTTTTGATGACGCTGCCTTTCTCCATTAGTTGCTTTTGGCTCTTCTCAAACTCTTCCTTACCCTGGCAAAACACGGAGATCCGTTCTTATTTTTGGAGCCAAGAGGTTGAGTGTTCTACATTACATTCATGGTTGATTTAATTTAATGTGTGACAATATCAATGTTAAGAATGAGATTTGTGAGGCACATCAGTAATAATGTTTATTAACAATCGTCATCCAATGTAAGTTAAAAGTGTTTTATTGTTTTTCATGTTTTTAACTGGATTTATTTATAAGTGTGTTCAGATGTATTTTTTAATAATACATTATTTTTTTAATAATGTGAAGAACATTGTGTTAACTTGTGTGTGAAATGTGCTCTATAATTTATTTATTTATTTATTTATTTTATTTTGTTTTTTAAGAGCGAGAGAGATGAAAGGGGCCAGAAAGAAGTAAAACTTATAACATTGGCCCCTATTAAAACAAAATGAATGACAGCCATGGTCAATGTACACTTACAAACATAACAGTTTTAGAAAATAAATTCAAGTGTAATTAATTGCTACATATCAATATCATATGTATATACAGTATATATTTTTTTAAATTGTGATTTTATGCATTTCTTGAAGACAGAAGTTGACGGAGATGTTTTGATTTTAAAGTCAAGATTGTTGATACCCTGGATTGAAATACATCGTTCTTTTTGTTTTGTTCTATACTTTAGTTGTTGTTGGTTTTTTTTGGGGGGGAAGGATCCTCTTAATTATTACTCATGTTCTCTCTCTTTTTTTTTTTTTTATTCTATTTTGCAAGTTATTTGGTAAAATTAGGTGATGGGCTTTATACTTAATTTTGAGGCGGTTATCCATCCATCCATCCATCCATTTTCATGACTTACTCCTCACAAGGGTAGTGGGGGTGCTGGAGCCTATCCCAAGCAGTAGGCGCAGTACACCCTGAACTGCTTGCCAGCCAATCGCAGGGCACACAGAGACGAACAACCAACCACACTCACAAGCACACTTGGGGACAATTCGGGGAGCCCAATTAACCTGCCATGCATGTCTTTGGAATGTACCCGGAGAAGACCCACGCAGGCACGGGGAGGACATGCAAACAGGAAGGCCGAAGCCTGGACTCAATCTTGCGTCCTCTGTACTGGGAGGCAGACGTGCTAACCACCGTAAGCCGGTTATATTCAACTAATTTATAAAATTTAAAGGATTTTAATTTTCTAAATATTGGGTTTAAAATTGTATGAGCCCTTATTTATAGAAATTAATTATATAAATAAAGCCGCCTTGAATTCTGTACAGTAAATACAGTACAATGGTTTGATGACGTTATGATTTTAAGATGTCTGTTTGTTGATTAAAATGGCTTTGAATCTCCGTCCACACGTCAAACCGTATATAATTCGATGATAATGTCCGTACCTGTAAATGCACATAGTCATAATCCTCCATCCATCCTTCCTCGGTGGTCTCATACGGTCTGTCAACATCTTCCTCTTCCTCTGCGGCAGCAAACTTTGGGGGCGAGGGTAAAGGTCGTGACTGAATGTTCATCCTCTCTCCCGCCTGATAGCTCCCACTTTCCGATCCTGTCACGTGAGAGCTTATCCCCCCCGGTAACGGAGGAAGCGGTAACTGTTGCTGGTGACCCCGTTTGAAGAGCAACGAGGCATTGCCGTGGAGAAATGAAGCGAGCTGTTTGGTGTCGTCTGGGATTCCGCGCACCGTCATTACTAGTTGATCTAAGACATCACCGCCCGGTTGCGGTTTGGCGAGTTCTGTGTGTAACCAAGAAATGGCATCTAAACTCTGAGTCTGCGTAGTTAAACTCTGAAAGACCTCCTCCAATTTCCCCACCTGTCGGCCCAATTTGGTCTGTAGGGAGCGGTCGCTCGCCTGGCCTGCGTTTGTTACAGCGCCCCGGGAAAATTCTAGAAAGTCTCGGAGCGTGAAACACACCCGGTCAGCAGCCTGGTGAATGGCTGGAAGGTTGCCCTCCAGGTTATCCGGGCTGCGCCAGTTGCTTGTGATGAATGACATCATGATGGAGACACTTAACTCAACGGCTTGCTGGAGGCGGGAAAGTCGCTCCATGGCCGGGTCCAGATCTAACAGAAGGGGTTTTCCGATCGAAACGCCAGGTGCAGGAGATGATGAGTACGGCTCATTGTCAGGGGGCACGTCCAAGGATGAAGCCGAGTTGTTGCTCAGCGTGCTACCCGTGCTTGAGGCAGAGTGTCGCTTGAATGCTCGGTGCAGCTCCTCGCTTGGAAACTGGGCATCACGGACTACCTGAAACACATTACCAGGTTTCAGTGTCTTTGCACAAAGAGTTGACTGGAGTCAATATATAGATCAGTGCAGTCATCAACGGAATGTGGAGATGGAAGCTTTTAAAGGGCCTGCTTGAAAACATAAAAAGCCACCTTGATAGTACTCAGGAATGACAGTCAAACATAGGGCTGTACGATTAATCTAAATCTAACCGACATCAAGGTTTTACCAAGTGCAATAACCTAATCGCAAAACAGTGCTCTTTAAGATAGTTTTTCTTTTTTTTCCTCTCTTTGGCGTTTGAGTGATAGCTGTGCGTAACTTGTGGAAATTGATAGACCATAAAGCCAGGATTATGACAAGTAACTGTTTACATAAGCATTCAGTTGCAAAATTAATACAAAGAAGGAATGCGCTTGTCTGTCTCTCTAGCGCAGGGGTTGGAAATTTATTTTGCAAAGAGTCCCCATCGGAAACTAACACTGCTAACCTCAAATTTGTTTATATTATTTTCCAAATATATAAGATGAGTGAAAATGCTAGTTTTTTTTAATTATTTTGTAGCATTAGTAGAGAATATGCACACATTCATAATTAGGGATTTAACGATAACGGCAATATCGTGATATCGCGATATCAAAACTGCCACAATATATCGTCATTGTCATGTCACAATTTTAAAAGCAGCAAATATGTTCAAAAAAAGTCAGGTTGATTTCCATTTGTGCAGTTCTAACACCCTCTGGTGGCTAGTTTTTTTTTCGTACAGTTTAATTTTCACAATGCATGTTTTGGCCCTCATATGTTTAAAATCCACGCTAATGGTCAGATGAAGTGGAACATAATATGCTTGTGAACCGAGTAAATATGTTTAGGAACTCAATATGTGCTTGCATTAGCAAGTAAGTGCCTCAATATTAGGTGCTATTAGAGTTTATGCATTTCTGTAATGTACAAAAGCACAATATTATGTCTTTCTTTGTAGGACTTCTTCTTTTTTTTTACAATATTGTTACCTTTTTTATATCTCCAACCTCCCCACAATATCGTGATAATTATTATATCGTGACCTTCATATTATATATTAACTATACTTGACATCTACACACAGTTACCCAAAAGCTCAGCTGTCAACGATTTAAAGCAGCGTTTTCTTGTCAACAAAATGCCAAAGTATATAGAAAATGAATGTTTTCGCGTGGACATGGCCTGAGGAAGTCTGCCATAACCACAATGCGTCAGCTACCTCAGCACGCTGAAAATATGGATGACGGACAGTCGTCATAGAGCATATAATCACAATTACATACTGGCAATCAACCAAAAACCAAAAGTCAAAAATGTATGTCTGCCACCAAATTCACGAATGAACAACGTGTACCATAACCCTCAACTTAAATAAGCTCAAACAGGTGCCGGTTCCCAATCCCCAGTAACCCTGAACAGATATGCAGTAGAGAACTCTTATCTCCTACCTGCGGAGGGACATCGTAGATATTTGTGCATTCCCTTTCTCCTCGTTCCTCTTGTTCTCTTGGGATGTCATAAACATCCAAGGAAGGTTGACCTCCATGGTGCACTCTAGATGGAAAGTTGTAGATTTCCTGGGCCGGCTGGCTAACTTTATCTCTTCCTCCCAGTTTTTTGGTCAATGTAGGGGGAGGCACGTCGTACACATCCTCGGGCATTATAGTGGATTTGTGGTCTTCAATTGGACTACTAAACATGTAGTGGCCAGGAAGGGGTTTCTTTTTGGTCAAATGGGATGGCACATCATAGGTCTCCTCTTTTATTAGATGAGTGACAGAAACATCTTTACTAACTGTGGGTGGGAAATCATAAACCTGGGGGGAAAAAGAGGGAATATCTTTATTTTTAACAAGAACATCAACAATAATAATAATAATAATAATAATACAAATTAACAAATGGAACATATATCCTCAAATTTTTTAAGCCGCAACTTTGTAATATTGTCAACAAAAATATAAACGCAACACTTGTTTTTGCTCCCATTTTTTACGAGATGAACTCAAAGATCTAAAACTTCATCCACATGCACAATATAACCATTTCTCTCAAATATTGTTCACAAACCAGTCTAAATCTGTGATGGTGATCACTTCTCCTTTGCCAAGATAATCCATCCCACCTCACAGGTGTGCCATATCAAGATGCTGATTAGACACCATGATTAGTGCACAGATGTGCCTAAAAGGTGCCATTTTGTTTTATTGGGGGATTGTTCTGGGGATCCAGAAAATCAAGTCAGTATACTGACCAAATTTCCCACAATGTCACTATCACATTTAGACTGGTTTGTGGACAAATATTTGAGAGAATTTGTTATATTGTGTATGTGGAAGAAGTTTTAGATCTTTTGAGTTTATCTCATTAAAAACAGGAGCAATAACAATTGTTGCATTTACATTTTTGTGTAATATATGTACGTAGTATCTAACAAAAATGAGTGCAGCTTTTATCAGAGTGTAAATTTAATATCCCCTAAAAAGAACTCAACAAACAGCACAATGTCGAAACCGCTGGCAACAAAATTGAGTACACCCTTAAGTGAAAATGTGAACATAGGGTCCATTTTGCCAGTTTCCTTCCCCAGTGTCATTTGACAAAGTTTCACTAGGTTTTATATGTGAATTGGGGAGCAGGCGTGTTTAATTTTAAACTTCACGGTCACCTCAAGTCACTCAAGATCTGAAAAACACAACAAAAACACAACAATGTTGCTCTTCATAAAGATGGCCAAGGTCATACGACGATTGACAACACCCTCAAATTGAGCTGCAGCGCAGTGGCCAATACCATAAAGTGGTTTTCTGCTTTACTAAGGAAGGACATCGGGATACTGGAACGATTTGCGCTGGCCTGATGAGACGACGATGAATGAACTGATTCTGTTCAGATTGTGTCAAACGCATATGTGTGTGTATGTGACGACAACCAAGGTACAAAGATAAAAAAAATTGTGTAGTGCCTCCAGTCAAGCATGGTGGTGGGAGTGTCATGGTCTGCTGGGCCACAGGGAAGTAGTCCATCAAGATAATGACCCCAAACATAACTCCAAGATGACGGTTGCCTTGCTAGAGAAGCTGAGGGTGAGTGATAGACTGGCTAATCATGTCTCCAGATCTAAACCATATTCAGCAATTGTGGGGTAAACTCTATGCTTCTAGAATAGATGGTGCTCTTGGCTAGTCTAATGAAAATTGATTAAACATCCACTGCATCTTCTAGCACCATCTAGAGGAGTAAAAAGTGGTTCATGAAGCTTCATTTTCTCATCACTACCTCCAGCCAGCCAGTGATGGCCAAGTCAGGCGTCGTATCACGAATCATTTGAGTCGTGTGTGTTTCTTGACCGCCACGGAACCCCTGAGACTGACTCACTGAATCTAAGTTAAGAACCACTGGTGTAGCGATACAATCGTCAAACATTGGTGCAGGATCAATTTCCAGTCAATTATGGTGTGAATGTGAGAGTGAAGGATTGTCCGTCTCGAGCGAACAGTGCCATTAGAGAGGGAATTTTTTATTTTTTTTTTAAATGCTCAAAAACTGTTCCGGCAAGCGCTGCTCATTTAGTATGGAAGCCCTGGCCTCGTCGCATCACCATGCCCACGCGTAATCCAGTATTCGTATACATCTGTGCTTTGCGAAGCGCGCATACGTCATTCAAGTCGCCGGCTGTAAACGTGATGCTACCTAGCCCCGATGCTAGCCGACCCACACGGGTGTACAACCGTAGCTCTTTAGTTAAAAGAAAATTAAGTGAAAACGCTACTATGCTGTCCTGGCTCAAAGCTTAAAAAAAAACAAAAAAAACAAAAAAACACATTCAGACTCACAGGTGGATGCGCAGGCTGATACAGCACAGACGTAATAAATAAACTGGGCTGCTCATGCTGTAGCGAAAAGTGAAGCCGTCGGCGGCCGTCTTGCGTTGCCACACTTACAGTAAGTTGACTTTTCCGCAGCATACTTTCCACGTTATTTTCTTCCTCGACAGCGAAAATACCACTGTGTGACATACGGTTGTACCAAGTATAAAATGAGTGTGGGAGATGTTCTCAATGCAGATTTCATCAGTATAAGAATGTGAATATAAATTTTCTCTCAAAAGGTACTGAGTGCTTCTCAGATTGGTCTGCATCATCAGAACCATCAACAATGAAATGAAAGCAAAGCACACAAGAAAAAACCATTCTTGCGAAATGTAAACCTAACGTCTGCAAGTCCCAATTCACGATACTGAGATAATACTCTGAATGGTTGATGCAAACTATTAGGCTCTCATTATCCCATACAGGGATTTATTGTAGTACAATTACTATATTATTAATTTTGCACTGCAACTGCGGTTTTAAAATTCCAGAGACGTGAAGATACCGTGTGCCTTGTGTGAGTTCATGATGAATATTTTGTGGTTGGTGTAATAAGTTGCGCGGGGTCGTGCTTGTGGTTGGTTTACTAAGTTGTGGACACTCTGAGGGGGGGGCACTACTAGAAATCCTGCCTAGGGTGCCAAGTTGCTTAGGAACGCCACTGCCTGCGAGTGACTGACGACAAGTTGCGGCGTAGTGGGTCTTTTCGCCTGAAGTCAGACAACCCAGTGGGACAGCTGGAGAGCAAAAAGGCACCGTTGGCGCTGCATCAGGCAGCCTCTACCTGAGTATCGGTTAAATTAGCCAGAGACTAAGTATAAAACTGACCTGTGTGTTGTATTTGTCACGGATGGGAGGCACATCATATACATCCTGCTGGGTTGAAAATGGATGCTTGGGTGGAAGATCATACTTATCACGGTCTGGCTTCACTGTGTCATAGACATAGACTGAGCCTGCTTGAGTAGCAGTAACTCCCTAAAAAAAAAAATAAAAAAAAAAAAAATAAAAAAAAAAAATAAAAAAAGATTTTGAATGTTAGATGTTAAAATGCATGTTAAAATGCATCAATAGTCACAGCAATTACAAGTGTCCTGCACTTGGGTCCATATGCTTCCACATCGCTGTTTGTACAGTTCTTTGCTTACCTTACCAAGTGTCTTGCTATCCTTTTCCAGAGAGGAGGGCACCTGGTACACATCCTTCCCAGTGCTTGGCAAAACTGAAGAGGCTGCCTGGGTAATCCCCAGACCTAAAGAAGGTGGCACCTGGTAGACATCCTCCCCTGATATCTCACGCTGAATTGGTGCTAGCACCGGGGCCGTAATCGTCGGTTCTGGCTTGATCTTGACAGAGGGAACATGATACAGACTTTGGGGGCTTGGCTTGGGGCCATGCAATGGTGGAATCATGTAGACAGAATCAGGTTTGGGCTGTGCTGGATTGGGCGTGGAGTAAACAGCGGGCATTGATGTGTACTGAGCTGGGGTTGGAGGTTGAGTAGAACCGCTCTGTGGGTGAAGGGGTCGCTGCATCTGGGAAGTGGGACAGGAGGACGCTGGATCTGTCGTGGAAGGACTTAAATGTTCTTGCTTTTTGTCATACATGCCAACAAGGACCTTCAGACGGTTGCCCGGGACAATGCCTTGGCGACCGTGAAGTGAACAGAGCCACCACCCATCCAGTCCTTGTGTGTCACGTTCCAACACGGTCAGGATGTCCCCTTTGCGGAAGGAGAGCTCATCTGGAGATTCGGCAGCATTGTCGTACAAAGCCTTGGCCAGAACATTCTGCAATAGACATCAAATAGACACAGAAGAATTTTAAATTGGTTAATGTTTCTATTTTCCGTCAAATGAAACCTTTATAAAACACAAGGATTGTTTTCTTCAACTTCTCCACGATCGCTCTCGCCGTTCTCAGGGAGAAAATGGTCAAGGTCAGATTCTGTTCCTGAAGAATAATTCAGAGGGTGGGTTTTTCACCAACTGATATGAAAAAATAATAAGCAAGTCAAAAGGTCAAATTAGAAAATCTCTTCAGCCTTTACATTGAAGCTTTAAATAATGAAGGTTTGTGCTTCGGGACCAATTCCTGCCGCGGACAAAAGTACAGTAAATAGTAAAAACATGTTGAAGAAGTTGAACACTGTTGAAGTTGAACTTCCTTCCTAAAGCGCTACACAGTATAAAAGCAATCCATTTACCATTTTGGCAGAAGTTGGCAGTATAAACGGGGGCTGTGACTTTAACATAAATATGATGAAATTATTATATAAAGTGTGAAAAAAAATATCAACACAATTAATCACACTTTTCTATCCACATTCTACAATGTGTTGACTCTTTAAAAGCTAAGTGAAAGTTTATATATTTTTACGTTAGCAATAAACTACATCCCTCATGTATTCGGGGCATTTTTTTCATCTCGTATTTTTGATTATAGGCAGATCATGTTAGTTAATTCATGTCTATAGACATTTTCACACTACACAAAGCAAAGCGCAGAGTGGCGTCAACATGTAAATTTGTACACAAGTCGATAAAATTGTTGGAACACCGTGATCACATAAATTAATTGAATATGGGAAAAAAAATAATAAAATACATATTTTAAAAAACCAATAAAAATCAGTCAACATTGCTTTTGAATTGTGGTTCATCAAAATTATTATTATTATTTTTTAAATCAAACACTTGAAATAGGCCTGGAACATAATGATGGTACCCCTAGAAAAGAGGAAAACAAGTAGAGACAAGCACGTATTATTCAGAAATCAAAGATCCACCTGAGTGTAGCTAATGTAGGCACAGAAAAAAAAGACGACAAATTGAAGAGACCAATCAGTGCAAAAAAACATCCATGCTTCTGTCATGACTAGGGTCATGCAAGGGTTATGTTTGGGTCATGACCGTGTGGTCAAGTGTCTGTTTTGAACTGATGTAACCAGCATCTAGTTTCAACTGTTAAGATGCTTTGTGATGTCAGGAAACTTTAATCTCTTTACTTGGTCAACAGCCAATCAGATAATTCCATGTCAGTCCTGTTACCCCACATGTCTAGCCAAAGCCAATCAGATCGATTCGCTGTCTATATAAGCCAGACTGAGAAGTATCTGTTTTGTGTGATTATTACCTCTGTCCCTCTGCGCAACCTCACGGCCCAAGTTAGCTTAGCGTCTAGTCAAGTTTGTTCTACGCCTCTCGATGTTATGCGAATAAAGACTTAAAATCTTATTTGTGTCTGTGTGTTTGAACATCCATGCTTCTTCCTGGTAGGCCACTAAGCAACCACTTCATACTCATACCAATAACGGCTCACCTGTTTCTGAGTTTGGTCATGTGATTATCGCAAGTTTAGCTGTGATTGGTCATTACCTGAGCCCTGAGCAACTTCAATGTCATTTTCAGTCAACAATAAGCGGCAAAATGGCGAGATGCATAAAAAAAACAGTGGATTTTGCGGCTAAAATCATATTCCGAAAACGCAATATTAATCAAAATGCTGTGTTTGAGCATAGTACATATTGTATTGAAAATGTTTAGACTAACTTTATGGATCGTATTAAATGTTTGGTCCTGACAAGGTCTGTGGACCCCATTGTGGCCAAGAAGCCTGACCCATAGGCCAACATTCCAAAGGACTTCATCAGACTTCATCTTGCAAATTCCAGACCTCCACTTGGATACCGGTCAACTAATCACTGTAGGAAACACAGTAAAAGCACAGCAGGCGATGTTGCTCAACTGTTACAGACACTACAAGCTGTTTGCAAAGGGTTTTCCAAGGATTCTGTCCTCCCACGATGAGTCAAAGAGAGCCCACCTTAGCCCGACAAAACAGTATCTTTATTTCTCATTAGAAACATTACTTAAGTACACAGTGATCCAACAGTGGTAGTAACTCTTCTGCTGTGACTTGCGAGCAAACACTTGAGATACGAGCTCTGTATTGTGGCAATGAAATCAGCTGAGCTTATTACTCAATAAGCAAGATCATTAAGACGAAGCCATGTTGGGACAAACTCGGGGATAATGTAACATTTGTCAATAGAACATTTACTGTGCACTATAATTTGTTTGGTATGAAAGAGTACTGTACATCACATCCAGTCATGTATGTGTGAAAACAAGGCTCATCTTGAGCTACAAATTTTGCCTTTTTAGAATGGCAGGACTACACAATGCCACATTGAGTGCAATATGTTGAACAATTAGCTTTTTTGTCCATGCAGTGACAGAGACGGCATCGTTGGGCTTTGAACATGCACATTTAATTTGGATGTGTGTCTTCTACTGAAATGTCGAACAAGAACAATGGCAGACAGCCAAACTGTGGCAATCAGTTTCCCAGTCCACTTTTTGGCCACAGTACCAACTTATTCATCTGGCACAAAACAATAATATGGCAATAATTTTATTTTTTTTCACTTACAAAAAAAAAAAATGCACATTTGCCGTGTCAATTCCATCAATTGTCACTGCATTTAGCATTTCCTGTGCCCTGAACCTGAAACCTAGTATATCCAAATACTCACAGATGGGAGTCAACAAAAGACAGGAATCAACAGAGAAAATGCTTTCCTCTTGCCTCTTTCACATTCTTTTAGTCCACACTGGGGTCTCACTCACTTTTCCAAGTTTGTGCTCAGCTGTGATTTAGCAAGTCCTGCCAAAGCACTGTCATACACTACATCGTTAGACAAGTAGACCCTATTTAATAAATGCAGGCAGATGTGTATATTACAAAAACACTTTAAAATACATACCAGAAAGTTCATTTTCTCTTGTTGCGGCTCTTGGAGCCCTTGTAAAAAAGATTTTCAACCAATGTGATGAATGTCTCTTCTTCACCACAAGCTTCCACAGTCCACGTATCTCTCTAGGTCCTCCCTCCCTCCCTTCCTCAGTCAATCTCTTCTCCTTTCTTGTACAATCTTGCCCTCAATTATCAAGCAGATCTCGACACATTCTGCTGCTCTGTGATCTCACACAACAAGAATGAGACTGTTGTTTGTTACGTCTTGCCCTTTCTGGTGCCCTCCCTCTCGCCTGAGGAAAAGTGGGAGGAGTGTGTAACCCAACACGTCACTTACAGTTGGGCCCTGAGATTTTCCCGATCCAATCTGCACCAATGGCTCTAAAGTGTGTCACTCAAAACAAATAAATTCCTGAGCCCCTTTCTTTTTTTTCTCTGTAGTTCTTGCTTGCCTTTGACTTTCTGTGTGTCATAGCTCTCTGGCTGTGACACACAAATTTGTCATTTTTTTTAAATTAGTGTACTGGAATGGTTTCATGGTTAACTGCACACAACTTCAAGTTCAAAGGGGGGATTTGCAGTAAAACAAACACCTTTCATTATATATATTAAAAGTTAAAACATATGACAAGTGAATACTATTAATGAGCTTCTGAAACTCTGGCCCCCACCTTATCCCTCCAATTTTATTTGAATTATTATTATTATTATTATAAAGTTTGTCATCCCGCATCACGATTAGCCTATCAGAGACTCTGAGTGTTAGAAGGTGTGACCAAAGAGGTGTGCCAATCATTTGCTGAGCACGCTGGCACATGCTTCAGCCGGTCGGGGATGCCCAGCAGCCTCAGTTTTCATTGTACACTCAACAAAAATATAAACACAAAATATTTTTGCTCCCGTTTTTTGCCCATGTTGGACTCAAAGAGCTAAGACTTTTTTTCTACATACAGTGGCACCTCTACTTACGAATTTAATTGAACTGGAAGAAAGTTCTTAAGTAGAATATTTTGTAAGTAGAGACGCATTTTCCATGTAAATGCCCTAATCCGTTTCAAGTCTCCCAAAACTCAGACATAAATGTTTTATAAAGCATAAAAATGCATCAACGCATGTAACAAATACATGTTCCAATTAGATTATTGCACAATAAATGAGAGTTGTATCTTGTACGTAATGTAAAAAACAAAGAATAGGGTAAAGAATAAAAATGATGGTCATTTACCTTTTTAACTGCTGCCCTCATCGTTTTTTTTCGCCCTCTGTGGTTCATGTTCTCTCTCAGAAGTGTTTTTTTTTTTGCCTGGTGTTTTATAAAGAACTGATCCAAGGATGTTTTTTTTTTTTTTTTTTAAACAATCCTTCGAAAATGTCCAAGGCAAACATCATCATAGTGAGCGATCGCCCGACTGGTGAAAACTTCAGGTACGGCGAGGCATCTTTTTCCAAAAAAGGCCTGTCTCGTCGCAATTAAAAACTTACTGTGCCTTCATCACTCACCAATTGTTTGAATTTTTGCACAAATTCGTCGGCCGTTAATTAATACATTTATTTTCGTAAATGTATTGTAACTCTGAAAAAAAACAAAATCGGAACACCTCATGGCCCGAGGGATGAATCACGAGGACGCTGCATAGACACCGATCTATTATCTACGCACATAGATAAATACGGTAGAGGTTCCTCTTACCCAATGGGATGCCAGAAAGATGCTAGGTAATACCCATAGCTGAACGTATGTTGTGTTCGGTACTGTATTTTTACCTTTCGTATCTTGAAATTTTTTTCATAACAAGAGGCAAAATATTTTCCTGTTGAGGCGTTTCGTACCTTGAAAATTTCGTATGAAGAGACGTTCGTAAGTAGAGGTACCACTGTATTCGAATAGCCATATTCCTCAAGTATTGTTTACAAATGTGTTTTAATGAGCATTTCCCCTTTGTTCCCACTTCACAGGTATGGCATATCAAAATACTGATTCGACAGCATGATTATTGCACAGGTGGCCACAATAAAAGGCCACTCTGAAATGTGCAGTATTGCTTTTTTGTGATGTGACCACCATTTGCCTCACACGGTTCGCATAGAGAATTGGTATTTAACCGCCCTGAGTCAATTCTTCATAAAGTCAAATTTTGATGCAATTAAAGCTGTAAATCTTTTGGGGTAGGCGTCAACCAGTTTGAATATCTTGACACTCTCGGTCTTCACTGCGAAATAGTTCAAGCTTAGCCAGATTGGATGGAGAGTTTCTATGAACAGCAATTTTCAAGTCTTGCTACAGATGCTCAATGGGATTTAGCATCTGGGCTTTGAATGAGACATTTTTTAACATATGCGCATTCTTAAAAATGGCAGTTGACCACTGGTGTATGAACATTCTGCATGTGTTGTATTCCTGCCTGCTAGTATTCCAGACCTGTCTCCCATTGAAAATGTGTGGCGCATTATAAAGTGCAAAATAGGACAACAGAGACCCAGGACTGTTGAGCAACTCCAGTTGTACATCAAGCAAGAATGGGAAAGAATTCCACCAACAAAGCTTCAACAATGAGTGTCCTCAGGTGTCAAAGACTTACCGTATTTTCCGCACTATAAGGTGCACCTAAAAGCCTTCAATTTTTTCAAAAGCTGACCATGCGCCTTATAATCCAGTGCGCCTTATATATGGATCAATAATGAGCCGCAACAGGTCTCGCTGTCAAGACGCTATCGGTGACCGTGCACAATCGGTGACGCGCATGCGCAGAAGATCCCGCCATCTTGGATCGCTAGCTAATACTAATACTTTACCTCAGAGAAAATAATAAAACAGTTGTTTATTCATTTTGGGAGTGAATGGAGTTGTCAGAAAGCTGGTTTGTAATCTATTAATAAAGTTTGACTGACCTATCTAACTGTTTTGTTGACATTCCCTTTAGCGCAGCACCATCTAATGGATGCATAACGTAACCCCAGCCTCTACCGTAGCGCCTTATATATGGAAAAAGTTTTAAAGTATGTCATTCATTGAAGGTGCGCCTTATAGTGCGGAAAATACGGTACCAAAGGTACTTTTGGAACATGTTGCAGGTATCAAATGCAATAAATAAATAAAGTTGATCTGTTTGAACATGGAAAAACCTTGTCTTTGTAGTGTATTCAATTGAATAAAGTTCAAATTGATTCACAAATTCTTGTATTCTGTTTTGATTTTCATTTTAAACAACGTCCCCCATTTGATTGGGGGATGTTGATTGACCAGTTTGCCTGAACGTGATTGTTCATATACCAGATATAGTACCAGTACTTTTGGTATCTTAAGTGGGAGACATGTTCACAGGAAATATATCTTTAAATTAAGTCTGAAAGTCTGCAGTTAAAGCATATTTTATTCATTTAATTTCAAATGCACTGTGGTGGTGTTTATAGCCCAAAATATTAAAATTGTGTTAATGTCACTCACAATATTTATGGACCTGACTGGAGGACTCGTGGAGTGGGTAATTTGTTCAACCAAGACTGTTATGTAACAATATGCATGCATATACAGGTACTGCATACTGCATCTGCCAAATGAAATCCCCAAAGGGGAATTCAACAAGCCAGAAGTCAAGACAGATTTAGGTAACTACAGTAAATCCAAACTCAAGATCACATATGAAACACCATGCTATCTGAATGGCCTGCCTGCATGCTCAACATTCCCAGCATGTGGCTTAAAAATAAATAAATAAAAAATTCTCCAGCATGTGGTTTAAAAAAAAAAAAAATCTCTAGCATGTGGCTTTATGAAAAATCTAAGGGGTTCTGAGAAAATTCAATAGCCTACACTTTGTGATGCAGTTGAATCATTCAAATATTTTTTCATAAATAAACAAACAGGATGTATTTACTACTTCGAGGTGTTGGTTGGGTGGTGGTCGGACAATTCACAGACACAGTATGTCCGTCTTGTTACGTTGATTGTGCAACAGAAACGCAACTGCAACATTTAACACATGTATGACAGAATAATACACACATAAGGGGATATACAGTAGGTACTGTAATCGACAGTTGCCATACTTACGGGGACAGACATTTTGCTGGGTTAACGTCCTTGATCCAAGCTGGAAAATGAACGGCGGTTCCCAAGCCTTTTTCCACGCACGGCGCCGATTCCTTCAGCCTTTTCCACCAGCGGAAAAAGGTGTATCCACGGCTCCCGGAGAGTTCGTCCCTCTTCCTCTTATCATAATTTACTAAAACGCAGAGCCTACTTATTAAGTCGGCGTCTTTCAAAGCTTCGATAAACGCTTAGTGTGACAAGAGCGTTTTTTACTGTATGTCAGCAGTTCCGCCTTATTGGATTGCTGTGTGCATACGAACAATTACAGAAACGTTTTCAATAAAAATCCCCACGTTTATTGTAAGCATCTTACACGTCTCCTCATATTAGGAACAGGACACACGACCACATCCGTCGGTATAACAGTAGGACCTTAAAGGGACCGCCTCCATCGTGACGATCCAGTCCATGTAATCTTACCTAACTCCATGGAATTTTTTTTTTTTTTTTTTTAAGGAAGAAAAACAAATCTCGACACTGTTAGAAAACATTAAATATGTTTTTTTTTTTAAATATATATCTCGTCCATAGGAAATATATGAAAGACCAATATAAAAATACTTTTCTTTTCTTTCTTTTTTTTTTGGGGGGGGGGGGGGGGGGCAGGAAGCCGTTTCCGACAGTTTTTTCCCCTCCCAATGACGTAGGGAAAAGTGACATTTCTGAAAAGTAAAAAAAATAAATAAATAAAATAAAATAAAAATAAAAAAAATTTAAAAAAAATTTAAAAAATGATAAATGTGACTGGTATGTCACCACATTGTGCATGCTATAAAAACACAACTCACACAATCTTACTACATTTTGTCATGTACAAACAAACTCTCTATAAAAGCAACTTTTATTTTCCCATGGATTACAATATCTACACAAAGCCCATGTAACCAAGTCAGTGTTTGAGAACGTTAGTTATGGGAACTGCAGTGGCACATATTAAATTTTTTTGTTTTTGTTTTTTAAATGTCTTTTTTTTTTGCTAGTAATCGGACAAATTGCAAATATTTTATTAAACTATGATGACAATCTTGAAATGTAAAAAAATAAAATAAATACTATAGTTATTTAAAATATTAAATTCTCAAGTCATGCACATACTTCTTTTTCTCAAGGTGGCAAGGACAGTGTTCCTTCTGGCCTTGACATTTCAATAAAATTTCTCTGACTTAAGTAAAGCTGATCACTTTAGTGAATTACACATACTAAACCAAGTCCATCGATAATTACCACAACTAAATGGTTTTCTAAGCAAAGCAGCCCATGTTGCTGACTAACAGCAAAGCAGCCGGCATGCAATGCCACAAGTTCTATAGCAAACTGCAGGTCTCATTTTCCAAAGCTGTTTTGTGAGGTTGAGCTTGTTTTAACTTGGTCATATTGGAGGACTTTCCGGTCTGTTTCAGGCCATCGTTCAGTTTCATGACCCAGAACATCTTGAGAGTGAAGGAAGTGAGGGATCGAACCAATATTTACCTGCTGAATTTCTGTGAGGCAGCTGATTTACCACAGCCGATTGTTTGCTCAGCAAAGCAGCCCGTGTTCCTCATACTAATGTTTACTATACCTGCTTGTGAAACGGTGCGCTAGATCGATCTGCTGCTAAGTCATACTGGTGAATGTCCACAACTAAGCAGTTAGAGGCATTGCTTTTCAAAGCAAAGGGGCCTTAACATAACCTTCCAAATTAAAATCTTTGTCACACAAGTCACACAGACAACAGTGGTGGGAAAAAAGTGCTAACACAAAAATAGAAGTACAGATCCTTGTGTATAGTTTTAACTCCTGTATTTAAGGTAAACAGACCAAACTGAAGTACAAAAGTGAATCTCAATTATTGTGAGTCTTCAGAACACCTCCATTTAAGCTTTTTGTTGGGAACGCAGTACTGCTATTAACTAACTGAGAAACATAACAGCATAAAATAACATAAGAGTTGACTTGACATTGTGCTTGTAGATTTTCCATTGCCGTAAACCAGATTAACACTCAAAAACAGCCTTTCACCTTCACTGAATAAAGGCTGTAGAAAAGAGAGAAACACTTGGCCTAACTCATTCACTGCCAGTCATTATAGAAAATTTTTACATTTCCAATACTCACGTGATATTACATTCAATAATTATATATAAACCGAATCTACCAAATAACAGAATAGATTCCCTACTTTTTGTCCCGTCGCGTTCTTTTATAATTGACAGCAGAAAAATGTAGGTTTGCCAAAATACAGCCATTTCTCCCATGGACTCTGAAACTGTGTTTATTTCCTATAAAATGGGGCAATGATGTCATCTACCGGTGGTTGGGCATCAGTAAAGTTGTTTCCAAGTTTGATATTTACAGTGGAGCATGCTCAGATTCGCCCCCATTTAGCACCGCTCTAAAAAATACAATTGACAAGTATACTTGTCAAAGGCAGTGAATTTAATGTCAGACAATTAAACATTTGAATAATGACATTTACTCGAGACACAGAAACATTGGAGCTCAATTTACAGAGGAATTTATAGCCCGTTTGTTAAGAGGAAGGTTTCATGTTTTTTAGACGCACTTCTTTCTCCATCTCAAACTGCCTGTGATCAACACGCTCCAGGAAGTTCTTCCGCTCCACATACCTGAAAAGGGGAAGAAAAAAAAAAAAAAAAAAAAGGATAAGAAAAGTTCATGAGAGCAATTTTCCACAGAGAAATGACAATGTACAGTGTTAAATGCCTTGACAACGTAGTCAGTATTTTGCCTATAATATATATATTTTTTATATAATATAGTTTCATTATTTTTCATGTACAATTAGTACCTTTAAAAACACATTTTGCAACTTGCTGTCGACTGAAAATGACATCACAGGGGCTCAAGTAACCAATCACAGCTCAGCTTGTGAATGTCACATGACCAAACCTAGAAAACAGGTGAGCTGTGATTGGTTACCTGAGCCCTTGTGATGTCATTTTCAGTCAACAGCAAGTTGCAAAATGTGTTTTTAAAAGGTACTAATTGTACATGAAAAATAATGAAAATATCAAATTAAAGACAAAATATAAATGTTTGACTGCCAAAAATGGCTAAATAAGTAAAGTATCCCTTTAACAACTCTAATTTTAGTCAATAAATTCACCGTCTCATATTAAATCATGGTTCATTTGTCTATAAGACAAAAACTTTAATGTACAATAAATATTATTTATTGTAATAAAATAAAATTAAATTAATGACTTGACTATTTGTACGTGAAAAATAATGAAAGTACCACATTAACTCATTTGCGACCAAAAATGTAGAATACGTTCTATTTTAAATGTATTTGTACATATTTATAAGTTTTGTTTTGTGCTAGAGCAGACAGAAGGCTTTGACGCAGCCTTTCATCTGCAGAGAACAGTTGGAAAAAAAAATGCTAGTAATTACAAAAACGGCCAGCAGGTGGCAACAGAGTATGAGGTCAACCAGGGCCATGATGAAAACAAGCTGTTTTCCCAACAATTCTTAGCAGATTTGTGATAAATGATTAAACTTAGCTATATTTGAATGCTAATTGCTGCAAAACAGATTTAAATATATTTTTTTCTGATGAAATAAGAGAATCGAATCATTCTTTTGCTAGGTTCCATGTTTTTATAGCAATAGAGCATAATATTCTGCGGGCCTTGCAAAATCAGTCAAAATCCAGTCAAATCCAGTCAAACAGCCGGGAGCGAAGACGGTTGTTTCAGTGAAGATGGCTGGGAGTGAATGAGTTCATTATAGACAAAATATTGACTTTTTATTGCTATAATGGGCTAAATAAATTTTGTATCCCTTTAATGGAGCAGGGCTTGTGAGAATAAAGAAGAACAACAAAATAAGGTAAAATAAATATTGTTTTCAGGATTGGGGTGGGTTATGACGTCTCGATTTGGGCCTATGTATCAAGGATTATGGATCAGTTTAAATACCTCAGCATAAATAAAAACATAACATTGTTGAAGTTCCTTGTACATAATTCAACCTTCGTAACTGTAATTTTCAGACAGTTAATGTAAAATAATTCGACAACCCCACAAATGTTAAACATTCAATTGATAAATGATCAACACACAAAATAGGAAAATGGGATTTGAATATTTCATAGTTACAACAAAAATTAGGGATTACACACCATCACAGTCACTTACCCATCTCGACCCCTGTTGTGGATTGCCAGCTCCTCAACGATCCCCTCCTCGTATTTAAAAGCATCCCAGTCCATCTTTGACTTCTCCAGTGTGCTCATTTTTTGTTTCTTTCCCCCGATACGATTTAGTAAACTGGACATCCCTGCTGGTCGCTTGGAACTGATAACACAAAACGGAGAAATTGCACTTTAGAGTTGATACAAGTATATGTAAAGAAATAAGTCATTTTGAGGGGTTGAAGGGTTCACAAAATCCACAGTTTGGTTTGTATCGGTTTTATGGTCACAGATTTTGGTTAGGTCGGTATACTGCATGTTGACTCTTGGGAAAATCACAGAGCTATGTTACACCATCTATATTAATTATTATGCTGTTAGTGTATTAATATTATAACAATTATTTCTATTAATCAGAAATGTATCCGTGTCCTGATTTGCTCATTTTACCGCCGACAGTGAATGAATTTGAAACTTAATATTAGACTAAGTGCAATTTCTGGAGAAATTGTGTGGGAACGCTGAAAGCACATTGCGAGATAAATTATGAAATTATAACCTCCTGGTTACTGGACAATGCGCTTTACCAGTTTACCAGACACGTGGTAATGATGATTTTATATATATGGAAGTGGGCATGGAAAGTGAAACTTATAAATTAACTTCAATGACTGTCCCATTGAAAATGAATGGGGAAAAGTTGATATAAAATGTTATATTGTGCAAATACTGTAAGTAATGTGAAATCAGACTATATATACCCCGGGAGGCGTGAATTTTTTAAGCTAGTTGAAATTTGAACAATGTAAATTGGAAGTATTATGTGGGAGTTGTTAAGCGGCAAAAAAGTGTGGCGATTAAAAATCACAATAACATTGTTAATGCTGAAGCATTCCCGCAATGTTGTATTTCTAAGGAAAAAATATACAGGTGATGTATGTACTGTATTTCCGAGAAAATACATCAGATTTGGCCTAAACAGTAAATGGAGAATATTTACGAGACATTCATTCGATTACATGAAAACGTATTGTGTGTGTATTATTAACAGGCGTGTTGTATGTAAAAGCTTTCTTTTAAGTTACCGATGTCTTACAGTACCCAAGTAGAATTGTGTGTTACATTGTTGCCAGCCGTGGAATGTGTTTCAGTTTTCAAACACTTTGGTTTTGTAAAACTACAGTAAATAGTCCTCGCGGCCAACACCATGAATACTGGATGTGTTAGCCTACAAGCTACTTGGTAGAGTAGCTAGCTACAGAGACCATTGATGTGTGTTTGGCTGAATAAGTTCATTATACTGATTTCTGTAGAGATTTTCATGTTTGTTACAAACATGCAGCTATGATACAAGCAGCCACGGGTCATTTTATAATCGAGACTTTTACATAGATACCATTGGGGGACTCTATGTATGGCCACTTGCCTGAATTGTACGTGTGAACAAATGCCCAAATTACCACTCATAAGTGCACAGTACTAATAACATAAATATTTGACTGTAATTGTTTGCGTGGTTATTCATACCCGGGGCCAGGACAGGTTGATTGGCTGGAAGATGTGGGATTTTCTTCAACTATCTTCTCTTTTGTACATTGGCTCTTTAGGTGTAGCTTTGCTTCTCTGGAATCTGCTAATACTTCTTTATTAACCCTAACAAAACAAGAGACAGTGAACATGCCAATCAAAGGCAGCAGAAAACAAATTTGGATTTATAATAAGGGCAAGACTAACAACACAACTTGGAAACAGGAAATACATCCATGTTAAAATAAATAAATAAAAATAAAAATAAAAACTAAATATCCCTCGTGAGATTAATGAGATAATGACATATTGTACCTGACTTCTTCTCCAGCAAAATCAAAAACTTTAACTATGGTGACTTTTGCTGGATCCGATTCCTGTGATTCAGTTCTCATACAAACACCAGAAGCAGAAGAAGGAGCCTGAGGAATAAGAAAAACCGTTTCTTAGAAACTCAAGAAACACATACAATTACTGTTCTAACCTTGCCAGCGAGCTGAATTCTCACAGGATTTGCGAGTTCACAAACCCTCGAGAATCCATCTGGTACCTAGCCCGCTGATTTTTACCGATCCGAACCACCAATCACAAAGCAAAATTGTGTTCGGGGGCGGGATATGCGGCTGTGACGAAAACAAGAAGCGCCAAGGCCGTAGGAAACAAACTAACCTAACACATGGCTGCAATTAATTCTGTTCTTGCAGAATTACTCAGTTTCCTTGTTGAATGAAGAACAGCTAGAGGAGCTTCATGCATTTTTAGCTGGTAAAGATGTTTTCGCTTTCTTTTCTTTTTCTACCTATGATGACAACAAAGGTGACATTTTCTTCTGTTGCTGTGATTGGTCAAAACAAAAGTTTGGTAGATGTGCATAAGTTGCCGCATTGCCCAATCAGCTTGAAATATTGTACAGAATGGCCCGCCTTTCTCGAGCAGATCACATTAGAGTGGTCCCAGATTGTGGAGAACACCTTTGAGTGATTCACAATTATCAGTCGGGCTATTGCTAGGTTAAAAAAACACCTCCACAACATAGGCATTAATTGGAACGTTAGGTCATTCTTTACTTCTTTTTACAATTAATTTCTGCTACTTTCTTCAACTTGTGGGAAAAAAAGTAGAAAATGTTCAACTGATTGGCTGCTGTCACACACATTTCCACCACATCTGATCAAGGAAACTACTCACAGCTGATCACCATAATCGACCTAAAATCACAATCACAAATCTCAATCAAATAATCGACCAGCACAAATTGAAACCCAGAGCTTTTAATTGTGACTAGGAGTGTGACGATATAGCGGTATTGCGTAAATCGTGATACTTTGTCTCCCGATAGATTATCAAGTCTAAGTATTGTGATATTTGTAGTTAATATACAGACACTATAATGGCTCCTTTGTTCATGACTTATTGAGCAATTACTTGGCAGGCCACTAGGGGGAGCACCTCATAAGAGTGGTGGGGAAATGTAAGGAAGTCCTCAGGCGAAGAAGACTCATGAGCTTAATTTATTATATATATATAATTATTATTATTTTATTTATATATATTATATATTTTTATTATTTATTTATTATTATTTATACTATTATGATTATTTTATGTTTAGTTTGATCATAGATTATCGTGGATTTATTACCTGAACAATATATCGATAATCGCGGTATCGTCATATCGTGAGATAGTCGTTATCGTGAGCCTTGTATCGCATATCATATCGTGAGGTAGCCAGAGGTCCCCGCCCCTAATTGTGGCTGAGGCAAACAGGGTAACCACTACACCACCAGGATGCCGTTTACTAGAGTTGGGTATCGCCAACAACCTCACAATACTATACGATGCGCATCACGACACAGGGGTCACGATATGATACGTATTGCGATACACGTGTATCCCGATACATGGCCTTCAAGGCGATACCTAATATAACATTACTTTACATACAATTTTATGAAAACAGTGATATAGATATCCAAATGATATATTTATTATGCTGGATGGCAAAAATGTTTTCTTCTTCTTTCGTCAGGTACATTTTATGAATCCTTTTAAGTACCCCACTCCTCAATAGACTTTTACCAGAGAATTGTGAACACACCCTGCGGTCTCCCATGTTCTAGCTACAGGTAATGTAACATACTATCATACTGCGAGATAAGAAAAAGGAAAAATCCGATACTTTTCTCACTGGACCTATACAATGTTACAATGTTTTTTTCTTTGTTTACAGCTCAAGCTCACTTTTAGTGTTCTTCCAAGTTTAAATAAAACAACAAGCCTTAAGAGTAGCTTGAGACTTGCACAGCAGAGATTATCCCTATTGCTGACCCAGCATTGAAGAGCTTAGTTTATGATTTGATTTCAAAACAATAAACAGCTGGCGTCTTTAAATTTCATGATTACTTATTTACCTCCGGTGTGGTGTTAGATAGCGGCGCAGCCATCGATGCTTTGGGTCTGGGGGCAACATCAGACAAGAAACGAGCCCACAGGTCATCAGATTGCTTCTTTTGAGCAGCTTCGTCATTATTCTGTAATTGTGTCGGCTTTTCCTCATCTTCCTTTAGCGACTGTGCCTCTTTAGTGCCACCTCCGTTTTTTTCCTCCTTGTCGACTTTCAGTCTTGGCCTCTTCCTGTGAAGGATAATATTTAATTTAAAATGGGACTGTATATTCATATATGCAACCTATAAAATGGAGGATGGAAGCCTAGCCTAGTAGATAATAAGGTATTGTAAACAGACGTGACTATATGTACACATTGATTGTAATAAAGTAAAAAAAAAAAAAAGTGATTTCACACCCATCATTCTTAATGTATGGCAGCTTTTATACATTAATAGAAAGCCCATATTGATAAATATTTGCAATTATTAACAGAGAAATAGTCTTAGGTCTTGGAGTTCATCTTGTGAAAAAAAGGGGAGCAAATATACAAACATCAAATATAGCAATAGAGCAAATATACAAAATCTTCAGTTTATATTTTTCCTCACACTGCAATACCTTTAATACACTGGTGGTGCAATCATTTTTGAAGAATGTCTGAGCAAAATAGTCTGTGTCTACTTTCAGTACTAGTGAGAAATGGAAGCAACAACTTAAGTGTTGTGTTTATAATAATGAGTAATGAAATATTTGATAAGTAAACAAATGGAAATATAATGGTAATATACTTATTCATAAATTACAATAACAATTTATTTATAAATAAAATAAAACTACACACGTATCAAATCGTAGGTCAGCAATAAAGATGTGAATCAAATTTTAACGTTGATGGATCGTAAGTCCAACTAACAACAACAACAAATTCGAACTTGCCCTGGCAACTCAACCAACCTCAAACTGCTGTCTTTTTTCTTGACCCTCCTCTTGGTCACGCTGCCAGGATGTGGCACATCATCATTTTCATCCAAAGGGTCTTCCTTTTCACACTCATTGATATCATCCTCGCTAACATTATCATCTAAGGAGAAACAACGAAATAAAAATAAAAGGTTACCTAAATATTTAACATTGTGCAGAAAGAATGCATTGAAACTACAAATGCACTTTTAGAATCCTTTCAGATTCAGATGCAGGACTTTAAAAAAAAAAAAAAATATATATATATATATATATATATATATATATATATATATATATATATATATATATATATTATTCTTTTTCTGACGCCATTTAGTCACTTGATGGTCAAATGTACATATCCAGTTCCAATTAAAGACTTGGAAGCTTTTAATACCTTTGGCGTTGAAAATCTTTAGGTTTTATTGATCACCGAACAAGCCCATTTAATTAAGGCCAATGACGGCTGCATAAACACATGAATGCTTACAATCTATGATGTAATCTAAGTGTTTACGAGGTATAGTGTAACGAAGACCAAACGATATACATAAATGCTCAAATACACAGACGGCGTGTTTACATCGTGGTGGAGGCTGCGGGCTGTACTCACCTGATGGTACGTAATCTGCGTCTTCACTCGATAAATAATCATCAGAGTCATTGTCAGAATAGTTCATCGCGGCTTCTGTTTGACGGATGGGAAGATGTAACGAAAAGGCGATACAAGTGTAATTATGTGTTTCGAGTACAATCATATACAATAATTGCAGAATGATTCTTCGTTCATTCTCTACACAATAACGAAAACGTGAATACAGCGCATGCGCTTCGGTTCTTCTTCTTCTGCTTCTTTTCTTCTTCTTCAGTTGAGTCGGGTTGCAACCTAAATCAAGATGTGCTACCGCCACCTACCATGAGGAGTGTAGGTCGACTATCCTTCCGAGAGATAGGCCTAGTGTACTGTAATACAATTACAAATATTAAACATAAATAAATTAAGTTGCTTATTAGTTCAGAATAATTTTATTACCCTGAGGACATGGGGCGTATCCTGAATACAGAAGGATTAAAATAAATAAATAAATATAAATACCCCATTTAGAGTAGTCGTTTCTCAAACCAAGGTCTTTATCCTTCAATGTTTCATCTATCTCTGTCACGACGTGAAGAGGTAGGACCCAGACGCAGGATAAGGTAGGCCACAGAGGCAACAGGTTTTATTGCCGGGCAGCAGCAGTCTCCTCTCACACTGAGAGGAGAAAGGGGGAATCAAAAAGGTGGAGAACAAAAAACGCTCCACTGGGGAGGAAAAAACAGGCAAAAGGTATAGGGGACAACAAAAGGCGCTCCGCTAGGGAGGAAAAAGGCTCAAGGCAAAAAGGGGTAACTCAGGGCGCTCCGCTGGGGAGGACAAGGCACAAAAACAAGACAAGGCACAAAAACAAGGCAAGGCAAGGCAAGACAATACAATAAGGTACCGGGAACAAGGACTCGAGGACTGTGGGACGCTTCCATGCACTGACTGTGTGTGACACTTCGGCACAGAGGGGAGGAATCAGGTGGCTTTTATGTCCGGGTTGATTGGGAACAGGTGGTGGTGATCATGGGCGTGGACCGGTAATCAGTGAGCTGCAGGAAGGGTAAGTGACCTGGGGTGAGAGGAGAGTTAGGGTTTTCAAAGTAAAACAGGAAACATGGATAACAAAAACAAAAGCATGGGCCGTCACGCCGGTGGCGGCGTGACAGTACCCCCCCCTCAAGGGCCGGCTCCTGACGGCCCTTCAATATCAAAAAGTCCAAAAAACAAGGGCGGGCGGAAGGGGGCACGGAGGTGGGAACACGGCCCACCCATCCGTCCCAGACAAAAAGCAGTTCAGGAGGGCGTCCTCGACGCCCGACAAGAGAGTCCCAGCGGGGCCAGTCAGGAGGGCGTCCTCGACGCCCGACAAGGAGCAGAGGTGGCGGCGGGGTGTTCGCTGCCAGATGAGGAGCAGGAGGCGGCCGCTGGCCGGGCGCCGCCGGAACTGGTGCAGGCGATGGCGGCCGCTGGCCGGGCGCCGCCGGAATTGGTGCAGGCGATGGCGGCCGCTGGCCGGGCGCCGCCGGAATTGGTGCAGGCGATAGCGGCCGCTGGCCGGGCGCCGCCGGAATTGGTGCAGGCGATGGCGGCCGCTGGCCGAGCGCCGCCGGAACTGGAGCAGGCGATGGCGGCCGCTGGCCGGGCGCCGCCGGAACTGGTGCAGGCAATGGCGGCCGCTGGCCGGGCGCCGCCGGAACTGGTGCAGGCAATGGCGGCCGCTGGCCGGGCGCCGCCGGAACTGGTGCAGGCGGTGGCGGCCGCAATCCATGCGCCGCCGGACGAGGAACAGGAGGTGGCGGCCGCAATCCATGCGTCGCCTGACGAGGAACGAGAGGTGGCGACCGCAATCCATGCGCCGCCTGACGAGGAACAGGAAGTAGCGGCCCAGGCGAAGCGGCCAGGGGTTGCGGCGGCAGCGGCCCAGGCGAAGCGGCCAGGGACTGCGGCGGCAGCGGCCCAGGCGAAGCGGCCAGGGGCTGCGGCGGCAGCGGCACAGGCGAAGCGGCCAGGGGCTGCGGCGGCAGCGGCACAGGCGAAGCGGCCAGGGGCTGCGGCGGCAGCGGCACAGGCGAAGCGGCCAGGGGCTGCGGCGGCAGCGGCACAGGCGAAGCGGCCAGGGGCTGCGGCGGCAGCGGCACAGGCGAAGCGGCCAGGGGCTGCGGCGGCAGCGGCACAGGCGAAGCGGCCAGGGGCTGCGGCGGCAGCGGCACAGGCGAAGCGGCCAGGGGCTGCGGCGGCAGCGGCACAGGCGAAGCGGCCAGGGGGTGCGGCGGCAGCGGCACAGGCGAAGCGGCCAGGGGGTGCGGCGGCAGCGGCACAGGCGAAGCGGCCAGGGGCTGCGGCGGCAGCGGCACAGGCGAAGCGGCCAGGGGCTGCGGCGGCAGCGGCACAGGCGAAGCGGCCAGGGGCTGCGGCGGCAGCGGCACAGGCGAAGCGGCCAGGGGCTGCGGCGGCAGCGGCACAGGCGAAGCGGCCAGGGACTGCGGCGGCAGCGGCCCAGGCGAAGCGGCCAGGGACTGCGGCGGCAGCGGCCCAGGCGAAGCGGCCAGGGACTGCGGCGGCAGCGGGCCAGGCGAAGCGGCCAGGGACTGCGGCGGCAGCGGCCCAGGCGAAGCGGCCAGGGGCTGCGGCGGCAGCGGCCCAGGCGAAGCGGCCAGGGGCGGCGGCGGCAGCGGCACAGGCGAAGCGGCCAGGGGCTGCGGCGGCAGCGGCACAGGCGAAGCGGCCAGGGGCTGCGGCGGCAGCGGCACAGGCGAAGCGGCCAGGGGCTGCGGCGGCAGTAGACAAGGTTCCGGAGCGAGAGGCTGTAGCAGGCGAGGTTCAGGGGCGAGAGGCTTCAGCAGGCGAGGTTCAAGGGCGAGAGGCTGCAGCAGGCGAGGTTCAAGGGCGAGAGGCTGCAGCAGGCGAGGTTCAGGGGCGAGAGGCTGCAGCAGGCGAGGTTCAGGGGCGAAAGGCTGCAGCAGGCGAGGTTCAGGGGCGAAAGGCTGCAGCAGGCGAGGTTCAGGTGCGAAAGGCTGCAGCAGGCGAGGTTCAGGGGCGAGAGGCTGCAGCAGGCGAGGTTCAGGGGCGAGAGGCTGCAGCAGGCGAGGTTCAGGGGCGAGAGGCTGCAGCAGACAAGGTTCAGGAGCGAGAAGCTGCAGCAGACGAGGTTCGGGGTTCTGAGGCCAGTCCGACCCTTCACCCCAGTCGCCACGGTCCAAAGCCATCAACTCTTTTATCTCTGCAATGACTCGGGCGATGTCTTCAAGCCTCTGCCAGGTCTCCAAGTTGGACACTCCCGCTGGGTCCATGCTGGCCGAAGTGTACTGTCACGACGTGAAGAGGTAGGACCCAGACGCAGGATAAGGTAGGCCACAGAGGCAACAGGTTTTATTGCCGGGCAGCAGCAGTCTCCTCTCACACTGAGAGGAGAAAGGGGGAATCAAAAAGGTGGAGAACAAAAAACGCTCCACTGGGGAGGAAAAAACAGGCAAAAGGTATAGGGGACAACAAAAGGCGCTCCGCTAGGGAGGAAAAAGGCTCAAGGCAAAAAGGGGTAACTCAGGGCGCTCCGCTGGGGAGGACAAGGCACAAAAACAAGACAAGGCACAAAAACAAGGCAAGGCAAGACAATACAATAAGGTACCGGGAACAAGGACTCGAGGACTGTGGGACGCTTCCATGCACTGACTGTGTGTGACACTTCGGCACAGAGGGGAGGAATCAGGTGGCTTTTATGTCCGGGTTGATTGGGAACAGGTGGTGGTGATCATGGGCGTGGACCGGTAATCAGTGAGCTGCAGGAAGGGTAAGTGACCTGGGGTGAGAGGAGAGTTAGGGTTTTCAAAGTAAAACAGGAAACATGGATAACAAAAACAAAAGCATGGGCCGTCACGCCGGTGGCGGCGTGACAATCTCTGCTGCACAGCGCTGTTGGGTGTTTGTTAAGATTCCATGCTCAAAAGTGTGCCAATCTGAGATTCAAACACACAATTTCAAAATTGCGAGTCACATCACTTGTCCATTTTGTATTATATTTTTGTATTGCTACCATATTATATTTTTAAAAATTACATTTAACTTGTTTGCATATCAATAGTGACATCTATGCAGCACCTGCTCACCCTATAACGTAGGAAATTACACAAGTAAAAATGTTTTGTGAACTTCGGGTTTCCCTGAAAATGTGTGTGAAGAATCTTTTCGGAATTTTGTCAAATTTTGAGGTAAGGCGAAATTTCTGATTATACTAGTACAGATATATGCAACTGAAATGATGGAGGGGGCCACATTTTTTTCTTCAGCGCTACTGCAGCGCCACCTAGGACCACCCACTTCCCAACCAGATGGATGAAAAAATGCTATTTTTAATACAGTATAGAAAAAAAATATATGTGACAGCCCACAAATCGAGAAAATGTGTTTTAGTTGATGTTCTTTGAAATACATTGGGAAAATTAGGTATTGCTTTTTTAAAACACCAAAAAATGCTTTTTAAAAAAAATGCTGATAAACCTCCACTATCACTTTTTCACAAGAAAAACATGGGTTGGCTCCACCAAAAAAAAAAAAAAAGCACTTTTTAAAAAAAGAAATGTTGGTAAAGATATTTGGAAAAGGAATGATGCAACTTTCACCATACTTTACAACTGTTATGTTGTGGATGAGGTGGGACCCAAAGGCTGAGAAACCAGGCAGGAAGAGGACTGACAAGAAAGAGAATAACTATTGAGTGTCACTAAATAAATGACTGGATGGATGGAACGTGGACTGACAGGGCATGACGTGAGGGAGGAAGACTTGACTTAGCATGACGTCAAAGGCTGGAGTAGACGTGGAGACTTGAGGAGCCGTGGAGACTCGAGAAGACGTGGAGACTAGGGGAGGCGTGGATAAACTTGACCAGACTTAGATAAACTTGACCAGATTGAGATAAACTTGACCAGATTGAGATAAACTTGACCAGACTTAGTTAAACTTGACCAGACTTAGTTAAACCTGACTAAACAGCAACAAAGCACCACACCAGGACAAGACAAAGGAAGGTAATGCTCCCACGACGTGTGAAACAAACACCACTCCCTAAATACAACACTAACGAGCCACTAACAATACACAGCTGGGAAACACAGCAGGCAGAGGGCACCAATTAGCAACACACACTGGGAAGGGGGATGACACACAGGTGCACCTACTCAGACATAACGAGACAGGGGAAACACACAAGAACACCAGACAACCAACACTCTCACCAAAATAAAACAAAAACCCAAACCAAACAAAACTGAAACATGACAACAGCGAGCCTGATGTTTTGATGATTGTGAGATGTGCCTTTTTATTGTCCGTAACTTTGTGTGTTCTTTAAAACAACAACTCAATTTTGGTTTAATCTATGCATACATATAGTTAACCAATTGTTGTATGGTGTATCCAGGCAGACTTTTGCCAACTTCAAACCTCTAGCAATGTAATTTGAAGAGCATCAGTTTTTGCAGTGATGTCAACCAATGACAAGCATTCATGATGTGGTATGGTATGCATTTATTTGAACTGGGACAGTGCACAACAACACATTGACCAAGACAAAATCAGGAAAGATGCTTGGTGCCAGTGAATCCATAACCAGCTGAGTTACTATAGCATAAAACCAGGTTAAATAAAATATATGTCACATCAGACTAATTGACTCTCATGTTTCATGTTCATGTTTAATATTGTTCTTATTAAAGCTTCAAATGAAGTTTAGATCAAATTTTGTGCCCAGTTAATACAGAAATTCGGGTCATTATTAAGAGTAAACATAAATATCGAAATTGTTTCAGAATTATAATTTTTTGTTGCATTACTTTCTTAGCCTAATTAGCAAATCTTTATATCAATTAAACAAATGCAATGCGGTAAAAGTTCCAAAAAGCATTCGGGTCTGCCAGGACATAATAATATCATCAGCTTTGCACAAACAAATTGTAATGTGATGCTAATGCCATTTGTTTTGATATTACATTTGACGTAACTTTGGACATCCCTGTTGAATAGTTAACAAAAAAATCTTTCAGCAAAACAAATTGTTGAGTGGCTAGCAGAGGGTGACGTGGCTATGGGTTAGCCATTTCATCTGATGTCACAGAAGAAGTCAGGCTTTGCAAGGCTCCCATTTCTGCAAATTATAAGAAGAATGGAAAACAGACTATTATTGGTTATCTAAACGTGTGAAGCTATATTTGAGAGTATGATCTAAATCCATATTTTAATCATCATTAAAAAAATAAATAAATACCTAACTGAATCAGCACCAATCTGGAAATTGAGCAGAATTAACTAAGAGTGATTTGAGTTTATTGTCTGTGATAATCTGGAGCCCCTGCAGGGGCACCATTTCTGTTTTTGGACTCTTTTTCAAGAGAAAGGATGAAAAGTCTCTTTAAACTAGACTAAGTGCAATTTCCGGAGAAATTGCGTGGGAATGCTGAGAGCTGAATGTCAAGAGCTGAATGCTAAGCTGAATGCTTATAAAATAAATTGAAAGATAAATTATGTGAAAATTACAAAGTTTTAATTGAAGTTGAAAGATAAATGAATAAAAAGAACTGAGCAGTATCACAGAGTTGATAATGATGTTCAAGTTGTATATATGGACGTGGGCATGGAAAGTGGGACTTAGAAAAAGTTGAATGTCAGTCCTATTGAAAATGAATGGGGAAAAGTTTGTAAACAATCTGGTAAATTATCCAAATGTTGAAGTCACAGTTTCTCGTAGTTTGGCGCCCAAATGAACGGTGATAATGAAGTTTGCTCTCATTTGTGTCTTTCAGTTGGTGGCTAGGCGGTCGTTTGAAGAAAAAGATGGAAGGAAAAGTTTTGAAAAACTGAAAAGGAAAAAGCAGTGTGGACCCTCGAGTTGCGGTGTGCAACTGTCCGATATTTGGAGACGCGCTTATAAGACTGTCATGGGCGTGCGTGGCCCACAAACTTTCCGGGCCTCGCAGACAAATGTATCCAACTCCCTTGGTAGAGACAATATGAATACCTTTAAATTTGAGGTATGTCAGGAAGTCAATGACAGTGTGCACGATGTCTTCCTCCGCTTTCTTTTGGCCACCTGGGAAAATAGATCAACAAATGACCACATTCACATCATTGGGTCAACAAGGAGACAAATTCATTGTACAGATGGTGAAAACCATGTCGGAGCATTACAAACAAAAACATTTTTTCTTCAGAACAACACCCACTGTTTTGAATTTGGTGGTACCATGCATGGATGGAAATTGCAAAGTCATACCTGCTAAATGATGCATAAAACACGAACCTGCTTGGAAGTTTTCCTCCCAGTCCATATCTCTCTTGCCAGCAAGACCAGCCTTATCTCCCAATATCTTGTGTCCATCTATACCATCTGGACAAGAGTAGAGTTGTTTGTAGATGTTTGCAGCCACATACGCTTTAACAATTTAAGTGCAGTTTTACAGCCAGAAAATGAACAACATGATCCACTATTCTATCACTCCGGATTCATGCCGACCAAACTTAACGTCCAGGAATCAGGTCCAGGTTACTTTTTATTGGTAAAGTAGTTGGACAATTACTGTGCATACAGTAATTATTGTTGTTTTTATTATTTGAGGTTAGACTCCTGTTTTATTAAATACAACACTTTCCTATTGCCTGAAAAGTGTTCCTTAAATAACATTTTGATTGATTGATTGATTGATTGATTGATTGATTGATTGATTGATTGATTGATTGATTGATTGATTGATTGATTGATTGATTGATTGATTGATTGATTGATTGAAAGCAGCCAAGATGCAATTTAATTTGAAGATATATCATTGAAAACTTACAATATGTTCCTGTAAATAATAATAATATGTCAAAATTTTGCAAATTAAAAATACAAGCATGCCGCAAAAGAACTTGAAAATACAAAGCAATATTGTATTGTAAGCAATTAGTACAACTAATAATTGTGAAGTGAATACTCTTAACGAGCTTCTGAAAATCTGGCCCCACCTTATCCCTCCAATTTTATTGTGGGAATGCTTCAGCATTCCCACAATATGTTATTGTGATTTTTATCCTCCACACTTTTTTTTGCCATGTAACAACTCCCACACGATACTTCAGATTTACACTGTTCAAATTCCAACTTAATTAAAAAATTCACGCCTCCCGGGGTATATATCATCTGATTCCACATTACTTAGAATATTCGCACAATTTAACGTTAAATATCAACTTTTCCCCATTCATTTGGGACAGACAGTGACCTTTCTCTCAGTATCATTTTCCATGCCCACTTCCATACATTTAACTTATAATCATTACCAGGTATCGGATACTGCTTGGTTGGTAAAGTGCATTGTCCAGTAACCAGGAGGTCATAATTTCATAATTTATTTATGCATTCAAATCTTAGCATTCAACTATTAGCGTTCAGCTTTCAGCATTCCCAAACAATTTCTCCAGAAATTGCACTTAGTCTAGTAATAATAAATCACTTTTTTACTGCTCATATACAATTTTATGATCGTAAACAGTCGACAGTTAGGTAAGGTAGCTGTTGTGCTGAATTGTAGGATTTGTAGTTTGTTTGTCATCAGCACTTCACATTGCAGCATTAAAAAATATATTGTGATGTATTAGGTCTAGTACAAACGTAAGGATTTTTTTGTTTGTTTAGTTCTATTTTTATTTGTTACAGACATCACGCATGAATATAAAACATCAAGAATTTTAAGAATTTTGAACCTACTGTGTGGTTTGCTCCGATAATCACAGCACACTTTGATAATTTAAATCAGGTATGTTGGAGGAGGGAAACATCTAAACATGCAGGACAGGGACCCTCGTGAACCTCGTGATGACCCTTGACCTAGATCTTTTGCCACTATGGCAGAGGTCTAGCTAACGGAATACAATTATGTATCAAATTTGAGGGGGAAAAAAAGGAAAACAGGTTTTCACAATAAGAGCAGACTCCAGTTTGCCGTCACACGCTGCACTCATACTGCCAAGGAAATTGTAATCATTGTATTACACACATACAGCAACTTACATACTTCATTGTTTAAAAAAAGAAAAAAAAACACCTTACTATACATGGTCATTTTCTGTACATTGTTTAAAAAAATTAAACGCCTTACCATACATAGTCATTTTTAAAATAAAAGCCTTAATATACATACTATTTTTTTTTTTAAATAAACGTCTTGCTATACATGGCTATTTTTTTTTTTTTTTAATAAATGCCTGATTATACATGGTTAGCTTTGAAAAATTGTCTTACTAGACAGTTTTTTTGTTTGTTTAATATATGCCTGACTATATAGGGTCATGTTTTAAAACAACTCCATGGTTGTTTAAAAAACACCTGACTATACATGATCGTTAAAAAAACAAACAAACAAAAAAACAACAAAAAAAACGCATTACTATACATGGTTGTTTAACTCTTTGACTGCCAAAAACGTTTAATAACGATAAGTAAAATCGCGATGTATGCCGCCATAAACGTTAAATGACGTCAACTACGTTTTTTTTTTTTTTTTTTTTTAAAGAAAATAAATACAGCAACACTTTCACTGGTCATAGTCGTCACCAACCCTGTTCTGAGCACTATCCTCATCCTCCTGGACATATACGTGCTGCTCTCAGTTTGGTGATAGATTTTCGTCCACATTGCAGCGGCTAGTTTCAGTTGTGATATAGCAAGGGAACAAACGGCACAAATGTCTCAACTAGCCTCTACACTGATGCTCTTGTGATTTCTTCACATGCCAATGCATGGTGCAGGGACCTCCGGTCTTCTTCATATTACTGTATTAACACGGTTTTAACATCCTTTGGTGTCTGTCTGTAATATCTTAGTTCAGCTTTAAAATGTGAATGTGACCAAAGTCACTCACAGACAGCAACAGTGCTATAGAGAACCCAAGCCAAAACAGTTTTGAAAGAAAAAAAAAAAAAAAAAAAAAAACGTGCAAAAAATAGCATTGAGGCTAATAAAAAAATTGGAAGTCTGCATGATGCCACCACTGTAGGTTGTGGACTGAAGAAGTGCCGACCAAATATGCTACAGAAGTTGCACCATATATCATTTTATACTTTTGTCCAAACCGGACAAAAAATGGTCACGTCGTGAAACGTGGAGAGAATGAGATAATCCTTGACTGAAGCAATTACCAATTCACTAGGAAATGTTCGATGCTAATTTTCCCTCCCACTCCCACTTTGGCAACAGCCAAACTGAGCTTATTACTCAGTCAGCATTAACAGAATATAGAAATATTTGTTCAAAACACATACAGGACATCATGTTTGTATGGATAAGATCAGAAAGCAATGACAGCTGCGACAGGATGTTTCAATGGAGCAATTCCTTAAGGTCCTGCAGACGCTGTATGTTTCTATCTTACATTGAGTGATCAGCTCGTCTCTGCCTCTGGCACTGGGTGAATCCTTTATCTGAATTAGGTGATCAATCCGACCTGTAACACAGGATGAGGCAGGGGGAGCCTTTACGTGAGCTTCACATATGCACAAACATGCTCACATTTAAGGGTGAACTGGCCAGAAAGAGCATTAACATTTGTAGTGGTGGATTTCTCATCTGGAGAAGACGGCAGGTTTGCCACATTCCTAGTGACACCTATTGGTCACACTGAGTATAGCGTGGAGTATATTCGCGTGTTGGGATGAAAATAATCGCCTAAATCATCTTTCAGATTTTTCAGGAAAAACAAAAAAAAAGAACCATTTGCATCATGAGGAGATGATTTAGGCAAAAAAAAAAAAAAAAAAAGCAAACAAAAAATGACAGGCAATTATTTTAAGAGGGTAACGGTGCGTAAGGAAAGAGAACAGTAACAGTAAACAAGATAAAGACAAGAAACACACCAGCAACACCCTCTATTTTGACTGTGTAATGAACAGTAGAACCAGAGTTTCATAGAACCATACTGATGGCTTAAATCACACTTTACGTCTCCCTTGTTAATGGTATAGTACCAAGTACATGTCTGATCTAATCACAGAAATGATCCAGTTTCAATATTATAGACATGTAGATATTGACACTTAGTTACTATGTTAGATATTACAAACGTAAAAACATCAGCAGTCTCTATTTGACTGTGACAACCCTTGTGACTGATATAGGCACACTGCTACAATTCCTTATTGATAATCCGAGAGAGGTTGTTTTAATTAGGTGGGTAAAACAAATGGGGACCCACACATTACCGTAATGTTTGTTATCCATTTGTCGTAAATTGACCACATAACTAACAGCCAGAGGTGTGCAGAGGCTTTTTGAGGTTTTGAATAGGGGACATACAGAAAATAAGCATGAACCACGCTCCAGAAACATCCTTTGCTGTGTAACTCAATGCTTTGTACCTTGACTTTGTTCCTTGACCACATCAAAACCCCAGACCGTCAATCCTCTTTTCACAATGGATTAAATAGAAATGCTGCTAATCTAGTTCACCCCCACAAAAGACACCGATTAAAATTTTGGAATGTGTTTGAATTCATTCACTCATTTCACTTTTGTTGTCACGTTCGTATAAAAGTACAATGCCCATTCCAATGAAATGAACTATGCTGTGGCCTGGCACTCTCTCAGCCCAATGTCTTGAAGAAAAGAAAAAAAAAAAGCACAATGTAAATCACACCTAAAACGTAAACACATACAGTACCATACACCAACACATATGCAGTCATACATATAGCTGAACACACTGCCTGAAGATTAAAAAAAGAAGAAAAAAAAACTGCCCCTAAAGAGAGAGGTCTGAGCCTGAATACTTTGTACCTGATGGTACTAACAACTTTCCTTCTAGAACGAGCGTTTAAATATCCTGTAGGGACTGTAGGCCAAATGATTTATTTATTTATTTATTTATTTAGTTTTTAGCTGACGGTACTACTCTAGTAAAGGCGTGTATGCTCATGTGCTTTGATGGTTGTTCTCAAACCAAACTAGTATAGACCCAGAAATGTATGACCAGGGAAAAGTGAGGAAGCACTGTATTTTAAAGTCGAACGATTCAATTCGCTTCATTTTGATATACTTCACTAGCATCGTTTAAATAAAAATAATAATAATAATAATTCCAGTCCAAACCAGTGTTTGAGTTCTTCTGACTAAAACGTAACAGGTCTCTGGAAATACTTCATAATTAAGTCTACAGGTCTTCAGTTGTTCAAACATGCAATTTAAAAAAAAAAAAAAAAAAATTGGTACAAGCAAAATAGCAGTTCTCTTGAGACAACGACAAGGTAAAAAAAAAAAAATTAGACAGGTTAAAAAAAAAAAAGCTGTAAAAACGTGAGAAAATTAAGTTGACTGTAACATGATTTAAATACTCTTGGTACAATGCAATTTGGCTCAGCATCTTTTACAAACTGCACAGATTAAACTGCACAACTTGAAGTGTCACAGAGTCCACATAAGTGACGTAATCCCTGGGGAGGCTCCTCCCACCTGTTCACAGCGGGCATAGAACCAGTTCAGCTAATCTGGGAATTTAGCAATGTTGTTTGTAAACCCACGTTATTATATTATTATTATAATTATTTCTAATCAATTAGCTAATAAAGTCATTCCACTCGCTACACTAAATATTAACTTGAAAATTACAACAGAAAATAATGTGAAAGCCCCCTTCAGTAAAGTAACAAAGTAAATATAATGTAATATGAATGACATAAACACAGTATATAAAACAATTGACTATTATTGATGTACATCATTTATATAATAGATACCACGCATAGAAAAAGATTGCAATTACTGTAATTACAATTGCAAGATGTGATGGCATTATCAACTACTGCAAATAATGTAGTTACATGTACTCATTCTCGGTCTAAAAAATGTGTTATCGGTACAGCAGGCATTATGTTTATCCTTAACCATTTACTAACATGGAATGGCCATTCACACTCACTTTCAATGGGCAACGTAAAATTTTTTAATAAATAAATAAATAAATAAATAAAAGAAATAAATAAATGAAATATAAAAAATTAAGAATATGTGAGGAAAGTGACTAAAAATAGTTCGTAGACTCATTACAAATTCACTGACCATGTCAGTGCAACAGTTCAAACACATCATATTACTGAGAACTCAAAAAAACAATATTTTAAAATGGAGTGCAAATTTCTTTTTGAGACAGTCACGCCTCTCATACACAAGGGAATATAACATGAAGAACCGCTTGCAAGCATAATTTAGACATCAAATCAATTTAGACACCCTGATTGAATTGTAAAGTATGTGCGTATAAATGTACCGGTAGGTGGATTATAAACAAATCTTGTGAAAAATATTAACTTTTTGAACGTTCCCATTACATTCATTCTTCTCTCAGCCACAATGAAAATTCCTGATTAGTAGTCTTCCGAGGGAGTATGGCAAAAGCGATAGTTCAGTATTCCTTTCGAATATAAGTACTTTTATATACTGTAGGATATTTTGATTCTTCTAAAATCCTTAAACCTTTCATGCAACTACAAAACTAAAATTTAGTAGAGTGTAATAATATGTGGAACATTAAGTTTGTACTTACGGGGACCTAAAAGGTAGCCAGCACTATTGAGAGTCCATCCCCTCTTCTCCTTTGCCTGCAGTGCAGTACAGAAAACAAGCAAAAGGGCAAAGTCAACGCCAAAATATTTTTTTACAATAATATATTTGATGCAGTCACACTAGTGTAAACACAGCATTCTGATTAATATTTGCATTTGTGGAATATGAATTAAGCTGCAAAATTCACCTGTTTTTATCCATCTCAGGTTGGCCATTTTGCCACTTGTTGCTGAAAATGACATCACAGTTGGTGAGGGATCAGGTAACGACCAATCACGCTTCACCTGTTTTTTTGTTTTTGTTTTGTTTTTTAGTTTGGTCATGTGACATTTGCAAACTGAGCGCTTGGGCACTGTGATGTCACTTTTAAATGAAGGCAAGTGGGAAAATGGCCACCCCCTGAGATGGATATAAACAGGTGGATTTTAAGCCAAATTTATTTTCCACAAGTGCAATGTTAAAAATGTATTCAAACCCAAAAATGTATAAATATGTTTTTTAATACTTTGTCCTTCACGCCCAAAAACGTATTTATATATTTATATGTTGTTGGGTTTTTTTAAATGTTTTTTTTTATGCAAGGGCATACAGGGGGCTTTGATGCAGTTTCTGACATGAAGAGGTGGCTTAAAGCAATGGTAGTGATTACAAAAACGGCCAGAAGGTGGCAGCAGAGTATGATAGGTCAGGCAGGGCCATGTTGCAACAACCTTTTTTTTTTCTTTTTTTTTTCTTTTTTTTTTTTTTTTTTATAACAGTGTTTTCACCAGGAATGTGAAAGAGGAGACTCTAATCTTTCTGTTGGTATGTTTCATGTTTTTATAGCAATAGAACACAATATTCTGTGGGCCTTGAAAAATCAGTCAAAATCCAATAAAACAGCTGTGAGCGAAGGGGTTGCTTCAGTCAAAATGGAATGAGTTACCATAATCAGAATGCCGTGTTAGACTGGTGTTGACGCATCAAACATATTTGAAAATTTTGGGGTCGACTTCTGCTTTAAGCTTGTTGGGTAGACTCAGCATGATTTCATGATAGACTACTTTAAAGTTATTGCTGAAAAACATCGTTGACAATTCTCGACATATACTGTATGTAACAAAAGTTGATCTAGAGACTTTTGTTAGCTGTTAAAAGATTTTATTAATTAAAAAACAATTATCATTGCTGATTACTTGATAGGTTGAACCATTTTTAAACAGGAATTTGATTTCAAATTGAAGTCACCTTTTAATTAATTACCAAAATGTATTGTGGGCTTTTCCGAGATGTCTGATATTAATCAAGTATAAGAAATCAAAACATTATACCGGTAAATGTTATTTCTTTATACTGGTGTATTAGCTACTATATAAAAAGACATCCTCAAACTGGCAGCAAGCAAATTATTTATTATTATTATTATTATTATTATTATTATTATTATTATTATTATTATTATTATTATTATTATTATTATTTATCATTAATGTCAGCTGTGGCATGAACCTAAATTTGGGTGGGTGCGGTAAATTTGTCAAGCACTGCATAGATATTTATATATTCCTACAAGCAATTCATGTGAATTGTTAATGTAGTCTCAAATTGGCTCCCCCCATTTTCACTTCTGAGATTGCAGTAAATATAAAAATACTGATGAATTAATTTATAAATAAATGCCATTAATTGAAAAACATCTTACCGCAATCACCAGCCCGATGGTCTCATAGAACATTGTGCAAAAGACGAGAGACACAAGCAAAATCCCAATGGACCCCTTCATCTAAAGAATGAAGTAAAGACCTCAGTAACTAATCAATAATCAAAAGAACATCTATATATATATATATATATATATATATATATATATATATATATATATATATATATATATATATATATATATATATATATATATATATATATATATATATAAATCACAATAAATCCAACTATGAAAACTCTAGATTGGCCTCTATATAGAATAAGAATGAAGCAACTTTTACAAAACAATAACTTACCTTGTATATGCCGGCAACACAGTCTCTCCTCCCTGAAGTTGCTGTATGTGTGAACACTTTGACGTCGAGATGAAATGGGCACTTCATACACCTTTTATTGTCCCCCAGCTCACCCTGGCTTCAGTCCACCTGCGTCAGCAGCCCGCCCCCCTCAGACAAGAGAAAGCAGAATGAAATTCAATTACATCATGTAATGCCCGGATCCGATTTTTCTTTAGCCCCCTCCCTCAGAGACATTGGATTAAATTTGAAAATGAGGGAAATGTTTTTCTTTCATCACCTTTCATTCTATCAGCAAGCTTGTGTCACAAATCATTATTGGGCATTTTCTTTTTACTTTCTTTTTGACTTAAGCTCTTTATTTGGTTGGGCTTAGAAAGAATCCTTATGAATCAAATAGTACATCGTTTTATGTGGAGCTTTTAATGGAAAGAACCCCCCCCCCCCCAAAATCATTTTCAACTTTGGTGGATTTGCAATGTGGAATCAATTTTCAATTCAATTTATAAACCAATAAATCATTGTTGACTAAAATAATACACAATTTGCAAATGAATGTGAGTCCTGGATTTGTTTTCATTAAAAAAAGATAGATCAACATATTCAAATAAATTACTTACTTTGACAGCATGAATGCTCATCCTGCGTCAGTGCTTCACAAATTCCATTTTTCCAATTTCCACATTTTATAATCAAACAAAGGTGGCAAAGGTGGTGACTGGTTAGCACGTCCGCCTCCCAGTACTGAGGACGCTAGGTCGAGTCCAGGCTCCGGCCTTCCTGGGTGGAGTTGTCATGTTCTCCCCGTGCCCGCGTGGGTCTTCTCCGGGTACTCCGGTCTCCTCCCACATTCCAAAGACATGCGTGGCAGGTTAATTGGGTGCTCCGAATTGTCCCTAGGTGTGTTTGTTTGCGTGGATGGTTGTTCGTCTCTGTGTGCTCTGCGATTGGCTACCCCTGACAGCGTTCTGCGACACGAGTTCTGGTCCGGTGTTGGACGAGAGGAAAATAGTCCGGCAAGTTGGCTGGGGTCACCTAAATGAAGTGTTTTTCTTCAAAAAAAACAACATTTTGTGCTCAAAAGAGTGATGCATTTGCACACAAAACTCCCTCCTGAAAAAAAGTCAGACTCCATTAACGCCAGGCACTATTTTTCTGTTTGTTCGTATCACTGCGCGGCGCCCTGCATACAGCTGATAGACGCGCACTAATCTACAAGTTGTTTGTCTTTTCGAAGGCAGAAGGCGCGCGGATCAGCTGTCTGCACCGCATCGATCTGCTGTAGGAGGAAACCGAAGTACCCACGCAGGCATGGGGAGAACATGATAACTATATACAGTGCTCAGAATATATGAGTACACCCACTTTGCAATGTTTTTATTCGAAATCTTAATGAACAATTTTCAAAACTTTGACAAAATGATTTCTGTAGAATATGCACTTAACTTACAACATGAAAGTAAGGTTGTAATATAATGCATAGATTACAAAATCTTCAGTTTAATCAAATTAACTAATGCAAAAAAAAAAAAAAAAAAATGCATCCCACAACAAAAATGACTACGTGTCGTATTTTCTATGACCTCCATGACTGTTATGGATAGCAACTTGTCTGTTAGGCCTGGAATTAACAAGTTGTCAGTCTTTTTCTCAGGGTCTATGTATTACTTTTTTGAGGGTACTAATTAACAAATCATGTTTGCAATCAATGGTCCAAATTTGTAGGAGTATTTTGTAGTGTAGTGTCCCATAGAAAATCTTAATTCTGAAAGGAAACTAAAGGGGTTCCTACAAATCTGTACATTGCCTTCTCGTTCTTTTTTTTTATCAGCAGTGGTTACTCGGAACTGCCATTTTCTGTTTTGTCTCTTCTGCATTGTTGAGTCATGAACACTCACCTTAACTGAGCCGAGGGAGGCCTGCAGTTCTTTAGATCTTGTCCTGACTTTCTTTGTGATCACCTGGATGAGTCGTCACTGTGCTCTTGGGAGAAATGTTTGCAGGCCAGCCGTTCTTTGTTTTCTTTGTTTGTGGATAATGTCCAGTCAAATTATGTGCAAATGGTGTGCATTTGGTCTTGCTCCAATTTGGAGCATTCTGCTCTCCTTATTTCTGATAGTAAGTTTAAGTTTTTTTCCCCTGAGTAATATTATCTGGTTTGTTAATAATTTTTTGCAACCTACTACATTTTGTCGTGCTGTATGTTCATTAGTATAGATTTTTTTTTTTGTAAATAGTTTTACACTTTAACTGTTTTGTAGCATTTTTGTTCCCAAGTTTGTGGTCTGTTTGACTTCACAATTTTATTTGTTAGTTAGCTTTTTGTAATAAAGACAATTGAAGCTTAGAGACACTCGATTACTACTTTGGGGACCGATCTGTCACACATATAACACAGTTTGTCAGTGGTTCTGTTTAAGTATTTTCTTGACTGAACTGCTCTGGAGGTAATCAGCCTTGGCCGTGGTCAGTGAAAATGAAGTAATCTTCCCCAAAAAATGTGACTAGCTACATTTAATTCATGATTTAACAAGGAGTGCAAAGACTTTTTCCATACAGGGCAAGGTAGTTTTAAATGGTACCCCTGCTCGCTTAATAAATATTAAACATTAAAGTGGAGAAACTATGTGAGGTGGAGAAAAAGGAATTTGAGAAGAGGGCAACTACTTAATATGTGTGTGTTTTACATTAATTATAGAGCACACTTTGTCTGTGTAAACATGTAAACGTTATACATTCCTATCTGGTTGCAATGCACTAAATAATTGTACACATGCTGGAGAAGTGCTAGCAAGCATGTACTGTAATGCGTAGTGAACAGACATCCTTTCATTTCATTTCATCCTTTTTTTCCCCCCTGGACAAGTACATGTTTTGACACCTTCAAAAAGCATATCAAAAGGATTTGTAAATCACTTTTTATTCATTTTTAAAAAAACGAATTATGTTCCACAGTCTGCTGTGGCAATCATAACTTAGCTAAACATGCATATTTCGATCTAATGTGAGCTTGCTGATAAACACAAAAACAACACAACCTGTAGATTTCTCAAAAAGGAACCTTCCTCCTCAAAGTTCACAATAAAAATGACAATTGTTTTTTTTTTTCATCTGTCATATCTGTATTTTTTTTGTGGGGGGCAAATAGTGTGTTCTGGAAAGGGTAGAATATTGTAAAATGATTTTCATTTGTAGCTCTCAAAAATAGATTGCTTAACTCATTCACTGCCTTTGACAAGTATACTTGTCAATTGTATTTTTTAGAGCGGTGCTAAATGGGGGCGAATCTGAGCATGCTCCACTGTAAATATCAAACTTGGAAACAACTTTACTGATGCCCAACCACCGGTAGATGACATCATTGCCCCATTTTATAGGAAATAAACACAGTTTCAGAGTCCATGGGAGAAATGGCTGTATTTTGGCAAACCTACATTTTTCTGCTGTCAATTATAAAAGAACGGGACGGGACAAAAAGTAGGGAGTCTATTCTGTTATTTGGTAGATTCGGTTTATATATAATTATTGAATGGAATATCACGTGAGTATTGGAAATGTAAAAATTTTCTATAATGACTGGCAGTGAATGAGTTTTAAAAGTGGATGAGAAATCTGAGGCATTAAAAGGAAGTTATGTGTCATATGTTTTCTTTGCTGCCCTTAAAATAGTTCATTTTAATACAAAATTGTTTTATGTCATGCTTAACCATTGACTCATTGTGTTAATCACGCTTACAGTAGAGGTTAATAGACAGAAGGGCAGAGCAAAAGAAGCATCCTAATTAAATTTCTCGAGTAAACTGTTGCAAGTAAGATATTCACAATGCAATTAGTATAATTAACTGTAGCTGTTGCCTGCAATGGTCAAAATATGTGTGGAGGGTCCAATTTCTTGGAAAATCTCATTCCATATTTGCTGTCAGGCATAATGGTGAAATTGACTCATGTGGCAGTTAAAGGACAATGAGAATACAGTTGAAATGGGACAGTTAGTACACCTGTCAAATTAAAATGACTACACGTTGTTTTACATGAAAGAGTTCATGGGCTACATTCCTGGGAAATTGGGAGGTAAAAATACAAATGTTTTTGTCATGATTGGGTCATGCAAGGGTTATGTTTGGGTCATGACCGTGAGGTCAAGTGTCTGTTTTGAACTGATGTAACCATCATCTGGTTTCAACTGGAAAAACGCTATGTGATGTCAGGAGCTATGTGATGTCAAGAATCTTTAAAGGGGCACGATGCAAGATTCAGAATTTTTGCACATTTGCAAACTGGCGAAACGTGGAATGGACCCCAGCGACATGCACACGGCCAGGAGCGTGTGCGACTTTTCGGGCACGAGCAAACCTCCAAATTAATCAAACAAACGTAAACATGGAGCACAACGCCATTTTCATAGGCTTAATAATGTCTACAGAGCTAAGAAACGTATTAATCTTCAAGTTACTTTGTATGTGAAAGTCATTTTGAGTGGCAAAAGCTTACGTAATTGCAACCTTCCAAACATAAATAGTGCATCCCGTGAATCCGATGACATTGAGGATAGCAGTGCGTTTCATCCCCAGGATAGCTCTTAGCTCTCTCCACCTGACGAATGCTGCTCCTATATTTATCCGCGTCCTCCCGTGACGATGGTCTGAAAGTTTTTTTTTACTTCTCCTTGTCTTCCGTGGAGTCTGCATAAGGGATTGAGACGTATCGGGTGCAGGTCTCTTCAAGTCCATCTTGAATTAGCTTTCCTGTCCGTGAAGTTGCGTGAACAATGGCGAGAGCTAACAGGGACAATAGCGTGCACGCGCATGACGTCATGCTCAGAGCAAAAGCTAAAGTTTCCGGCCCGAACAATCCAACAGCAACAGTCATTGTGCCACAGTCGTGCCTCCTGTCCATTATACAAGTCTTAAAACATGTGCGGGTGAAAAATATGGTTATTTTAAGACTCAAATTTGAGTCCAATCTTGCATTGTGCACCTTTAATCCCTTTACTTGGTCAACAGCCAATCAGATAATTCCATGTCAGTCCTGTTACCCACATGTCTAGCCACAGCCAATCCGATCAATTGACTGTCTATTTAAGACAAACCGAGAAGTGTGTGTTTGTCGGATTATTACCACTGTTCCTCTGTGCATCTCCGCAGTCCAAGGGGGCTTGGCGTCTCAGGATGTGAATAAAGAGTTAAAATCTTATTTGTGTCTGCACTTTTGGGATCCAACCTCAGATCATAACAGTTTTGGTTAATGTCTTATCCCATATAAAATATCACTATGGAATCATCAGCCATGATTTTATGACACATGCACTCCGGAATTACACAAGCCCTTCAAGGCCTCCGCCCTTGTGTTGTGTTCGTGGTCTGGCTTACTTCACGTTTGCTTTTTTTGTCAATGCAAACCCTATTGTAGGCTTGAATTTCATTAGAATGACATTTATGAGGTGGATGTCATGCACTGTAAATGAATGACTATTGAACATGTTTTTTTCAGGGTGGGTTGTGGTGCAGAACAGCTGTTATTTTCGTTGTAGAATTTCCATATGTTATCAACTCAAGTCAATTTTTATTCTCAATTTTATTCCAGCGTTTTACTGAGAGAGACACTTAATGGAACTGAAGGGGAAATTGCAAGATTATGTTTTCAAATTCGGAATCATGTTTTTGCTACATTACATGGTATGATATCCATCATTTGGACACAACCTTGGTCTTTTTTACTTCTCTCTTTACACCCACTTGGTAAAAAATATTAGATTCAAATAAAACATATTTTTTAGATAGAGTGTATATTTAAATATTTTAAAAGGGCAGACTAACCCAGAGAAAGAAACAGACAGAAATCCAAAAAGAAAATTTATGTTTGAAAACTGGACATCACCAGAACTTGACAGGATCTGCACTGAGACAATAAGCAGATATTCACAAGAAAATACTTCTAATAACTAAATGATTTTTTTGTATAAAATATCGGTATTAGTATCTGGAACGTAAGGCTGTTCATCAGCATTTGTGGTTATTTGATTGATGAAAATACAAAAGAGCATGTAAGATAATACCAAAAAGAATCATTTTGTGATGTGCTCTCTGTCTCCTCATCTACCCTCAACTTCAAATGAGCACAAAGAGCAGCAGAGGAAGGCAACAGGCACTTTCCTCTTTCAAAGCGCAGAGATCTTGCTGTGAAGAAAAGGAAAAGGGTGTGCCTCATGAGCTATTACAGCACCATTGACTAGTCCGGGAAAAAAGACACATGGCCACAAAACAGCTCCACCATGCAAGGGCTTTGACTATGTAGCCTTTGTAAGATAGCTTGTATTTTTTTTTTTTTGGGTGGGGGGAAATAGGCAAAACCAAACAAACGGTCATGAAAAGTACACAACCAGTTTCTGAATTGAAACATCTAGTATCCAATCCATATATTGAAATAAATATAGTTTACTGATGTTATGTATCAATCAAGGTTGATTGGAAAAAGTCATATAAATGCGGGCTCAGGTGAGGAAAATACAATTTGTATTTATTTACAAATAGAAACACTACAAAAAAAAGCTTGCTAGTGAGTCACAATCACAACTAGGGACAAATTTGTCACTCCACCTAACCTACAACGCATGTTTTTCGGAATGTGGGAGGAAACCAACGAAGCACGAGGAGAGCATTCAAACGCCACCCAGGAAGGCCAAAGCCTGGATTTGAACTCACATCCTCCGCAATGGGAAGCAGACGTGCTAACCAGTCAACCACCATGACACTAGAAAAAGCAGATAATGTTAAAGAAAGTCCTTATTGTTTAGTTTTGAAGCCCAAAAGTCCCCCTGCAAATTACAAAATAAAATACAAACAACTTACCCCAAATTTAGGATTAATTTACAATAAATTAACTAAATTGCAGGGGGAAAAAAAATGAAAACTTGAAGTTTCAGTCTTTGTTGAAAATAAATTGAAATGACAAATTATACAGATTAAATGTTTATTAAGTGTTATGCAAGACACTATATAAGTTGTGGACTGAATAATACAGTCAAAGTAAATATATTACGTTAGTGTACATAAATAATATACTTATATACAACGTGCATTATAATGTATGTTAAGCATTTAAACATGTCAAATTATAGAAACCTCTCTCTCTCTCTCTCTCTCTCTCTCTCTCTCTTCCGAGTACAGTTTACTCGATTTTAGCACTTCTAAAATTAAACACATTAACTGACTAAATCTTAATTATTAATTTTATTTAAAATCTATCAACATTTGCTGTAAACACATTACACATAAGAAAACAAAGTAGCACATTGAAGTACACCTAATGTTTTTAATTAACTGTGAATACTTGAAAAAGAAAATAGTAAATAGAATTTATGAAACCAAGGTAATATCTACAAGGGCAAAAAAGTCAGTTTTAACAGTGTACATACTAATATTCAACCTCTTCTATTCTGTTAAAGATTCTCAAGAAAGCAGTTGCCAGACGGTTTTATGATTTTCTGCAGAGCATCAATGTATTTGTACACTTTCTAGGTTTAGAATTTGCATTCCACTAATGAGCCTAAATACACCACTTGGTAGTCCAACCCCAAGTATATTCATGTCACAGAAAAAGTCAGCCCTGAAATTATTCACGTCACTCTATCGCCCAGTTCTGGTGCAAATTACACTTAATAACTCATCATTTAGGTCATCTTCAAAAGGAAATGCCAATTAGATTGTAAGTATGATTATGAGTTATTTGGAAGCGTAATAGCTCGTTTTCTTTGAAGGGCCATGCCATTAAAAATAATAATAATAATAATAATAATGTACTGGGCTAAACTTGTCTTCACTAATTTTCTTCCATTGTCAGGACATTCCTATTGAATACTGCATGTACAAGAAACAACACAGTGGTCTGTGTGTCTACTTACTTGTCTTTTATTTGTAGTACACTTTTCTGTAAACAATCAAAGGCTTTATAACTGTGGATAAAGGTGATTGGAACTGTTGTGTTTGTGTTATATGTCTTATAGTTAAGACTAACCTTATTATTCCCACAATGGGGAACTTCTTGAATGGAATTATGGAAATGAATAAACTTTTCCATGATATTCTGACTACATCTATACACCGATGCAGCTGGTCTAACACAATATTGATGAGTTTGAAGTAAGCGCCACACACTGCAAAAACGGATTTTTTTTTGCACTTGTAGATATTACCTTGGTTTCATAAATTATATTTACTATTTACTATATTTTTTTTCAAGTATTCACAGTTAATTAAAAACATTACGTATATGTCAATGTGCTACTTGATTTCTTCTGTGTAATGTGTTTACAGCAATTTTTTAAATACATTTTAAATGAAATTAATAATTAAGATTTACTCAGTTAATGTGTTTAATTTTAGAAGTGCTAAAAATGAGTCAATTGTACTTGAGAGAGAGAGAGAGAGAGAGAGAGAGAGAGAGAGAGAGAGAGGGAGGGAGAGAGAGAGAGAGAGAGAGAGAGAGAGAGAGAGAGAGAGAGAGAGAGAGAGAGAAGTTTCTTTATTTGACATGTTTAAATGCTTGACATAGGGCAGTCGAGTGGTTAGCACGTCCGCTTCCCAGTTCTGAGGTCTCCGGTTCGAGTCCAGGCTCGGACCTTCCTGGGTGGAGTTTGCATGTTCTCCCCATTCCTGCGTGGGTCTTCTCCGGGTACTCCGGTCTCCTCCCACATTCCAAAGACATGCATGGCAGGTTAATTGGGCGCTCCGAATTGTCCCTAGGTGTGCTTGTGAGTGTGGATGGTTGTTCGTCTCTGTGTGCCCTGCGATTGGCTGGCAACCAGTCCAGGGTGTCCCCCGCCTACTGCCCAGAGCCAGCTGACATAGGCGCCAGCAACCCCCGCGACCCTTGTGAGGAATAAGTGGTAAAAGAAAATGGATGGATGGAAATGCTTAACATACATTATCATGCACGTTGTATATAATTACATAATTTTTTTTTATTATTATTTACATCAACCACTAATATATTAGTGTGCTTTTATTAATGTAATCATTACTGAATTATTTTTCATGCTTATTGCCATCCAGGAAACATAGAACTCCATCTAAGATCGCCAGGCTTTTCGTTCTGGCTCCCTCTGTTGGTCAATTTGTATTTTGTTGTATTTCATGGTTGGGTTTTTACGGAAGTGACCAATAAACCTGATTCTGATTCCTAAAGGAACCGCGTTACCCTCTGTGGCACATCAAAACCTGACTGAAGTTTGGATGAAACATCGTAAACACAAAGATGAGTTTTGGGATGAGACCAAAGTTGAGTTTTTGGGCAGACGAGCCTTGGCTGTTTGAAAAATGAAGGGCAAGCTTTCAACCCTAAATACAGTATACTTTTCCCACAGTGAAGCATGCTGAGGGAAACGTATCACTGAGCTGCATAAGGACAGTAACATTGTTCATGTACATGGTACCATGAAAAACATATGTATTTATGCTGGTTAAGTTGTAGCTTAGCCTTTCTAACAAAATAGACCCAAAGCAACAGTTGTCCACGAGGTTGTGCAATGTCTAAAAACGTTCAGACCACATTTCTGTTGAAAATCTGTGGAGGTACAGCAGCTCAAAATGAGGGTCCATGCTCAAAGCCCAATCAGTTTGAATACATTTTTAATTTACTGTCAAAGTATGGACTTAGATCACATGGAAGGCATGTGCTAAACTGCCACAAGAGATTGTGGATCATAAAGGCTAACTATTATTTGTCAGACAAAATAGGAATGTCTTACCACCTCATGGTCACTCATTTAGAAAAAAAAAAGTATCCATTGGGGTCACAGCGATGATGTGCACAGGGAGAAAAAGGAAGTGAAGGCAGTGGCTCACCTGCTACTGAACTATGTGCAACAACTAGCTTATCTATGACATTTAGTGCATGTACCAATGTTGCTGCATCCACCCCTCTTTTACAGAAGTTACAGAAGTTAGCTGAAATGATGTTTTTAAATAGCTTGCAAAGGTTTTTTCAGAAATGCATACAAACAATGAATAAGATTCATCTAGATCACATTTTTAATTTCACATAAACCTTCAGAGGCCTGTTTCTAAATGGAAACATTTTTAATTTTCAGAATTTAATATACATTATTCATAAAACACTTTGTATACAGTTACACAGCTAACATCTGTATTTTCTTAGTTTGTCCCAGTCCCATCACACCACAGAGGTTAAAAAAAAGAAGATTTATGTACTCTTTATTATAGAAACAATATGGCTCCCCCACTTTAACAAAAATACTATTTATAAGGGTTGGGAGATGTAAGAGGGAAAAAAAATCACTTGATTACACAACATTTTGACCAAACAAACATAAAAAAAAAAAAAAGTAGAAGAAGAGAATTTGCCAGTAGTAGACTTGACCATTCAAGAATAAGGGATAATTGAAACTAAATGAATGTAGATGTTAGCTATGGATGTACAGGTACTTACTTGCTGTGGATGAAGATTGTTGAAGCTTTACTGAGTCAACCAACTAAAGGTAAGTCTAGTACTCGGTGTGCTTGTTTTAGGCTTCTGCATTGACTTCAAATGACACAGTATCCTATTATCAGAGTTTTTCTTTAATCTCACTCATCTTCTTTTATAAGGGAAAAATCATTGTGATAGCGGTTTTGGGTCAGTAGACACAGAGTTGCTAACTCATACGTCATCTGAGCGCAGCCATGAGGTATCTCCTACACTTTGCTGTGCAGCCAAATGCTCACTGTTTTACACCAGTCTGCATAATAATTCATCATCACCGTCATCATTTCAAATGCATTTGAAATTATTTTAAAGTGTTTTAGGATCATAATTTGTGGGTTATTTGTAGGGATGTAACAATATTCAAATGTCATGATACGATATCACGATATGAAGCTCACGATAGTAGTTATCACGATATTGTGGGGAAGTTGGCGACACAGGTCACAATATTGTAAAAAAAAAAAAAAAAAAAGCTAATACTAAAAAAAATAAGCACAATTATGTGCTTTTGTACGTAACATCAATGTTATGTTGTTGTTATTATTATTATTAATATTATTATGTTTTATTATTATTATGTTTTATTATTATTATGCTATTGTTATGTTAATGCACACACACATTGAGTTCCTCCACATATTGACTTACTTCACAGGCATATTACGTTCCCCTTCAGCGTAGATTTTAAACAAAGAAGGGCCAAAACATGCCCTGTTAAAATTAAACTGCACTAAAAAACTAGCCACCAGAGGGTGCTGGAACTGCACAAATGGAAATCAACCTGACTTTTTTAACATATGTGTTGCATTTAAAAATTTAAATATCATGAACATGACGACGACGATACTGTGGCAGTTTTAATATCACAATATCACGATATTGCGTTTATCGTTACATCCCTACTTATTTGTGGTTTAAACTATTGATAAGCAATCATAACACAAGCGTCAATTATTCACAGAAATTTTCTTTTCGTGGCCAGCTCGGTCCTAGTCCCAAGTGACTAGAGGAGTCCACTGTATATGTTTTTATGTTTCATTCCACTTTTCATATTTAAAATTCAGCCTACACATCTGTATGGTCATATGACAATAGTTAACAACCATACATATACTGTATACTGTAATTAATGGCTGCTAAGTGTCTGTCATACAAGTTTATGATGCACCCTGGCCAGCATGGTAAAAGAAGAAATTAATATTGCTGCCGATGATATAGGTTTGGAACAGGTGTCAGCGAATCAACCGCAGGCACCCATAAAGATTTTTTTATACAGTATATATATATATATATACATATATATATATATATATATATATATATATATATATATATATATATATATATATATATACATACATATATACATATATATATATATATATATATATATATATATATATATATATATATATATATATATATATATATATATATATATATATATATATATATATATATATATATATATGTATGGATGTATGTTATTTGACAGTCAGATAAATTCATGTCTGTATTCACAGTGTTATTATGTTGCCACCCTCTCTCATGCTCCGTTGAATGCTGTGACCTGCGTGGCCGTTTTGGTTTGATGCCATGTATTCAGGCATGGAGACGCTCTGTTGAAGGGCTCTAACCACGGGGCTGCTGTGCAATCTTTCACTGGTGAGGTTCGTATTGTGTGGTTGATAGAATGTCAAACAGTCACTTTCCAGGATGAGGTCACCTTCATCATCCTCTTCTTCATCGCTGTCACCTTCTACGATGCTGTTGCTGAAAAATATGACACGACCGACACATCATTAACAGAATTATGCTACATAAACAAGGTGTAAGCACATAGTTCAAATGAGTACAAACTATTATATAAGAATGATAATAGCACTTGCCCAGAAAACAGACCACCACCCTTCTTTAGTCACTGCATACTTGATTGTGTAGAATCCCAGACTCTCAACTAGGTGCACATTTGTAGTTGTATTCAGAATAATAGCAGTTTGTTTAAAAAAAAAAAATAGTGCAGAAAACTAAACTACTAAATGAACTCCCAGCCATTTTCACTGACTCAACCCCCTTCACTCCTCGCCGTTTTACTGGATTTTGACTGATTTTGCAAGGCCCACAGAATATTGTGTTCTATTGCTATGAAAACATGGAACCTACCAAAATAAAGATTTGAGTTTCTTCACTCATCCGGAAAAAAACGTATATTTGTATCTGTTTCCGTTTTGCAATTAGCATTAGAATATAGCTAAGATTCACATTCCTGGTGAAAACACTGACAAAAAGAGCTTGTTGCAACATGGCCCTGGCTGATCTCTTATACTCTGCTGCCACCTGTTGCCCATATTTTTGTGAGAACTAGCATTTATTTAAGCCACCTCTTCATGTCACAAGTTGCATCAAAGCCTTCTGTATGCTCTTGCATAAAAAAATGTGTAAATAAGTTTTTGGGAGTGAAGGGCAAAGTATTAAAAAACGTGTTTACACGTTTTTGGGTTTGAATGAGTTAATTACTTATGGTAGCCTTTGTTTTCAAAAATTCAAGCGTAGTGGCAACACTATAGATTATATTCCAAAATGTTTCTATAATTAAAACTCTTTGACTGCCAGGCGTTATAAAAACAAAACAAAAAAATCCACAGTGCCAGCCGCTTTTGAGCATTTTAACTCATCTTTCAAGGCTAAAAGAATATTGTTTGCCTTTACAACATATACAATGTGGCTACGAAATGAAAGATCGCATTCCATTCATTGGAATTTTACTAATCATCATGAAACGTCTTTGGCAGTCAAAGAGTTAAGGTTGTTGCGTCATGACTCATGTAATTGCTATGTCTAAATACATTTGTTGGTTTACATATTGTTTTGCTCCTGGTGCTTTATCAGTGTTTGAATTTGTCAATATGGAAGGAGGAAAGCTTTATCTACACTGCAACAAAGGTCTGTTCATGCGAGGAAGGCGACCCCAAGTGGACAACAACAGTACTTGTATCCTCACATAATTTGACAGTAACAACACCCTGTACAAATATTTCGGAACACCTTTTTCTCTTCTTAACTCATTCACTAGCAGCCTAGTTAAAATGAGGTATATCTATCCATGTGGTCTTTTTTTTTATTTTTTTTTTTATATTTTAACCAACATGACCATAAGGGAGGGTAGGAACGTAGATCAACCGGTAAATCTTCTTGACAGAGTTTGCATCACAGCAGACACTGCACCGATCCGCCTGTTGGCTCGTGAACAAGACCCCAAGATACTTGAACTCCTCCACTTGATGCAGGATCTTATCCCCGATCCGGAGAGGGTACTAAACCCTTGTCCGACTCCAGATTTGGAGGTGCCGTTTTTCATCCCAACCACTTCACACTTGGTTGTGAACCGCTCCAGTGAGAGTTGGAGATCACGGCTTGAAGAAACCAACAGCACCACATCATCTGAAGACGCAGATATAATGCTGAGGCCACCAAACCGGGACAACTCAACAGAAATAATTCTGTCCATAAAAGTTATGAACAGAATCGGTCAAAAAGGGCAACCTTGACAGAGTCCAACGCTAACTTCGCTGGAAACAAAATCAACATGTGTTCCGGGCATGTCCGACCCGCGGGCGTTTCCTGGGACGACCCAGGACACGCTGGAGAGACTATGTCTCTCGGCTGACCTGGGGACGCCTCTGGAGCAGCAAGACGAAGTGGCTGGGGAGAAGGAAGTCTAGGCTTCCCTGCTAAAATGTTGCTGCTCCCGTGACCCAACCCTGGATAAGCGGTAGATAATGGATGGATGGATTTTACCCAAAATTCCAACTGTAGTTTGGAGATGTGTTCATCAGTAAAACAACTATTAAGATTCTTTAAATTAAATTTTCATGTCAAACCTTGCAGTGATGGGAGTGCTGTGAGAGGCAGGACTCGTTGAATCATGTGACAGAGCGGAGCCTGTAGATCCATTTGAGCCAAAAGAACCCGAATTCCCTGTGGTTTTACTCCCTCGATGCATGACATTGTTCCTCTGGTTAGCTGGCTTTACAGTCACTATAAGATTGTGGCTGTTGGCCACCATCATGTCTGTCACCTGAAATGAGATGGGAAGAAAGGATACAAACAAGCTGGCTTGTGACTGTCGATGAACAGGTTTGGCATTTATCGGAATGCATACTTTACTCTTTCCACTGTGATTTTATCTTTCAGCATTAAAGCTGACAACTTTAAACTTTGGCATTTTGGTCTTTGGTTGATTTTGCTGAGAGTTAATCCATTTACTAGCTGGGTTTACTGTATCGAGCAGTGATTCTGAAATTGGTGGCACGGGGCTCCTGGTGGTACGCAAAATAATAATTGGTTATTGTTATGCTCGAAACAACGCAGTTGTGTTATGCAGTTGTGATATGCAGTTGTGATTTATGTGTATGACTCACTGGGGGAGTGGAGGGGCGGGAAGAGAGGAACCAGAAAGAGTGTGCGGTCAATAACACACATTGACTGACTGTTGTGGGTAATAAAGTACAATACTCGTTTAATCTTGTTTTGGCATGATTACAACAGACTATCATTTGTTTTGAAATGAAGAGTTTGCCCCCCTGGGGAATTTAATTACCCTGGTAATTGTTGTTGGTGGAAAAAGGCCCGAACTGAATTTTACCAAGGTAAACTGAAAAATTCTCCAAAAGTTCTGACGATGGAAAAAACCCTATAGTGATAAACAGCTTAAAAAAAAAAAAAAAAAAAAAGATGAAGGGGGGGGCGCTGTAATCCAAACATTGTAACCACAAGCACGTAGTTGGCCTTATTTAACTAGCTGAACTTGCTAGCGCCACTGAAAACTGTACATACCAGCATAAAGTTACCATTTTAGTTTAAAAAAAAAAAAAAAGTGCTATAAAAGTTAAAGTTTTAAAGCTTTAACTCACTTTAACTCCAGATTTAAAGCTTTAAAAAACATCTTTAAAGCTTTAACTCACTTTAACTCCAGAGTTAAAGCTTTAAAGTAGGGGCTGTTAGTTTAATTAATGGGTTAATTACATTAGTAGTGCGTTAAAAAACACACACAAATGATCATGAATCCGCAAGCATTTGAAATTTAGCCCATTGAGGCACCCGTAGGCTGGACATGGACACAAATGTGGCACAGGCGAGCAAGGCAAACTTACTTGGACCTAGATCTCCCAGAGCCGTCATTTTGACGGTTGTATTCATTTCAATGTACGTCTTAAACATCGCCGGGCTTCCATCGTTAGCACCATTTTGCAACTGTCATTCAGCACGGAGGCTTTGGCTTTGGATGTAGGCTATATTAGCTACTCAAAACAGCGAGTAATAACCATATTAGGCTCAAAATGACGGCTCTGGGAGATGTAATTGTTTTGCTTTAAAGCTTTAAAACTTTTAACTTTGATAGCACTTTTTTTTTTTTTTTTTTTTACCAAAATGTTAATATTATGCTGTTATGCAGTTTTCAGTGGCGCTAGCAGGTTCAGCTAAGCTAAATAAGGCTAACTACTTAATGGGCTCTTTGCACAGCTCGACTACTTCCTGAACTGAATACTACGTTTTTGTTTACTGTCTTTCATGAGAGGACAAACTGATTAATCCAGGTGTGTCTGGCCAATGTTGTTGTAGTTACTGAGATCAGGCACACCTGGATTAATCAGCTTGTCCACTCATGAAAGACAGGAAATGAAGGACTGGTGTTGAGTTCAGGAAGTAGTGGATTTGTGCAAAGAGCCCATTGTTTTAAAATTCTGGTAGTGCTCATGGTTAATTATCATGTTTATTTATCAAAAGAACAAAGACGGGACTATTAACAAGAACGCAGTGTGATTTGTACCTTCTGTAAAAAAAAAAAAATAATAATAATAATTTCATATCACAGAAGTAGCTCCAGCCTGACTTATCATCTCTTTCACTCACAGGTAACATCATACAAAAGAAAAGGGCAGCCTTACACTCAAAAAATGCAAACAAGCTTGTTTGTCTGAGCAACTTGCTCAAGGACTCAGAGAGTTAGTTGTCTGTTATCAGATCCTGTAACCTAGCTTGGAGTGGATTTTGATTTGAGGAGTTGATACTGTAAGACCCAGTTTTTCTTTTAGGTTTGAGTTGTTATGACCCAGATATTGTAGCTTTTGATTTTTGTTAACCTCTCCTTCTAACCTCTAAATTTTCCCGATTAGCAGTTTGTTAGTTTAGCTCAAAAATCACCACAGCTATTATCAGTTAAGCTCATTCCATCCATACGCCGAACCTCAGCTTGTGAAAGCTTAGATTAAATTTTGTTCAAATCAATTTTGAACAAAATTGAAGTTTAGATTATCTTTTAAAGTAATGCTTGGCCTAATTGATTTGTTGATGTGCTTAAACTTTTTCTTTTGAATTTCATTTATGAAGCACACTTCAACAATAAAAATGTGGATTTCACATCTTCTCTTCTTGGTGTATTCAATTGATCACCGGTAGTCATGTACTACAATTTTGTAATGCCCTAATATTCGAATTCTTTATTTAGGGAACTTCAGCAGATATGAGATTAAAATTGCTTAATTAGATTAATTAACTAAAAATCCTGTAATTAATTACATTAAATTGACAGCACTACTTTAAAGCTTTAGCTTTGACAGCACTAGTTGGAATTATTGTGATATTTCTGAATAATTTTGTGCCATTAGTTGCAGTTACCTGGTCTAATGATTTTCCCGTAACATCAATACCATTGACCTCTAGAATTTCATCGTTAACTCCCAAGAGCCCAGTGCTCTCTGCAAGACCACCACGCACAAGGCGGGATATGAACACTCCTGGAACCTATGGCAGAGAGAGAGATAAAGTAAATAGAACAGTAAAAAGACAAATGTGGACATCAATCTCCACCAAGTGATAACAAATTATATTGTTCACAGCTAAGGAAGGCTTTAGAGGGCTTTCTGGCAGTTGGACTCATAAAAAAGGTCAAACAATGTATTCTGATATCACATGTTGGCCCAATTGAAATGTGCTACGCCATCTAATCAGTGCAGTATGTTAACTCAACTCCCAGCCATTTTTAAAGAGGAATCCCGTTCGCTCCCGGCTGTTTTACTGGATTTTGGCTGATTTTGCCAGACCGACGGAATATTGTCTTCTATTGCTATAAAAACATGGAAGCTACCAAAAGAAATATTAAAGTCTCTTCTTTCATCAGGAAAAAAAAAGTATGTTTCTATCTGTTTCCGTTTTGCAGCAATTAGCATTAGAAGAAGGCTAAGTTTCATCAGTTTTCACAAATTTATTTAAAATTGGAAGTAATTGAGCTTTTTTTTACATGGCCCTGGTTGCTCTCCTTTGCTCTGCTGCCACCTGCAGGCCGTTTGTGTAATAACTACCATTTCTTCAACCGTTCTTTGCAGTTGAGAGGTCTTTTGTATGCGCTAGCATAAAATACATAAAAAACGTAATAATACGTCTTTGGCAGCAAATGAGTTAATATAAACTGATAAAGCTTACCTTTTCTACACCATAAGGCGTCACTCGCATACTGGCCCCATCTCGAATGTAGAAGCCCAGAGGTTTATGGGTGCCGTGCTTGTGGAGCCGTACGCGGCGATGTGTCTCAGGTAGGATATCCACGTCAATAATTGACGAAATTTGACGGAAGTTCTGTGGTCGGCCAATCATGAGACTCATTTTGCTCTTTGAGTGGTTAGACAATGAGCCAGTGGGACGTAGTCCTGTCAAACCCAAGCCTTTTTTCCGCCTCTGGAGGGAGTTGGTTGCAAAAACTACAGGTTCATCCTCTTTATGAAGACACAAAAAGATGGGAATAATTATTAGTATTTCAAATCATACTTGCTATTGGCTAATGGTTGTTGTGAAAAAGACAGAGAGCTGCTCCAATTAATTTAGAATCAGGCGTGTTCTAATTGAGGTTATGGAAACATTAGAAACAGCTCCTTTTGATGCAATACTATAGCCACAACAATGACCATATTGTTACATTAACACCGCTCTGACAAAACTGGCCGTTATGAACTTCGAAAAGGCAGAACGTTTGATCCAGCTCTTGTTGTGGATATCATTGTACTGTGCAAGTGGTCAGACTGTTGATGCTAGTATAGCAGTGTTTTCAAACTGACTGAGCGAGCCAGTCAGGATCGTGCTAAAACTTCAAAAACAGTATGACTGGTTGGATTAGTTTGGTTAGACAGGTATGTTTTTAAGTGCAACATGTCAAGTGGCTGCCATCTGATATAATTTTCTAAAAAAACAAACAAACATTTAAATAAACTTTTTTCAAACGCCTTTAAAAACAATGTCATTTTTAATCAAGCTGACACTTTATAAAGTCAGACTATAAAGTGGCAAATTCGCAAGTGTTTTTTCTTCGAATATTGCCCCCACCCTCTGACAAAAAATATTTATACGTGGCTCTAATCGTACTCCGGAACCAATCACCCGATCTTTTTTTTTTTTTTTTTAGCCTTCCCAAACAAATTCCGCATTTTGACAGACTATTGTTTTAGTTGAGATTTATCACTTTGCTTATTTTGAAGGTGTATTACCAGCAGTAGTCTTGTTTATAGTAGAACAGTCATTTAATGCAAGTGCATCTCAATAAATAGGAATAATATATAAATCTTCCGTATTACAGAAGTTCAATTCAAGCTATGAAAACATGACACTATTTTGTTAGTGTTCTATAAATTGTTCCTCTAAAGAGTGAAACAAGTTGAATAATTGGTTGAAATAAAACATTTTCATCACAATTAAAAGACGTAATGACAATATCAAGTATTGTTACTCAGTAACGGCGAGTATTTAAACGTAATACCTGTACTCGCACTCCATCTGAAAAAAGTGGTATCAGTGCATCCTTTATAAAAACTATTCTTTTTTTTTTCTTTTTTTTGATGTCGCTGCATGATTTATTAAGGAAATGTTATCAAATGCACAGCCCTTGTTTAGAGTCTGTATGAAATGATCAACTTCTGTATGCCATTTAAAAAAAAAAAAAGTCCAGTCTATAGAATACTGTACAGCGGTCCCTTGCTACTTCATGGTTCACTTATCACGGATTCAGTACAGTATATCGCGGATTTGTATTTGGGTCTGAGATTCACACATTACGGGGTTTATCTTGGGTTTTACCTCAATATTTAGTGGTGTTTTCAAAGATTATTAATCCCACAACCTCCCCGCCGCCAACCCGCGCCGCCCCCACTCCTGCCGGATTTACTGTATTCTTTATTTATGTTGCTATTTTTCTGAGTGTTTCTGAGTGTTTTCTGAGTGGGGACTTTGTGGTGACTTCGTTATGGCTCAGTGGATGCATAACTCGCCCCCCCCAAAACAAAAAAATAAAATAAACCTCTCATATCATACCACATCCACCCGCAAAAAAGTGAGGGAACACTGTACAATTATTACTCTATCCTTACCTTTCCTGGTTATAATAATGCGAAGCAAGGGATTTGCTGATGAGACAGCTTTGTGGAAGTTATCATCATTGTTGATTGGAAGAAGGTCTCCATGGTCATCTGCGTATCCCAATAACATATCCACTTCAGGGATGTGATGGATAGTTTGGAGGAGGCTGTAGAACTCTTGGAAGCCACCTGGACAGTTCCTCTTGAAAGCAAAGCGACGATATTCTGCATCAAACTGCAAACAACATTGAACAGCAAGAAATTATTTTCAAGAGGAAGTCAACTCAAAAACATTTCTTTAGAATATGTTGTAGGTGCCCCCCACTGGTCTGATTAATATGAGGAATATGTGGAATATGAGCAGAAAAATACACCGGATTGTATCCATGTCAAGGGGCGGCCATTTTTTTTTCTTTCTGTCTTTTCACTCACTCATACAAACACGCACACAATCAAACACGGTCTCCCAGGCGGGGAAGCGAACCCACGCCGAGTGGCACCGAAGGCAAGTGACGGTTCCTCTCCTCCACCCAGAGCCCGGGGGCGGCCATTTTGCCACATGGTGTTGACTGACAATGACATCACAGTTGCCCAGGCCAATCATGGCTCAGTTTCAGAAAACAGTTGAGCCGCGATTGGTCATTGCCTGAGCCCTGAGCAAATGCGATGTAATTTTCAGTCGACAGCAGCTGGCAAAATAGACGTCCCCCCCGAGACAGTAGCGTACCGAGAGATAACTCAAAACTAATCCAAATCTTGCGAGACTTTTAGAATTTGAGTTAAAAAGCTGAAGGATTCACTTTTGACAGACATTTTGTCTTTTCGTCCACTTTTTGGGATAGGCCTACTCTAAAGTGCATTTGTATGCACACAGAGGATCAGTGAAGGGCAAACCAAAACCAAAAGTTATGATGATGAAAACACAAGAGAATTGGAAAAGGAAACCACACAAACAACACACAAGCTGTCTGTGTGACGTTATACTTTAATTTTCACTTGTGTGAAAAGTGTAGTGTTTATGGTTTAACATTTTGATCGTGCTGTCAAAGTTAATTCATTACAAAAAAAAAAATTCCATAAACCATCATCTTTTCAGGTAGTTAATAAAGGTTTTATGGTGGCGACAGTTTGGGCTACAATTTGATCACCATGGTAAATGTTTGGTTTTTTTGACAGTCGACTAAATTGAAGTTCAACCAGAACCATCGTTGTAATCATTATTTAATTTATTCGTTTTTAGCATCATCTTCAATACCAAGAAACAGAAACAATGTGTAAATGTCTTTTTTTATTATGCTCTTGTAATTATGATCACTCAACAGAATACTCAATTTACACTATGATGTATATTTTTATTGCGCATTGGGTTTGGTTTGGTGTGGTTGTAGTAGCAGCCATTCCACACGGACGCAGTTGTTAGCAGTCAACTGTTTTTTTTTTTTCCAGGTTTTCTCCAGAGCTTCTCTTTACAATTGTAATTTCCTTTGTCAGCTGGTTTCAGGCTCATTTGTATAGCGCCGCATCTTCTTTGGCTTTTGCTGAGTTTGGCAGTGAACGAGGCTGCCAGGTGAAGGTTCAAAGACACCCCAGTAAGTGGGCTCCTGTTACTCTGGTAAATCGAGGTTCTACTGCATTCTTCTTTTATTTGCGGTTGACACATCTTCCCAATGTTATTGAAATTGTAATCCATTCATCCACCCATTTTCTGAAACCTTTATCCTCACTAGTGTTTGTATATACTTTGTAATTTACATGCTGAGAAGAATATGTTGCTAGACCAGAAGGCCCCACCCCAAAAAGATTGTCATAGCATTTTTGTTTACCCCTTCTTGTTTCCATTCCTCTATATGGCAACAGGAAATGACTCTGAATTACAGAGGGAGAAAATTAATACATTTCTACAAAGAGAATGACTGAAATATTGAAAGACCATGTGGGTTATTTTCCTGATTAGTTTATAAGTGTGTTAAAGGAGAAGTCAACCCCCCAAAATGGTTTTGACAATATGTTCTTTGCAGCCCCACTAGTCTAAATATAAGCATTTTGGTTGAGTTAAGCAGCAAAATCCAGCCATTTTTATCCATCATAGGGGACGGCCATTTTGCCTCTTGTTGTCGACTGAAGATGACACCAAAGTTGCTCAGGTCTCAGGTAACAACCAATCACAGCGCAGCTCCAGAAAACAGGTGAGCTCTGATTGGTTGTTACCTGAACCCTGAGCAAAATTGATGTCATCTACAGTCGACAGCACGTGGCAAAATGGCCGCCCCCTGAGATGGATAAAAACAGCTGGTTGATGCTATTTTCTATTAGCATGTCATTGGGATTTTTTATTGACTTCAAATTATGTCTTGTATTTAAATATACAATGTAGGCCTACGTAAATATTTCTTTTGTTTGTTTCATTTTACGCTAAATCTCCAACTGGGGTGACATCTTAAAGCACGTTCCGGAAGGGCAGAATCACACATACCATGTTGGCTAAAGAGTCACCGCCTGTTTTGTGTCGTGTCTAAGTACACATAAACAGACACTGCAGGTAAAGTGACATTGCTTAATAAATAGAGCGACACTTTTGGGTCACACCGTGTGTGTGTGTGGGGGGGGGGGGGTGGCCACAGGCAGGTACTGATTGAAAACTGAAAATAGTGAGGCTTATTTAATGGACAGGCCCACAGTCTGATACACTGAAAGAAGAGCCAGTTTACCCACAATTTTGGAGAGTTTTTTAATATAATGGCATTGTTTTTAATTCGTTCAAATTTGGCAGACTTAACACTTTGTGGTGTGGAAAATTTACAAAATAGAATATATAAGAGGGTGTTTATAGAGCAGAATATCAAAATTAAATTCAATCCAATGGATGAATTTGAATTGACCCCACCCCACAACGATGCTGAATTGAATCTGAATTGCAGGAAGTGGAACTGAATTCAATGTGTATATATACATATACAACCGGTCCATTAATGTCCGACATTCGGGGCGATTATTTCAAGTATAACAGGCTATACCAATTGCAATTACATTGTAACCCTGCAATAGGCTATTGTGAAGCTAGGGAGGTGATGATGAAATTGAAAATGAACACATGTTTGTCAAAATATGGACTGGATTGATTTTCAAACATTAAGGGACACACACTATTTGGCCGCTTGCCGAAGTAGTCTAGCAAAATTGTCTCAATCATGTTCAAAATATGCTCAATAAACCTGCCTCGGATATATAAAATGTAGTGTATGTTTACCTGTTTATGAAAGGAAAATATAAACAAACAGCCATCTTTTCTAAAACAGCAATCAGTGCATGCATCCAATTGTTTCCATGTCATCAAATATAAGTCGCCCGACATCATTTACACCGATCACTCACTTTACTTTTGACCTCCACCACGCTGCTGTCCGTGGCTTTGAACGACGTCTGTTGTTGCAGTCGTGACATTCTTCGCTCGGGCTGGAAGACAAACTGCGGCACTGCGGCTGAAATCATTCAGCAATATGACAGTTGTTTTCCTCGTCCGCTCGGGTTAAAGCTATTCCGACACCGACAGGCGTTAAGGGAGTCCTGGCGAAATTCACTTGTCATAACAGTCGCCTTTTGGTTTCTCGTGGTAGATAATTGTGTCGGAGGCTGATAAAATGAAATCCATGGCAGGCGAGACAGGTGGGATCTTCTGAATTTAGGGTATGTGATGCGAGTCGAGCCGAGACACCGGCGATGTGGGTGCACCTCCAATCGTAGAAGGCTGTCGGCGGAGGGCGGGGCATGGTGGAGGATGACGGCAAACGTTCATAACAATGGCATGCCAACCCTCTGCTGCTATTCGGAGAATTCCCTTCATAACCACAATACACCTGTGTGGTATTTGCGTGTGTGCGTGTGCATGTATTAGAGTGAGATTCAGAAAGAGAGGGAGTGATGAATCATTAAAAAGAATCACAAACATTGTCAGTACAGTATTGTAAAATGTATTGTAGTTTATAATTAAAAATTATCAAGGTGTAAATTCACCTCACATATGTGCTACCTTGGATATTTTTCCAACCCCCCTTCAGTGGCATGTTTCTGTGTCAAGGTGTGACAGGTGTTGTGTCGAAGAACAGGTTCTTTACGATGCTAGGCTTCTTCATTTAGTCTAGGCTGGCCCCTGGTCAAACATGTTAGGGTGATTTTTTTTTCATAGTGTTTTTCATGTAAGGGTTTAAAGGAGAGTTTAAAAAAAATGGTACATCACAGAACAAATTTGCCCACTTGTTTGGGATATTTCGTTATGATCCAATAAATTAGGGTTGAACTTTTTGACCAAAATTCCAAAATAATCAGGTTGATCCAAGTTTTCATCAAGGGGGAAATACAAATACAAAGTACTTGTGTTTTTACACAAGTTCCATTCACTGACCTGAGACATGGCACAGGTACGAAAATTTAAGCCACATGCTGTCCAGGCACCACATAAATATATACTAGCACTGAGTGACCCAAGTTAATATATATACAGGACTGTCTCAGAAAATTAGAATATTGTGATAAAGTCCATTATTTTGTGTAATGCAATCAAATAAGCAAAAATGCCATTCATTCTGGATTCATTACAAATCAACTGAAATAGCTTTTTATTATTTTAATATTGCTGATTATGGCTTACAGCTTAAGAAAACTCAAATATCCTATCCCAAAGTATTATATTTCTTCAGACCAAGTAAAAAAAAATGCCATAATCAAAAATATAAAAAAAATAAAAGGCTTGCAATATTTCAGTTAATTTGTAATGAATCCAGAATGTATGACATTTTAGTTTTTTAAATTGCATTACAGAAAATAAAGGACTTTATCACAATATTCTGAGACCGTCCTGTACACATATATATATATATATATATATATATATATATATATATATATATATATATATATATATATATATATATATATATATATATATATATATATATATATATATATATATATATATATATATAATTTGTTTATTTGCTGTGACTCTTCGTCACCTATCACAGTGATCACACGAGTCATCAATTATTTACCGACGTTTAGTTTAGTTTCCACTGTATGATTTCCTCGTCAGCAGTACGGCTGGAAGTTGTCATTTTGAGAGCTGCTTTCCCAAAATTTGAATAATTTGTTTGCTGTCCTTGACCGGACACATCTTTCATTGTTAACTCCATGCAGCACTCTGTGCTCGATTTTGTTTTGTCTTAAATTGTTGGTTGGTTGGCGTATTTGTTTCATAATTGGCACTTGTTGCATGATGTTCTGTGCTTGTCTGATTGTTCTGTGATGTATGTATAAATGTTCAATGAAATAAATAAAGAATACAAAAATAAATAAATGCTTCAATACATACTACCAACAAACATTATGAATGCAGCCCATAAGTAGGTTATCTGAAATAGAAAAAAATTGGTCACATTCTGAACAAACATTCCTTCTTGTTAAAACGGTGACGTCTGGAATGTTGTTAAGCTTGTCTAACATTCAGTCATCTCAAGTCACATGGATTCCTCCCCCTGCCACATCTGTCAAAAAAAAAAAGAAAAAAAAAGTTATTTTATTTTATTTTAGTTAGCTTCCCAGTTCTGAGGTCTCCGGTTCGAGTCCAGGCTCGGACCTTCCTGGGTGGAGTTTGCATGTTCTCCCCGTGCCCGCGTGGGTCTTCTCCGGGTACTCCGGTCTCCTCCCACATTCCAAAGACATGCATGGCAGGTTAATTGGGCGCTCCGAATTGTCCCTAGGTGTGCGTATGAGTGTGGATGGTTGTTAGTCTCTGTGTGCCCTGCGATTGGTTGGCAACCAGTTCAGGGTGTCCCCCGCCTACTGCCCAGAGCCAGCTGAGATAGGCGCCAGCAGCCCCCGCGACCCTTGTGAGGAATAAGCGGTCAAGAAAATGGATGGATGGATGGATGGAAGGAATCAAAATGCTAAATTTGGTCAACTTGTGCTGATGTTCATCAGGTTTGGAAGGTTACTTCCAATAGACTACAGTACAGTACAATACAATACAATGCAGACACACACTCTTTAAGATATTGGGACAAATTTAACCCAAATTATTTTATTTGGGTGACCCAACACATTCCTATAAAGTTAGACCGACCAAGCTCAAGGTTATTTTGGATCAGCAGGCCTGGGTTATGGGAGTAACTAGCTATGTTGTGTTGCCATAGTTTATTATACAATTGGTCAAATATGACTTCATTGCTGGGTCAATGACTTCACTGCTTTGACTCTGACTTCGTCCCTAGCAGGGTCAACTGTGTCTTTGCTTCTCGGTCAAATTTGACTTTGCTGTTGAGCCAAATTTGACTTCGCTGTTGGGTCAAAGGTGACTTTTCTGCATGGTAAATCTAATGTGACACCAAAAATGTTGTGAAAATAATGGAATAAATTGTTAATTCCACTTTTCTGGGACCCTTATGGCCTAAACATCACACGTAGAAGCTCACACTGCTATTTCTAGAAAAGTGTTTTTTGGAGTTAGCATTTCTACTTATAAACATTCAATAAAATGGTTGTTAAAGGATTTCGCCCAACAAGCAAATATCATCCATTATTGTTATTACACATACATGGGAGTCAGGCTGCAACTAACAATTGTGTTAGCACGTCCGCCTCCCAGAGCTGAGGACACAAGACTGAGTCCAGGCTTCGGTCTTCCCGGGTGGAGTTTGCGCGTTCTCCCCGTGCCTGCATGCGTAGGTCTTTTACGGGTACTCGGGTCTCCTCCCACATTCCAAAGACATGCATGGCAGGTTAATTGACGCTAGGTGTGCTTGTGTGTGTGGATGGTTGTTCCTCTCTGTGTGCCCTGCAATTGGCTGGCAACCGGCTCAGAGTGTACCCCCCCCTCTGCTGCCCAAAGCCGGCTGTGATAGGCCCCATCACCCCCGCGACCCTTGTGAGGAGTAAGTGGTTATTAAGAAAATGGATGGATGGATGGATGGATGGATGTTTCTTTTGCTTGTTTGAACGTTTTTTGAGGTGAATAGCGTCACCCAGCCTATCAATTGTGTTTACTAGCGACTCACTCGCATCAATAGACCCTTCCAGTGTGACGTCACATTTAAGTGCGCCCCTTGCGGTGGAGGGCAGGGTGTCAATGCGAGTGAATTAGAAAACAATCAGTGTGACCTAGAAAATAGGTCAAACAGTTGATAAATCAGCGACCAATGCTATGGTGAACTTGTGCGCGGCCGGCGGATGCTCTATGGCTCAAAGAGAGATGAGACTGTTTTTTCGGCTGCCGGCAGCGATTCTAAACCAGACGGAAGACAGTTGAGGAGTGAATGACGAGCACGGTGGCTAGCGTGAAACTCCGACGCAATTGCTTTGCACCCACAAGTACGAGGATATGCTTAGATCATTTTATATCAGGTAATTTTTCTCTTTTTCATATACATTGGGTAATAACATTAACCTGTGATTGTAATTTACAGGCAGACGTGATGTATGTGCCATATTATCTTTAGTAAAACAGTCATACTTTTTTTTTGCATAAGTATTAATAATTTTGAACAAATAGTTAACTATTTAACATGATTATCACAAATAACGCTTTACCTCGGACTTGATCTCTGCTGAGGAATGTGTTGTAAATGTGCGGGCTGTTTGTTAGCAGCTAGCAAGCTAAGATAGCTTGAAGACTTCGATATACAGCAAGACGACTATATCCGGACACAAACGATTTAATGAATGACAATTTACACCATGAAAGTAGTGATTGACGTACTGTTTCAATCAAAAACATCATACTTCCACTTCCACTTTGTCTTCCAACAAACTCATTTTTTTTGTAGCTAGCGGCTCCAAAACGACTGGTTTCAGTCGCGGTAATGGGAGTGTCCAACTCGGGACACTTGACATATTTCCCACCTTTTAACGAAAACGCTCGCTGAAAATCCAGCCCTGTACATTCATTTGTTATGGGATGTTTGCCCTCCGGGAGGTACAGCGGAAGCTAAGCAGTGACATCAGCTGGAAGGGTCTACTCTATAGACTATTCTGAAATGGATTTGCCTTGACTTGGTGAGCGGATTGACCAGTCAGATTTTAGGACATGCCCACCAAACTTTGATGGACAGTGACCCTGAAATAATGAAATAGATAAATAAATAAATAAATAAATAAATAAATAAATAAATAAATTTACAAATAATCATCCATCCATCCATTTTCTGAACCGCTTACCCCTCACAAGGGTCGCGGGGGGTGCTGGAGTCTATCTCAGCTGGCTATGCCACATTTAATTGATACATGAAACATTTAATTAATTCATTCATTACACTTTCATTTAATTATTTAATTATTTAAGGTTCTTCTATTTGTTTTCAAATTTCTCAATGGTCTTGCCCCACCTTATCTCGCCGAGCTCTTGCACCCCTACACACCTGCCCGGTGCCTCAGGTCAGGAGACCAGACTCAATTGGAGGTATCGAGGGCTAAGCGGAGGCATAGTGAGATCGAGCCTTTGCTGTTGCCGTTCCCTCCCTTTGGAACGACCTTCCTTTAAATATTAGGCAATCCCCCTGTTATCCTCTTTTAAAACACGTCTTAAAACACATCTGTATTCTTTGGCTTTTGGCGCACCATGAGACTTGTTCTTGGTGTTTTGTGGTGTGTATGAGGTTGATGTTTAGTCTACTGATTTATGTATTTATTTATCTATCTCTTTATTCACTACTTCTTATTTATTTACTGATGTAAAATATATTTACTTGTAAAAAAAAAAAAAAAAAAAACTTGTATTCGCACTTCAAAATGTTTGCTTTGTTCTTGTTTACTGCAAAACTAACATTTATGTTTATGTACAGCAGTTTGTATACAGCAATGCCTGTTCTTAAAGCGCTTTATAAATAACGTTGAGTGTATTTATTTATTTAACGTTGGCACTTTTGGTCTACATATACAGCTTGTAGGCAGTTAGTATAAGGCCGGAGGCAGGAGCGTAAGGTTTGTGCCGAGGTGGTCACTATTTTTTTTTTAACAAGTTAAAAAATAAATAAATTAATTAACAGGTGGACGGTATGTGCTGCTTTGAAAACCACCTTTTTCTTTTATCGCTCAGTTCCTTAGACCACCAATATTAGATTTGGTCGAAGTATCTTTTGTTGAATTACAGTTATAATTTATACATGCATTGAAGGCAAGTTGTAAAATATCTGAAGTCCTCTTGTTTAGAGAGAGAGAGAGAGAGAGAGAGAGAGAGAGAGAGAGAGAGAGAGAGAGAGAGAGAGAGAGAGAGAGAGAGAGAGAGAGAGAGAGAGAGAGAGAGAGAGAGAGAGAGAGAGAGAGAGAGAGAGAGAGAGAGAGAGAGAGAGATTTGTCCATCCGTAGTTGCCATAGATTTCACGTGACTTTGACAGAAGCTAAGCTACTCCGTTCCAGCCAGGAATTTTACGTAGCCACAGGCAAATTTAATAATTTATCCTGAATTCGTCCTGAACGAACTATCGACACTGTGCCTCCGTCACTTTATTTTAAGTCAAACATAATTGCTACATATGGTGACTGATTCAATCGTATCAGACAGTGCTCGTCGAAATCTCTCGGCCACGTTTATTTTGTCGCTTGCTAGACGCCAAAAAAGGAAAACGCGTTTGTAACCGACAAATTGGCTCAGCAGACGCCAATTGTGAGCGTAAAGTGTCGCGAACATCGTGTGAAAATGTTTGCAATAAAGAACGATGAGGCGCTTTGTGGAGCACAAGAGAACCAGCGACAACGCCAACTGCTGGAAGCTGTTTGCAAGCAGCCTCGAGGTGTGTTGAACAGAACAACTTTGTCACGCGTTTAATCAACACTTTTCAACAATATGTTCGTATGTATTTTGAAATTAATTAATTAATTCATCTGGGAACCTTGTTACGTTACAATTACAGTTTTTCCTCAGTCTCTTGTATTTTTTTTAAAATTGCAAACAGACAACACTTTCTCAAACATCAACATCAAAAGATAATCAATACAATATCAATAGCGTAAAAATATATAGGAAAAAGGGAGAAAAGAAAAAACAGCAAAATGCACATACTAGGAGCTTTAGAAGTTATAAAATATATTTAAATTAGAGCACTATTATTATTATAATTATTATTATTAACATTATTATTAATTAACTATTGTTATAATTTACAGGACGACCAGGCAAACGAATTCTCCCTACACTTGTATCTTTTGGAGCCAAAAAACAACAACTAAAAAAAACAGCATTATAATTATCCAGCCGCTTTTGGCTTTTGAAAAACATACACACACCAGACAGGATGGCTCCAAACACCTGAGCATAATCTCCAGGAATCACCTGGATAAGGTATTCTTTTGTTTGAAACAGTACGTCGATCACTACTTTTACTTTCACGGTGTAAAATTGTCATTCATTAAATGGTTTGTGTCCGGATATACTCATCTTGCTGTATGTATATCAAAGTCTTCTTAGCTTCTTAGCTGCTAACAAAACTGACCACACATTTACAACACATTCCTCAGCAGAGACTCACGCCTGAGTTAAAATGTTGTGATAAATGTGTTAAATCGTTAACTTTTTGTTCAACATTACTTGAATCCTTCAGCAAAAAAAAAAAAAAGTATGAATGGTTGTTTCACTAAAGATAATTGGCACATTCATCATGTCTGCCTAGAATTTACAATCAGAGGTTAATATTATCACCCACTGTGTATGAAAAAGAGAAAATACCTGATGTCAAATGATCTGAGCATATCCTGATTCCTCATACTTTTTGTGGGTGCAAAGCAGGGGCGTCATAGGTTTGCTAGCCACCATGCTGTCTTTGTCTGAACTCCTCACTGTCTTCTGCCTGGTTTAGAATCACTGCCGAAGAACGATCTCATCTCTCTTTGAGCAACTAAAGCATCCGTAGGCCACGCACAAGTTCACCATAGCTTTGGTCGCTGATTTAGCAACTGTAGGACCTATTTTCTAGGTCACACTGATTGTTTTTTATTTCACTCGCATTGACGCCCTGTCCTCCACTGCAAGGGGTGCACTTAAACGTGACGTCACTTGAACATGATGTCACACTAGAAGGGTCTATTAGGGCCACGTATAAAAATATATATTTTTAGAGGATGGGGGCAGTACTCCAAGAAAAAAAAACACGCAAATTTGCCACTTGATAATGTCACAAATTTAATAAAGTGGAACATTTGTAAGAAAAAAATAGTAAATTTGCGAGTTTATAGTTTTTTTTTTTTCCTCGGAATATTGCTCCCACCCTCTATTTTATATATATATATATGTGGCTTGCTCTAATACGCCATCGTACTTTGGTACGTCTTTAAGATCAGAATTGAATTTATCAGAACTACTTGTTCAATTTTGATGTCACTTGAAAACAGCAAATAGCAGTTTTTCCTGAAAAAAAGCTGTATGCAAATGATTGTGTACAATTTTCTGTTGTTTTCTTACAATATCAGTTGCTTATGTTATGTCATGTTGATCAAAATGTATTCTGAGTTAACCCTTGTCTTACACCTTGACTCCACAACATTTTTTACACTATTTCATCGTATAAAATTTGCAAAATACAAAATGGTTGAACAAGTTACAATACGTCAAGCATATTTCTATACATTGCCAGTAGACTTTTTTTTTTTCTTTTTTTTTTTCCCTAGGCAAATATTAAATTTTACTAATCAAGAATCAAGTCAGCCAATGACCAATCCGTTTTCTGAAATTGGTGTTTTCATTCCTAATATTCAATGTTCATATATGACTATTTTTTATGTCCGGGGCAATCAGTACTCAACTTTACCAAACCATGTGTATCTTGTCTCCTGCAGACATCAGTGAAAAACATCTTTGTCCCGAGCGGCAGGAGCCACAGTTACCTGGCGTGAAAGAGGAGGAGGACTTGGAGCCTGTTCAAATTAAAGAAGAGGAGCAGCCACAGGCTCCCAACGTAAAAGAAGAGGAGCAGCTACCACCATACATTAAAGAGGAGGAGGATTTCACAGAGTTGCCCGTGACTGGTGTCCATTTGCAGACAGAAGATGAATATCAATATGAAGAGAACAAAGGGGCGGAGCCTCCAAGCAGCAGCTCAAGAGAACAAATAACAGGAGATGATGAGGACCACCATGGAGGATCACAAGCAGACAGCTGGTTAGCTCCAATGTCTGATGGTGAAGACACATCACACTCTCCTCACATTGATGACTTTGAAAAGTCTGGCGGTGATGTGACATGTCACACTGACAGCAAACGTTGGACATGTTCTCAGTGTGGAAAAACGTTTGGCTACAAGTCTCAATTGAGAAAACACGTGATTGGCCACACTGGTGAGAAATCTTTTGCCTGCTCAGTTTGTGCTCAAAATTTCTCTCAGAAGGGAAACTTAAAAATGCACACAAGAACCCACACTGGTGAGAAACCTTTTTCCTGCTCAGTTTGTGGTCAAAATTTTGCTCGCAAGGGAAGCTTAAAAAAACACACAAGAACCCACACTGGAGAGAAGCCTTTTGCCTGCTTAGTTTGTGGTCAAAATTTTTCTCAGAAGGGAAACTTAAAACTGCACATGAGAACCCACACTGGGCAGCCTTTTGTTTGCTCAGTTTGTGGTCAAAGTTTCTCTGAGAAGGGGAGCTTAAAAATACACACGAGAACCCACACTGGAGAGCAGCCTTTTGTTTGCTCAGTTTGTGGTCGGAAATTTGCTCTGAATGTAAACTTAAAAATGCACACAAGAACCCACACTGGAGAAAAGCCTTTTGCTTGCTCAGTTTGTGGTCGTAAATTTGCTCTGAATGCAAACTTAAAAATGCACACACAAACCCACACTGGTGAGAAACCTTTTTCCTGTTCAGTTTGTGGTCAAAATTTTGCTCGCAAGGGAAGCTTAAAAATACACACAAGAACCCACACTGGAGAGAAGCCTTTTGCCTGCTTAGTTTGTGGTCAAAATTTCTCTCAGAAGGGAAACTTAAAACTACACACGAGAACCCACACTGGAGAGCAGCCTTTTGTTTGCTCAGTTTGTGGTCAAAGTTTCTCTGAGAAGGGGACCTTAAAAAAACACACAAGAACCCACACTGGAGAGAAGCCTTTTGCTTGCTCAGTTTGTGGTCAGAAATTTGCTCTGAATGTAAACTTAAAAATGCACACAAGAACCCATACTGGAGAGAAGCCTTTTGCCTGCTCAGTCTGTGGTCAAAATTTTGCGCACAAGGGACACTTAAATAGACACAAAAGAACCCACACCGGAGGGAAGTCTTTTTCCTGATCAGTTTGTGCTCAAAGATTCCCAAGAAATGCTAATGCTGAGCGGCACACGTGTGCTGGTGAGAATAGCAGTGATTAATGAAGCTTTATATGGTAGCCATGTATTTCCTTCAGAGGACCTCACCAGTTGTCAGCGTTTTGGAGTACAGTGTTCCCTCGTTTTCCGCTGGGGTTAGGTTCCAAAAAATACCCGCAATAAATGAAATCCGCGAAGTAGTTAGCTTTATGTTTTACAATTCTTATAAATGTTTTAAGGCTCTAAAATCCCCTACCACACAATTTAGACACTTTTCTCATTGAGGCATTTACATGTTCTCACATTTCTCTCTTGTTCAATCATTGATAATGTTCAAACCTTCATAAATTTTATAAATTGGGTATATTACTGCAAAGAAATATGCAAAATTGCACTTAAAAAAAAATCCGCGATACAGCGAGACCGCGAAAAGTGAACCGCGTTATAGCGAGGGAAGACTGTATATTTTCATCATTGTTTCTTATGAGTAGGCGTGCTCAAAAAAAATCGATTCAGCAATATATCGCGATATTAGTGCTCACAATTCTCAAATCGATTCAATAGGCAGCCAAATCGATTTTTAAACATCCATTTTTAATGGAAAAATGTTCAACAAAACGTTTTACTTTGGGTTATGATCTAATTTATGAATTTACATGTTTTGTACTTGTATTGTGTGTTGTATGTGTCTTACTCTTGACTTACCCTATTTTGAAATTGAATTTGTATTTAAAACGTAACATAAGCCTGACAAGGGGTTGCAGATTAAAACTGACGGCTATAATCTGGCATGTTTACATGTAAATGTCCATTCATATGTGCTGTGCTGTCACTATTGAATCGTTAATAAAAATGTAGAATATCATTAGGATGAGTATTTGATTTGACAGCATCAAAATTTATTAGTAAGAATCCAACGGAAATCTTTGTGTACAGTACTCCTACTAAAATTAAGTGTATGTCTTTAAAATAAATGTGTATTTGAATCACAGATTACATTGTTTAAATGTTTGTAATAATTGTATATGTTTCAACAAGATTTTTGAGAATGCACTACTAATATCAATTAGCTTGAAGTATATGTAATTATCAAACAAGTCAACTCAATTTTGTTGGACAGTAACTTATGTTAGAAAAATCAAGTACCGTCCGGATAAAATGACATCATTCCCTGGAGGCAGGCATGGCAGGGCATGCGCAGATGTGTTGGCGTGCAGAGCGGATTTCATTTGAGCATCAACTTAACCTGACCGTAAGTATTTGATTTTTCATTCCATGAATGGATGGAAGTGTGTAATAAAATCAAAATATCTATGCCTTGTTCACATTGCAGCCCAATTCTGATTTTTTTTTAACCATAAAGCATTAAGTTGACATTTGTGGCAGCCCGGCAGATAGTTTATTTATTCCAGGAAGCAATGACGTGACGTCATCTTTATTAGACGTCTCAAACTCTCCATACGTCGCCTCATTTCCCCAAAATATTTTTACCTTCTCCGCTCTCACTACTCTGGCGATATGAGACGAAACGGCACGGACTTACATGTAAATCCATGTGATAAGGTGAGCCGTAACACCACGCAGGACCATAATGTATACTTGTCACTTTCACGTCGTGTTTTGGGTGTACATCACTCAATTACGGAGCCCCTAAGGTGACATGGTAGGAAAAAAAACAAACTTTGCGTTCCCTCGCAGACATTTTTGCATTCCCTCGCAAAGATTGCGAAACACGAGATTTGTCCAACTGGTGTTACCGTCGATTGACATCACGTGACTGAAGATGCTCCATTCCAGGCTGCTTTTACTTAGCAACACGCGGCACAAATCCATAATTTATAATAATTCATCCTGAATTCGTAGTGAACGAAGTGAAACATCGATACTGTGCGTCCTTCACTTCGTTGAAGTCAAACATAACCGCTACATTTCGTGTCTGGTTTTTCGTATCAAACAGTGCTTAACTACATCTCTCGGCCCTGTTTAGCTTAGCGTATTTTAGCTTAGCTTGCTAACCACCAACAAAGGAGGTCGTTTGTTGTTGATAAATTGTCTCAGCAGACGCCAAGTGTGAGCGTAAAGTGTCGTGAATATCGTGTGAAAATGTTCGCCATAACGAAAGTAAAGTCCGAAGAAGAGCTTTGTGGAGCACAGGAGGAGAACGAGCGACAACGTCAACTGTTGGACGCTGTTTGTAAGCAGCCCCAAGGTGCGTTGATGAACAGAGCAGGTTTGTCGCTTGTTTAATCAATACTTAAAAACTATAGGCTGTACCTGTATTTATTTGGAAATGAATCTTAATCCGATCACTTTGTTTACAGTTTTTCTCAGTCGCTTTCTCAGATCAGAATTTAATTTCTCAGAACTAGTGATGGGCATTACAGTTCTTTTACGTGAACTAAATCACTAGAATCAGTTCATTTAAAAGAACCGTTCAAAAGTTTCGTTCACCGAATCGTTCACCCTCCACCTCCACCCTCACCCGGACGTAGTGACAAGATTTAAAAAAAAAAAAAAAAAAAAAAAAAAGAATTTTTTTTTTTTTTTTTTTTTAGAAAGTTAGTTTTTTATATTCAACTGTAATAATTTTAATAATAATTATGATGCTAATAATAATGATAATAATAATAATTACAGTAGACGACACCCACAGTACACAGAGAGGATAGTAAATCCTTTAAAGATATCGCCAACAACGTCATCTCCCCGCTGCTACAGCGCGGGGCACACCGTCATGTGCTGGTGAGAGAGAGACTTGTCACTCGCTCTATTTTGTTTTTATGCGTTGGCCCCCAGCCCAGTACGTGGACTGACACCACGTTAGCCGTTAGCTTGGAGAAACATGATAATAAAAGCTTGTCCCCGCCAACACGGAAGTAGTGGCGTTTCTGTGGGTAGTTCCTTCTTTGGCAAATCGTGAATCACTCATGGCAAGACGACAATCACTCACTCACTGAACTGGTATGGAAGTACGTTCACTCAATGAATCATACGCGAACGGGAAATGGAGGTAGCACGTTCACTCACTGACTCGTTTGCGAACCGAAAATGGCAACAGCCGCAACACTCATTCACTGAATCGTTCGTTCCTGAACCGGAAATGGCACACTGACTCATTCGCTTACTCAACCGGAAATGCCAACACACTCATTCACTGAATCGTTCCTGAACCGGAAATGGCAACACGTTCACCCACTGACCGTTCGCGAAGACGTGAACGGGAAGCTTCCTCAGTGACTCGTTCCTGAACACCAATAGTGAGGCTGCATGTGTAGTAAAATCCCGCCCACACCTGACGCTAGCTTCTGATTGGTCGTTCGCGAAGACTGACGGCATGAGCGTGGCTGCTCTCAAATGAACTGAGAAGAGAACGAATCACTTCAAGAAGTGACCCGTTCACTCATGTTCACTGAAAAGATTTGTTCTAAAGAACAAATCGGTCGTGACTGACACAATACTACTCAGAACTACTTGTTCAATTTTGGGCGGCACGGTTATGAGTGGTTAGCACGTCCACCTCCCAGTACTGAGGACTCGGGTTCGAGTCCAGGCTCCGGCGTTCCTGGGTGGAGTTTGCATGTTCTCCCCGACCCCGTGCCCGTGTGGGTCTTCTCCGGGGCTCCGGTCTCCTCCCACATTCCAAAGACATGCATGGCAGGTTAATTGGACGCTCCGAATTGTGTCTGGGTGTGGTTGTGCGTGTGGATGGGTGTTCGTCTCTCTGTGCCCTGCGATTGGCTGGCAACCAGTTCAGGGTGTACCCCGCCTACTGCCCAAAGCCAGCTGAGATAGGCTCCAGCACTCCCCGCAACCCTTGTGAGGAATAAGCGGTCAAGACGATGGATACTTGTTCAATTTTCACATCACTCACATTCAAAGCCCCCTTTTTGGTCAAGCTGTAGGCAAATCATTATGTACAATTTTCTGTTGTTTCCGACTATATCAGTTACTTATAAATATGTCATGTTAATCTAAATGTATTCCGAGTTGAAGCTTGTCTAACACCTTGACGCCACATTTTTACATTAGTTCATTGTAAGAGTTTGCAAAATGGTTGAACAAGTTGTTATAATACATCAAGTATATTTTTTTACATACAGTATCCAGTAGCCTTTTTTTTTTTCTAAAGGTTAACCTTAAATGAACGCAAGACTTACGAAAAACTAATCAGCTATTCTGTGAAATGGTTAATTTCAACTCTTCCCAGAATAAAATTGTCAATTTATGTTGTGTGATTCTGATTTTATAGCACTTTTTATGAATATATTTGCATTAAATACTGTATCGGCCATTTTGGACAGTCACATGATCATCGTGACGTATCGTATGCGTAAAATATACATTGAATAACATGGCTACCAATGAAAACAAAGAGACTAACGAGGAATTATCGTGTCCCACTGTGGACATCAAAGATGGAATTACACCTTATGGCAAAGAAGCACTTCTTTCAAAGCAGTACAGCCACGGAGCATTCGCCAAAGATTTGTCTCCAACCGAAAGCCGGATGAAACTGGCAGATCCACCCGGCCGGCGAAGTGGATGGTAAACATTCGGGTGACTTTTACTCTGCCAGGCTAAGCTACATGTCGTGTGCTATTCATGTCCGGAACAATCTGTGTTACAGCAGTTCCAGTTATGTGGTTATTTCTGGAACAAAATACATATAATTTGTCAGCTTTCTTATTCTTTCTAGTGCTGTCAAAATTAATCGATTATATCAAATTAATCAACTATTTTTAAAATTGAGTAATCGTTTGGAGCCATTTTTTTTATTTATTTAAAATTGTCCGAATCCTCTGATTTCAGCATATCAACAGTAATTGTTCACTGATTTATGTAGTCCTTCAAGGAAGAAGAAAACTGATTATATCTTCTGTGTTTAATCAAAATTAGGCAATTGCAAACATCTGTTTATTCTCTGGAAAACAATGATCAAACTGGTAACATAGTACATCATCAATCCCCATTTTAAAAAAAAAAATCACTATATGAATACTAAGTAAAGACTAATAACTGGTTAATAAGCAGTAATCATGGGATTTTTTTTAAATACACTTTAATGCAAAATTAAAATGTATCTTATTAGTAAATTAATCGATTGAATAATCGATAGATTCATCGATTCTAAAAAATATTCGATAGTGACAGCACTAATTCTTTCACTCATGCAGCCCATCTGATAATCTTAAATATATAACATCACAATGAAGTGATTTGACCAAACCATCTTGTGTCCTGCAGACACCAGTGAAAAATATTTTTGTCCTGAGCGGCACGAGCCAGAGTTACCCGGCGTAAAAGAAGAGGAGGACTTGGAGCCTCTTAAAGTTAAAGAAGAGGAGCAGCCACAGCCTCCCAACATTACAAAAGAGGAGCAACTGCCACCATACATTAAAGAGGAGGAGGATTTCACAGAGTTGCCAGTGACTGGTGTCCATTTGAAGACTGAATATGAATATCAGTATGAGGAGAACAAAGGGGCGGAGCCTCCAGGCAGCAGCTCAAGACTGCAAATAACAACAACAGAAGATGAGGACCACCGTGGAGGATCACAAGCAGACAGCTGGTTAGCTCCAATGTCAGATGGTGAAGACACGTCACACTCTCCTCACACTGATGACTATGAACAGTCTGACAATGATGTAACATGTCACACTGACAGCAAACACTGGAAATGTTCTCAGTGTGGAAAAACTTTTGGCTCCAAGACTCAATTGAGAAAACATGTGATTGGCCACACTGGTGACAAACCTTTTGCCTGCTCAGTTTGTGGCCAGAGTTTCTTTAATAAGGGAAGCTTAAAAATACACACAAGAACCCACACTGGAGAGAAGCCTTTTGCTTGCTCACTTTGTGGTCAAAATTTTGCTCAGAAGGGAAACTTAAAAATGCACATGAGAACCCACACTGGAGAGCAGCCTTTTGCTTGCTCAGTTTGTGGTCAAAATTTTGCTCGGAAGGAAAACTTAAAAATGCACACAAGAACCCACACTGGTGAGAAACCTTTTGCTTGCTCAGTTTGTGGTCAAAATTTTGCATGGAAGTCTAACTTAAAAATGCACACAAGAACCCACACTGGAGAGAAGCCTTTTGCTTGCTCAGTTTGTGGTCAAAATTTTCCTCACAAGGGAAGCGTAAAAAGACACATTCGAACCCACACTGGAGAGAAGCCTTTTGCCTGCTCAGTTTGTGGTCAAAATTTTCCTCACAAGGGAAGCTTAAACAGACACATGCGAACCCACACTTGAGAGAATCCTTTTGCTTGCTCAGTTGTGGCCTAACGTTCCCTTGAAAGCGAAACTTAACGATCCACACAAGAACCCACACTGGAGAGAAACCTTTTGCTTGCTCAATTTGTGGTCAAAAATTTGCTCTGAATGAAAGCTCAACAATTCACACAAGAACCCACACTGGAGAGAATGATTGTTCCTGCTCAGTTTGTGGTCAAAGATATTCAAGTACAAAGCTTAGAAGCATAAGTGTGCTGGTGAGAATAGCAGTGATGAATTGATATGATCTCATATATAAATTTACATTTAAAATGGTGCGTAAACTGCCCTGCGATTGGCTGGCAACAAGTCCAGGGTGTCCCCCGCCTACTGCCCAGAGCCAGCTGAGATAGGCGCCAGCACCCCCCGCGACCCTTGTGAGGAATAAGCGGTCAAGAAAATGGATGGATGGTGCGTAAACATTGACTAGCAGTGAATGAACAAATGATCTGTGTCTTGTATGTCTTGATTTATCCTATTTTGAAATTGAATTTGAATTTAAAATGTTACATCAACCTGACAAGGGGCTGCAGATTAAAACTGACGGCTATAATCTAACCATATATTAACGCAGATTAATCACTCCATTAATTTTTACCATAGATGATCCTTTAGCTGACAGAGGATGGTTACGTTAAAGGTAGCATAGGTTGTGTTTGAACAGTAAACATAACGACATGCATTAAAGTAAAGCATTTAATAAATGTTTGTGTATGATATTCAGAATATTTGTTCCTGTCAGTGTCAAACTATTGGGGCACATTTTTTTTTTTTTTTTTTTTTTTTTTTTTTACATTTTAAATTATGCAGGTAATTAACTGATGCAGTGTATAAAAAATGTTGAAGACGTCCTTGCAACATTAAATGTCACATAACAGGTGCTCTTTAAATTTTGGCGGTCAAAAAATGTTGATTAAAAAAGCCTTTTTAATTACGTGATTACTCGTGATTAATACTTCTAAGATGTAATTAATCTGATAAAAAAAAATGTAATCGTTTGTCAGCTCTAACATATATACATATTAGGGGTGTTAAAAAAAATCGATTCGGCAATATATCGCGATACTACAGCTCACAATTCTTGAATCGATTCAAAAGGCAGCCGAATCGATTTTTAAACATCCATTTTTGATGCAAAAATATTCAACAAAACGTCTTACTTAGGGTTAGGATTCACACCTTAAGGATGAAAGAATGTTATATTAATGGAGCATTAAGCCATAATATTTTTTATTTCAATGCTGTTAACACATGAAACAGATACAATGGCTCACAGTTAAGACTATATAAGGCAATTCACACCCCTAATACATATATATAAGGGGTGTGAATTGCTTAGTACCTGACGATTCGATTCGTATCATGATTTATCCCAATATGAATCTATAAGTCAATTATTGTGATTTTTTTTTTAATACCAAAATTTTGAAAATATTAATCAGTAAATTTGCACACTGTAAGATTTATGTGAAAATGTATTTATTTATCTGAAACTTTGGTCTTATAACTGTGAGGCACTGCATTTAACAAACAATCTGTTGCAAACAGTTTCATGTTTGAACAGCATTGAAATAAATTATTAAGGCTTAATGTTCCATTAATATAATGTTCTTCCATGCTTAATGTGTGAACCGTAACCCTAAGTAAGACGTTTCGTTGAATATTTCTATTGATAAATAAATTCGGCCTCATATTTCTTTCTTCACTCGCCTACTTCTTATTAATTCACTGATGTAAAATTTATTTACTTGTTAAAAAAAAAAAAAAACTTGTACTGTACACGCACTTCAAAATGTTTGCTTTGTTCTTGGTTTGTGTAATGTACAGCACTTTGTATACAGCAATGCCTGTTCTTAAAGCGCTTTATAAATAAAGTACATAGATCATGTTTTGTGTACGCAGTTCAGGTTTTGTGTACGTAGATCACGTTTATTTATTTGTGTGTGTTTATGGGATTTTGGCATGATTCCAACGCCATACCCCATTTGGTCCTGATGCTGCGTCATCAGTAGGTGAATTAGTAGTCGACTGTAAAGCGATTTGAGGGCCTCACAAAGTGGAAAAGCGCTATATTAATGAAGTGCTATTTACCTTCTCCAACTTCATCTTCTCAGGTGTCAGTCATGTCTTGTTTTTACTTGGTTTTCTTGCTTTTTTTTTTGCTTTTTTTTTTGCTTTTTTTTTTTGCTTTTTTTTTTTTTGTTCTTTCTGTCTGTGGACTTTGGCACGGGAAACATGACTTCTGAAGAGATATAAACCAAGTGAGTAGAACAACCAGATTCTGCATTTTATGAGTGCTGAGGAGGGTAACAGGAACCTATTTTTTTCTTATCCATATATCTTTTTATTGTCGAACGTTATTTCTTTGCTACGCGCTTACTTTGTATCTGATCCCTGGATGTGTCGGGATGGACATGATATGCTGCATTGATGAAAAATGTTGAGGATGTCGAATTTACAACTTTATAATAGCACTGTACATTAACTAAACATGTTTCCTCTTCGTCAAAATACAGTTTAAATATCTATATTTTATTCTCCAAACGAATCGTCCTTTTTTTTATTTTATTTTATTATTTTTTTTATTTATAGTTGTTTGTGACACGAGATTTGTCCAACTGAAGTCGCCGTAGATTTCACGTGACGCGAGTGTCTTCATTCACATGATTTTCACTTCGATATTTTTTTCATTATGATATATGTTCACATTTAAAGATATGGAATGATACAATATGAATGCTAACACTTAAATGTTATTGTCATCTAATCAGTGTCAGTTCACACTGTCAAGAAAGGTTGCCTGCAGAGACTTTTAAATTCCAGCAGGTGTATGTATTCAGTGACACAGTATCAACAGTATCAACAGTGTGTCATTGTGTCAACACGCTTCACAATGCCTCATTCTTATGTGCAGGTAGAGGACCCTCTTGCAAGGTGGGAAGGTGGAGAGGTCAACAGAGACACCCTTCCAGCACATAAGAAGGTTTGTCAACTTCCAGGATTGTGGCTTGACGAGGACTCGAGCATTACTCAGAGATTGTGGATTTCATATAAACAAGTAATGATGTCAGTCAGAGCTCAAGCCGTCAAAATTGCGGCTCTGTGAGATCTAATAAGTAGTTTTAAAATTCTGATAGACGAAGTGTTAAAGCAAGGAGTGGCCCCTGTTCTTTTTGAGTGGGTTAAAGATTTAGGATTAGAGTTTTACATCACATCAAACAGTGCGTTCCATTGAAGTCTCCACGCACCTGAAGGTTGGGTCTGGGTGCATTAATACGTCGAATGCGGAAGTGCTTTGTGCATAATGGAGAAGAACGTCATCCAGTGGACGTGCAGTTTCTTGGTATTCACCACGCAACATTATTTTGACTACTTCCAGTCATTCATAAATACGAAAGATCAGCAGATTCTTTGCATCTCAGATCTCACGTTGAGAGCTCAGCTTATCACCGCAGTCCTCACATTCATGATCAGAAACTGCCCTCTAGTGTTCAATATGGACAGTTGCAGCCAACATTTTTCAGAGCTTCAGCCATTTCTATTTTTTATTTTATTTATTTTTTTTAACTTTACTAAAGCTATATTGATGAGTTTGGCAGCTCAGGGCATTGAAAATGCTCCTACAGCCCTCTCAATTAACTCAGTCAATAAATTGACATTTTTCCTCTTTGTTGATAAAAGAAATCTAAGTTGGGAAACAAAATGAGTCTTCCAAAACGTGATTTACACTGGCCAATGTTTGCAGGTCCATAGCAACAGTGCCTTTGTCTATTAATAATCTTGTGATGTGTTGTGGTTTCAGTGACATCCGTCACCTTAATAGAGATTGCCAAGCTTCCCAACGCTGCCACACTGCTGCTTCTCAGCATTCTTCTTTCTGATGGTCACCTTGGCTTACTACTACCACCTGGGCCGCAAGCCAAAGAAGATCTGAGCTGATATGCTTGCTACATGGATACAGGCAGTGGACAGCTGAGCAGTCGAGCACAGATCATAAAAAGTGATTGCAAGGTTTTGAGCTTGGTTGGAGTATTATATGTTGCCAGTGGGATGCACTTCTCCATACTTCATCCGTCCAAAGAACCTAGCTTAGTGTTACCCGTAAATAGTCAACAAATGAGCATATAAGACAGTAAGGAAAAATCACTCGAATGCAGTTATTGTAAAAAAAAAAAAAAAGTTTATAATCAGCGAAGTGCTATACAGAGCAGACTGGCACAATATTTCCAAATTTACAGTTAGGCTATTGTTATTCCATAAAAGCCTTGCCTTTAGTTTAAACTAAGCTGCCACCATCACTGCATCATTACCCTCATTGGGTATATTTGTAAATAAAAGTACATATGGTGGCATTGTGAAGTGGACATGACACTTGTTCAGTTTTCTCTCAAGTGCAATTTTACTGATTTCAACAACTTGTGTCTATAAATGTCATGCATGTGATAATTCAGCAGTCCGGAAATCGCTATAGAGTAGCAGCCAATGAACCAAACGCATAAATAATGTCCACAGTGGTGGATGTGAAGTGAACATCTTTAAAAAAAAAAAGAAGAAAAAAAAGTTTTTATTTGGTGCACTTGGAACTTGTGTGCTTTTTTTTTTTAAACGGCTATTTAGCAATTTTACTCCTCCCTCCATTCAGTACAATTGTACCTCCCAGTTATTTGCCGTAATTCCTGTTCTGTTCAGGTTTTCTGAGCTCATTTTCCACACATTAGGCTCTGGCAAGTCAACAATCCAAAAATTCAACTGAAAGCAAAGCTTAAATTTGTTAATATACACAAGGTGGTCCCTTGATCACGCCCCAGATGGGAGTAGTCCTGTGGTCTGAGTGATTGCAGGTTTGCAGTTGCATGTTCTGTAGTCAGCACACGTGCTTGTTACTCGTGTCAGTCTTAACTCCAGATAGGGAATACGTGGGTGAGGTCTGCTTGACTCCTTTAAAATAGTAATTATCTCTTACCAATGTTTAATTAGATACAGTTCTCCCCAGCAACAGTGTGCTGAAGCCTAGTCTGTCCTTACTAGCATGCTAATTAAGGGGTTGGAGAAAAAACAAAATGTCATTCCATTTCCACCTAAAGGCCTCAAATCATCAGACTTGAAATGTTCAAAGGTCTGTGGAGTGTGTCACCTAAAGGCAAATTGGCTTTTTTTCTTTTTTTTCTTTTGGAAGGTAATATCAATAAGTAGGCCAACTTATCTCCTCCTGGTTCACCTCCATCCATCCATCCATCCATCCATCCATCCATCCATCCATCCATCCATCCATCCATCCATCCATTTCCTTGACCGCTTATTCCTCACAAGGGGCGTGGGGGGAGCTGGCACCTATCTCAGCTGGCTCTGGGCAGTAGGCAGGGGACACCCTGGACTGGTTGCCAGCCAATCGCAGGGTTCACCTACATTACTCCAAAATGTCACTTAAGTTGAGTGAAAGATTAATAAAAGTGTTTAAGTCTGATACAGTTCTGACCTACAGTACATTATTCTGCTCTAAATTCCCGTTTCAACTTGTAGCATTGTGCATACTGTGTAGTGAAAAGTGCAATATGAACAGAAATTGGATGTAATTGGTCTAAATAGATGAATGTCCTTCCAAACAGCCAACAGCTACATGTGCATTATTACATAAAAATAAATGGATTGGTGGATGGATGAAATAATCAAAACCATGTACAGTATGTATAACTGAGTTCTTAGGTATTCTAAATATTGTACATTATGCTAATAATGCAAAAACAATTCTATATAAAATTAAGACTAGCATATATTACTAGCAGACAATTCCATATAAAATTAAGACTAGCATATATACTAGCAGACAAAAGACTATATCATATATGGCACATTAGCTAGCATGGAGCTGTGGTGGTTTGATCTCGGATGGTTAGCCTAGTCAGCCACTCTAGAAATTAATGATTGAACATTTAGGTCAATAAATTCAATGATTTGGACAATTAAGAGGTGATATCTGTGTGAATCCCAAAAGCCTGAACTTGAACCCGAGTCCTCAGAACTGGGAGGCGGACGTGCTAACCACTCAGGCCACCGTGCCGCCCGCGGTCATATCCATTAGTGATTATAACAGCAGCCCGCCCTTTTGTTTAGTGCGTGGCTTTGTGGTGTAGTGAGGTGGCTGGGGCATTTGGTTCAGATGTCTCCTGGCACCTCCATGGAGAGATGTTCCGGGCATGTCCCACCGGCGGGAGGCCCGGGGATGACCCAGAACACGCTGGAGAGACTAGGTCTCTGGGCTGGCCTGGGAACGCGTTGAGATCCCGCCGGAGGCACTGGTTGAAGTGGTTGGGGAGAGGGACGTCTGGGCTTCCCTCCTAAACCTGCTGCCCCCTCGACCCGACCGGGAAAAGCAGTAGTAAAGATGGTTGGATGGATGGGTTTAGTGCGTATTTCCTATTTCATTAGCATGTAAGAAACGTGTGTGGTGGGGGTTGTTTATAGGCAGAAAGCACCTTATGTAGCCATGCATTCTCACCATGCTTGCGTACAGTATCTGTGTGTACATGACAAATCAAGATGGTTGTAAGATTACAGGACAGCCTCAAATGAATGCAATCCTAATTATGTTTATGATTTGATTTGAGCAATTTCATACCAATCCTCGGAGGGTGGGATTAAAAACACCAATGGGCCAAATGTGGCCCAGGGGCCGAAGGTTGCAACATTGCAAGCATCTGTAAAGTTTAGGGTCTCGTAATCTTGGAAACGCTGGGTATGTAGTATCCAAACACAAATGGAGAAAAGAGAAGAAAAAAAAAAAATGTTAACTCCCCGTCGGGGAATCGAACCCCGGTCTTCCGCGTGACAGGCGGAGATACTGTCCACTATACTAACGAGGAAGTTGACTTCATCATAATGAATATCCCTTACATTTTGTCAACCGTTTTTTTTTTTTTTTTTTTTTTTTTTTAACACAATTTGGGAAAAATCAAAGTAAAATGTGAAATGTGAGTCGTTGCTGTATGGCGGTGCATGGAGTGGAGTGGGTTAAACCAAGTCGGCCACGCGGGGGAGTGCTCGTGTCTGTGAGCAATGTGAAGGCGTGAAACTGATCTGTATATAACTGGATAGCTGTAGGCCAAGACCTTTGAACCCGCGAGGCCGCCATATTACCACTCCCAAAAAACGTTTCTCGGCATATGATCCAATACATTTACATTATAGTATCGAAGATGGAGAACATTTGACACAGTACTTACTTAGAAGAAACAGCATGATTTAAGATGTTTTAAATTTGTTAAACATAAAGAAGAGGACTTAAGACATTTTACAACTTGCCTTTAAATACCTCTATAAATTATATGCTTAATGTTGTTTACAGGAGGTATATTTGTTTAAATTAAAGAATTATACCTGTAATTCAACAAAAGATGCCTCTGACAAATCTAATATTGGGGTCTAAGGTACTGAACGATAAAAGAAAAGAAAAAAACGGGTTTGTTCAAAGCAGCACATATTTTAACACGTTAAAAATTAGTGACCACCCCAGCCCCCGGCCCTACACTAACGGCCTACGAACTGTGTATGTCTAATCTGTACGGATACTGTTCTGCTCACGAGATGGGAACAAGATGGGCGCCTTGTCGCTTGGGCTATCGGCTATCCAGTCACATATTCAGATCAGTGGAAAATGTATCAGGGTTCACCAATTGCGCTCCTTGAGGTCCAGAGTCTTGCTGGTTTTTGATGTTTCCGCCCACTAGCACACCTAATTCATATAATCAGCTCATCAGCATGCCTGATAACAATCCTGATCTTTAGTCTTGGGTAGGTGGGAACATCTAAAACCTGCAGGACTCTGGATGTTGAGGACCGGACTTGGTGAACCCTGGTTTATAGTAATCTGCTCGAGAGGTGAGAGTGGTAAGATGGCCGCCCAGTGGCTTCAACGGCTTGCACGCCCTTGTATGGACTAGCGGTTATCCAGTAATATATACAGATCAGTGTGGTTAGAACTCATGTCTCAGGACGCGCACACGCACGAGAGTGTAGCACAAGTTCCCACCATCAAACAAGCAAGCAGTTGGGAGAGTCACACGACGCTTATCCGAAGACTGTCGACAAAACTTGGTGATTTCAAACAAACTACGTAAGTGAGATTGTTGGATTGTATCTGGCTAATCATCGTTTTAAATGTGTACTGAACTCTGCAGTTTATTTGTCGTATTTTCGTCCTTCCCTGCGCGTGAATGAAACTTTTTCTTTTTTTTTCTCCCAATGCAAACACGTTGACTTTTCAAAATGCTATGTTCTCGTGAGAAAAAACAAACAAACAGTTGAAGCTCTTTTAACCAGACGCAAGATTATTAAACTCAACAAGAATGGAATTCTTAAAAAAAAAAAAAATCCCCTTCGCATCATGTTGATTGGCAAATAACGGTTTTTTTTATGCCTTAAAAACTAAACTAAACAAAAAACAAGCAAAAAAAAAAAGTTTTTTATTTATTTATATATTACTGTTTTTTTTCTTCTTCTTTTTTTTTTACTGAAAATAACGAACAAACCACTTGGTTTGACAGCACAGTTATCAAGCTGGATTCATTTATTCAACTGTTTTAAGATTACAATGTTTTTCTTTAAAAACACAATTGATACATTGATACATATTGTTAAATTAAACCCTCTTAATTTAACAATGGCTATTGTTGGTGATGTGGACATATATTGTGTCATACTACTAATTTTTGTTTTTCTAACGCCTCTTTCATGCTGCTCTTTGTCATACATGAGTGCAGTTTTGAAAGAGGTGAAGCGTGCGTGATGCATTTCTACAGTGTGGCACTGGCCTGACAATTAAGGCTCAGTTGGTTTGGGAAACTATATATATATATATATATATATATATATATATATATATATATATATATATATATTATACTACCCACCTACAGTATTTCCTTTGAGGAAACAGCAGTTTACAACACAACAAAATAGGGTTCCTGCTTCAGTGGGTGTTTTTTTTTTTTTTTTCCTTCACCCCCCCATTTTTTCCCGTTATCGGGGTTGACAAACAGAGTCAGAGGAGGAATCTAAACCATTATTCCAGTTTTGAAATTGTGTGAGAATGTAATGGCAAAACTTCTCGTAGATGCTGCCTGAAAGCGCCCCCCTTAACACCACTGATGCATCTGATGAATCATTGTCTAGAGACGAATATCCCATGACATCACATCCTTTAACATCCTCCAGATGACTACAAAAGCCTTTTGTCGCTACCTGCATTGATGCTATCTTCGTCTTTCAATGGCTTACCCTGTTTAGGGTCACCGGGAAGCTGGACTCTGTCAGTTGACTTAGTGAGAAGCTAACCCTGAACTAGTTGTGAAACTACTACAATTACTATATCAATGAAGATAACGACCGACTACAGATGTGCTAAAGCAGGATTCTAACTGTATTAAAGGGTTTATTACCAGAGTAGTGGAGGAGAGTCATACCAGTGCACAGGCTTGACAGATGTTTAAATGGGTCAGATATTGATATAACAGTAGTGGATGATGGTAGGTCAAGACCTATTGCCTTCAGGCCTGTTTTTAATCCGTGCCGGGTCCATTAGACATACTGCCATCTGCCACTCGTGCTGCTTATGATACAGGGTTCGGGAACCTTTCAAAACAAAGGCACAGGGGAATTGTTAGAAGTTGTTGCAAAAAAAAGTTTGATTGGTGCATCTTGTTTCTTATTTGTATGGCATTTAGAAGGGAGAAAGGTCCCTTAAAATGAACTTTAAAAGCACATATTTCAGCAGACCACATCCTCCACTCTTAACCACTATTGAAGAAATCTATTTCTAAATATTGATGATGTCTTAATTACATGGCAGAGGAACTAACAGACTCGTCATTTCCTGCGCTCTACTTTTTTTTTTTTTTTTTGGTTGAAGCTACACCGGTAACCTATTTAATGTGTTGCGTTATGTTTTTGGAGGGCTGTTTTCGGGAATGGGCCCTGTCTACAAACAATGTGAATCATAGCTAAACCATTTTTAATCTACTCTACTGCGGTCCATCAAGCCACAAAGAAAATCTTCTTTTAAGGATTATATACTTGCATGACTATCAGTTGTGCGATGAAGGCTTTCTATGCCAGGGTTCAGCACAAAATTGTCACTATTTGGATCATCCGGCTCAACTAGCTCGCAGATGCTCTTTTTTTACAAGTCAAATGGTGGGTTTAATAAGCCTTGACTTCAACCCGTCAGCCCTTTTTCTTTTCGGATATTGTTGATGTGGTAATTGATGTGTTGAAGGTCTGTTGTAATAACGTATCTGAAAGGAATAATAAACAAAGTAAACAAATGTTTTATGGTGATTTATAGATTTGTTTACCCAAAAAAGTACACATTTTCTGACTTGTGTTTTATGACATTTTACCACTGAAAATTATGACCAGTCAGTAAGTGACCACAGCCCATGGCGCTGAAAGTCGAGGCAAAATCATAAGCTTGTAACACGATGTTGACCCCTGTAGGACGAAGCTCCTTGGATCCTACAACTTGCAGAAAGTTTCATTCAGAATTGGCAATGTTTCTCTTACTCTAATAGCATAGCGTAGTTGGCTAAGTGATATTTGAACACTTTTGGAAACCAAGACTGACCAATACAACAAAAGAAAGGGCCAGTTGCTGTAATTGAACATTTCATTTGCTAATTACAGTTATCTTATTTTTTATTTTTTTTAAATGGCCTACACAAATGTAAAATAAAAAAAAAGGGGGGGGGGCACTCTAAAAAAGAAAAAAGAACACATTATTATTATTATTATTATTATTATTAATTAAGCACATTGTTTTTATTTATTTGTTACGGAAGCGTAGAGTTGCCAATGTGGCGTAAACATTTTTGGCTGGTGAGTATGTTTGAACATACTCACAAATATGTTTGAACATACTTGCAAATATGTTCGAACATACTCGCAAATACGTGCGAACATACTTGCAAATATGTTCGAACATACTCGCAAATACGTGCGAACATACTCGCAAATAGCTTGTAAAACTTGTAGGCTACATGCTACAAAGTTAGCATACCTTCCCATAATGCCACGGGGTATTATTTGCGCATGAGCGAGTAAAAACAAAACCCTATTTTTTTAGGCATTTGAGCCACATTACCAATTTATTCGAAAATTAAGTAGACAAAAAACAGTGTTCATTCGTAACTTTTATGATTTATTATGTCTGCCGTGCATGATATAGGTTTGTCATTTTTCGCCCCATAATGCAACAGGGTATTGTGCTTGCACAGTTGAGGACCACAGCAATCGAAATATGCGAAAATAATACCCTGTGGCATTATGGGAAGGTATGCTAACTTTGTAGCATTTAGCCTACATGTACATTGGAACATATTTGCGAGTATGTTCAAACGTATTTGCGAGTATGTTTGAACGTATTTGCGAATATATGTTTGAATGTATTTGCGAGTATGTTCGAACATACTCGCCAGCCAAAAATGTTTACTCCACATTGGCAGCTCTACGTTTCCGTAATTTGCTACCATGAGAGTAATTTAAAATGATATAGATAATTAACTAACAGAATTGACATGACTTTCCCTTTTCCAAACAGTTAATCATCTAATTTGAAAACTGTTGGCATCAAGGCATGCCATTTAATAGATTACCACATTGACTTTAACAAGTCATGTGTTAATTATTCGCTGTAAAGCTTAACCAGCCATACATTCGAGATCAAAGATTTTGTGCCTTTGAAATGAATGCTTGTACTTTTGATTATTAAGTTGTCTCTTAAGTTACCCAATGTTCACAGTTAACCACAATGATGGCTAGTTATATTTTTTTGTTGTGTGTGCTCAGTGAAGGAAAAGGCCTGGCTATGTATGGCAAATATTTATTTAGCACTTTTGGAGCACTGCCTTCTCATCCTGTCATTAGGTTGCTCCATAAAGTGTTCCTACTGTTTTAAGTTTGATGTGGTGGTGGTCTTCTTGCCTACGGCTGTTTCTCAGAAGGAAAGTATTGCTCATAGACAAGCTACTCAGATGCTGTCATACATGTAGACTTGCGCAGTCACGCTTATGTGACTGTGACAGAGAGTAGCAAACAAGCTGCGAAGCAGATGTCACCGTAACATGTCCTAACTTTGTATCGTCAGATGACTTTGGTTCCACTTTTTCAGGCTTGTACGTCATCTAGTCACACTGTTTACTGTTTTGCAAACTTGTTGCAACAAGTAAACCCAGCTTGCATTTGCTTTTGATTACATTAGCATGCTTCTTCACCACACTGTCTTCTTGCTAAGCTAGATCTTAGGGTCTTTGTCAAGAATCAACAAAAACATATCTTTGGACATGTCTGACATAAACAAAGGTGACTTGACTTGATCTCAGAATTTGTCAGAATGAGATCACACCACAGGCCCAGTATGAGATCAAAACTTTTTGTGAGTCTCTTTGGAAATTGAATCTGTGAAATTTTCTGTTCTTACAAACATGGCTTGACCTTCTCCAGGGTAACTGCCTTTGTATAATTATCTGTTTTGCATCTGTCTTTTTAAGTTTCTTGCTCACTCTGGCAATCCAAAATTAAATGTAACCGCTGCACTGTTTACTTTTGTCTCGCAGAATCGCAACCATGACGAAAGGATGCATCACTGTCACCAAGTACTTTCTCTTCCTCTTCAACCTAATCTTCTTTGTAAGTAACCACATATTCACCACCTCATTTGTTCCTGTTTCACTTGGTTTTTACTGGGACTGAAACGATTTATGATTATGTTTATTGTAACTGTACTGTATTTAGCATGTTTAGGAACTAGCTGTCAACATTGAAGCGTTAATTAATCACAAACAAGTATTGCATTAATCATGTATTAACGCAGATCAATCACACTAATAATTTGACCACAGATTATCCTTTACCTTGACAACGGATGGCTACGTTAAAGGTAGCACAGTTCGTGTTTGGGCCATAAACGTAACTACATGCAGTAAAGTAAAGCATTTAATAAATGTTTGCGTATGACATTCAGAATATTTGTTCATGTCAAATTATTGGGGTCTTTTTTTCCCATTTTAAATTATGCAAGTAATTAACTGGTTAGAAAAATGCTGAAGACGTCCTCATAACATTAAATGTTGACAGAATTAACACATAATGGGTGCTCTTCAAATTTGGCGGCCAAAATATGTTGTATAAAAAAAAAAAGCTTTTTAACTCATTCGCTCCCAGCCATTTTCACAGAAAGTAGTAGCTGTAAGTAGAAGCTGCATCAAAGCCTTCTGTGTGCTTTAGCATTAAAAAAACAACAAATAAATACATCTTTGGGACACTTAACATAAAAAAACAAGGTATTTTACGTTATTGGGAGCAAATTAGTTAATTAAGCGATGAATCATGATTAATCAAAATTCTAAGATTTGATTAATTAAAAAATGAAATCGTTTTGAAAACTCTAGTAGGAACACGGTGTTGCCTCCATGTTTCGATATTTAAAGTATTTAGAGCTCCCTGAGACTCTTCCAAAAAAGACGCTGGTCACAAATCTTGTGACTTAGTTGTAAGTTATTGGAGGCTTTTAAAGATCACTGCCAAGGTCAAGAACTTCTGGCAAGGGGATCCACCATTGTTGTTGTTGTTGTTGTTGTTGTTGTTGTTGTTGTTGTTGTTGGTAGTGGTGGTGGAGGTTTTCGTATACGGTCACACAAGAACAACAGCGTCTTTGTCTTTTTTTACGGCGCTTAAAAAAAATGATCACGTCTGGGCTCCCAGAATGTAAGTTTCATGTAGACAAAACGGAAAATATAAACAAATCCTTTGCAGATATGCTCTAACTCGTTTCCACGTGGACATGGTCTTTGGTCTTGGGCAGACATTTGTTTGATTTTGAAACTAAACAAGACAAGATTGTTGGCGCACCAAATGTTCCATTCGGCTTGCCTGGCGGGGAGCGTCTAAAGCACAGCAGATGGTTTATTAGGGTTTATTGCCACCTCACTCTCAAAGGGCAAATGAGCTCTCTGAGGATGTCTGGACTATTCAAATGAGTTTGTATTCCTCAAAGAAAGCTTTTGATGTATGTCCACATGTACATTTTAGTGGAACCCAGGGACTGGTGGGCTAATGATGACCGCCGGGGGCTCAACAGTCCCACCAAATGAACACCTCTTAACCAGGGCTCTAATTATTGTTGACATGCTGTGGAGGGGTTCCGCAAGCATTCATCTACTCCCCCCACCCCCAAACGCTGTGCCCCTCAACTGCCCAACAAGAACCATAATCATCACATCAAGAGCCTGCTCTGAACCTCATGACCTCATTAGTAGTGTTCAAGAGGTGTATGGGGCGGTTACACACAAATTCTTACCGAATTTTACTGAAGGGATCATCATAGCATGAATACACAAGACCTACGATATACTGTACACCAGGGGTGTCAAACTCATATTAGCTCAGGGGCCACATGGAGGAAAATATATTCGCAATTGGGCCGGATCGGTAAAATTGTAAAATAATTTGTAAAACATTGCCGTCAATTACATGCAGATTTTCGCTATTTGTGGGCCAGCCCTAAATTGTGGGGCGCATCTGTACAAATATTGTCCTAAATTTTTTTTGCATAAACCTGTATATTGTTCACTGATTGTGTGCCGGGTGCCGTTAATGAAGTTATACGGACGTTAATCCCTGTCATATGTGTAGTTGAATGTGTCTTATTCAGCATGTTTGTGTTTGATTCATGTTTTTATTTTTTAAACAAACTAACTTTAAATTGTGTTTAAAATAACGACATTCAGAGCAATTCCATGTACAAGATGCATTGCTCAACTGAGACTTACTTGTGTAATTATGAATTTATAAGCTTTGATTGTGGCCGGCTGATTAATTGGGCCGACAGTCTTTTTTTTTTTTTTTTTTTAACTTTACAAAACCATCTCGCGGGCCGGATTAAACCCCATTGCGGGCCTGATCCGGCCCCCGGGCCTTATGTTTGACACCCCTGCTGTACACTGTACTTTAGCATCACATTTAGAATAAAAAGGCACTGAATCTTGTGTAGCTTTAGTACTGTTTTTAGTCTAGATGTAACTGCCTGTATAAACAAGAGGTGCCTCTCTAGAAGGCACCTCAACAACAACTATTTCATTTCAACTGTAATCTTTGATAGCTGACTCTTCTCTACTGTATTTACCTTTGCAGGTCTTTGGAGCGTTGATCATGGGCTTTGGACTATGGGTTCTATTTGATAACCAGAGTTTCATTGCTGTTCTGCGTAAGTGCCTTAACACACGCACGCACAACTTCTAACCGCCATGACCTAGCGTGATAATGCTCTGTAAACATTTAGCACATTTGACCCCATTTGTCTGACTGCCTGCTCTGTGCACATATGTGGATCGCCTCACAAGTGGTTTATTGCAGAGGAACATGTAAGAATGTTCACACAAAAAAACATCCATGTGAAACATGAGGACTTCTTCAGGTCTCCTTTTTATAAGTCACATATTTTAGAAAAACGCATAACATAGTCAGTCAGCTGAGTGAACATCTCACCAGTTCAAGACATTGCAAGTTGTTTAGTCTTATGCCAGAGAATAACACCTTATTTCCATACGCAGTTGTACCTTGAATCCAGCAGCTCTCAACACAGTTTCACATCCCCACAGATGTTCCACAGTTTTATTTCTACTCAAGGACCTAAAGCTTCCACAGAGTTGCAAACAGGAACGTTATCAGCACAATGATAGACAACAATGTTAAAAAGTATAATGAAACCAAATGCGAGCATTGCCTGACAGGAAACCAGGATGCAAAGTCATCTAGTATAAATCTCCACATCTATGGTTTTGTTACATTTGTTCCAGATGTATTTTTTGCTTAGAGTGGCAAAGTTTGCCTCCCTTCTCAGTTGAAATTTTACTGTCTACACATGTTATGGTTTGAAATGTAAATATAGGATTTTTTTTGTATGTGTATCACCTGTGCTTGCATGCTAGTTTGAAAGTTCTTACAATGTCTGTTGTCAGAAATGGTGGTCTTACCTTGCTGCGGACGCTGACTCGGTTTGAGAGTCAATATTGTTTTCCATTTAAAATCAATCACCAAGAGTTGTCTGTTTCCAATATTGCACATATAGTGCGATTAGTGCTGTTGTTTTTGTGCATGAATGTATTTGGAGCCGTGAATAACAGCTGTAGCGACTACTTCCTGTTCGTGACATGCCGACACCCCCATGTAAACAAAACCCCTTAAAATGCACGAGTTTCAAAAACAGTCATGACCAATAAACAGGCGGAATGAAATTGCAGCACAACAGCGTTTATTCGGGTTTCACGCTGGCCACAGTGTGACAACGTGTCGGCAGAAAAAAATTCCATTAAGGTCGTTTCATTTTGAGTCCACGAGGTACATGAGATGCGACGATTTATAAACTGTACTTAATCTTGCGCTTCTGCTGGAATTACTTTAGAAAATAAAACATGTTAAATTGGTTCACTTGAAAATACGAGCGTGGTGTCCAATTTTATTGGAAGCGAACATACAATAAAATATGGATACATAATTTCATGCTAATTGTACACATTATTTAATTTTTTTGTGTGTGTATTCATGAGCATGAGTCAGCAGGATTTGAAAGGCGTTCACCTGCAGACATTTTGTATCTTGCAAACGGCTCGCCAGTTGATGGTGTCCACTGTCCACCATGAACCTCAAACGCAACGACCATATATGTGAGCGATTGTTTCTGTCTGTTCATTCAGAGGTAATTTTCTGCGTACTTACTGTATGTTCCCGCAAATTAAGCTTTAAATAAATTGCCTTGGGTGTTTTTCTATTTATTCATTTCCAATTTATTTCCCTATTTATTTGACTCTCTTCCTATTGTAAATCTTAACCGACTCTAAAACTGAGTATTTGGTCGCTCTCGAAACAGTCAAATTTACTCTACAGAATTTACTGTGTATTTGTTATCCCTTCAAGAGCAAGCAGCACTGTTTTGATAATCCATCCGTTCTTTCCAAAGATAGTAGTGACCCTTCATCCCTGATGCCCCAAGGACATCCCATTCTATACTGTCTTTGTGACCTCCATACATTTTTCAACACGTTTGCCCTCTCGCCGTAGAATACTATCCTCATTGAATGTATCATGCTGCTGTGCATACGAAAACAAACTTTGAAAAAAGAAAAAAAAAAAAAAAAAGCTTTGTGCAGCTATGTTTATTGATTCGCAGTTTTCTCTGGTTGCACCATTGCTGGAGCATAAACAGGATCTCTTTGTCTTCAGTTTCCATTCATTATCCGCTGTATAAATAGGCATGTGTCGCTGCTTCAATAACTAGAGGCAAATAGACATTGGGAATGTTTTGGTGTCAAAAAGCATTTTCTCGACTTCCCTCACAAACACGACTTTCCATCTCCACAGAGTGCAGCAAAACACATTTTCCGACATCCTGTACAGAAATAAATTTAGAAATCCAAACTTCATGTAATTATTTATAAGGATGTACAACCCTCACTTTTCCCTGACTGTATACATGCTGGATCACAGGTTGTATTTACAGAAGGATTTGCAATGCCAGTCTATCCTCCCTCAGCCATTTTCTCAAAAGTCCCCATAACACGTGGTGCAAGTTTGTGAAAACCACCAAAACTATTTAGAGGAGACTTGCCTGGAAGCGAGGCGCAATGCATTATGGAAGAGTGTAGTAAGAGGCCAAGAAGTTTCTGAACTGAGTTGTGTGCATGTTTTTAGCACCGAAGACAGCAGGAAATGTATAAAATATATATTACCCCAGAGATTAGATACAACTGGGAAAGGGCCTAAGAGGAAATACTTCACAAAAATTTTTTTTTAAACTTTTTCTTTTAACTCATTCACGCCTAACCCCCTTCGCTCCCGGCTGTTTTCCTAAATTTTGACAGATTTTGCAAGGCCCACAGACTATTGTGTTCTATTGCTATAAAAGCATGGAAACTACCAAAAAGAAAGATTAGAGTCAGGGGGGGAAAAAGTATATTTCTATCTGTTTCCATTTTACAGCAATTTAGCATTAGAACATAGCTAATTTTCATCATTATTCACAAATCTCTTTCAAACAATGGGGAAAAGAACTTTTTGCAACATGGCCCTGGTTGATCTCATATAAACTGCTGCCACCTTCTGGCCGTTTTTGTAATAACTACCATTGCTTCAAGCATTCTCTTCGGTTCAGAGGCTGCATCAAAGCCTTCTGTATGCTCTATCATAAAACAACATAAAAAACATATAAGTATGTCTTTGGGAGCATATGAGTGAAGAAGAGACGCACATCATCCAGTAAAATTTATTTTCTTGTATTGGGAACAGGAAATAGATGATTTCTACAGTCATGATAAAGTGCTACCCACGTTTTATTTTTTCCACGCATGTAATCCTCAGCGGTTGAATGTCTTTGTGCTTTATTGAGCTTCTTGGAGAGGTTGTTTTAGGAAAGATTCAGCAATCTGTTGCTTTGTAGGTGCAAATGCCAGTGTTCTGAAAGAACTTTGTTTGCATCGTGTTGCCAAAAAGACTTTTGACACCTTGCAGTTATCTCGCAGTTGAAATGCTTATTGCCACACTAATATCTTTAAGAGCGTCGAACTTTTAGTTTTTACCCTCAACATAAATAAAAATGAAGCTTTTCTGGGCGATAAAAGCATCCAGTAAAGATATGCTGTAGTATATGTCAGTGATTTGTGTGGGAAGATTTGTGTTAGTCTTGTATTACCGATTTAGACTATCATGCTTATTTTCATCATGTCTGCCTTAATGAAACGAGCACACAACCATGTAAAGCATCAGCAGATAATTTCCAAGAGTTGGATATGTCGTCGCTTGCCAAGAAGCAACAAAGCGCAGCCGTGGATGAGTTGTTGCAGCTGCCAGGCGCTTCTCAATGTTGTGCAGTGAATTATCTGCTTCTGAACAAAGTTTGTTCCACTCTGGATATATTCCACGGTTCTCTCTCTCCTTTTTTTTTTTTTTTTTTTTTTTTTTTACACGGATAACACATGGCCATGTTTTGGCTGCCGTTTATCTCCTCTGCAAGCCTTCAATCTTCCATTTCATTCCCCCACCGTTGCAAAGAGGGCAATCAATTCATCTCGCCACATATTTTTCTTGTCTTGGTTGAACTTTCTGCTGGCTGATAATATTAGAGAAATGTTTTTTGGGGAGAAGTATTTCACTCTTAAGTATTTCACTCTTCACTCTTTGGTCAAGGAAGATTATTATTTTTTTTGCTAAGTGTGACTAGGCATATCAAATTGGTGTGCGTGTGAATAAGGACTACGTCTGAAAAAAAATAGAAACTTCTGTGGTTATATCCGGAAAAACAAAATGTTTACGTTGTGGCCAGGGTGATAATAGTTTTTGAATTTTTCATTTTAGTTTTAAATTTAGTCAGGGTCGTTCTGTTAGTTTTGATTAATTTTAGTTGTTTAATAAATGTTTCATTTTAGTTTAGCTTTAGTTAGTTTCAGTATTAGTTTTAGTTTTTTGTTTTTTTATATATAAAATGTTTATGACTTGTGCGCAATATTTAAAAAAAAAACAACACCATGGGAGTGACGTCATCTGAAGGTACTTTTCTATTGGCTGCTGCTAGATGATGTCACTTCTTTATGACACACTTTCAAACGTGCTTATTCCAGTTAATATCCTAAATAAATCTACTTAAAATCACATTTAAAATCATCCCCAAAGGCTCATGTATTAAATTCATTACCAAAGCCTAAAACAAAGGACATTTTTGCTATAGTTTTATTGTAAACATAAAATGTAGTTTTTTGTTGTTGTTGTTTTGTTTTTTGTTTTTTTTGTAGTTTGTTAGTTTAAATTTTTTTTAAAAGCATTTTCGTTTTTATTTTATTTTCTTAACGAAATTGTTTTTTGAATTTTAGTTTTTTCCGTTAGTTTTAATGAACTAAAATAACTTTGGTTGTGGATGCTTATCTCCCAATGACATCCAGCACAGTTTGGTTGCTGACTGAGTACTTACAACTTAACTAGTTCTTTTTTTTTTTTTTTTTTTTTTTTTTTTTTTTTTTCCCAACTGTCATAGCAACTCTTGTTTTTCTGTTTTCTCCAGAGGAATCGTCAGACACCGTGAAAGTGGCTTCCTACATCCTCATCGGAGTGGGGTCCTTGTCGATGGCCATGGGCTTCTTTGGCTGCATTGGAGCCATCTACGAAATTCGTTGTCTTCTTGGTCTGGTGAGCAATTACAGACAACATTCACTTGGAGCTCAGACACTAACGGGACACGTATGGTTCCAGAGACAGAGAGATTATTATGATGTAAGATTAGAGGTCGAATGATTAATTGACAACAAATCGATTATTAAATTAATCTATAATTGCTTTTGATAATCGACTAATAGTTTAGATACCTTTTTGTCATTTAAAATTGCCTAAATCCTCAAAATTTCAGCTTTTCAAAAGTAAATATTCTACAATTTCTGTAGTCCTCCATGGAAGCAGCCTGATTATCTTTGTGTTGACTCATAATGAAACATTTGCATTTCCTTGGGACGTCAATCATCGACATCTTTTCAAGAGTTGGATCGATCACAGTTACAGTGTGGCGATGTCGCAAATTGCAGCTCATCAAACCACACATACAATAAGTTTTACATGCGATGAAAATACACTTCTTTGTTTTAAAGGGATATTTCACTTATTTAGCCCATTATAAAAAGATATTTTGTCTATACGCTCAGAAAATTATAATATTGTGATAAAGTCCATTATTTTCTGTAATTCTCTGTTTTAATATTGCTTATGACATTTTTTTAACTTGGCCTGAGGAAATATTCTAATATTTTGAGATGGGATATTTGAGTTTTCTTAAGATGTAAGCCATAATCAGCAATATTAAAATAATAAAAGGCTTGTAATATTTCAGTTGACTTGTAATGAATCCAGAATGTATGGCATTTTTGCTTATTTAATTGCATTACAGAAAATAATGGACTTTATCACAATATTATAATTTTCTGAGACAGTCCTGTAATTAATTTGATACTTTCATTAGTTTTCACGTACAATTAGTACCTTTAAAAACACATTTTGCAACTTGCTGTCAACTGAAAATGACATCACAAGGGCTCGGGTAACCAATCACAGCTCACCTGTTTTCTAGGTTTGGTCATGTGACATTCACAAGCTGAGCTGTGATTGGTTACCTGAGCCCTTGTGATGTCATTTTCAGTCGACAGGTACTAATTGTACATGAAATGAATTGTACATGTCTATGGCAAATTGTCCTCTATTCTACTCAATTCAACTCATCTGGAGAGCGATTCTCCGTGACAAAGCAACAGCAAATCGTTCATGAAATGCTGACTGTAATCTCTTATTTTTATGTTGCCTTTGGTTTCTTACTCCAAACTCAAATGTGAATATCAACAACTAGCAAGCTGTTTTCTTGTCTGGTGGCATGATGAAAGCGGGCTCTCCATGAGCATCCATGGTCAGCCTGAGCAAGTCATCTTAGTCATTTAACTTCCTGTAATTCCCTTACATTGCTCCCTGATACTGAAATAGAAAAAAACTTTAAAATACTGTTGTTGTTCCCCATATTTGACCGCAGTAGTTAATCATCCCTGCATTTTGTTCACTACTGTTATTTCAAGCTATTGTTAGAACAGAAGTTGCACATTTCCTTGCAAGAATAATGCTTGTAATTGCACCTGCTTCAAGTCCACATGCCTGGTTAAGAACACTTGACAAATGTTTGCTGACACTAAAGCCAATAGTGTCTGTACTTTTGTATGCTTGTTGCAGCATGTGTTGACCGTCGGTGTGTGGAGGGACAGGGATAAAAGCTAGTAAGCTGTATAGTATTTTTTTTTCCTCTTCTGTTGACCATTAATTGTAGAGCTGCTATTGACCTACTTCTTTCCCCAGTGACAGTGAGCAGCTGCTACAGAACCTCCAAACAATTACACAAACGTAGCACAAGCGTCAGACATAATGTGTAAAACAATGTTCCACGCAATTAAAAATTAAATGTGAAGATGTCTGACAGTCTTTAAAGCAGGGGTCTCCAAGTTCGGTCCTCGAGAGCCCCTATCCAGCCTGTTCTCCATGTCTCCGTCCTTCAGCACAGCTGAATCTAATGATCAGCTAATCAGCAAGCTTTGCAGAAACCTGATAACGATCCCGATCATGAATCAGGTGTGTTAGTGGAGAGAAACATGGAAAACAGGCTGGATAGGGGCTCTTGAGAACCGAACTTGGAGACACCTGCTTTAAAGGGATACTTGAGTAATTGAGCCATTTTCAGCAGTAAAACGTCAATATTTTGTCTATAATTAATGTAGTAAGTTGGTAAGTTGGTATTTTTCATGTACAATTGATACCTTTAAAAAGTAACTGTTCTACTTGCTGTCGACTGATGATGACGTCACCTGTGCTGAGGAAGTCGGTAACGACCAATCATGGCTCAGCTTAATGACCAAACCCAGAAAACAGGTGAGACATGATTGGCCGTTACCTACTTCCACAGCAAAGGCGATGTCATCATCAGTTGACAGCAAATAGAAAATTACTTTTTAAAGGTATTAATTGTATATTAAAAATAATGAAGTTATCTAATTCATTCTGGGAAAAATATTAACTTTTCACTGCTGAAATTGTTCAATGAGTCAATGGTCATGGTCCCTTGAAAAGTGTTATATAATCTAAGATGTTGTTGTTGTTATTAATATTATTATTAATATTATTATTATTATTATTATTCCTCTCTTGGGTTTCTTGGTTATAATTTTGCTTGACTCTTGAAAAGGTCTCAGTTGAAAGTTGTTCTCTCCATCTCCTCATCCCCACCAGTACTTCACCTGCCTCCTGCTCATCCTCATCGCCCAAGTGACCGCTGGCGTTCTCATCTACTTCCAAAGAGATCGGGTGAGACGCTTCCTTCTGTATGCTTTGAGCATCTATCAGCCTTACTTAGAATGATACCCGCCACCTTACCCTCCCTTTGCTGCATCTGTGGGTGTTTGTGCTTCCTCATGTCACAGCTGTGAGCGTAAGCCTCCCGCTTCCTGTGGTGAAACACTGTTTCATAGGGCGACAAGTGGAAAGTCACAGGATGTTGTTCTACTAATGTGATTTTGGAGGCTTTTGGTAGGCCAGGTGATGTGGTGGAAAATGCAGTGGATTGTCATTGCGCCTTCACCTGGCTTTTTCGTTTTGTTTGATTTAATGATATACCAATATGGGGTTTTTTTTTTCAAGGCCGATACAGATCATTAATAGTCAAGGAGACCGATACCCAATATTTCATGCCGATACTAATTTGCAATGAAAGAGAAAATATTAGTGCCCACATTTTTTAAAATTGCATAAAGAAGTGACAGCTTTGTTTAATTTTTTTTATTTATTTATTTTTTTTGGTTTAAAAATTCTAACAAAAATTGCAGGAAGCCGACAGGGTCATCAGCATGTATTAAGTCAAATTAAAAACTAAGCAAGTAAAAAAAAAAATAGTTCCAATTAAGATTTGTATTGTAAATGTTTTCCAAAATTTCAACATGATTTCTTAATCTTAATCTTATTGTATGTTTTTCCCGGCTGATAATCGGTCTATCGCTAGTTTGATGGTCATGTTTAATATATATTCATGTAAAGTATTTAAAAATGACTTAAACTCATGCCTTGTCTGAAGTTGTTCTTGAGAAAAATAATCGCCCAAAGTCTTTTTTGCAGCACAGTGACCCCTAGAGGGGAGAGCTGCAACTTACTGGCTTACTTGAACGTTTTCAAGTTGTCATTTACAAAAACAGAAACCTAATAATACATACATAAGTAATCCTCACCATTCACCTGATTATGAGCTCATTTTTAATTTTTTATGTTTGCAACCTGAAGATGATCTCGTCATGTGTGACATATGATCAGAGGAACTAAAGTGTAAATATTGTCAACGTTAGATAAATACCAATTAACATAATATCATTCCACACAGCATCAAGAACTTGAACAACGACATGGGGGGTGAAAAACATCACACTGGCGTGTAACTTGTGAGGCACCTGCAAGCACAGTTGGTCAAAAATAGATGAAACGCGTCATCCTTCCATATGCAGAAGCAGTGTTAATTTAGCCACTTAACCACCTAGTCACCCAAATAGCACATGGGGAACTGTTTGATCGCTATACAGCTAACCATCAGGACTACTAATACATAACATTTATCCGAATCAAGTGAAAACAGTCCGTACCTCATTAATTTAGACGGAACTAAAATAACCAGCCATAGTGTCTTTGCGCGGTGTGCGGCGGGTGTTGTATCTAAACACTCCCAGGCCAACTGACAACTTTCCTTCTCTGTACACGTGCGCGCGGCCCCATGAGCCTGGACATGCTCCTTGTGTTTAAGGCTCACCACAGGGCAGGGCGGTGCCCTCTTTCCCAGAATAGGGCGAGGTTATATCTCCAAAAGAGCTCTGAAGGCTCCAACGTTGCCACAGTTCTGTGATCTTGCACACAAGCAGGCCTATTTGCAGCTTTTCAGTGCAGCCTGACGACCCGCAACACCGTACTAATAAAACATTTAGATCACATATATGACATAAAGACATGGGTGTGTTATGTTTCTTTGCCATTCAGAATAAATTATATGCATAGTAAATTCTGTAGTCAATCTGACTCTATTTAGAGATTTTAGAGGAATATTTACACTTGAAAGAGAGTAAAATAAAGAATTGGGAAAAAAAAATGAAAATGACTCAAGGTAGGAACGAACTCACAGCCAATCAACTCCCTGAGCCACGTAACTCCTGTTTTTTGCTAATCGCTCATGTCAGCTGCAGCTGATTCCATGATTGCATGGATTCTTCCTAACTCCAACAGACCAAAAACAGTTTTTGGTCTCTTGAGGAAAAGCAAAGAGTTGAAGGAGCGCAGCTCAGGTGGTAGTGTGGCAGTCTCTCAAGCTGAGAGTTGTGAGTTTGGATTTTTTTTTATGTTATTTTCTTTCTCTACAGCGAAAATACCACAGTGTGTGGCCTACGGTTGTACCAATAAGTATAAAATAAGTGTTGGGGAATCTCTAAATGCAGATTTCATCAGTGGGCATGTGAATATATTTTTCTCTCATTTTCCGAGTGCTACTCAAAGATTGGTCTGCATCATCAGAACCAGCTATAAATAATACTCTGAATGGTTGATGCAAACAATGAAGTTTGTGCTTTGCTGTATTTATTTTTCAATATCACATCAGGAACTATGATTGTTAATTAATAAATGAATGTTCTTTTTGTTGTTTTTACTAGTTGAAACATGAGATGTCCAACATCATTAAGGGAATGATCGTCCACTACACCGGCCAGAACAAAACCACGGAGCACACTTGGGATTACATCCAGAGGACGGTCAGTTCATGATGATGGTGATGATGTTTCCAACTTTGTAAACAGTTTTTTTTTTTCGTTTTATTTTAGTTCCTAGTCATTCCCCACTGTCATCTTTGTTTTTCTTTAATATTTTAGATTTAAAACTACAGTTTTTAGTACTAATGTCATTTTTCCCCCCAGATATTCCTTCTAAAATGCTGTATAGCAAAATACGCACCAAACATCTAACGTGTTGATTAAAAACTGGTTCCCAACTGACGTTTTGCAAAAGAACAAACACAGTGTCTTGGTGGCAGCTCATTGAGACGCTCCTCTCAATGCACACAGTATTGCGTCCATTACTATAATAAGTTGAGCTTACACCTTCACTGAAGGAGCTGGAATATGTGAAAAGTGTGGAAAATGACACATGACAACCTTATCGAAAACGAGGTGTATTTTTGTCGAGCTTCAGAAAATGCTCAACTTCCCACTCGGCTCCTCTCCTCCGTCTCCTCTCTCGTCACAGATGCAGTGCTGCGGGTGGACGGGGCCTGGCAACTGGTCCGACAACATGCTGATCAAGAACAGCTCCCAGCACCTCTATTCGTGTTCCTGTCGCAACGAGTCCTTGCCTGGCACCGACGTCAAGGTGGAGGGCCTGTGTGAGCACTTGTCCTCAGAACTTCCCATCTACCAAACGGTACAGCTGCCCTCTACGATGTTTGTAAGACCTCGGCTTGCTGAGTCCGCTGATCATTTCAGACTTTTCCATGTTTTTGCTGCTTTGCTCTTACCGATGTTTGCTTTTGGAGTTTTTATTGGCTCAAGTTGTCCTGCACATCCGCTATGGCTAGCTATTTTTTTTTCCTTTCACTCAATGTCTTCATGTTATATCATAACATAGGGCTGGGCAATTATAGTTATTTGTATTTCTATTTTTAATTGCAAAAGTGACATTTTTCTAAAGGTGATCACTTTTTTTTCAATTCTGAAAAGGTAAAAACATTGATAAGAATTAATGGCTGGGAGAAAAAATGTGTCAAAGTAGTTTTGTTACGTTCTGAGGTTGGATCCCAAAAGTGCAGACTCTTTATTCACATAACATCGAGAGGCGTAGAACAAACATGACTAGACGAGAAACAATGACAATGCATCAAGAATCAGGAGACGCCAAGCCCCCTTGGGCTGTGGAGATGCACAGAGGAACCGAGGTAATAATCCGACAAACACACACTTCTCGGTTTGGCTTAAATAGACAGTGAATTGATCGGATTGGCTGTGGATAGACATGTGGGTAACAGGACTGACATGGAATGATCTGATTGGCTGTTGACCAGAAAAAGAGATTAAAGATTCTTATCATTCTTGACATCACATAGCTCATGACATCACATATCTTAAAACCAGTTGAAACTAGATATCGATTACATCAGTTCAAAACAGACACTTGACCTCACGGTCATGACCTAAACTTAACCCTGGCGTGACCCAAACTTAACCCTGGCATGTCCCAGTCATGACAGGTTTGGTATCAGGAAAAATAAAGCAAATCCCAGAAGAGAAATAAATCAAAATTTGAACAGTAAACTCAGGACCACACAGTGAAGGAATCAACATCAGCATTTTGATCCTTTTTTTTTTTTGCTACATACATACCATATATCCGTAGCACTGTCTCCTGTTGTTCTCTTGTCAACCAATTAATGGACTGCAATTAACTACTACTTTAAAGTGGTTAAAGTGGTAGTCAAGTCAAAAATTGTATTTACAGAATCCCCCTAGCCTAAGCACAGTATTCTGATTAATATTGCATTTATGGAACATTAAGCACAAAAAGCCATCTGTTTTTATACCTCTCAGGGGCGGCCATTTTGCCTTGTACAGCCACTTGCACTTGACTGAAAATGACATATCGCCTAAGGGGTCTGGTGACAATCATCAAGGCACATCATTTTTCTGGGCTTGGTCATGTGAGGTTCTTAAGCTGAGCCCTGACCAACTGTGATGCCATTTTCAGTTGACAGCAAGTGGCAAAATGGCCGCCACCTAAGTAGAATAAAAATGGGTGGATTTGACTTTTTAAGTCATATTCCACAAACACAATAGTAATAATACCACATTTAGACTAGTGTGGGCTCATAGAAGTTATTGTAAAAAAATAAATAAACAAACAAAAAAGGGACTTGACTTCCCCTTTGTGCTGGTTGTTATTGTTATCGATATATTGTTGTTAATGTCACCTTTTTTTTTTTTTTTTGACAGTGGAAATGTGACAATGAAATCTATGTCCGCTTGAGTCACTTGTCGTTTTGAAGGCTAATTTTAGTGTTGTGGTCATCACATGTATAAGTCGGGAAAGCCGTGCCGTGTTGCTAACTGGTCTGCGTGTTGCCAAAGTCAATAGTTGTGTTTTGAAACAGGCTCTGCTCATGTCCGGGTGGGATTACATTGATGTGCTGTGTGTTTGACCACCCTTTCCCCCCACCTTTGTTAACTTTTTTTTTTTTTTTTTTGTCCTCTGCTTCCTCTTCCACTTGCCTCCTCAGGGATGTATGACCAGTGTGGAGAAATGGCTCCTGGAGAACTGTGGAGTTATTCTGGGAATATGTGTCGGAGTGGCAGTCGTGGAGGTATCCATGTTCTCCTCATAGTAGTTATGAAGGAAATGCTAATGAATCTTGCTCCTGTGTATTTGAACTCTTTGACTGCCAGCCATTTTCAGAAAAGATCACTTCATAGTGCCAGCTGATTTACAGCATTTTGACTGATGTTTCAAGGCCCACAGAAAATTGTGTGTTAGGACTATGCAAACACAGAAACTAGCAAATGAAAGATTGAAGTCTCATCTTTCATCAGAAAGGAAAGAGTGTTTCTATCTTATTCCGCTTTTCCGTAATCTGCAGTAGAAAACAGGTTGGTTTGAGCGAAATTCCGTCTTTTGGGCGAAAAGTCTGAGAAGAGAGGCTTTTTGTGAAAATATGTATTTCATGCACATCTTTGATTTTGGCACTGTTGTTTTTTGTCTTTTGTACACCACAAACACCTGAAAGAGTGCTTTCCTTCGATAAAACACTAACACCGACAAAAAAAAGTGCTTTTTGATGGTATATAATTTATTTACAGTAAACAGTATAACAATTTGACTATCTTGACAAACTATGTGAATTGTATATTCACATTACCGGTAGTTAGGCAACAGTTGTTATTGTGTACATCAGCACGTTTACACCCGCTGTTTGTCAGCTCTACACAAACGTTTGACGAACTAGTGAAAGCTAGTTAACGAGCTAGATCTCAGAATGTTAGCGCTTACCTTAGCATATTTCTGGCTGGATCTGAGGATGTTGATTTGCTGTCTAATCAGATTCTTCACGCTCGGATTGTTTCCACTCCTCCAATGACGAGTTGGACTGAGCATAGAATGTCTTTGACTCGCCGAGCATCGTCTGGGATCAACCAAAGCCCGTGACGCCAACCAGATAGTCACTGCTTCAAAACAGCAGCCACTATCGTCACACCTCCCACTCTTCCCGTTGGGGGTGGGTTTTTTTTTTTTTTTTGTTTATTTATTACCGTTACTTAAAACAATTTAAAGTGGGTTTAATTTTCATTGAGCTGATTTTCTATCGTACTGCAGAGTGGACCATCTAAAGCACTTTGGAAGAATAAAAGTGAATGTATGTAATAATATGTGGAAGTGTGGTAGACTTTATTTAAGCCCGACCGTGAATGGCACAGTGAATAGCGCTGTACACTCTTTGCCTTACACTAAAGTGATAAATATTGATTTTCAAATTCTAATCAAATTCATCTGCTGTAGACATACCACCAGTGCTGTCAAAGAAAATGACATTTCACACCTGAAGAGGGAGCCCTTGAGTAGAAAAAAAAAAATGTTGCTGCCAAAATGACTTATTCCATTTAAAGTCATGTGTAAGCCAATATATTGCAAGACACTTTTTACACTTAATTGTCACTGCTTTGCCCCACAGCTTCTTGGCATGATCCTCTCCATGTGTTTGTGCAAGAGTGTCGTCCAGGAGGATTATACCAAAGTACCCAAATACTGAAGTGCCACTCAACAGACGTGTGCATGGATGGAGCCCTTTCCTCGCTCACTCCCTATCTTACATTCTTATGTGCAGACACATTGCACACATACAGGCAGAAGACTCCTGCATTTGAGCTCCTCCTGCCTTCTTGCCTGTGCAGATTTCACACTCATAATTGACACTTGTTGGTCCAGTACACAAGTTACCGTTGTTGTCTTATTATAATAATGATAATTATTATTATACTGTTTATGTATTTTTAAAGGAGACATTGTCAGACCTTTTCTTATTTTTTGGAGTTGAAGTTTATTCAATTGAAAGGATGCAAATGCTCAAGTATGCGTAAAAAATTTTTTTTTGTATGTTTTCTTTGCATTTCCTTCCGCTGACCTCAATGAAGCGCTTAACTGAGTAAACCAGAGAGAGAGCACTTTATTTAGAGTTGATGGAGCCGAGACACCAGAGACTTTCCTCACCTCGGAGCATTGAGAAGAATGGGAGATGAGAGAGTGCGAGTTGGCGTGTGTGGATTTAAAGCCCACTCTGTGATCCTGCAGCTTCTATTCCCGTCACCGTCGGGTGGAGGAGAAGAAACAAAACAAAAAGATCAGGCAGGCTCGCTGCAGTGGAGCGACCAGCCTCCTCCACCCTTGTTCATGCTCGGCATCACAGAATCAGCCTTGTTGAGCACGTCTGCCTGGTAACCGGTTAGTTGTATTTACAAAGGAGGCTTTCTGCATTTTTAATGGTAAAGAAGTTAGTGAACTGACAGACTTTTGACTCTGACCTTTCTCTGCTTGGTTTTTATGAGCCTTATGAAATGACCCATTTGACAGGTGGATGACACCTGTTTAACACTTATTATACATGTACTCATAGCCATCTCTTTGTTTTCCTGTTCATTAAAATATATATATATATTGCTAACCTCTAAATGTTGCTATTATGAGTTGATGCATTTCAAATGTTATGTTTCTTATGGCAAATTGTAACAATAATTTAACTTAAATGAGATGAAGGCTTTTTACTGTTTAAATTGTTTTTTTTACACTTTGAAAGAAAATGGACCAAATTTGTTTTGTGGATTTGTAAGCCATGTTTGAAAACAATTTTACTCTGGTAACTAGAATTAAAGGCGAATCCACGACTGTGTGCTTTTGTGTTATTTCTGTGTGCTCTGAATTGTACAAATTGGGACCAGTAGGTGGCAGCGTACACTGGGACAAAACCGATGCTAGAGATAGTCTGGCCAACTGAAAACACGGACGCCCTATTACTGGGTGTGCCCTCAAGCTTGTAGCGCATGATGGCTATCTTTTGCGTACAAAACAACTTTCACAAAATAGGTGTACAGTTTTGTTTTGTTTTGTTTTTTAAAGATTTTCCCCTTATTTAAATTTTTTAACCTTTGATGTATTTTACAAGCCGATAATATAAGGAATACACACTCCATGTATATCATACAGCAGGGGTGGTGAGATGCTGCTGGTTTTGGATATTTCCCTTCTTCAACACAGCTGATTCATGATCAGCTCATCAGCAAGCTCTGCAGAAACCTGATAACGAGCCTGTTAATTGGAATCAGCTGCACTTCGAGTAGGGAAATCTGCAAAACCTGTAGGACACCGGCCCTCGAGGACCGCAGTTTGCCACCCCTGTCATATAGGCTATTACTAGTATATATATACTTTTTTTTTTTTTTTTTTTTTTACTGTACATGGATTTTGATTTTCAAATGACGGGGACGCTACAGAGACAAGAACATTAGATTTAGGTTGAAGAAGTGTGACCCCTCCGCCCCAATTTCTTTCTGCAACTCGGTGAAATCACGAAATATTGGCCCCACCATGTAACAAAAACAAGAACATACATGCACACGCGCACACACATTTAATCACTGCTGTTCTCACCCGCACACTTGTGCCTTCAGCTCTGTCATTTGTTGAGAATCTTTTACCACAAAGTGAGCAGGCAAAAGGCTTCTCTCAAGTGTGGGTTCTTGTGTGTTTTGTCAAGCTTACTTTGTGAACAAAATTTTTCCCACAAACTAAGCAAGCAAAAGGCTTCTCCTCAGTGTGGGTTAGCGTGTGAATTTTTAAGTTTCCCTTCTGAGTAAAATTTTGACCACAAACTGAGCAAGCAAAAGGCTTCTCTCCAGTGTGGGTTATTGTGTGTACTCTTAAGGCTCCCTTCTGAGAAAATGTTTGACCACAAACTGAGCAAGCAAAGGGCTTCTCTCCAGTGTGGGTTCTTGTGTGACTTTCTAAGTTTCCCTTCTGAGCAAAATTTTGACCACAAACTGAACAACCAAAAGGCTTCTCTCCAGTGTGGATTCTTGTGTGAATTTCTAAGTGTGATTTGAGTGCAAATTTTTTACCGCAAAATGAGCAAGCAAAAGGTTTCTCTCTAGTGTGGGTTCTTGTGTGAACTTCTAAGATTGGCTTGTGAGCAAAATTTTTACCACAAACTGAGCAAGCAAAGGGCTTCTCTCCAGTGTGGGTTCTTTTGTGTTTTGTTAAGCTTACCTTCTGAGTAAAATTTTGACCACAAACTGAGCAAGCAAAAGGCTTCTCCCCAGTGTGGGTTAGCATGTGAATTTTTAAGTTTCCCTTCTGAGTAAAATTTTGACCACAAACTGAGCAAGCAAAAGGCTTCTCTCCAGTGTGGGTTCTTATGTGTCTATTTAAGTTTCCCTTCTGAGCAAATTTTTTGGCACAAACTGAGCAGGTAAAAGGTTTCTCACCAGTGTGTATAATCACATGTTTTCTAAAGTCACACTTGTTGCCGCAAGTTTTTCCACACTGAGAACATTTCCAACATTTGCTGTCAGTGTACCATGTCACATCATTGTCAGACTTTTCATAGTCGTCAGTGTGAGAAGAGTGTGATGTGTCTTCACCATCTGACATTAGAGCTAAGCGGTTGTCTGCTTGTGATCCTCTATGGTGGTCCTCATCATCTTCTGTTATTTGTTGTCTTGAGCTGCTGCTTGGAGGCTCCGCCCCTCTGTTCTCTTCAAATTGATATTCGTCTTCAGTTTTCAAATGGACACCAGTCACAGACAACTCTGTGAAATCCTCCTCCTCTTTAATGTATGGTAGCAGTTGCTCCTCTTTTTTTATGTTGGAGGGCTGTGGCTGCTCCTCTTCTTTAATTTGAAGAGGCTCCAAGTCCTCCTCCTCTTTCACTCCAGGGAACTCTGGCTCTTGCCGCTCAGGACAAATATATTTTTCACTGGCATCTGCGGGACACAAGACGGTTTGATAAAGTCAATTTATTGTCATGTTATATATTTAATAAGCCTGCACGATACACGTTTGAACATCGCAATCGCGATGCGCGCTAGCCACATCACAAGATGTGCGATTTTTTTTATTCTTATTTTTTTTTAGAGCAGTGGTGTCCAAGCTACGGCTCGGGAGCCATTTGCGGCCCGCCGTCCATTTTTCAGTGGCCCGCGACATATGCTAAAAATGGCATTTAACTCAGTTCAAATAAAATAAACAAAACAAAAATGTTTGGAGATGGTCAAAGTAAGAAGGGAGGGTATGGAAAAACAGGCGCCATTAAAGGTTATTTTAGTTAAGTAAAACTAATGAAAAAACAAACTAAAATTTAAAAAAAAATATTGTTACCGAAATTTAAAAAAAAAAAAAATGAATATGCTTTTTAAAAAATGAAAACTAACAAACTACATTTTATGTTTACAAAAAAGTAGCTATAATTATAGCAAACGTCTTTGGTAATTAATTTAATGCATGAGCCTTTGGGGATGATTTTAAATGTGATTTTTTTTAGTGGATTTATTTTGATATAAACCGGAATAATGACGTTTGAAAGTATGTCACACAGAAGTGACGTCATCTAGCAGATTAAAACATATTCACACTTTAGTATTACTTTCATATTTAATTTAGAAGACATTGAGTACCGTATTTTCCGCACTATAAGGCGCACATAAGAGCAATTTTTTCAAAAGCTGACTATACGCCTTATAACTCATTTGCTCCCAAAAACGTATAAATACGGTCTATTATAAATGTTTTAAGTGTCCCAAAGATGTATTTACACGTTTTTTTATGCTAGAGCATACAGAAGGCTTTGATGCAGCCTCAACTGCAAAGAACGGGTGAAACAATGGTAGTAATTACAAAAACGGCCAGAAGGTGGCAGCAGAGTGTAAGGGATCAACCAGGACCATGTTGAAAACAAGCAGTTTCCCCACAATTTTAAACAGATTTGTGAATAATGATGAAACTTAGCTATATTCTAATGCTAATTGCCGCAAAACAGAAATGTCCTTTTCCTGATAAAAGAAGAAACTAATCTTTTTTTTGGTAGGTTCCATGTTTTTTTGTTTTTTTTTTAATAGCAAAAGAACACAATATTCGGGGGGGAGAGGCTTGCAAAATCAGTCAAAATCCAGTAAAACAGCCGGGAGTTTAAGGGGACTGCTTCTGTAAAAATGTCTGTGAGTGAATGAGTTATAAAGTTTGACTGACCTATCTGACTGTTTTGTTGACATTCCCTTTAGCGCAGCGCCATCTAATGGATGCATAACGTAACCCAAGCCTATACTGTAGCACCTTATATATGGAAAAAGTTTTTAAATATGTCATTCATTGAAGGTGCGCCTTATAATGCCTTATAGTGCGGAAAATACGGTAATATTTTCTTTCAACCAATCTAGTCACATGCACTGAAATGTAATATGTGACTTTAGAAGTATTTGGGAGCAAACAGTTAATTGTGCTTTGAGCCAAATTCATGTCATTTGCCTCTCTGTTGATCAATTTCAATGTACTGGTATCTTAATTGAAAATAACTCACTTGATGACAACACAGTTACCTTTTTTTTTTTGCATAGTTTTTCGTACACTGTAGACAATGTGTAGATATTAGGGCTGGGCATCTTTGACTGTCTCACGATTCGATTCGATTACGATTTTTGGGTCTACGATTCGATTCAGAATCGATTTTCGATTCAAACGATTTTCGATTCGAAATTCTTTGATTGACAAATGATTTCTGCTTCAATTTACAGATATGCACAACATTGTCATGATCTGCTCCAGTCTGCCTTGCAAGACAAAATGACAAATAGAGACATTAAAGTGGCTTTTTTTTTTTGTTTAAACATTTATTAATTTTGTATTGTAAGTGCCTTTTTCCACAAAAAACAGCATGTGGGCTACAACTGCCTTTTCCCCTTCTTCATTTCTAATTTAAATAAAATCGATTTTTGGATATTAATATCGATTCGATTCATAAATGAGAATCTCGATTCTTTTATGAATCGATTTTTTGGCACACCCCTAGTAGATATATATTTATTTGTTTAATTTTATAAAAATGATTCATATGTTTGTGTACAATATTAAAATACTGACGTAAATAACACTTCAAGTCTAATTATTACTTTAACTTTTACACAGTATTTTATTCCTTTCATATCTGTCCATCTTCTAGGGCAGGGACGGATAAACTCAGTCCTCGAGGACTGGAGTCCTGCCGGTTTTGGAGGTTGCCCTCTTCCAACACAAACTGATTCCAATCAACAGGATCGTTATCAGGCTTATGTAGAGCTTTCTGATTAGCTGATCACGTCAACTGTGTTGGAGAAGGGAAACAACCAAAACCTGCAGGACTCCGGCCCTCGGGGACCGAGTTTGCCCAACCCTGTCCTAGGGGCTAAGCCCTCCCTTTCCATAAAACCTAGTGACGACCCTGGCCCCACCCCCTCCACACACACGCGCACACCCAGTAGTATCTTTGTGGGGCCATCTCAATGCCTTTCCCTAACCTCAACCATCAAAAATCATTGCCTACCCCTCCTTATCCTAACCTCAGCCATAACCCAATTCAAAGCTAAACTGTAAAACCAATTAATAATAGTAATTAGAATAAAGAGTAATTTCTTCTGCAGCCGGGTCTGCAACTCGGTGAAATCCCGAAATATTGGCCCCACCATGTCACAAAAACAAGAAAACACACACGCGTCTTCATAGTGATGTAAACATTGGACAAGTAGTTCTGAGAAATTCAATTCTGATTGGAGAAATGTACCAAAGCGACTGAGAAAAACTGTAAACAAATTGCTCGGAGTAAGATTAATTTCCAAATAAATACAGACATAGCCTATTATTGAAAAGTATTGATTAAGCAAGTGAAAAACATTCTGGGTTCAACACACCTCGAGGCTGCTTGCTAACAGCGTCCAGCAGTTGACGTTGTCGCTTGTTTTCCTCTTGTGCTCCACAAAGCTCCTCTTCGTACTTGACTTTCGTTATTGCGAACATTTCCACACGATATTCACGACACTTTATGCTCACACTTGGCGTCCGCCGAGCCAATTTGTTGATAAGAAACGCGTCTCCTTTTTTGGTGGCTAGTAAGCTCAGCTAAGCTAAACAGCGCCGACAGATTTCGACGAGCACTGTCTGATTACGAATTTAGCCAGAAACGAAATGTAGCAGTTATGTTTGACTTCAATAAAGTAGTGAAGGACGCACACACAGTATCAATGTTTATTTAGTTCGCTGAGTACGAATTCACTACGGTCGTGTGCGTCTGTGCGAGAAGTGACGCTGGCACGGAGAACGACATCTGATTTTCAAAATAAAAGATCAGGTTTCAAAAATAAAATTGAATTCAAACGCAGTTGAAATTACATTATTATTATTATTATTATTATTAACAGTTTAAAAGATTTTTCACTAGAGCACAGCACCAATTCATGTTTCACTTGTGGGGTGAATAAGTTCCATGACCTGGTATTGAGCAATAACATTGATATCTATATTAATTTAAAACGAAGGAAAGGCTGAAATGGAGAGAAATTTCCGCACACCCGCCGCTTATGAACAAACAACAGCTGAGGTTTGTTCCCAGGGCTGCCTTTATCTACTCATAGGCCCCAGGTCTAACCGTCCAATATGCGAAACTTGATGTTATACAAATGTATTCATTTCTTCAAAGTAAGCAAAGCAATTCTGGTTGGTTCGATACAAATCAAATGTCATGATGAAATGTGCTCTGCAGCAATTTGCAGCCTGCATGCGTGTACGACTCATTTTCAACATCGCACAAAAATGGAAGTGTTAATTCCTTTTCCCCTCTCCAGTGACACCTCGCCGTGGTACAGAGACTGAACAGGCAGATTCTCGTTTCGTTGCTTCCGCGCAAACTTTATTTTAGCTTTTGTGCTCAGAGCAAGCGCCTCAGCTGCCAACACCGCCCCCCTGTGCCAAATTGCGGAACTGCAGCTCTATCCCCCACAATACCACATGGGTCAAGCTTGGCACTTGGCAGACGTGCTCACAAGTTAGCCACGACATTCATAAACAATAGGGGAGCCCTAATGCAAGTATTTCAATGTATTTGCTTCACATTGACGAATTAGTTTATGCGAAGATGTACACTGATGAAGTGAATTGTTGATGTCAGTCATAGCTCCAAGATTAGGTGGCTGTTTTTATTATTAATATTATTTTTTGGAGTTGCATTAAATGTCAATGTTCGCTTTTTTCAGGGTGCAGATGACACTTTTTTTTTTTAGGGATCAGGCAGTTCTTGCGATGGTTACGTGACCTATCGTGCAAGGTCACACTGCATGCCCTTCTGAAATAAATTGCTGGAGGGGGCACCTGCATGGGACTACACCAAATTTTGATGGGGCTGTCGCGCCACCCCCGCGAGATTCTCACCTTGTTGCTGTTGTGGTGGGTGCGCGAAAGCGAACAATGTTACTTCTACTCCAATGTCAAGAAAACGTGGAAGGTGGCTCAGGACGACTGTCGCGACCGTGACGCCCACCTGGCCAGCTTGCAAACCAACTGAGAGGTTGAGGCGCCTCCCTTCGTCTTGCTTGGAAAATAATGAATTTGTATGCATTGATTGATTTCTTGCAGAAGTTTCTGTATTACCTGTATAAGGATCGGAAAACTTTCTGGGTCGGCTTGAGGAGGGACGAGCAGGTGCAGTGATTGACTAGTATCGGTGGACGGACAGAAGTCCTGTGACTTATGTCGGCGTGTAAGTGGCCTGTCATGCAGTTAGAACGCGCGAGCAGCAGCAGCAGGTGCCACAAATTCACTGTAACAAGTTTGACCCCTCTTAAACTAAAAAAGAAAAATGTAATGTAATCAATAATTATTCACTTGAACCACTTGTTGTTGTTTTTTGCCTTGATCCAAAATATTTTAACATTTTAAGTACTGAACCAAATTACCCTAGCTGTGTTGAATAGATATTACTTTCAATGATATGCTGATTTCAATCCTTTCTACAGTGTTGGCCCAAATCCAAATCTTCCTCTTTCTCACTTGTCACTAAAGAGATGAAGATGATGATTTACGGAACATTTGCTGTCTGTGCACGCAATTGTTCTGCAGGCTTTAAAGGGATCGTTCGGATTTTTTGACATGAATCTCAATTTCATCCTCACCTCCAGTGTGTGCGATCAGCACTGACTTACTGACAGCGTTCTGCGACACGAGTTCTGGTTCGGTGTTGGACGAGAGGAAAATAGTCCAGCCAGCTGACTGGGGTCACGGAAATAAAGCGTTTTTCTTCTAAAAACAATTTGTATTCAAAAGAGTGATACAATTGCATCACAATACTCCTTTTCTGGGAGGAGGGAAAAAAAAAAAAGAAAAGAAAAGAAGAAGTTAGACGCCATTACCGCCAGGCACTTCTTTTGTAGTGTTGTCCAGATTAATTAATTACGCTGATTTGTGTTTGGAAGTTACGTCCTTGAGCTGAGTATATTGATTGTAAAGTACCACGGAACACACAATTTACACCTTTTGAGCAGAAAAGGGAGAAAAAGAAAAAAAAAAGCAAACTAGTTCATACTTGTTCACATTTTTACCATGAATTACTACATTTGCCAAATACAGGATGTCCCAAAAATAAACATTTTGTTGGCCATTGCTTATATATTTTATTTTGATTTAGGTGTTTACTAATATAGATACAAATACGAGTTAAGTTAAAGAAAATCATTTTAATTAAATGCTTTACTAGTTTACTTCATCCCTTTACCCCGCCCCCTTAACTCAAAACACTTGATTCTTCTGTGGAGCTCCTGCCCGAGTAGGTCTCGCTCCTTGGATGCCCTTCAGCACCGTTTGGTTCTCTTGGGCCCGGCGCACCAGGTAGGGCAGCGTGTCGTCCACAGAGCCGCACGGGACCGACTTGTACACAGCATAACCCTCCTCCTTGGCTGTGGAGCACCTCAAGTGAGGGAAACGTGATCACACATCATCTGACCAAAACACGCTGAGACGCTTGCTTTGTCTATGCCCAGTTCTTAAACCCTGATGATAAATTCATTAAAAATACACTGCATTAAAAACAAAGTAAAAGATAACTCTCACATTCTACTTTTAAATGATGAATGTAATGCCAACATTGACTCACCATTTGGCCGCCCACCTCACAAATTCTTCATTGTGTGTGGCAATGTTGTAATGTTGCGGGTCTTGGGCGATGAGCCTTAGCATCACCTCCAATAAGCTGTTGAGTGGCAGCATTATGCAGTTGTTTTTCCTCAGCTGGAACTGGGTCCTTAGTCAAGAAATTATGAACATTTAAAAATAGCAGTTAGTCGTAGCGGGCGGCACGGTGGGCGAGTGGTTAGCACGTCCGCCTCCCAGTTTTGAGGACTCCGGTTCGAGTCCAGGCTCGGACCTTCCTGGGTGGAGTTTGCATGTTCTCCCTGTGCCCGCGTGGGTCTTCTCCGGTCTCCTCCCACATTCCAAAGACATGGATGGCAGGTTAATTGGGCGCTCCGAATTGTCCCTAGGTGTGCTTGTGAGTGTGGATGGTTGTTTGTCTCTGTGTGTCCTGCGATTGGCTGGCAACCAGTCCAGGGTCCCCCCGCCTACTACCCAGAGCCAGCTGAGATAGGCGCCAGCACCCCCCGCGACCCTTGTGAGGAATAAGTGGTAGAAGAAAATGGATGGATGGACAGTTAGTGTTAGCTAGCGCAAAACCTTCAAGCTTCTGCTTGAAACAAAACAGGAAAAGCCCGCTACAACATCTGACATTTATTTGGGGTTAATCAGATCCAGTTTAAATGGTGGCAGGTGTGTGGTGACTGGTGACTCCCATTTAACGTGAGTTTTAATGTGATTGGCTAATTCTGAACACAGCCACATCCTAGTTGGGTGTGCGCAGTTTTGCAACCACATTACCTTAGTTATTTTTCTATATTTTCACAATGAAAAGTCAAGGGGGTTAATATTAATTCTTCTACCTCGATTACTTCTGCAGAATTTGAACACTTTGGATGAGAAAAGCAAGATCCAAAATATTGCTGTTCCGCATCACGGCCATCTGGCTTTGGATTCCTTTTTCCAGGGAGGAAAAAAATGTGTGGTATTCTGACAGAGTTTCCTCTGCCTGAACTCACGAATGGACAAGCGAGAAGGGAGAAGGATGCAGTATAGTGTCATGTTGGAAATGAAGATGAAACTCCAATTAAGAATTTGGCAGCTGGTCATCATGTGGATGTGTTTCGACCAAGCACTGCAAGGTAAGTTGTCGTTGGACTGAATCTTTCAAGATGTACTGAGACTGAGTTGACGTGCATGAAACAGACTGAAAAACAAGGATGTTTGTAGTTTAGAATAACGGGCTTAATTATTAGTATGTTCTTGAATGCACCACCATTTTTATGTACTGCAATTTAAAAATCATATATATTTGTTTGAAATGAACCAAGCAAATTAAGTATTTTCTGCTTTAGATTCATCTGCAGGTAAAAGTCCAAGTGGCTCGTCAGTTGTTGATGCAAACCTGATGTTCGAGGTACCGTTGCCATGCTACATTTCAGTGAATTACAACTCTCTGGTTCCATTTATCGCAAGTTGTTTCTTCATCCCTTCTCGCAGTTTTTGCTGGGCGGTGTGGAACTCAACCGGGACAACAACATCATCCTCCTTGATGAGGAGATGGCATCGATGAGGCCTGGGCGGGCCTTCCTCTCGCAGATCAACGACAACATTCCCAGGAGTCTGAGTTCCATGGAGCAGATGCTGGACATGCTGAAGAGTCACGGGAAGCAGCCGCTGACTCAGGATCAGTTTGAGAGTCTGATCTTGAGCACGGTGCTCTCGGCGCACCGGGCCAGGAATCAGCATCAGCCCGAGGACCGGGTGGCCTGGGGCGATGTGCTTCTGCAGCTCGCAAATGTCACCGTGCATGAGCTACGTGGAAGTTATCTCTTCAATTACGTGTAGAAATACAATAAACAATTCATTTGGATGCAGAAGATTTGGCTTGTATACTTTCACTATGACGATCTTCCATTTATATAAATGGTATGTTCAGATTTACAGTATCAGCCATGCAGGCAATTTAAAAAATAAATAAATAAATAAATATATATATTAGGGGTGTTAAAAAATCGATTCGGCGATATATCGCGATACTACATCGCGCGATTCTCGAATCGATTCAATTTAAAAAAATCGTTTTGTTTTGTTTTTTTCGTTTTTTTTTTTTTTTTTCGTTAAGAGCTCAGAAATTGTTCATTCGGTAGTCTTACCGATTCAACGTCTTATCATCATTGCCTTTTTTTTTTTTTTTTTTTTTTTGTGTGTGTGTGAATCGATTTTTAAACTTCCATTTTTAATGGAAAAATATTCAACAAAACGTCTGACTTCGGGTTAGGATTCACACCTTGAGCATGGAAGAATGTTATATGAACGGAACATTAAGCCTTAATATTTTATTTTAATGCTGTTCAAACATGAAACAGATTACAACCTCTATAAGACTGAAATTTCAGATAAATAAATAATACATTTTCATATAAATCTTACACTCTACAAGCTTACTGATTAGTATTTTCTAAATTTGAATGAAAAAAATCGCAACAATCGACTTATAAATTCGTATCGGGATTAATCGGTATCGAATCGAATCGTGACCTGTGAATCGTGATACGAATCGAATCGTCAGGTACTAGGCAATTCACACCCCTAATATATATATATATATATATATATATATATATATATATATATATATATATATATATATATATATAGAAGTAGGGCTGAACCCTTTAGAAAAATAATTGCATTTTCCCTCCTCAATATTGCGATTTTATGTGATGATCTTTTTTTCAATGTAATATTCCTGTTTATTTTTAACAAACAAGTAATACATTTAATAATCTAATTGGCATTACAAGAAATACTACCAGATTTAACTTTAAATAAATAAAACCTCCAGTTTCATAATGGTGCCTTCCATTGTTCATAATGATTGATCATTATGGGGAATGTAAGGAGCCCCTATAGGTGACATGGTAAAAAACAAACAAACAAAAAAAATATTTGCGTTCTCTGACGACTATTCTTAGTCGACAGCAAGTGGTAAAATGGTCGCCCACTGAGATGGATAAAACGGGTGGATTTTGTTGCTTAATTCATATTCCACAAATGCAACATATATCAGAACACCACGCTTAGTTACTATTGGGGCTATACAAACATATTGTTAAGAGGACATTTTTGTGTTTAGTTCCACTTATTGTGTCGTTTTTGGTCGTTTCGCACGTAAAATAACAAAGATACGAATTACAGACATAACATTTGACTGCTTTACAATACTTTGATATTTGCAAGAGTAAAACAAATGACAGAACTTGTTTGAATGTCATCATCTTTGTTTTATGTTATGATGATTTAATTGGAAGAAAAACGAACAAAATATGGCCCAGTTTTTGCTGATTTGAAAAGGGCTCAGATCAACTGATTAGATTTGTTCCTAGGCCCTAGAATACTTTATTTGGCCTCAATTTTTAGACACCCAAACATTTTCTGATACGTCCATGTATTTCTTGATGTACATTGTGTTTTGGGCTTTAATATCTTTGTCAAAACAGATGCAACGCTTGCATTGAAATCTGAAGAAACATACCCATAATATCGTAGTCAATCCACCAATGCCACCAATCATACAATTTGATTTGAATGTATAGCAAAAACAGCACTCAAAACAATTCTTTAAAAAAAGTTTATTGGCTTTTAAAACCACTTTAAAAATCTCACCAGTGAGTACTTTCCATTGAAGAAAACAAAACAAAACAATGCGTTTGCAATATTAACAAGCTACTGTACATTAAGCAGTACACCAGACAACACCACAGAGGAGTTTTTTTTTTTCTTCTTCTTCTTCTACCGGTAGAAATGAATTAAAGAGTAAAACAGAGTTGGAGCCGGGTCAGTCAAAGGTAAAATTACTGCTTGATGTACCTCAGAAGAGGTGCATTTCATTTCAATTCATACATCAGTGCCTTTAAGAAAAAAAATACAGGAACATGTCTTCACAACTGAACTTTGAGACGTGTATATATATATATGTAAAAAACAAAACAAAACAGTAAAACTGTCATCAACGTAAGACAACAGAACAATGTTAACTTAGTAAACAGCAAACGACAGAAGTAGCTGACAAAACTGGCACTGCCTGTCTGGTTAACAGAACCTGCCCACATCACAGCAGACAGTGGTCACCGAGAATATATAAAGTACAACAGAAGACGTCACACATGCGTGCGTACAATCATTTATCAACAAAATGAGCACGTAGGTTTTTAAAGGTTACGTTTTTTTCCACCCCTTCAATGCTTCATATTCTCATGTATGAGAATGCGTAAGAAATGTGTATCTCACTGAGATTAATGCACATTTTGCTACAAGAGAATTAGTCATTTTCTGACAGTTAATTTCATTACTCACCTTGTCATAAAAAATATTTTCTTTTATGTTGTGGGCGTCCATCGTTACATTTGTCCGTTAAGACGTGGCAAAGGCGTGTGTCGTAAAAATTTAGTGCAATAATGACAACCTCCGAAGTTTTGTTGAAACATGAGCGAATGTTCTTATCCAGTGTCTGCTGAAAGGCTTTGGCGCAAAAATGTTTGCAACAAGCTAACAGTTATCGCGACTTTCCCCCACCCTCTCTTGTTGAAATCACACACCCTTCTGCTTCTCCTCCTCAAAAAGTCAAATAAAATCAGCAAGCAAAGACCAGACAGCATTACTTTTACGACACTCTAAGCCAGAAATGTAACACACAACATACAGTATCTTGCCGACTATACATCTGTTAAGCTTTTTTTTTTCCTTTTAAATGACACATACTTAGCTATAATGATGGCCATATTATAGTGTCCGGATACAACAAATCTCTATGTATCTATCCTATTTACAAATGGAGCTTAAACATGACTTATACAACATTGACAATTGGCAAAAACTCAAGTAAGCCTCCTACTGTATCACATAGTAGTGACGGTTTCAACATGCTTTTTGCAGGTCCATGGTTACTTGTTGGCTTGTGACCACTTCCCCAATATACATACTGTACATAGAATTGATGTAACTGAATCCTTTTCCTTAGATGCAATAAAAGGTTTCCGTATGACCACGTGTAATAATCTCTTTTCCAAATCTTTGGTATGGAAATAAGGCTGGATCGCACATTTCATTCCAGGTGACATCAACGTGTGTTTTCTGCCTCTTGGCTTTCGTCGCTTAGCCTTCTCCAAACCATTGACTATTTTATTTCTATTCGACCATGCAAAAAACAAACAAAATGAAAACCTAATGAAGTAAAGCGTGCTTGCCATTGGTTCTGTGACGGTATATCAAATTCACCTAAAAGCAACGCACAGTGTAATCGCTAGCCTGTACAAAAAAGAAAAAAGAAAAAAAAAATCATCTACACTGTAACACTGCAAAACAAACAGGTGAAGGAATAGTGCTGAAAATATCAAGAGTAACAGCTGACTTGATATGACGAAGACGCTCTGGATGGTTCTATCGTAACATTTGTCTATGTACAGTCTCTCATAAGATGGCATAAGGCCTTGGACAAAAGGAATAAGGCAGCCAGTTGTTGATTCCTTTCAAAGTTACGTCCGACAAGTGGCCTGGAATCCCATCGTCTCCCTACCGTTTCATCTACTCCCTTTAGAAGTTATTCAACAGTACGAGTGTAGGCTTTTCAGAACGAAAAATGTCAACAATGCTCAGGCGTCAATCAGTTCTCCACTGATTTGGTTTACGATAAAGTAGAAAGAATTTGTCAAAAAATTCAGCACCTGGCAGCCTGAACGGCTACCCTTTTTAATATTTCGATATGGCAGGCAAACGTCCAACAAGCGACACAACCACCGTTTTATTATCTACATTTGGTTGAACTGCACAGACGGAAAATAGTTCATAACATTTTTGGTGACGTCATATTGTGCCAAATCTCACTTCCAAGTGTTTGTTCAGTATTGCATTATTGATTTGTTCTAACATGGAAGATGGATTTTTCTCCAAATGCTCACACACAACTGCATGCTGAGCTACTTCAGTCTTCAATATCATTTCATTTAGCAATTTCATTTCTGATTGTAGAAATGGGATGGTGGGAAACGGGAACAAGGGGGAAGAAGGGTAACGGAACATCCGCAGAACAAGAGAAAAGGGTAAGCCTGGCACTTTTTTTTTTTTTTTTTTTAAACAAACCCAACGGCAAAAGTCCAGACAAATCCCAACGAAGTGTAGTTTCAAAAACAGCTATACGAGATACGCACCAAACGAACGAGCGACACAGAACAGAAGTGTTCGATAACCAAATGTTAAGATCAGCCCAGCATCTCGACTGTAGTCGGCTGGTCTTTGCTCTCCAGCCAATCGAAGCCGGAGTTCACAGTATCACTGCATATCTGCTGAAACAGCGGGTCGTTTTTCAGTTCTTCCAGTGTCGAGTCTTCATATTGTTCCTGCTGCTGATTGGGGTCGAACAGCAGGTTGGTGTCCAAGGTGTTAAGGTCAGTGATGCTACTGGACAGATCTGTGGTCAGTCGGATGTCGCTTGAAAAGTCGGACGCCACCGCGTTAAGCTCCGAGGCCACCTGGCCCACCAGCTGCGAGCTGGGGTTGAGGGTGTCGTCCCCCAGCAAGTCCTTGACGGTGTTGTTGAAATCCAGCTGCTGCTGCGCATCCTCCGCCTCCTGCTGCGTCTGCACGGGGATCTCCTGGAGCTGCTGTTGCTGGTCCGGCTCACCGGCGCCCTCTTGTGCTTGGCTGTCCCCAACGGAGAAGCTCACTTGATCCCCGCCGGCGTTGGCGAGGTAGCCGAAAGCCGCCGGGCCGGAGGCGACGGGCAGCGGGGTCTGGTGCGACGATCCCACGGCGAAGGCCGGAGCGGTTTCCAGGATTTGCGTGAGATTCATGCGCGCCGTGTAGTTGGACGGGAGGTTGTTGACCCCCAGCCCGCGGACCGACTCGTCCCCGTCCGCCTCCATCTTGCTGAGAAGGACGTTGGTGATTTTGGCGGTGTTACTCGGGCCCTGCACGGGAAGCAGCTCGCTCTGCATCATGATGCTCAGCGGCACGGACTGGCTGCGTTGGACCATGCTGTGGACGGAACCGGCGGATTGGGTGTTGGACAGGATGCTGAGCACTTCGGAGGTGATGGCCGAGTTAAACGGCGAGACGACGGTAAGGGTGGCGCTGGAGGTATTGGCGGTGACGGCGGTCGGTAGACCGGTGTTGCCGCTGGAATTCCTCTGGCGCACGGCGGGGCTAACGCTGCGGCAGCGGAACGTTGCGGATGCTGACGAGGTCGGCGCCTTGTTGTCCAACGGTGCCGGCACGGCGAAACTCTCCTGCTTAGTGGGCGTGGTCACGGCAGCGACGGGGGAGATGGGCGTCAACGTGCCGAAATGAGCCGAATCCGGCCTGCATTGTGGTTGAAACGACTGGCCGGGTATGGCAAAAGCATGCGGTTTACGAAACTGGTCGTCGACCAGGTCCTGGTAGCTCGGCAGGAGTCCGATGCTGTGATTGGACAAGGGGCCGGCGGAATTGCTGTTGTAGCGGTTGTTGATCCACTCCAGCTTAGCCTTGTCGGGATGCGTCGCCATCGGCCTCTGCATGGGCTTGACGGGGCTGCTGGAGACGATGCTGACGTCGTGGTAACCGGTGATGCTGGAGTTGATGGGCGTGAAGGCGAAAGGGTTCCGGCACTCCACCGGGCTCGGGGGCACGCTGCTGCTGCAGTTGGACAGCGGCGTGCTGATGGGGGTGTGGCGACCCAGCGCGCCGTCCACGGGGGTGATGGGAGCCAAGCGGGAGCAGGGGCTCTCCCTCGTCAGGCTGTGGCTCAGGGTCATCTCGGACGTCGGGGTGGGCGTGGGGGTCGGCGTGGGCGTGGGGGTTTGCACGGGGGTGGTACTGCCGTGGACCGAGTGGTAGAAAGCCGCGCCGGTTTGGTGGGCGCCGAGGGCGGAGCTTTGGCCGGCTGCCGGCTGGCCTTGGAGGGAGACGTCCACGCAGCTGCTAAAGAGACCCTTCAGCTTCATCTGCTCCTCCATCTGGACCAGCTCCTCCACGATGCTGTCCTGCGTCATGTCGTCGTCGTTGAACGGGAAGTAGTCCATGTTGGACTGAGAGCCGGCAAAGTCCACCATCTCCTGCGCCAAGACCAGCTGGCCCGGCGTGTCGGCAGGTTGGGCGATCAGCGAGAGCTGCTCCACAGGGGCCTGCTTGGGTATCTGCGCGTCGAGCTGACCTTCCTCCCATATTGTGCTCTTGAGTTCGCTCATCGCAGAGGCGTTGCGTGCTCCTGAGTTGTCCGCGGCGATCTGCTGTTGATCTTCTCGTTTCGCCTGCGGTTTAACGACCGTCGGGGAGCCCTGGATGTGCGCAACGGGCGAGTCGGAGAGCGCCAGGATCTGCGGCGGGCCCACTTTCGCCGTCGCTTTGCACGGGGCGCTTTCCGGCCGGGCTGGCGTTCCCGGTCGCGGGATCCTCTTCGCCGCAGCGCCAATTCCGGGTTTGGGATTGTCGGCCGCAGCGAGCGGCTGCTGGGATATAAAAACTCGCTTGACGGGAATCACGTGAGACTCTCCGGTCGGGCCCGTGCGCTTTCTGGGACTCTTGGCGTCTGCGCAAGGGTCTTTTGAATGCGGAATACTGATAGCGGAACCGCTAGCAATTGGGTTGTGATTATCAACAGTCAAGTACAAGGTGCTGTCATGGCAGTTAATGTTATTGCTGTCCTGAATCCCAGCTACAGCTACCGAAGTGGAAAGGGAGTCACTCCTCATCCTCGAGACCTTGTCCGGTCCCGGAGAACACTTAACAGAGAAGCTTGGCTCACTCGCAGCCCGGAACTTTGCCACTCTCTCCTCGTTAGCCTTCTCCGCAGCGTCAGACACCTTGATGTCAGCGGAGGGGGTAAAACTGGAGGCGACAGCTCGGACTGCGGCAGTCAGGCTCGCACCTTGTGACTCGTCTAAGGAGGCGGGCCGTACGACGGCGCTGCTGCTGGTAGCGCTGCCGCTGCTGGGGGCCAACGCGATGGCCGTCATCTTGACCACGTTGACTGAGCTAACGTGGGGAGTGGGCATCACCGTTTTGATGGGGCTGTTGGTAATGAGCAGGGTGGGAGGGGACCGGAGCGTGATGGCGCTGGTGGCGGAAGGCTTAGGTAGGATTTGAGCGTACCGGGTGCCGTGCCGTGCCAAACGGTCCGCCACGGGACTGGCTGGGATGTTTTGTGGGGTTTTGGGGGGTTGTTTCAGTGACTGGGTGACCACTAAGTTCACGGGTAGAACTTTTCCCTCTGCTGTTCCGACGGGGCTCGGAGAAGTCATTAGCTGCCTGCTTCTCTGTACCTGGGAGGACAACAAAACACAGCGGTATCTTGCCTTACTTCATTTTACTTGTGTATAAAATCAAAACCTGGCAATTTTGCTATCAAATTATTAACTGAAAGGGATACATGATTCATTGAGCCATTTTCAGCAGCAATACGTTAATATTTTATCTAGAATGAATTTGATAACTTCATTATTTTTCATGTGCAATAAACTCATTCACTCCCAGCCATTTTCACAGAAGCAACCACGCCCCTCACTCCCGGCTGTTTTCCTGGATTTTGATTGATTTTGCAACGCCCACAGAAATTTGTGTTCTCGTGCTATAAAAACAAGGAACCTACCAAAAGAAAGATTAAAGTCTCTTCTTTCATCAGGGAAAAAAGTACAGTAAGTAAGTTTATCCGTTTTGCAGCAATTAACATTAGAATATAGCTAAGTTTAATCATTATACACAAATCTGTTTAGAGTTGTGAGTGTTTGAGCTTTTTTCAACATGGCCCTAGTTGAGCTCTTTTGCTCTGCTGCCACCTGCTGGTTTTAGGACAAACTCACTACCAGAAATGAAGACAAGCCCTGATCAGTAAATTGAGAAGTAGTTTGATTGTTTAAATCCTGTATTTAAAAAGTGCCTTTTCCAGAGTGAAACCGGCATACTGGGCCTTTAAACATTTAAAATAGAACACATTTATACATTTTTGAGAGCAAATGAGTTAATACCTTTAAAAACTAAATTTTCCACTTGCTGTCAAGTGAAGATGACACCACCTGTGCTGAAGAATTGGTAACGACCAATCACGACCCACCTATTTTCTGGGTTTGGTCAGCAAACTGAGCCATGATTGGCCGTTACCCGTTTCCTGCACACAGGTTCTGTCATCTACAGTTGACAGGAAAAAAAACGAAGAAAATCTTCAGTTGACAGTAAGTGGCAAAATTAGATTTTAAAGGTATTAATTGTACATGAAAAATAATGAAGTTATCACATTAATTTATCTTCTTACTATTGAAAATGGCTGAGTTCGTCAAGTATACCTGTAAGGCAGGGGTGTCCAAACTTTTTCATCAGAGGGCCACATACGAAAATAAAAAAAAATAAAAATAAAAAAAACCCTGAAGGATGTAAGGGCCACTTTGAATTTTTGTTTTTAATTTAATTAAGTTTAATTTTTTTAAACGTTATTATTATTATTATTATTATTATTATTATTATCATTATTAATATTTAGCACACCAAAATCAGTCAAACATTTTTATATAGTGTATATATATGTTTATTAGGGGTGTGAATTGCCTAGTACCTGACGATTCGATTCGTATCACGATTCACAGGTCACGATTCGATTCGATACCGATTAATCCCGATACGAATTTATAAGTCGATTGTTGCGATTTTTTTTCATTCAAATTTAGAAAATACTAATCAGTAAGCTTGTAGAGTGTAAGATTTATATGAAAATGTATTATTTATTTATCTGAAATTTCAGTCTTATAGCGGTTGTAATTTGTTTCATGTTTGAACAGCATTGAAATAAAATATTAAGGCTTAATGTTCCGTTCATATAACATTCTTCCATGCTTAAGGTGTGAATCCTAAAAAAAAAATAAAAAAAATAATAAAAAAAATCGATTTAGCCTATTATTGAATCGATTCGAGAATCGCGCGATGTAGTATCGCGATATATCGCCGAATCGATTTTTTTTAACACCCCTAATGTTTATTGTATTTATTTATTTTTAACAGCAAATAGTTTAGGATTTACAAGATTTTGGGGCAGTCAAGACCCTGTAACCCACCAGAAAAGCTCTTGCACTGCACAGCAACCGAATCCCATCATGACATTCAGAACCAAAACAGCACCATTTTTGCTTGTAAAAATTAACTTTATTCACCAGTGTTTTGAAGAGAAATGTTTATAATTTTAAATAGTACATTTGTATATTTGCATAGTTAAAAAAGCTCTGAAGTACATAAAACAAATTCATTCATAATCATTTTAGTATATGCTGCGTGCTGCTAAAAAAAAATGAATAGCGGGCCACAAATGGCCCCCGGCACATAGTTTGTAAATATTAAGGCTTATTTTTAGTTTAATTGTATTTTTGCCTTTCTGTTCAGCTCATTCTCCAGCGTTTACCTACCGTGACTGGGCTGGGCACAGCTGCTACTACGATGCCTATGGTGGGCTGAGGGGACAGGAGGGCGGGGCTGCCACAGGGGATGGTCGGGCCCGGGGTGCTTGCTTCCGTTCGTTTGACATGCGCGTCGCTGGGTAAAGGAGAGTGGAGCTTCTGCTCTTGCTGCTTCTTCTGGATCTTTCGCTGCAGTTGCTGCTTTGCATCGACAGAGGGCGAGGGCAGGGTCTTCACCTGGGGCTGGAAGGAGTTGGCCTCGGCCGTGGGCACAAACGCAGAGGCGGGTGTTGGCGTCTTCATGCCTGGGGGGAAAGAATAGACAAAAGAATTAAGGACACATAATGAACTCTCACTGAATTTAGAGAAAATCTAATCAACTGTTGTGCGTGTTTTGTTTTTATTTTTAAATCAAAACTTTTACTCAATTTACTGGGGCAAAAAAAATATCTTGGCCAGTGGACAGTGGAAAATGCAAACATTTTAAATCTACTCATGAAAAGGCAACACAACGTCTGCAACTCTTTGACCGCCAAAAACGTTTAATAACGCTTGGTAAAATTACGACGTATGCCGCCATAAAACGTTAAATGACGTCAACTAAGTTTTTTATTTTTATTTTCTTAGTGCAACGTCTAAGTGCAGCACTGCCTGGTCAATGGGTTGTGGAATCAAAAACACTCCAACTATGGCCAGCAGATGCAAGCATTGTATCTCTCCTAGTGAATGATCAAAGCCTTTGTCATATCAAAGTTTTGGCAGTAAAAGTGTTAAAGAGAAATCTGTGTTGCAAATGGCTAGTATAGTTGCTCCTGAATGTAATGTTTTAACTCTTTGACTGCCAACGATGATTAATAATGATTAGGAAAATTCCGAGGCGAATGCGATCTTTCATTTAGTAGCCACATTGTATATGTAGTAAAGGTAAACTATTCTTTTTGCTTTGAAAGATGAGTTAAAATGCTCGAAAGCGGCTGGCACTGTGGATTTTTTTGTTTTGTTTTTATAACGTGTGGCAGTCAAAGAGTTTTAAATATACAAAATCTTGGGGTCGATTTCCCCTTTAAGTGACATTTAACAGTTTGCATGTGGTAAAAGGGTTACTAAAAGTGGATAACTAGAATAGCGTGACCACTATCTAGCAATGAGAAATTCCAATTCAAATCACAGTGGCTGTGTCTGAATGTGCACACTACTCCCTATCAGGTATATGTTACGGAGAAGGCGGGACTTCCGACTTCTGGGGTTTCACACATCAGCTTGGTTTCCGGTTCCGGTTTGCGACATGTGGGCCGCGTTCCAATACTTGCGCTTCCACCTTTGTAGTGGTGTCCGAATGTCAATGGAACGAAAATGTAGGGCGCTCAAAATTACCCACAATGCACTCTGAAAAGTAGTGAACATCGATGTTCACTCAACCGGGTTGATAGAGACCGCAATGCATTGCGAATATGAAAAAACCCGGCGCGAGCGACAGCAATGCATTAATATATACTATAGAAATAATCCATGCGTTTTAGTTGAAAATATTTACAGCAAAGGAACTAAAGTACAGTTTTAAAACATTTTCATTCACAATAGCTGGAGATTTATGCGCCTGTGCGTTGCAAAAGTTACGGTGGTCACGTGATATGTGACGACGAGAAAGTAGTTAGCTGACCGTCCGAATCGCCAAACAGAATGAGGGCACTACATATTAGGCCACTATATAGTGAGTTGCTATGTAGTGAATGCGGGGTTAGGTGGACAAGTGTTGACATTCGGACATAGCCAGTTAGTATTCAATTTCAAAGTAAGTCAATGCTTGTATCAAGTCAGCTTCTACTGCGTGTTTTTTTTTTTTTTTTTTTTTTAAACATGTTCAAATAGCCACAAAATTTGTTCCACAATAGTTCAAATAGCAACAAAAAAAATTGCAATTGTTGATCATCAAACACAACGGTTTTGTAGACTCTCCCCTTGGTGCACATTACCAGCACATGGCTGCCCCCTACAGGTTAAATGCAACTATTAATTTTTTTTTTTGAATGACATTTAAATTAAAACGTTAAATATAATACAAACATTAAATCTGGAACAGGCAGTACAATTTCAACATACAGACATGGTCTTCAAATCAACACGTCTTGCGCTTTTTTCTTCATCCACAACTCCTTCATCCGTACCTGTTGTGGGCGTTCCCGTCATAACAGTGAGCGCAGCCATGGACTTGGTACCGATATAGTGGCTATTCAGCAGGAAACGTGCCAGATCCTCCACGTTGTCAAACTGACGACTCAAGACCTTTTGGGCCCACTCGCATACCAAACCACAGGCTGCTGACCTCATTTCATCCTCAGCGCTCGGGGACTGTCCGGCCGGCTCCATCAGTTCACACTGAAATGGAAACAAAACGGACAACAGGTGAGCGAATGAAGACGTCACAATATTTGCGCATCAATACAGACGAACGTACCCCATCGCCTGATTTTTGCAGATCCAAGTTGGGTAATGACGGCATGTGAACAAACGCTTTCTTTCTTAACCCGCTATAACAATATGTTAGGAGGAGTTAAGGTTTGCATTTTAAAAAATTTTTTTTTAATGAAATTCTACTCATCTCTACCCCATTCTCCTTTTGTCTATTAATTTCAGCAAGCTGTGACCTACTAGAAATAATCAGCCACAAATAGGACTTCTAAAATAGAAAGCTGTCTAATAAATTCGTCATTCATTTTCTAAAGCACTTGTCCTCATTCACAACGTGAGCTTGAGACACAAAGACGATACCTCGATAAATTAAGGTCTGAGCGCCCTCAGGTGGTAAAACAACACCATACATGCTATTTTTTTGCTTGCTTGTCACTAATGCATCTGAAGTAATTTATCCTGAAATGTGACCACATTAATTGGAATCAGTGCTGAAACTAGTATTACATCAACTGGCGATGCAAATGGGAAATTTTTCAAAGGATATTTGGATTTTCCTCTCATTCCGAGTCGACGTGCCTTCATGTTTGGAAAGACATTTTTCATGATCTTCCCAAAGTCTGCTGCACTCAATGGATTGTAGCCGAGATTGTCACAATAGCTCCTGCAAAAGAACAAAGGCAGTCATTTAAACTGTCATTTCTTTCACCTGGCAGTTATGTTCAAAATCAAAAGACAATAACTTAATCCTGATTTGATTAACAGTAAATGCATGAACTTTTGTGTACTGAGATGAGTCACATAAGTCCTGATAACACACTTAAAACTTGCTAATAAGAAAATTACAATTTGTTGGCAAAAAGTCATGATGCACTGTAAGCAAATTGTGGCCTGTTATCATTTTTGACATCTTTGTGCTATTAGCTAGCTAGCAGTTAGTAGGATACTTTCAAAACACATTTTAATTCCCGTTGATACCTACGTCTTAATTAGTAATTAACGTGAAGCACTATCAGTTTGATACACACTTCTAAAAAAAACTAATTTGCCCTTGTTGTCGTTGCACCAGCTAGCTTGTCTCCATGAATGCTATGGTTTGGTATTGCGCTACAATATTAACTTTTTACATATACTAATGTTGTTATTATTATTATTTTTAAATATTGTATTTTCCAAAATTGTACAGAAGCAAGTCTCACTTCTCAGTAGTACTATTTTTTCTAGAATAGCACGAGTTAAAAAATATATATATAAAAAAAAAAAAAAAAAAAAATACAGAAGGCGGCATGGCGGCGGCTGACTGGTTAGCACGTCCGCCTCCCAGTTCTGAAGACTCGGATTCGAGTCCAGGCTCCGGCCTTCCTGGGTGGAGTTTGCATGTTCTCCCCGTGCCTGCGTGGGTCTTCTCCGGGTACTCCGGTCTCCTCCCACATTCCAAAGACATGCATGGCAGGTTAATTGGGCGCTCCGAATCGTCCCTAGGTGTGCTTGTGAGTGTGGATGGTTGTTTGTCTCTGTGTGTCCTGCGATTGGTTGGCAACCAATCCAGAGTCTACCCTGCCTAGAGCCAGCTGAGATAGGCTCCAGCACCCCCAGTGACCCTTGTGAGGAGTAAGCAGTCAAGAAAATGGATGGATGGATAAAAAAATACAGGTGAGCTATTTTTAGAACAAGTCTGTGGGCAACTCATGTGGTCCTTGGGGGCTACCTGGTGCCTCATGTTGTTGACCTATGCATTAGACAAAGTACTAATATAAAAAAAAAACAACTAGTGCTACCCAGCAGTATTATCGGAAGTGTTAATCTTTAAAAGATCTAAGCGACAAATATTTATCATATCCTAAAGTGTATCAAGAGTATTTTGGGTCACACTGAAATAACAATTCTTCTTAGTGATAGAGCAATTTATATCGGCCGGGCCTGTTATGAGCTGAATTGATAATCAGTGCCAATTTGGTATTGTGACGCATACTGGAATCTTTTTTTGTTTTGTTTTGTTTTGTTTTTTACCTACCAGCTGATAAGAGATCATATTATAATTGTGTATATCTCAGGGAATTATTTTGTTTGTTTGTGTTTTTTTTTCCCACTGAAAGAAGAAGTCAACCCCTCACCCATTTTTTATTTTTATATATATATATATATATATATTTTTTTTTTACAATAATATATTCTATGTAGCCCTACTAGTCTAAATATGGCATTCTGGCTAATATTGTGTTAGTGGAATATGAGTTAAGCAGCAAAACCACAGTTGCTCAGGTCACAGGTAACAACCAATCACAGCGCAGCTTCAGAAAACAGGCGAGCTGTGATTGGTCATTGCCTGAGCGCTGAGCAACTGTGATGTCATCTTCAGTCGACAGCAAGTGGAAAGATGGATAAAAATGGCTGGATTTTGCTTCATAACTCATATTCCACAAATGTAATATTAATCAGAATATCATGTTTAGACTAGTGAGGTCACATATAACATATTATTGTCAAGAAATGTTTATGGTTGACTTCCACGTTAATGGTCTAAGACAGTGGTTCTTAACTTTGGTGGAGGTACTGAACCCCACCGGTTTCCTCTGCACAGTCACCCTACCCTTCTCTATTGAAAAATAAATGTAAAAATGAAAAGTAACTCATTACCATTGTTAACCAGACATTTGCCTTCAAAAGCGAATAATGTGGTACCGCACTCACTTGTATTCATCGTACACTTCCTGTTTAGGGAGTGACGTCTCCGGGTGCTCTTCTAGGTGATTCCGTATCCAGTTGAACGCGTACATCTGCTGAGTGCGACTCGATGACATGGAACTCTGATCGCTGTCGTGGTGCAAGAAGAGAAGACAAAGTGGTGAGGCGGTGTCCTCCACTGGGACGCATCATTTCTTGTTAAGACAGAAACTTGAATACCATAATCCAGGAGTGGACGACCCCCTCTCATTCTCAGTCCAATTGGGCACAATTTGGGGGTTGGGGTGATGAATAGATATGGGGAAACAAATGAAACACAGACAGCTAGGTATAGCAAAAGTCTACATATATCAATGTTTGGGTTAATAACACAAGCTGGCATGAACGTGTGATCATCCCCAACAATATCACAAAGCAGATCAGAAGAAAAGGCTTGAAATTTCTCTTTCCGATTTTTTTGGAGCGTCTTTGATGTAGCAGAGGATCGTTTTAGACAAGGAATGAGACAACGGTGCCAAAAACATCATCGTGAGCCAAGCAGACGAAGAAGCATCGGCGGGAAAAAATGGAAACCTTGATTCGAGTGCGTTTGTTTGTGATTGAGTGTAAAATAGAAGCAGTACCTTTTATCATTGCCGCTGCTGGGACCAGAAGGCAACTTAAGGTAGAGGTAGAGCTTTTCGATGTCTGTAAACTTCTCAACATCTTGCTGTGAAAACAACACAAAACAAAACAAATGAGAACGCTGATGAGATGGATGCAGCCGTTGGTGACAAGGGTGACAATTAAAAGAAAAAAACATGCTGTATACAATATTGAATGATCATAGACGATAGTAATAACAAATACCACTCGGAATTAGACATGCACCAGGATGTTGTTGATGAGGTAATTATAGTTCATTCACAAAAACTGCCGAAATAGCTAAGACTGAAATTGAAAAATAATTTCCGTTTACAAAATAGAATAAAAATGAGAGTGCGTACAAAAAAAACAAACAAACTCAAACTACATTTTACATTTATAAAACTAACAAACTACATCTACAGCAAAAATGTCCTTCATTTTCATCTTTGTAAATTATGGTCGAACAGTCTTTGGGGAATTGTAGTTAACTTAGTTTTTAAACAATGTATAGTGACCTTTTTTTTTTATCTTGCAGTCAACAAATACTGTAGTCCATTTTTATATACGCATACAAACAAAAAATGCAACAAAACACTTCAGAAAAAAAATATCAACCCTAACTAATACACCCTAAAAAAGTCAAGCTAATAAAAACTAACTGAATTAAAAACAATTCAATACAAAGTAAAAACTAATATTTGAATGCAATTTGGTATCACGAAATCCTGATGATTTAGTGGATGTGACACTGAACAGAGTGAGAGTCACTGACAAAATTTGAGCTTCAGCGCCAGTTTCGCAAATGGCTCAAAGGAATTTTTGTTGAGAATTGTGATATACACTCACAGCACAAGTTCTGCTTCATGTAACGAGTTCCTGCACAAGAAATGATATACATAAAGTCCCTCATATGGCAAAGAACCCCATTTGGTAACATTAGCTGTTGATGGATTTCACAGGCCTCACTTTATGGGGAGAGGTAACGAGATAAGAGATACAAGAGGGGTCACCAACATGCTGCCCCCATTTGCAATTTTTCAAAATCAAATTATATTAAAATGGTAAAAGTATATTCTTCTAAAACATAGGCAAATGGCTATTAATACACTGAAATGACACATTTATAAGTACTTTGCTCCTTTGTAGTCAAAACACAATACCATATTAATTTATTTTGTTAATTGATATAATTTGTAGTTAATGACCAACTATAGCTTCTCTGGGTGTGTACAAAACAAATTCAGAGAGCTCATTCATATTTTTAGCGAATGAAAAGTAGCTCAGCTAATGAAGATGTTGGCATCTGTGCAACACCGATTTTTAATGTACTGTGTCATCACTTATTGAGCCAATATTTGTCAAGCTTAAAAAGGATCATAACTACTTTCTCTTAAAACTTCAAAAGGTTTAAAGTGAAATAAACCCTCTGGAGCACAATTTGTGCTGTCTGTGTGCTTAACGAGGACTCATCCTGCCAACCTGAATCTGTCAAACACCCGACACCCTCGCAGAGTTCAACAACAGCCCCCTTAAATGAAACAGACAAAAAACTTCTTAAGTAGCTTTGATATGACAACGTGTATGTGTGGTACTCTGCTAAATTCGCAACAAATCACATTGATGTAATTTACACATTCAAAATATTCTAAGATCAGGTATTTGATGGGCAGTAAGTTATAATAACAACGTCTATTTTTATAGCACTGCGAAGACTTCAGCACAGCACATTTAGTATGTTTGTCGGCTGCAGGGCTCAATCATTTTGAAAAATGCCTTTTACAGAAGTTAGATTACAACAATTATGAACAAATCAGTGGCTTTTTATATTTCATCAAACAACGATATGAAAAGTTGAGTGCTTTTAAGTACTGGGATTATCGAGGCATCATACTGCCGATAGATAGCTCAAGACAATAACTAGCTAGCTAGTGATAGATACATTTGCAGGTGGAGGCTAGGCTAGCTACACTATCTATCTATCTATCTATCTATCTATCTATCTATAAAATTTCGCCTACCAAAATTCAGTGTTTTTTTGTTTTCCAAATTGTAGCCTTCGTTATTTGAAAATTTCATTCTACTACAGAGTGATTTCAATTGAACTTTGATTAATTGTTCATCCCTAGTTGTCTGCCCTTTTGCCAGAAAAACGTGGAACCTCAAACGTCAAACGGGCCTGAAGTCGCGCGACTTGAGCTGTACCTCTGACTGTGCTGTGTTTTTCTTTCGTTTTAACAACACTCCAAGGAATTGCCTCATTAAGTTGAAAGCATTAAGACTGAATGTTGTCAATACAAGAGGACTTATTACGTAAAATTGGCTTTTTAATGGATTGTAAACTAATAGTAGGGTCTCCGGAGTGCGTGCCCACCATCAAGCGTGAAATTAAACAACCGAGTAAATCTTTTGTTATCTGCCTGTTTCTGAAAACGTGCCTGTGAGGGAGATGTTCTCTACTTTTGCCTCACCATTACATAAGGGGGCAAATTTACAAAATAATCAACCCCACATCAGATAGAAAATAGAAGAACCATTTCAATTTTTCCCCACTGTGACAATGAGGCGCTCTAAAGTGGTCACACCAGAGTGTGGACAGGGGCTTTACGCTAAGACTTGTACAATGTATTTTCAGGGTGTAAACATAGCAAGCTAGTTAACTTCACATTGTAATTTGGCTGGATAACCACTGATGCAAACAAAAGTACTCAAGTTCTTATGTAGCAAAGGCAGTGGGACTCCAGTGTCACTTGGCACCATTTTAGCCACGCCTAGCAAAATGAAAACTGAAATGGTGTATATATAATAGTTTAATGGCACAATGGTGTACTACGTAGTTATCAGTCTTTGCACATTTTCAGCAATTATCTTCAAACATGATAATGCATTTAAATCTCTAAATTCACTTTACAGGGTCTTTGAGTTTTTTGTTTTTTTTTAAAAACAATGGTTAACATCTTTTACGCAATAAGAGTATCATATGACAATTAAGACCATATTATTTACAAATCTTGTTTAATAATCGATTTGTCATGGCATAGGTTTGACTCTGGAGAAGACTGCATTATATCTAATTTGAAAATTAGTTTTGAGAATACAAAGAGACAAACACACACCCATCTGGAATGCATCCTGGCAAGGATTGCGTTTGACTTTGACCTGTCGTGTATGCAGCAATATGCAGGTAAACAATCATGTGACATTGTGGATACTCACCAATATGCTGTCCACTTTTGATTGTACAGATTTGCTGCAATGAAAAAGACAACAAAATAAAAATTGCATTGCAGTAACTATGTATTTAGACATTAGAACAAAAGAGATCCAAGAATATTACTCCCAGTCTAAAGGCTTGACACTGGCTTCCAGTCATCTGTAGAATACATTTTAAAATTCTGCTACTGGTCTATGAATCACTGACTTTTTTGGGTCCTGAATACATTAAGGAAATGCTAATTGAATATTAACCCAGTCAGGCTCTGAAGTCTGCAGACTCAGGTCAATTAATGGAGCTCAGAGTTCAAAGGAAACACGGTGAAGCGGATTTGAGCTGTTATGTTGCATGCAAATTGAGTCAATTGCGAACAGAAGTGAAGTCAGCCCCAAGTAAAAATGCATTTAAATACAGGTTAAAAAAATGATGCAGTTTTCCCATACCTTTGAATGGGGTGTTTTTAGCATTTATTTATTTCCTTTGCTTTTAAATGTCTTTAAATATGTTAAATATGTTGTCAGTGTTTGTCCTTTTATTAATTTAAGTAAGCTACTTTTGTTCTCTTTGCTATTGTTTGTAAATGCATTTAGGTATTGTGGTTTTGGTTGTGTGAAGCACACTGAATTGTCTTGTTTATGGAAATATATCATATAAGCAAATTTGCCTTGCAAAGATATTGTCTTTGTATTGTCATTTTACTTTGTGCTACATACATGTTACAGACTAACATGTTCTGTTGTCGTGTTCTGCTTTATTCCAAATATTGACATATAGTAATAACTGATGATGGGCCACTTTCTTAAATGTCAGCTAACCACAAATGTGATGAATCAATGTTGAGCAAATGTGTTCACAACGCAATAAAAACAGAATGATTCGGTAAAAAAAAAAAATAATGAAATAAAAAACAAAAGCAGGAGCTCTTTAGTAAAAGCAAAACTCCAAAAGCCAGAACACGGATTGTAGTTCTAATATATACTTATGAGCAACTGTTTGAGTGCAGATCCATAAAGGTTTTGACTCCCATATAGTGTCAACAGCAGATGGGCCTGTTTCAAATGACCCTCTGAGGTAGATAAAGCAGATGGAAAAAAAAAGAAAAAAAAAAAGAGCGTAACTCTATAATTTTCATGCGCAAACAGTTATTGTGTTATGGTAAACTGAAAAAATGAATATACGACGAGTAATATCAGCACAATAAATTACATGGGTTGTGCAGTTGTGAATTTACTGCCCTTTGTTCTGTGCCAGCGTTCGCACGTGCAACAGCATGAAAGGACAACATGACGGCACACCGGAGGCGACAGACGGTTCACCCTAACCCGTTTCTATTGCATCATGCGTCGTACGCTTATTTTTGTGATTCATGTCAAATTGCACTGCAGCATATCGACAGCTGTTTAAAATGTCGTGACCCCTTTTAGCTCTCAAAATGATGATAAACACTTGCTGTAGAGTGCATTTTTCTTTGCAAAGTAGCATTTTTATAATTATTATTAAGGATAACTTTAGACATGTAAGGTGGGAGTGCATTGATGGCCTGAAGCTGATCAAATGAATGATTTTTTTTTTTTTTTTTTTTTTTTTGAGGAGCACTGATTTTGTTTTGCAATATATTTCAAATTTCTTACAAGTTTGCTGTTTACACAAGCAGAATAAAAAACAAACAAAAACATCACTTTTCTGGAGAAAAAAAAAGCCATGTTAGGTAAGTTATTAACTTTGCATGGTCAAAGGAAACAAGCCATTTTCATCAACATGTTAGATTGGTCAATAATTTGTAAAAATAACAGACTCAGATTAACCAATTGTTGATTCGTAAATAAAAAAATACTATATTGAAAAAATCTGTACATGGGAGGTTTCATCCAATCCCAGTGATATACAAGTAAAAACACTTTTAGCAACTAACCAGTCTTAAATATCACAAATTATGGCAAAATATGGGGGATCCAAATTTTCTTCTTAGCAGTCAGTTGTTTTGTAAGGGTATCACTTCACTTCACTTTCACTTCACATTGTCCCCCTTAAAATCTTAATTACATATAATAACTTGTTAGTGAGATGTTATTACTCATAATAAGTAAATTTAGGTTTAAAAATACCCAAATTAAATAAGGTAATTTTAAGATAAAAATGTGTCTTTTTTTTCTACAGATTCTTTTTACAAAAAAAACTTGCAAAGTCAAAATTTCCAATTCTACTGTAAGATAATTTTGCTTATTTATACCCTAATTTCATTTCAATTCATGAAACGTATTCTCATTTTTACGCTTTGCTTTTGCAGTGTAATAACAGTAACAGTGAACCTGTGCACGCTATGACTGACTGAATCAGCGAGTATTCGTATGTACTACGCCGCTACACTCGATGGTAATTAAAATGCACAATATATGGCATGAAAATCTCTGGAAGTGATGTTTTTTTGTTGTTGTTTTTTTTCCAGATGTTGCACTTGGCTGTGACAGGTGTCACAGCCCCATGGGCGGACTGTCATCGGTAACATGGCCTCCCGTGGCTCCATGCTAATGATGCGAGCTGCTACTATTGACGAAGGCGTCGCTGGGGTGTTATTTCCATGAAAACATCCAGCAGCTCCCTTCTCTGCTGCCTCCTTTCCGTGCGAATTGTGCCAACACGCGTTGTTTATTCGGTCCTGCTTTGTGCAGCTAGTAGGTGCGCTAAAGCTAGCGTGGAGAGAGAGAAGGAGAGAGAGAGGGAAAAAAGGACACCGCAGCTACGTCGGGCTTTATTTCCATCCTTACCAAATCGAATTCTTGATTTTAAACTGTAACGCGTTCGCTTCGGGTCCCTGGAGTCCCGGCACCAGCGCTGGAAGAGAGCCGAGTCCCGAAGCAGGCTTCTGGTCAGCTTGTTGTTGATCATCAGCCATCGCGGTCGGAGGGGTGGTGGGGGAGCTTTAACAAACAGGCCGCATCCCCGGCAGAGCACAGCGCCGCACCGGACACACCGCACCGCTGGCTGGGGCGGCCTCAGGCAGCTAAGGCAGCCCGCCGCGGAGCATGGTGCCTTCAACTACTGGGCAGCGGGAGGGGGGAAAGCCAAACAGGGGGAAAAAGGAGAAAATACGGAGGTCGGCCATGCACCAGGCATTTCGCAGAGGTCCCTCCGCTACCTCCAATAGCACGCCTGCAGCAGCCAGCGGCAGCCGAGGACGAGCTGCCTGCGTCAGGTTACACGCTGGTAGCCAATCCCGACCGGAAACATTCATGATTTGCACCTTCAAAATAATTGCTGTGAGATAGCGCTAATTTGTTTCAGTACAAATAACTAAACAGAAAATAACTTTGATAATAGTAAAGGTTAGCTTGTAGGATACTACTTGAGCAAATCTTCAACCAACATTTTTCAAACTGGGGAAAACAAAGGAGAAAAAGAATAGCAACGCAAACAAATTAGGCATTTCTTACTGGTGAGCAGACAAGGCCCATGGTCACCTCATGTGGTCTTTGGGGGTGTCACGCCGCCACCAGGCGTGGCGGTTCATGCTTTTATTTTTGTGTCTCTGTTTCCCGTTTTACTTTGAAATCCTAACTCTCCTCTCACCCCAGGTCACTTGCCCTTCCTGCCACGCCATAATTACCGGTCCCCGCCCTTGATTATCACCACCTGCCACCAATCACCTACTGCAATAAAAGCCACCTGCATTCTCCCCTCAGTGCCGAAGTGTCACCGTCAGTGCATGGAAGCGTCCCACAGTCCTTATGTCCTCGTTCATGTTGCCTAGCGTTGTTGCCTTGTTTTTGTGCCTTTTCCTCCCTTTTGGAGCGCCTTTAGTTACCCCTTTTGCCTTGTGCCCTTTTTCCTCCCTAGCGGAGCGCTTTCTGTTGTCCCCAGTACCTTTTGCCTGTTTTTTCCTCCCTAGTGGAGCGCTTTTTGTTCTCCACTTTTTCCCCTTCCTGTTCTCCTCTCAGTTTGAGAGGAGAGCTCTGTTGGCCGGAAATAAACCTGCTGCCTTGGTGGCCTACCTTACGCCTGCGTCTGAGTCCTACTTGACCCCGCCTTGTCAGGGGGCTACCTACCATGTTGGTGACCCCTGTATTAAACTGTCTAAAATTTTCTTTAGTTTTGTAATTTTATGATTTACAGTAGATTGTTGTTTTGTTTTTTTTTAATCACAATTAGATTCCTTTTCAAATAAGATCTGTGAAAAGTTACCTTATAGGTACACACGTTATAACTTGATAATTTTCACATTTGAACGTGCTTGACGTTTCACATTCAGAATCAGATGTGATGAATTATCATGTCAACACGTGATAAGTTTGACTTCTACATTCAGCAAAATAAAACAAAGCCGTTTCTTTAGATTCAATTTACAGGTGGCAGGGATGTGCAGAGGACGGCTATGGGTGCCTGGACACTTTTTTTTTTTTTTTTAAGAATGTGCTTGTTTGTGAAAATCTCTTTTGGTCTACCTCACAAATCCCTCAATAATTTCCAAATGGCACAAAATTCAGATGCTCAAATCACATCACTCCAGGCCTATCTCCGTTTGGCTACTACATTTTAAAGACGTTTCAAAATCATAATTGTTTCAAGGCCATCCAAACACATTTAACTCAACTCAACTTTATTCATAGAGCACTCTAAATCCAACCTTACCATCCACAATGCCTGACATGAAGTAAAAATCAGGCATATAAAACAAAGTCAGTGAAAACAAATGAATAACAATCATATAAGTGCAAATTACAGCAAAGCGATGGCATTTTTTTTAACTGAAACATGAAAATGTCAGTGAATAATAAATGCTTGCATTTTGAAAATCCAAACAGGAATTTGGCATTTCGTTGTATCAAGTCTGACACTGTTTGTTGACTGTAATGTCGCTATCAACCAATAGAGGCGCTGTTGCAGGTAGCGCTTGAATCAGATACTGTAGTTGCAGTGATGGGCAAATAAACAGGCAGGAGAAGGGTGAAATATTATTAATGAATCACATAACCTCCTCATATTTGTACAGCCGGTGAGCATACTTCCAATATGAGGGTATCTTCTTGTGTATTTGTGACCCTGAAGTCTGGAGGTAAAAAGCTAAAAACAACAACTGGAGAGCCTTCTCCAATTTTCTTTTGTCAACACTTCAACCTGTTTTCCGCCACTTGTGTAATTTGAGAAACACTTAATAATTAATAATAAAATACTTAGGATGTAAGGTAAACTGGAATAAAAATTATACCCTACTGTCTGATCTGTTAAGCTGCTTTAAAATTAATTGCTTGCAGTAAAATAAAAATAAAAATGCATATTTAGACTCAATGTTAGAGAGCATTGAATTAAACAGTCTCAACATGTCAATAGAAACCGTTTGAGTGCAAACTCAGAATGAAGTCAGTAGGTCAAGAAAAACAAGTCCTAAATACATGACTTATTTTATAGTGCCATCTGTTGATGGACGCGGGTAGTGCTAAGAATCACAACGCATGACAGCACTTGGGGTTGGTGGGGGGGTAGGGGGGGGGGGAGTTGCATCGCATGCAAGCAGCAGTATGTTATGACTGCAAAATATCAGGAACATGAGGGAATCTATACATTCCTTCCTCCCCAGCTTGCTACAAATTGGTCAACTCCATATCCGTTTTTCAGTGTAGTTTCTTGTCATGTTTGTTCTGTGTGTGCAGGTGAGACATCAGCTTTGAGGGTCAGTCATGGATGAGCTAACTGGATGATGGCAAAACTTGGTAACATGTTGACGCTGTTGCTGCTGCATCGGGTGACATAGTAGGCTGGGCTTTTGGGCTTGAAAACAGGTAATGATGAATATCTCTTACTTTAACTTTGGAAGAAAAAAAAAAGGAAGAGGAGGTCAACCCCCCAAAAATTCTTTAAAATAAAACGTTGTATGTGCCCGCCACCCCTGTTAGTCTCAACACGGCATTGTGTTTGTTGAATATGAGTTCAGTAGCAAAATCCACCCGTTTGTCCATCTCGGAGGGCGGCCATTTTGTCACTATCAACTCAAAATGACATCATCATGGCTCAGGGCTAAGATAAAGACCAATCATGGCTCAGCTTCAGAAAACAGGTACGCCATTAGTCGTTACCGGAGCAACTGTGATATCATTTTAAGTTGACAGCAAGTGGCAGTACAGGACAAAACGGCTGCCTGCTGACTGGATAAAATATTAATATATATCTCTTTTTTTGACTGTCAGAGAGGAATTAATTCATGTCATAATATTAATATTTTGAGTACCTGACTTAACGATGAGATTTAATTATCAATTTATTGTAAAGTTGTGAGGTTCTGATTTAAATGTTTGCAAATGTACTTGGAAATTCAAAATTGTAACCAAAGAAACAAGACTTTTTAGGGGGTTCAAAATGTTTAATCTTAATCATTAGATGAATCATGCTTTTCTTCTATCGGTGTAATTTACATTTTTCTTTGCTTGAACAGATGGAAAAAAAATCAATTTATTTCACTTCCACATTATGAGGTGTGCGGCATTTTCCGTCCAAGTAAACCAAATGTGATTATAACAACCAGCCAATGCTGAGCTAATGTAGTGTTGCCTCGGTAAAGCTTGATCAGGCACTAGGCGGCTAATGTTTACCTGTTGCTTCTCCGTGTCATCAGAGAGTCCAAAGACTGATTAAAATACAACTTTCTACTTTAGTAAGCACTGGGACTTCTTGACATCAAAAAGAAAAAGGTACAAAATCCATAAAACATGGGCGCAAGCGTAAGCGTGCTACCCCTACAAAGAGCTAACTTGACTAGTGGCAGCCCCCAGTAGATGCTATTATAAAACTTTCAGCCTCATAGACTTTTGCCTTCCAGTCAGTCATTTCACAAGAAAGAGTCTTTTTATGGTTCCCGACATTCCTCTGAACGTCTGCACATTACAAAAGCGACATTGTTAGCATGTATAGCAGCACGCACATGTAGCCGTCTGAAATGTGTTGCGCATGTGTGCGACCCTTTTTCATAGAAGCGTGCTTTAGGTGCGCCGTAAAGCAATCAAGGAGTGATTTAACGCTGATTTCCAGCGTGCATTCAGTCAGAACACTCTCACTTTTGGAATGTGAAAAAAAAAAAAAAGATGATGCAGAGCCTTGACATGTGGCGACCATGAACTATTCTGGATATTGGTGCCTTTTAAGTGATGGAACGCTTCCTGTGTGCGCTCCAGACTTGACAGTATTTCCTCCTACATGTGTCCATTGGTCAGTCGGATTTTCATAACGTGTCACACTCGTTTGTCCAACCTTGTTGACTTGTGAACAACACCGCAGGTGTGAAACCATGACACTTCTTCTGAATCTCAAGAAAATGTGTTTCCCCCCTTCTCCTCCTCCTCCTCCTCCTCCTCCTCGTTTGATCATTGTTTTCTCACTCTATTTTTGACCTCGCGTCGCCGGCTATTCTGCACTGATTTATGTTACTGTCAATCACCTGTCACTTCCCATTTGGGTCGAAAGGTCGCAGCTCAGCGGTCCTTGCCCTTGCTCTTTCCTCCAAATGTGAAGATTTACGCAACACCTCTCCCAACGTGGCCGCCATGTTTGCGACGGTAACATGGCAACGTCTCGCCGTATCTCTTGATTGCAGACTGTGCGGCCGTCAGACAGCTTAGACAGACATCGGCGGCAGTCGTGGTCATTGCAGGTGCTATTTTATGTGGAGGAGATCATCCAATTAGTAAGCAAGAAACAACCCAATGAAACTACTTCACTGGTTGATGTCTTTTACTCTTTTCGTTATTCAATTCCCCCCAATGCAGTCGTTCCTGTTACAAAAATTCCACTTTTTTAAGTGGCGTGGCCTCGTTGGGGTCATGGGTGAGCTGGAGCCTATCCTAGGGCACAAATAGACAAGCATTCACATTTTCCTCAGAAATTACTCCCTTGGCTACAACTGTGTACATATGTGATAGATAAAAAATATAGAGAATATTTGGAAGTAAAAAAGTAGAGCACAAAAAGAAAAGAACCGTCATTGGCCCTACTTATCCCATTACGAATGTTGCCACAGTTACCTATAAAAGTAACTTAGTTACTTTACCGATTGCTTGCTTTAAAAATAGTAACTTAGTTACTTTACTGATTACTTGCTTTTAAAAGTAACTTGGTTACCTTACTGATTACTTGATTTACAAGTAACTAAGATTACAAGTTACTTCAATACTTACATTTAACATATACCAACAGCTATTCTTAAATAATGATGCCCGGTTTTTCCACTGAAGTGCGATTTTTAACAGAGACATTTAACAATAGTTTGTTTTTATTAAAAACCTAAAACAAAGCCAACCTTTTTGACATACCATAATTATTTTTATTTAAAAAACAATAATGACTCTTTTCTAGATTTCACTTAACATAAATGGGCTACTTGTTTTGTTTTGTTTTGTTTTGTTTTATTAATAAAAGATTTAATTGAACATAAATACAGTTTTTGAATAAATCTACAATAATATTGTAATGACAAAAAATAACATTTCTAATGTGCATTGTTTAATGATTAAATCTTGGGACCTCTTTCGATCAGGTGGGACTTTCTCAGTAAGCTTGAACGCATACTGTGCTGCGAACCATGATTTATTTATTTTTTTTTTACTTTTAATTTGGCATATTGTTATTGAAGCTAGATGCTGTATATATTTCTATATGCATCAGCATATCACCTGAGAGGTGAATGGATTCTCTCGACTTTTGTCAGACGATATCAGGTTCTTTTATTTTCAGCTCATTGTTGACGTTTTTAGCAGTTTTTACTCTATTTACTCTATCTAGGAAAATATCATTCATAACAAAATAGTAAGAGTAATAGTAACCACAGCCAGCATGTAGAATACATTTTTATTCCCCACAGGACAAAAATGAGGCTTTATTTGTGTGCAAAACATGTCACAAGTAGTAATCAAAAAGTCAGTTGAGGGAGGCGCACCTTGTTTGACAACATCCACTATTTGAGAAAATACAATGTGTGTTTTGAGAAATCACATAACAGCGTGTTCCCTGGCGCTCTCATTGGACATCAAGCGGGTCACACGATAGGCCGGCAGCGACCTAAAGCCGGCCGTCTTCCCGTCATAGGTGCGCCGCTCAATGTGGGCCAGCGAGGTCACGGCGGTGCGGCGCGGAGGTGGACGAGTCTGGCTCGCACGTGCGCTTCCATGGCGGCTCCAATCCTCTTTACAGTACAACCCCCACTTCTTAAAGCACTCAGGCCAGACTGAGAGATCAGATCACCGCCTTCACGTCTTATCCCAAAGACACCACAGATCCTCGGCGCAGAGTCACGCCAGCACGTATCAAACGTTGCCCACAACAAGGCCTCACAGAGCCTTCAGTGACACCACTTTCATACACTTGTGCTAAGAATCAAATCCAGTTCCTCCTGAATGTCACCAATACTTAAAAAAAAAAAAAAAATAGTGGATGTTGAGGGAATGGACTTATTCTCATTACTAAATTCAAATACATTTTAGACACAGTATGATGTACCACTAATGTACTGGAAAATTTAAGTACTTTAGGTTAATTTTAAAACAGAGTAAATAAAATGAGAATGCTTTGATGATGCAATACTCTCTCTACTTATGTTCACCAGGTAGACATGCACACTCCGATGAGCTGTATCAAACATGATGTTCAGTTTTAAAGCCTCTCCTTTGAACTCTGACCATATTAATATCACCATCCATCCATCCATCCATCCATCCATCCTTCCTTCCTTCCTTCCTTCCTTCCTTCCTTCCTTCCTTCCTTCCTTCCTTCCATAATAGTCATGATGAGCCATCCATCCATCATTCTTTCTCTCCATCCACCAATCCATCGCTCCTCCCTCTCTCCTTCCTTCCTTGCACTCCATTTACCCTTTATTACTGTACTGTACTTCATCCCTATGCTACTAATACCCCTAGGAGGCGTATTTGCATGCTATCTGGGGAATATAAAATATGTAGGAATGCTTTGTATTAACATTTGAATTAGGGCGGTATCGATTAAATTAATTTAATTACCTTTGTGAAGGGTAAAATTGTGTATTGGATGACATTAGACTAGGGCATTATGAGAAGGTGCGCTGCCACAACTCTTGCCTCTTCTTGCACACTTTTTGTGGACGTGCTGGTTGATTGTCTTGCCCAATGATGGCCGGGGTTTGAAATATGTATTTTGTGACATCAGTCCTTAAACTTTCCTGACACACCTTATTGGTTCATCAGATGATTACCAGTAGAAATATGGGAGACCCTTTAATTGACGTCACTCAACACAAGCACGCCAGGCCGCCCCCTGATCATTATTCTTGGCTTTCCGTGGAAGGGCGGATGGGAAATTGTGATGTCATCAACCTTGGCGCGGTGGGACGCTGGAGCATGCGGGCCCTCAGGGTGCCACGTTTGGTGCCCGTGTGTGTGTGTGTGTGTGTGCCCCGTAGATGGTGAAATAGACGGCACGGTGCTGCCCGCCTGCGCTCCACCTGCGTCCCAGCACGCTGATTGATCAGTCTGGTCATGTGGAATGTCACCATCTGCTCCCCAGTCCCACTCACCCCTTCTTGTGCGGATGCCAATCACTGGCAGGAAGATACTTATTTAAGCCATGTCAAATCAGGCGCATGACGAAGAGCAGCGTGCCAAGCACACTTGTGCATCGCGTGCACAATATCCCACACAAAAAAAAAGGAACAAGGTTTCCTTTTTAATCCGATTGTGCATGCATGAAATTGCTACAAAGGATGCGATATCTTGCCAAAATTCAACAATCTGTGATTGTAATGATGGTGACATTTTGGGAATGTGCTTTTATCTATTGTTCTTAATCCAATTTAACTGAATGCTAGCCACCACACCGTCTTTTTTACTCCCCCCGTCATCTCAGATGCTCTTTTTTTTTTTTTTTTCCCGGCCTCTTAATGGCCAGCGACGTATCAGGGGGCCATCAGGAGTGACATTCTTCAATGTAGAGCGTCATAACCAATGACATTTCAGCCATGGGAAAATAAAGATATGCAAATTTGAGCTCATTAACATTTGCATTACCTGTTTGAATAATCGCACTCTTGACAAGACTGCAATTAGCTAAGATTGATGCAAAGTTCAGGGTTTGGGGACTGTATATATTTGCTCTTGGATCATTTATCCACAAGGTTTGGGTATGTGTGTGTGTTAAGTTTAAAGCTTGGGTATACCAACATGGCATCTTGCCTCGACTCCTCTGGCCAATGCTGGTCTACGACGTGCCAATGACCACCGTCGAGTGCCTCGAGAGGAAGGTTAGCTCTTTCTTGAGGAAGTGGCTGGGCCTTCCACGAAGCCTCAGCAGCATCGCACTGTACGGGAGGAACAACAAGTTGACTCTGCCCTTCAGCAGTCTGAAGGAGGAGTTTATGGTGACCCGAGCGAGAGAGGTGCTGCTGTATAGGGACTCAAGCGACAACAGAGTCTCCTCGGCTGGCATACAGGTGAAGACCGGCAGGAAGTGGTGCGCTCAAGAGGCAGTCGACCAGGCTGAGTCCCGCCTGCGGCACAGCGAGCTGGTGGGACCAGTGGCATGCGGACGAGCAGGACTTGGGAGCAACCCAAGACCTTCCTACAACAAGGCACAGGGGAAGGAGAAGCGCCTGCTTATCCAGGAAGAGGTTCGGGCAGGGGTGGAAGAAGAGCGCTGCAGTAGGACAGTAGGAATGCGGCAGCAGGGGGCGTGGACCCGGTGGGAAGAGGCAGCTCGCCGGAAGATCTCGTGGACAGAGCTTTGGCGATCTGAGCCACACCGGATCAAGTTCCTCATCCAGTCGGTCTACGACGTCCTACCAAGCCCATCCAATCTCCACCACTGGGGCCTGGCTGAGAACCCACTGTGCCCGCTTTGCCAAAGGGTCGGATCGCTGGAGCACATCCTGAGTTGCTGCCCACGAGCACTGGGAGAGGGACGTTACCGCTGGCGTCACGACCAAGTGCTGCGAGTCATTGCGGAGACCATCAGCTCAGGGATCTCCACCAGCAAACACCAACAGCCAGCAAGGCAATCCATCGCCTTCGTTAAAGCTGGGGAGAAACCACAGCAGCATCGGGGTGAAGCAGTTGGTCTCCTGGCAACAGCCCAGGACTGGCAGTTGAAAGTCGACCTAGGGAAACAGCTCAAGTTCCCAGAGAACATCGCGGTGACCACACTCAGGCCTGACATCGTCCTTGTGTCAGAAACAACAAGGCAAGTGGTCCTGCTGGAATTGACTGTTCCCTGGGAAGACAGGATGGAGGAGGCTTTTGAGAGGAAGAGAGCCAAGTATGAGGAGCTGGCAGGTGAATGCCGAAGTAGGGGATGGAAGACCCGGTGCACTCCCATAGAGGTCGGATGCAGAGGATTCGCTGGTCAGTCACTCGTCTGGGCACTCAAGATGTTGGGGGTGAAGGGTCTGCACAACAGGCGAGCCATCAAGAACATCAGTGACGCAGCAGAGAAGGCGTCAAGATGGCTGTGGATCAAGCGGGGTGACACGTGGTCACATGCTCTTAAGACACAAGCCGGGACTTGATCAACCCCGGCTGGGTCCCCTGGGCGAGGGTGTCTGTTGTGAGACCCGAAACACCCAATGAACCCAGGTGCCAACACTGATGATGTGTCTTAAGCTGCACCAAAAGTGTATATAATAACTATTTAATCTGGCTAAGCCAGCGACCTCCGGGAAAGGCCGGATGACACCATGAATAGTATGGCGACTGCTGGAGAGACAGCTGACAACTGGAAAGACAGTAACCGGGGCAGAGAGGGCCAGCAACCCAAACTGCAGCATCCGTGAGGGTGCACCCACAAACAAGCTACGGAAAGCCATAAAGAATCATACCCCCAGGAGTGCCCGAGAGGGGGGGAGGATGAGCACTCCAATAGGACTGATAACCAGGTGATGAAACGGAACGGAACAACGACAATGAGTGCAGTCTGTCCATGTGGCAAAGTCTGCAAGAACCCGCGTGGTCTGAAGATCCACCAGACCAAAATGGGATGTCTGACGAGGACGCAGGTGGTGCAACGCACAGGTCTAGTACCTGGTGAGACGCAAGAGGAGCCCGGCCGGGAGTCAACCCACAGTGCCCAGACCCTCTACGCCCCACAAGCCCTACCTCGCTTCAGGCATTCTGAACACCGCCGGGTCTTGTGGCCTGCTGCCAATAAAGGAAGAGAGTGGCACCAGTTTGATGAGGATCTTGACCAAATTCTGGACGCTACTGCAAGAGGAGGAGCAGACCAGAAATTGCTGTCGATGTCCGCTATGATCATCAGCATAGGTGCCGAAAGATTTGGCGTCAAAGAACAACGGGCAACCAGACTCCAAGGGGAGCCAAATCGACGGGAGGTGAAAATCAGCCAGCTGCGGCAGGAGCTTAGACTGCTTGGACGGCAGTTTAAGGTGGCAAGGGAGGAGGATAAGGCTGGGCTAGCAGAGCTCCGTAGCATGGTGAGGAAAAGACTAACCACCCTCCGCCGAGCAGAGTGGCATAGGAGGAGAGGCAGGGAGAGAGCCAGGAGACGGGCAGCCTTCATCTCAAACCCCTTCGGCTTCACCAAGAAGATCCTCGGGCAGAAAAGAAGCGGCCATCTCTCCTGCACCGAAGAGGAAGTCAACAACTACCTCAATGTCTCCTATAGTGACAGTGCAAGAGAGGAAGAACTTGGGCCATGCAGAACCTTGATAACCCCGCCAGAACCCATCGTGGCATTTAACACCAAAGAGCCAACTTTGAAAGAAGTTGAGGAGGTTGTCAGGGCAGCTAGATCAAATTCAGCACCAGGCCCTAGTGGAGTGCCATATGTAGTCTTCAAGAGGTGCCCCAGACTCTTGAAGAGGCTATGGAGGATCCTCAGGGTCATCTGGAGAAGGGGGAAGGTTGCCCAGCAGTGGAGACATGCAGAGGGTGTATGGATTCCAAAGGAGGAGAGCTCAATAACTATCGAGCAATTCAGAATCATCTCACTCCTCAGCGTAGAAAGCAAGATATTCTTCAGTATTGTTGCCCGGCGCATGACGGAGTTCCTCCTGAGGAATACATACATTGACACCTCGGTGCAGAAGGGAGGAGTTCCAAAGGTCCCAGGATGCATTGAGCACACGGGAGTTGTCACCCAGCTGATCCGGGAGGCACGAGAGGGCAAAGGAGACCTGGCAGTCCTTTGGCTTGACCTCGCCAATGCCTACGGGTCTATCCCACACAAGCTGGTGGAAGCCTCGCTTGATCGACACCATGTCCCAGACAAGATCAAGGACCTCATACTGGACTATTACAGCTGTTTCAGTTTGAGAGTCACTTCTGGAGCTGTGACATCTGCGTTTCATCGCCTTGAGAAGGGCATCATCACGGGGTGTACCATTTCTGTGGTGTTGTTTTCCTTGGCTATGAATATGCTGGTGAAGTCAGCAGAAGTGGAATGCAGAGGACCACTAAGCAACTCAGGTGTGCGACAGCCCCCCATCAGAGCGTTCATGGATGATCTGACGGTAACGACAACATCAGTCCCGGGTTGTAGATGGATCCTCCAAGGCCTCGTGCATCTCATCAGCTGGGCCAGGATGAACTTCAAGCCAGCCAAGTCCAGGTCTCTGGTGGTGAGGAAGGGGAAAGTCTCAGACAAGTTCCACTTCTTTATAGGAGACACCCAGATTCCATCAGTGGGAGAGAAGCCAGTTAAGAGCCTGGGGAAGATCTACGATAGCACCTTAAAGGACACCGCAGCACTCCGTGCAACTTCAGAGGAGTTGGGGGCCTGGCTGACAGCGGTGGATAAGTCAGGGCTACCAGGCAAGTTTAAAGCTTGGGTATACCAACATGGCATCTTGCCTCGACTCCTCTGGCCAATGCTGGTCTACGACGTGCCAATGACCACCGTCGAGTGCCTCGAGAGGAAGGTTAGCTCTTTCTTGAGGAAGTGGCTGGGCCTTCCACGAAGCCTCAGCAGCATCGCACTGTACGGGAGGAACAACAAGTTGACTCTGCCCTTCAGCAGTCTGAAGGAGGAGTTTATGGTGACCCGAGCGAGAGAGGTGCTGCTGTATAGGGACTCAAGCGACAACAGAGTCTCCTCGGCTGGCATACAGGTGAAGACCGGCAGGAAGTGGTGCGCTCAAGAGGCAGTCGACCAGGCTGAGTCCCGCCTGCGGCACAGCGAGCTGGTGGGACCAGTGGCATGCGGACGAGCAGGACTTGGGAGCAACCCAAGACCTTCCTACAACAAGGCACAGGGGAAGGAGAAGCGCCTGCTTATCCAGGAAGAGGTTCGGGCAGGGGTGGAAGAAGAGCGCTGCAGTAGGACAGTAGGAATGCGGCAGCAGGGGGCGTGGACCCGGTGGGAAGAGGCAGCTCGCCGGAAGATCTCGTGGACAGAGCTTTGGCGATCTGAGCCACACCGGATCAAGTTCCTCATCCAGTCGGTCTACGACGTCCTACCAAGCCCATCCAATCTCCACCACTGGGGCCTGGCTGAGAACCCACTGTGCCCGCTTTGCCAAAGGGTCGGATCGCTGGAGCACATCCTGAGTTGCTGCCCACGAGCACTGGGAGAGGGACGTTACCGCTGGCGTCACGACCAAGTGCTGCGAGTCATTGCGGAGACCATCAGCTCAGGGATCTCCACCAGCAAACACCAACAGCCAGCAAGGCAATCCATCGCCTTCGTTAAAGCTGGGGAGAAACCACAGCAGCATCGGGGTGAAGCAGTTGGTCTCCTGGCAACAGCCCAGGACTGGCAGTTGAAAGTCGACCTAGGGAAACAGCTCAAGTTCCCAGAGAACATCGCGGTGACCACACTCAGGCCTGACATCGTCCTTGTGTCAGAAACAACAAGGCAAGTGGTCCTGCTGGAATTGACTGTTCCCTGGGAAGACAGGATGGAGGAGGCTTTTGAGAGGAAGAGAGCCAAGTATGAGGAGCTGGCAGGTGAATGCCGAAGTAGGGGATGGAAGACCCGGTGCACTCCCATAGAGGTCGGATGCAGAGGATTCGCTGGTCAGTCACTCGTCTGGGCACTCAAGATGTTGGGGGTGAAGGGTCTGCACAACAGGCGAGCCATCAAGAACATCAGTGACGCAGCAGAGAAGGCGTCAAGATGGCTGTGGATCAAGCGGGGTGACACGTGGTCACATGCTCTTAAGACACAAGCCGGGACTTGATCAACCCCGGCTGGGTCCCCTGGGCGAGGGTGTCTGTTGTGAGACCCGAAACACCCAATGAACCCAGGTGCCAACACTGATGATGTGTCTTAAGCTGCACCAAAAGTGTATATAATAACTATGTGTGTGCCGACTATCTAAGATGGGAAAACTGATCTCTGTCATTGGAAAAGGTCATTTACTAGCTGCTGGTATTCTTGGATCATTGATGAGGAGGAAAAACCAGCACAACAATAGCCAAGTAGTGTTTCGCAATGAAGTGCAGTGATAAAGATGGAAAGCTTGACCTGCTAACCCAGTTAACACTAGCGTGAAGAGTCAGGATTAGAATTTGTGGTCGACACAGCTCACCTCCTGACGAGATTGAGAGCTACGTGGCACAGTTTGATTGCAGTCAACAGTGCTGGCAAACAAAGTGCGCTTTCATTTTACCCTCAAGGTCAGTCATGGCTAACACACAAAAAAATTAATCAAACATTAAATACAGCCAGATCGAGTGACCATTGAAGTGACTTTTCGGAATGGAGTATTTCATTAAATTTCTTTTATTGTAAAAATGTTTGATAAATTAATCCATTTATTGTTATTCTTTATGTATATTATATTAATGGGATGGGAGTATGTCATAATCGCAGAAATATTTTGTTAGGCTATGCCCAGGCCATTTGAACTGGGAATGTCACAATATTTAATACAAAATACCAATGTGCTCGCCAAAAAACAAGACAACTGGACTCTTTTTGTTTGCTTAATTTGTTATGTTTTATTTGGTTTTCTGAAATGTTAAAAAAATAAATAAAAATAAACCAAATCCGCTATTTGCATAAGGATTTGAATGGAAAAATAACCTCTGAACTGTGAGGCAGGATTGCTACAAATGAAAAACTGTAAGCATGCTACATATAGCAACATATTGTTGCTGAAATTATTTCAATATGTGCAGTTCGTAACCTTGAAACATCGTATTTTGGTGCCATCATAAACTATAGTATAGTGCAAAATGAAAGAATAGAACACGTTTTTTTTCTCGGGTGGTCCAAAATACTCATTCGGATAAAACTGAAACATAATTTTTTTTTAATTATTGACCAATCGGAAGTGTTGAAAATGGCTTGCTGTCTTGGATGATGCAATCTTACTGATTAAGCAAACATACCGTTTTTGGGGTCTCCTGTAAAATGACAATTTTGGAGGTACAAGGTTTTGGCCTGATGCCAGCAACATGCAGTATTATAACATTGGTCAGGATTTTAACACATTTAATATATTTTATACACATTGTCTTGACGATATTATTGTTTTTTGTTGCTTTCAATTCAATTCCACTCATGAGTATGGCTGTTTGAAATGCAGTGATCTTTTAAATTACATCCTGCCTACATGATGTTTGGTTGATTGATAATACATTTAATTTGATTCCAATGCAAAAATGTATTCATTATCATCCCGTGACAAGAAATTTACAAACGAGACACGTCATTGTACATTAGAACAAGTCATCAGACTTGAGGTTTAACCTCCTTGCGGAAGTCTGCGTGTTAATGTGCCTCCCATTTGCCGCTCACCCAGACAGCGTGCGGCACCTTTAACCCAGCCGCCACACACGTGCCTACAACCCGGATTCTATTTGGAAATGTGGGTCAGACAAGGCTCCCGTTTACCTGTCTAAAAGGGGCTAATCTTTGTGTCGTCATCGCTGATCTCTGCTCTCGGGGCAGCTTTCTCAAGGTTGATTTTGATTTTGTAAGGCTGAGTAACTCAATGTGATATTTTGCTAACAATGCACTAATTTAATACAACATATTTTCCCTAACGTTGTTATGTATTAATAATCTTATCAATGTCTGTTGTGTTTTTCTAGCAATGTGAAAAGTGTCTTCCATAAAAGCACTTTTTAAGTAGTATTCAACACTGACAATGTAAATCTTGGTCCATTCATCACTGTATATTGTTTGAGTTGTTTTGCATGTTTTTAAGAGTGTACACTTGAGGAAAGTCTGAACCTGATTATGTACACTGTGCTCCAAATTATTTTGCTGGTAGGATTTGAGTGACATTTTTGCATGTGTTGTTTCTTTAACTATATGTCAAACTTACTTTTGTCATGGGCCATGTCATAGTTAGTTCCCATCTAACGGGCCGTTATGAAACCATATAAAGGCATGATCGCTTTATGTTATCACATATACACAACAAATAACTAGTTAGTTTTAATTCAGAAGCCAGTAAATTGTTCGTTAACAATTTCAAATTTATTTTAAACCACAAATATATATACTTTATATATATTTTTTATATTTATTTATATTTATATTCGTTTTTTATACTTGCAATATCTCTTATCTCAGTGTTGTTAAAAGTGAAACATTAATTTGACAGACATGGCATTGCTTTCACAGGCCACTTAAAATGATGTTGCGGGTCCTTGGGCCTGATGTTCAGTGATATCAATCTAACGCAAGTTTGATATTTATAATGGAGTCAAGGTGTTTATCATATTTAGGTAGCGCGTTCCATCATTATGACATAATGTATTATTTATATTATCACCACAAGCTGCAATTTAGTGTAAATCTAGTTATTTCACTCACTGTACTCATGCACACCTAAACTAAAAGATGTGCATGTTGCTATGGAAGCCTGAAGAGGGGAAAAAAAACAGGGGAATGTTGATCATAGTCCCAACCATGCATCAACTGAAGTAATAACGTCTTCTCTTGGCCACCCCTCTTTACTCCCCGCAATGGTCCAGCCCTTATTTGCATACGTCTGCGAGTAGCTGCACGACCAGCACGGGTAGATTAGGGGAGGGAAGTGCAAGAGGACTGTATACACATGAGAAGCGGCACCGAGAGACTGACCGACTGACGGAACTGACACTGTGTGGACTGTACTGTGAAAACCAGCAGAGTTATGTACTGTGCTCATCCTGTCTCAGGCGCAGGCGGCAACTCACTGATGTATTGCTACAACATGAAGCCCGTGAGTACATATGTGCGTCGACTCTTCACCTGGGACGAGCCAGTTATGTGCATGTGTGATGTTGATGTTGGTTAGTGTACCGTTGTGATTATTTACTGCCTTGTTCAAGAGCTTTGTTTGTTTCAGTTATAACCTCATAACACAATGTGGTCTGCAACTGGTGTGATGGAATTACTATGACTCACAAGTCATGCATGTTTAACATGTTGGAAGTTGGGAACAACATATATATATATATATATATATATATATATATATATATATATATATATATATATATATATGTATATGTTTATTTATATATACTTATATGTATGTGTGCATCTCAGCTTCAATCTGGCACTACTGAAACTGTAACTGAACACTTGTGGTGTTTGCATATTGACAAACTTGAGTTTTGAATGCACTTGCAGCGCTCCTGCTTCCTGTTAGTTAAGGCAACAGTCTGGCAGCAGCAAGCATCTTGACATGAAGCAGATTGCTCGCTATTTCTATTTGATTTAGGCCGTCCCTCCATCGCTTCAGCCATTATCAAAGGCAGCTTTGATCTCGCTGAGGCTAGCCATATCCAGACATCATGGATCACAGAGGCAGAAAATTGGTTGCATGTGGCTGCTTGAGGAGCGCAGCGGAGCCCCCTCAAGTGCAAGTTGATATTACTCTCATCTAACATGATAATGTGATACCGTAACAAAATCTTGTAGTACTTGCTTGTTTACTAGTTTCCATGTTAGTATGGGACACTTATTGTTCATTTGAAATAGTTGGGAATTAAAAATGTAACCTGAAATGTGCTAGTTTTTAACTTTCTCTAACTTAAGAAATGTAAAACAAAATCTTATTGTGTAGTGGTATATCATTAATGTAATTATTATATACAAATACCACTGCTATTAGGTGTAAATACATTTTCATAATTATCATTATCATCATTTTTGACATGGCATTTCACATGGTGTTTGGCATTCATTTAAGTTAGCAAATATTGTTAGCCTATTAGCATACATTAATTGCTAGTCATTTTTTAACTGAATAGGCTATAACAAATTCACCAGCGTGAAGAATAAAGTCTCAATGTAATCTTTGTGCATTATGACTGGAAAGACTTAGAATCTAGACAAACAAAGAAAAAACAGAATTTTTAACAAGCACATTCGTTGGTTGGTTGGTTGGTTGCTATTAGGCTAACTTAGAACAAGCTAATGTTAAAAACACTTTTACAAATCATATATTGACAACAATGAAACATACTTTCATACTATTCCTTTCCTATTGAAGGCCTTTAATTGCTGCAGAAAAAAAAAGAGAGTCCCTTATCGTTTGTGATGCCATGATTGATGGCTTCTAAATCAATGCTACGCTAAAAAAGGATGCCATGGTGACGGCCCTCCTCTCCAGCGGGGGCCAGAGGAGGCGTGCTGGGGCGGGGGTGTGACCATTATTAACGGGTCGCCTGCTATGCTGATGGTAAGGAGGACAATTGGCTTTATCCTTCGCCATATGCTGCCCGCGGCGGCTCAGACGGGCCCAGTGTCGGCAGGGGCTCCTCTGTTTGGCCTGGCCCGCAATCACCATGGGACTCGTGCCAACCAGGGTCACGGCTCTGTGTGTATATGCGTGCGCGCGTGTGTGTGTTGTCGCGCAAGCGTGCTCAAGAGAGTCTTTAATAGCCTTCTTTACAGGACTTGTCGTCCGGGTAACTGACACCCCATTGATGCTGCGCAGGGAGTTTTATTTTCATTTCCTGGGCCACATCAAAGCACTGGAGGGAGGTGCAGGTGCAGCCCAGACCTCTCGGTGTGTGTGCGTGCGTGTGTGGGGGTGCGTTTGTGCGTGAATGAGGAAGCATGTGTTGTGTGCGCGCATGTGCGTAGTCCTGAAGCATAGTAAAAACCCAATACAAGTGGAAGCTTAGATGAATTTGCAATTAATTTCTCCTTGGATGAGAAAAGGTTCAACGAGGTCAGATCAGTTCTTACTTGGTTTTCTCATTGACGTCTGTAACTCAGTTTCATTAAGAAGGGAATTGTATCTCAGCCCTCTGAAGCAAGTAGAACTGATCACGATTAGGGCAGGGATTTCTCATGCTGAATGGTTCCTAAATCCGGGTGAGGAGGTGCACGGATCTGCAGCTTATGGATTATCGCAACTGCTCTAAGTGTGCATCAGCTCTCTGCTTTGTTTTGAATATACTGTTGCTTCAGCTCATAGTATTCACGCACCCGTGTGGCTAGGTTTACATTCCCCAACTTGAACACACTGTCCGTTTTTGTTTTTTTTGTTTTTTAGATTTATGGGCAGTCCCCAGGTAATGACGACTTCAGCCAGAACTCATCTTTACATCCGTCCAGCAAGGCCTCCAGCAATGTGTTTGCCAGCACTTTTTTCGGTAAGCAGAATGATGACGACTGTAGATCTATTCCAAGCAGTGATAAGAACACTGCTGTTGGCCAAATACTTTATTTTTTTAATTTATTTATTTTTAATTTTTTTTTAAATACAAATATAATCCAAATAAATTAAGATCACCAAATGCTTGCTTGTTAGTAGATAAAAAAGGTTGTTTATTTTTCTTATGTACCTTTCATATCTTTTATGTTATAGCCTATACATTAGGGGTGTGCAAAAAAAATAAATTCATAAAAGAATCGAGATTCTCATTTATTAAGATTCAGAATCCATGTTTAATATCCAAAAATCGGTTTTATTTAAATTAGAAATGAAGAAGAAGGGGAAAAGGCAGTTGTAGCCCACATGCTGTTTTTGTGGAAAAAGGCACTTACAATACAAAATTAATAAATGTTTAAACAAAAACAAAAAAAACTTTAATGTCTCTATTTGTCATTTTGTCTTGCAAAGCAGACTGGAGTAGATCATGACAATTTTTTGTATATCTGTAAATTGAAGCAGAAATCATTTGTCAATCAAATAATTTTGAATCGAAAATCATTTGAATCGAAAATTGATTCTGAATCGAATCGTAGACCCAAAAATCGTAATCGAATCCCATCGTGAGACAGTCAAAGATTCCCAGCCCTACTATACATGTAATAGGGATTTCAAATTTACTCTTTTATACTTGTCATTTAGCATTAGCATTAAGCTAGCAGACTGAAAGGATCAGCTACGTAGACGTCACATTTAACATTAGCATTAAGCTAGCAGACTGAAAGGTTAAGCTATGTAGTTATTTTAAATAAACAAGGTGCAATTCTCATTTTTAATGTTTTGTTTAACACTAGTAAACAAGGACTGGGTGTGGAAATAAACAGGTTGAAGCTTCTTATTTGAAAAATTATTCACTAATAGTATCTGCCAAACTGCTGGTGATTATAAAGTGATGTAAGTCATGGCCACCATACTGTGCTCATATCTCAGCTCAATGCAAAAAAAAATAAAATAATAAATAAATAAATAAATGAATATATATATACACCCCTAACAATGGAGAAATTGAAAACAAACCAACAAACTAGCTATTTTCGTTAAAAGACCAATTTTCTGCATTGAAACAGCTTTTTATGTGAATCCAATCAAGTTCTTTTTTCCCAATCCTCTAAATCAGCTAAACACATTCATGGATGTCATCCAGCCTATGCTCTTGATTATAAAGTTAATTAAGTTTTGAAAACAGACTCTTGTCTGTGAAAGTGATAAATAACGCTTAATTAATGTGACACCCGTGCAGGCTGCTCTCGAGACTAATGTCTGTTTGAGATGCTGCTCCAGTGCTACATGCAACATATTGTCATCCATTTTAGAGGGCGCAAGCAATTTGCCCGACATCTGGAGTGCAGTAAACGGGCTGAACCAGCATGGCTATGAAGGTGCACTGGGACAAACCGGCAGCCACCAAACGCAGGCGGGGAACTATAGCAGTCTGCAGCCGCACGGCCACTTGGTGAGATTTACACCCGGGTCGTGACGTATCGTCTTTTAGAACCCGTCACTTCAACTGCGTGTTTTTGTTCATGTTTAGAACTATTCTCCACAATCCGTGATGGCAGCAGACATGAATCGGGCTCTCCCTCCCATGTCCACTTTTCACCGCAACAATGCATCATCACACGCTCCGTCGATCAACACAACAGACAATTCCAGAGGTGAGGCAGTGGACGGGTAGTCATGACAACTAGTAGAGCTAAAGGTTCTCCTTCAAGGATGCACAAAAATTAAAGGAAAAATTTAAGAGTTTTAAGACAAAAGTGGATTTTACAAATTTCTGATTCCAGGTTAAACCTAAAAAGAAATTATTCAGGGTATTTAAGTTCATATAAATTAAGCAATTAGGCTAACTTGGAAAAAAAACAAACTTTTACTGAAACTTACTTTTGAAGAGCTCTTTGATAGGGCTGCTCCATTATGGAAAAAATAATAATCCCGATTATTTTAGCAATAATTGAAATCATGATTATTCAAACGATTATTTTTTTATTTTTTTGGTACAAAACAAGAAAATGTTTAAGCATTTAAAAATATTAAGACCAATTTAAAAACTAGAAACACTATAATTATGTAAGTTCCTTTTGGACCTCTTGTGCACTGTGCAGTGGGATGATCATTTTTATTTTTCAACGTTAAAAAAAACAAGACAAATAAAATTCTTTGAAACATTATAATTATGCAAGTTCTTTTTGAATGAAACAAAATTTATAATGTAATGTAAAAGTGCAATTGTATAAATTTAAACAACTTAAAAATTAGTATTTTTTACGATTAGGCTCATTTTGTAATTGTCGAATGTAATAATTGAAATTTTAATTGAATTTCAATTAATTGCACAACCGTACTCTGATGTAAATTCATCGCAAAACCAGACAACTTCAAGAAAATATTTAGTTCAAAAATACGCTTTATATGAAATGCTAAGCGTTGTGCTTTGTAAATAAATATATATTAACAGTTGTTGTTTTTTTTACATTGTACTAGAACTACGATCTCTTGAACTATTTTCGTCTCTGGTGAGGCATGTTAGACCATTTTTATAATTTCGTAGACTGGCGGACCTGTGAGCGGGAGGGCTGCACTGCTGTGGGAGTGGTCACAGCCGTCTTCAATCAAAGCAGCAATAAGAATGAAATATGTTGCATTAGATCAACTGTTGACCCTGCGCCGGTTCTTAAAGTGTTCTGAGAAGACATCCGGTTTAGATCAACTTTCTTCCACCAAATTGGCACTCCGCCAGGTGCATCTCTTAAGACATTCCGGCCTCTCAGCTTGACATAGGCCTGCCAAATTGTCAAACACGCACAAGCTTTTCTCTTATACGAAAATCAAGATCCGCTGGTATTTGTGACACAGCGGAAGATATAAATGGAATTGCACGTAATCACTTACCGGTACGCCATTTTAACACATTCTGATGTTTGTCAGTCTCAGGAAACCACCCGAATGTGCCGGGAGGGTCACAGACCGGCGATACATTGGGCAAAGCTCTTGCTTCTGTAAGTATGCGGCACCACTGTCCCATTGCATCAATTCATTTGTTCCCAGTTACAATCAGACATTCAAAACAAGACTATAAAACTAAAGCGAGGGCCCCAGGGGTGCAATGCAAACAGGAAATAGTAGGTCTTTCTTGGCAGTAGCAGGCGAGTGTGTATCGGGAAAGGGCCACTACTCTCACACTTTTTATTAGCTGCTGACTAGTAATATGAGCACAATTGATGAGTTAGTTTGGGTTATGAGGCTGCTCGAACGGCAGCCGGTGCAGAAATGACAAGTGCCTTTAAAATGATCCATGCCCTCGTCCCACTCCTCCTCTTCCTCCTCCTCTTCTTTTTCTCTCCCTCCGTGCCTGCTGCCAGATTTATTCCCCTGATCACACCAGCAGCAGCTTCCCTTCCAGCTCGTCCACGCCTGTGAGGTCCCCGTCGCCTCTGCCAAACGCCAGCGAAGCTGCAGGTAAACTATCGGCTCAAATCTGCTCCTCCCAGTGGGAGAGTGATTTATTTATTTTTTTTGCATGCCATTTTACTGTTCTGTGTTTGTGTTTTTAATCTGTCCTTGCTTTGCATGTATTCCAGGAACCAATATGTGGCCCCGTAGCACAGCACACACACCTGTGTCGCCACATTATGAGTCCTCACTTATATCCATGGTAAGACCTGTTTATATAGTTGAGTCAATATCACCATAAAGTGCCTTTGAGAGATTTTTCGATAAACTTCATATTCATTTGTATAAGGTAGATGTTAGAAATTAATATTAATGGAGGTCCCATCTTTTTTTAAAATGAATTAACTGCAAGCAGACACTAGGTGACAGGGAGGACAATGACACAGTGGACATTTTTGTCTGTTTTATGAGCACATAGTGGACATGTTAGGCATTAAATGGAATGAGAAGAGCCACTTCCACTAGTTGGGAAGCAAGTCAGCTTTATTCACTCCCATATCTCCCAGTTTCTAACTGTGCACATCTATGAAAGTACAAAAAAACAAACAAACAAAAAAACACCCATGCACACAGACTGCATAGGCTATGCATTAGGTCCCAAAATGTACCTAATGAAGGGGTCATCAAGTGTACATCAAGTATGTTGCCTTAAAACAATTTATATTATGAATAGATGACATTAAACTGACCTGACCCCAATAATGATATAGCTAGCATATTAGCATCTGCCAGATAATTAAATTCCCATTTATAACACTCTCTAAAATATGTAAACATATAAGAATTTAGTCATTGTTACAAAATGCTAAGCACTGTTACAATTATTCATTATGTTCAACGTTTTTATACCATGGTAATCTAAGCTAAATGAGGCTAAAGCTAAACCAAGCATAGCTAGTTAGCTCGATAGCTAGCTCGATAGCTAGCTCGATAGCTAGCTCGATGGATAGATAGATAGATAGATAGATAGATAGATAGATAGATAGTGCTTTTATTTTTTTAGATTGGAGCAATACAAAAGATTTCCTTGTTTTTTAGCTCCGTTAAGTTATAATTAACCAAATTTTTTCCCCCTTTTAAGTCTCAGGTAGAAGACAGACTGGACAGATTGGACGACGTGATCCACGTTTTAAGGAACCACGCTGTCGGTCCCATGCCCAGCCTGCCCGCTGACATCCACAGCCTGCTGAACCAGAACCTCCATAGCCGACCAAACCCCGCCAACACGCTGCCACTCACCTGCAACACCTCAACCATGGTTAGACTTTGAAGCATTTAGTCATGGAGCTGCGTGTATGCAAATGTCATCTTGTGTTTGTGTGTGCTGTTCAGCTACTGGACTTTTCCACTATGTTGTTATCGGCAAAATAGGAAGTAGAACACAATGGGCCGGAGTAGGGACACGTCACCTTTGTATAGGAAGTGTAATGAATGTGGAAGGGGATGGGGTTTGTCTCAGATATGGCATGTTTTCCGTTTTAGTTGAGTGGGAGGATTTGGGCCGAGCTGGAAGGAAAGTATATACTAATCCCCTGGGGGAGAGCAGTATTACATTTCATACTTTGGATGTGTCGATTAGTAGTGAATCATTCCTGAAGAGAATTACTGGTGTTAATAGAAAGTGTATAGCAGTTTTGAGGGGGGGGGTTGGGGGGGGGGGGGGGGGGGATTAAGATTGGGTCTGTACGGAAAGTGATCCACACATGAGTGCGTTGGGTACAAAGAAGCAGATGTGGGTTTTGTGTCCAGTCCGGATGAGTTTAAAGCGCCGTACTGTAGCATCATTTACCATCATTATTGAAAGGATTCTCATGTGCTGTACTAAATGAATACATATTGCAAATATCGGTCTTATCTCATCAAGTTCTTTGTGTGCCGCAAAGGTTGAGGCCGTCACCATGAATAACAACCACTCAGCCTTCCAGGGCCGCACACAAAATGGACACCCGTACCCCGCTAGACAGGGGACCACGTTGGAGCCCATGCCGGGCGGATGCAGAGGTGGCTCAATTGTGTTTACAATTGTTTGAGCAACAATGATGTCACAGTGTGTAACATTCCTTCTTCCCTTGCAGGGAATTTGGGAATTCCAGCAAACGTGGATCTGAAGATGGAAAGCAGCGAGAGGGAAGACATGATGCACACCAGTCACAGCTCCGACAGTCAAAGGTCAGATGAGGAGAGCGAAGTCAAGACACAAGGAGACAGCAGCACGAGGGACAGGTAGAGCCTAAAGCTTTCAGTTCACATCTTTATTAACCACCCATCCATTTTCTTGACCGCTTATTCCTCACAAGGGTCACGGAGGATGCTGGAGCCTATCTTAGCTGGCTCTGGGCAGTAGGCGGGGTACACCCTGGAGTGGTTGCCAGACAATCGGAGATCTTTATTAATTTATATTGTAAAACTTAATGGAAGATGAAAAGAGAGCATCGACTAACACAGGGGTCTCATATGCCTCCCTGTGGATCTCTAAAAAATATATATTTGTAGAAATTAATATTATTAACCCTAACCCATAAAATAATTTTAAAATAAATCAATGATTTAGATAAAGATTGAATAATTAAATATCCAATAAATGTCAGAGTCCAAATTTCTAAGTTGTCAGAAAAAGAAAGATGAAAGGTAGATGAATTTTTTTTTTTTTTAATTATCTAAAAATTTCCAAAAGATGTCCATAAAACAGGGGCGGGCAACCTCGGTACTCGAGGGCCGCAGTCCTGCAGGTTTTGGAGGTTTCCCTCTTCAAAGCCGATTCCAATCAACAGGATGATGATCAGCAGAGCTTGCTGATGAGATGCTCATATATCAGCTGTGTTGGAGAAAGAAAACATCCAAAATCTGTTGGACTCCGGCCCTCAAGGACCAAGTTTGCCCACCCCTGCCATAAAATGTCCAAAAAGGAAGAGGGAAAGCACAATTTTTTTTTACCATAGAATGTTTATGAAATTGCTGAAAATGTCAGAGAATTGAGTAAAGAAGGCAGAAAAAAAATGTTCTAAAAAATGTCCAAAAACAAAATAAGAAATCCCCAAAATTAAATGACAGTAAAGGTTGCTGACCCCTGGACTAACCAGAGACATCATTAGATACAGCTGAACAATATAATACAAGCGCTTGTCACCAACACTTTCACGTCACATTTATAAAACACATTAATAGAAAAAAAAATGCAAAAACACATCTAGTAACATAAAATAAGCATTATACATTAAAATAAAATACATCATTATGCTGGCAAACATTAATGGGAAAAGATTTAAAGATTTGCTAGTTTAACGTTGCTTTCTCTGATCATCCAATCAGCGGATGGAAAAATGATGATAATATTATGAAGTGAATCTGAAATCCGAAGCGTCCCATTGATGGTATAATACTCATTCTGAAGGCTGGGCAGAAGGAAAACAAAAAGATCAGTGCAGACAATAGAAACGCTATTAAATTTAAAGAATAGACTGTTGGGAACAAATTGGTATATTTTTATGGAACATAGGTTTGTTCTCCTCAATGGTCAGTAGAGGGCAGTAAAATCCACATTAAATCCCACTTCCTCCCCCTGAAACTCGTCTCATCTCATCCAACGCTAAAGTATCCACGAGGATGAAGACCTGAGCCCGGAGCAGAAGGCCGAGCGAGAGCGCGAGAGGAGGATGGCCAACAACGCCCGGGAGCGTCTGCGCGTGCGCGACATCAACGAAGCCTTCAAGGAGCTGGGTCACATGTGTCAGCTGCACCTGAAGAGCGAGAAGCCGCAGACCAAGTTGCTGGTGCTGCACCAGGCTGTGGCCGTCATCCTCAGTCTGGAACAACAAGTCAGAGGTGAGCAGATGATCGCAAACGCTCGCCGGGAGCCGTCTTCATCCTCAAACCACTGCTCGTCTCTCAGAGAGGAACCTCAACCCGAAAGCGGCGTGTCTGAGGAGGAGAGAGGAAGAGAAGGTGTCAGCCGTCATGACGGATCCGCAGTCCATGCATGTCGCATTTCATCCAGGTCTGAGTGACCCTGCAAACGCAATGGGCCATCTCTGAGGCGCCAACAATTTTCCAATGTGGACTTTATGCTTCCAAAACGATCTTTAGGATGATATATTTTTATTAACGATTGATTGTTGACACAATGTTAAAGGAGCTCTAAATTGTGTGTAGGAGGCTATATCAAGTACATTCCTCACAAAAAGTTAGGGATATTTGGGCTTTTGGGATGAAATTGAAGAGGAATTGACAATAATGTGATCTATGCAGCCCCACGAGTCGAATGGTATTCTGGTTAATATTGTGTTAGTGGATTATGAGTTAAGCAGCTAAATCCACCAGCTTTTATCAATATCAGAAGGCGGCCATTTTGCCACTTGCAATCGAATGAAAATGACATCACACTGGCTCAGGTCTCAGGTCACAACCAATCACAGCTCAGCTTCAGAAAAGAGGTGAGCTGTGATTGGCCATTGCCTGAGCCCTGAGCAAATGTGACGTAATCTTCAGTCGACAGCAAATGCCAAAATGGCCGCCCCCTGAGATGGATAAAATCAGATGGATTTTGCTTCATAACTCATATTCCACAGGTGTAATATTTATCAGAATGTCATGTTTAGACTAGTTAATTATTATTGTCAAAAATGTTTAAATTGACTTCCCCTTTCAAGATTACGGTAATCTAAAATGCACTACAGATTAATTTGACCGTCTCAAACAAAATCGCAAACATTGCACAAATGAAAACAAATTCAAGGGAACCCAGTTGCAATCATTTTAGCTATTTTTCAAGCATGCTTGCTTTCTTTGTTAAAGATTAATTTATGAAATTATTTAAAAAATGTTGTCTGCATTTCTTCCATAGAAAGCGACGCCACAAGGGGGCGCTATTTCCCCATACAATAGAAAACCATTTCCCGCAGATTATTATTTTTTTTTAAATTTGTGACAACTTTTCATCCTACCTTACATAATGTTGTCATTCAGTTTCTTGTTAGAGAACAGCAAGTTGTGCAAAAACTTACTGAAACATTCAACCGTGAACATTTAAATGCAGTACGTTCACCATTAAAGGTGAAAGTGCATTTTAGGTCACGCTAGAAATTTCACCCAAGAAGCCGACTATTCCAAAATTGTTGTGAGTAGTGTACTTTATGTGAGCATATTTTGATCAATAAATATTTTCTTCTGGATCTCTGGCTAAAATAAAGAGCATCAGAGTCTCTGTAAAATGTTGATGCAGTTGAACAATCATCTTCTCCAACACACTTCTAACTTTGTGCCTAAAAGTATACTTCGAACAGACAAATGCATTGTAACTCGCAGATGTTTTGTACATTTTTTTTTTTTTGTTGCTATATTTATTTATCCTTCCTGGATGGGTGAAACTCAGTTGCGACGACGTGTCATGTCATCTGCATTTTGGCAGACACTTTGATAGTGTATTTCTGTCAATGGCAGACATGACATTTGCGTGTGTGCTGAGACAGCTGATTTGTTTGTTCTGTGGCGTTGTGAGTGTGCAAGGTGATGTGTGTTTGCTGCGTGTGCGTGTGCGTGCGTGTTTCAGGAGTTGGCCCATTCTGTGAATGAACAAGATCTCCAAGAATGTTTTAATTAGCGTCGTATCTATTGAAGCTATTCTTTTATTTGTATGCTTAGCACTGAGCAACATTGGTGGGCAAAAAGAAAACATTTGTCACTGACATCATTCCTTTTCAGTTCTAGCCAAATGTGTTGTTTCTTTTGCGTGTTTAGGACATTTTTTTTTCTAAGTTATGTAAGTTATCTTTTATACAAATGTCTGTAAATGATTTTGTCACTCATAGACACAATTCATATTTTAAGCAATGCAGAATGTTGTGTTTACTGCTTTTATGAACAAATCTCAAATAATCATACAAAGTTCTGCTATCATGTACAGTACGTGTACAGTTTAAAGTTTGTGTCTGCATATAGCAATACATGTTTTTCTTGCTCTTGCTCTTTTTTTCTGCTTCTAATATCTTGGATTTTAGCGCTATCATGGGTTACTATACATTTTCAATTAATGAAGACATCTTTAATGAGAGCGCCAAAACTCAGAGGAGCTGTGTCGTTTATAGCACTCACAACAAAATTGTAAATAATGCACAATAGTACACTTGACATCTAAGACAGGGATGCATGCAACTCTCAAAATATTGTAACTTGATATAGAAAGCACACAAAATGATTGATTGTTAATAAACTAAAATACATTAGAACACATACAAAGGAATTTTTTTTAAATAAATTATGTCGTACTACTAAAGGAATTACTTTTTTTTTTTTATAAACTAATGCTTACTTTGTAGATTTAATATTTCAAAGCAATTCATTGTATTTTTTAAAATTCACTTGTTAAAATATGAATACCCTCATTAAAAGTTTATTGTTAAAGTGACAACTTTACAGAAACATAATTTTAGTTTCTCAATGTTACATTTTCTCTACAATTGCACTTTTTTTTGTTTTTGAAAACAGGAAAAATAACATTTTTGTGGCTTTTATTAACACAGGGGAGACCGACAACCAATGAGCTCACCTTTCTGTTTAAACTTAAAAAAAGAAAAAGAAAAAAAAACATACACGACGCAAAACAGTCTTTCGGAATGATTGGATTTCGTAATTTTAATTGAAAACGCATTAATTTAGCGAAGTATCCTCTTGTCACGTGACAGTGTGATGTCGGACACCGAGGCGTCATTGAACGCCTCATTGGGCAGAGGCAGCACAGCGGGACAGTTCGGAGGAAGAGGAGGACTTTAACACACTGGACTCGCATTTCACTCACTTTCACGCTCACAGCGGGTACGTTTCCCTCTTTATTACGATTTTACACCTTTACATTGTGAAAGAAAAGCAAGGAACGGTTTAGACGTGTTTGTGGTGAGTTTAAGGAACCTCGGTAAAGTTCTTTTATTTATTTTTTTTCATCCGTTCAAAGCCGCTTGCTTTCTGTGACAGACAGCCTCTCCTTTTTAATGTTGCTGTCCTGTCCAGTCAACCCTGCCCTGCCTTGTTCTAACGATATGCGTGCTTGTTGTTTGCATAGTTGTTATTTTATCTGTGGAACACGGTAACTAGCTAATGCTAACTAACATAAAAGCTTAAGAAAGCACTCAGAATAATCACAATGGTTGATTTGAATGTCAATTTCCATTGCTGCTAAAATCGGTGTTTTTTTTTGTTTTTTGTTTTTTTTTAAGAATAACATTAAGAATAACATTTTGCAACTTTTATGTTGACTCTATGATATAAATTCCATAAGAACACATGGTTTTACTTACCTTATGTTGTAAACTAGTACACTTTGAGGGAAACCTATTTTTTCATGTGCTAAAGGTGGATTTTCCCAACCTAGTAACCCCAAAGTTTTTACCTCAAAATAAAGCCATCAGTTTAAAAAATGTGTAAAAATGTAGAAAGTGTCTCTTGTTTTATAGTAAATGTATCTTGCACATACATTAGTCAAGTAAGATCAAACTGATGAAACATAATTCTGTAAGAGAGGTATTAAACAATTTCACTTTTTATTACCGGTAATATGATAGTACAGTGGTACAGAATTCACTCCATCATAATGAATGGCATTCATAATATTTTGGTTAAATTATTCACTTGCATAGCATTATTTTACAAATATAATGCGATCAAACGGGTATTATTTGACTATACCGCATAATTATTAATATGGGTAATTAGTTATTGATTGCAGTGATGTAGAATGCACTCTCATGTGAGAGCAATTTATAATATTTTGGTTATCTTATTCATCAATGAAGACATAAACTGTATGGCAGATATGTCTCTACATTTTAAATTGAGTATAATAACGATGACAATGCCTCCAGTGTCGACATCTCTCTTGACAAATATTGCTCCTTTATTCCATGAAGTGGGTGACGACACCCCGCAGACCTCATCCAGTTGTAAGTCGTCATGCAGTTGGCTAAGCGTTGTTGGTACAATACGACAGTGTCATTAACACACAGAGTGAGTTGTTTGCATTGCGCAGCAAAATCGAGCTCTTGTGCATGAATTGTGTCTTCGTGTTGGGTGGTGAGCGCAGCTGTGTGTGAGTGTGAGAGAGGAGAGGAGACCCTTGGGTGGCCTTATGTCAGTCACTGTGTCCTATTCCCACTACAACTCCAATGTTGTGTAAACATGTGTGTGCGACTTCCCATGCTGGATCAGCGTTCATCGCTGTAACATGGGCCTGATTTGGGTACGCTCTCAAGTTTTCCATCTTTAAAACTATTATCCCACTCATTTCTATATGAGGAAATTTTTTACCACAATTTTTCTACCCAGTGGCCAAGACTGTCAGAACCAACGTCAACCAAAAATGACATCACAAGGGCTCAGGTAACCAATCACAGCTCAGCTTGTGAATGTCACATGGCCAAACCTAGAAAACAAGTGAGCTGTGGTTGGTTACCTGAGCCATTGTGATGTCATTTTCAGTTGACAGCAAGTTGCAAAATGTGTTTTTAAAGGTACTAATTGTACGTGAAAAATAATGAAAGTATCACATTAATTATAGGTAAAATATTAACTTTGTATTGCTATAATGGGCTAAATAAGTGAAGTATCCTTTTAACGTAGGGGTGGGCCTCGAGGGCCGAAGTCCTGCAGGTTTTGGAGGCTTCCCTCTTCCAACACAAGCTGATTCCTATCAACAGAATCCTTATTAGGCTTATGCAGAGCTTGATGATGAGCTGATGATATATCAGCTGTGTTGGAGAAGGGAAACATCCAAAACCTGCAGGACCGAGTTTGCCCAGCCCTGCTTTAACGTAACCATTCGCTGTCAGCTAAAGGATAATTTGTGGTCAAAATTAAGGGTGTGATTAATCTGTGTAATACATGATTAATTCTATATTTTTTTGTGATTAATTAATTAGTTAACACTTAACACATTAACTTTGACAGCACCAGATAAAACATGGCATTTTTGGTACATCAGCATCAGCAATTGTAACACTGTACATCTGCGATTAAAATTTCAAATTGACTGTTGATCACTCGTCATGAAAACTTGATGTAGAACTGCACACACTGCTTGACACCTCTTGCTCCAACTGTGGCGCAATTTAACGTGAACACACAATTTAGTGCCTCCTGTTTGGAATCTTTGTATATCAGAATCTCTTATTTCCCCCTTTAGTTCATCTGTTTATGCAGCAGGAGCCACGATGGCTGGACTCGCTGGCTCCCCAGAAATGAGGATGCAGAAGAGTTGTGTTGATCCACACAACCCCAGGGGCGGCCATGACAGTGTGTTTGGGGTTCGGGTGCAGGTTCAAGGGATTAAAGGTCAACCTTTTGTAGTTCTGAACACTTCTGGCGAGGAAAGCCACCGAGACGTATCGGTCATCACTCACCAGACCGGGTACAAGCCGGGCATGGTGAGGAGGTCCGTGGATCAGACGAGCACCTCGTCAGAGTTTCATTACCAGAAGCATCCAGAGATCCTGAGACCGTACGACCCCAGAAGCAACAACCTCAACCATCTCAACCCTTCGCAAACCTTTCCAGGAAGACCGGCGGACCAGGTCAAAGCTCGGATTCCGCTTCCAGCGGAAGGCCCGACAGATGACCAGAACGCGCCTCCCGCGGACGTTCCCGCTAGATCCCCAAACTCAGTTGACTCGGAACCCTTCGTGTCCGTGGGCAAGCTGATCAACCAGTTCAACAGCAGCCAGCGTCGAGGGAGGGGCGGCCCCAGGAGTCGGCTGGACCCGGAGGAAACGCGGAGGTCACGCAGCGTGGACAGCGGCCGAGCTTCCGACTCGTCTTCCTCTTCATCCAGCAGGACGTCGTCTCTGAAGGGGTGCGGCGGCGCCGTGACCTCTGGCGGGGTGTATCCCCCGGGGTCGGCCAGGGCTCGGCTGCTGGGCGGAGAGGCCAACAAGAGAGAAGAGAACAAACCCAGCGTGCCACTTAAAGGTCATCATGGGATTGACGTGGCAGCAAAAGTGCTTCGCAGAACAAAAGAATCGCCGCAGAGCGCCTGCACAGATGGCGCTGAGGAAAGAGACGCTCAGGTAAAGTGATGTTCTCGCACACATGTTTCTCGTTTAAAAGGTTCTACAGTGTTCCCTCATTTATCGCGGGCGTTATGTTCCAAAAACTACCCGTGATAATGGAAATCCGGGTTAATTAAAAACAAAACAAAACAAAAAATCCTGTTAATTCTATATTTTTTTTCATTTATTATATGTACTATATATGTTTTTTCATTTTGGTAGGATTTTTACTTTATTATAAATGCTTTTTCGTTCATCATATATGTTCTTTTTTCATTTACATTATTTTTTTTCCATTAAAAGTATGGCTTTTTTTTTTTTTTTTTAGTTTTGCAGCACAGTATTTTTTTTCATTTATTATATATGTTTTTTTTTGGGTATGATTTGTATTGTAGTTTATTATGAATGCTTTTTCATTCATCATTTTTTTTCCATTTACAGTCAATTTTTTCCCATTAAAAGTCTGTTTTTTATTTAATTTACTTATTATACAGTATGGTATGATTTTTAGGTTATAATGAATTATTTTTCATTCATCATTCATTTACAGTATTTTTTTTCCATTAAAAGTATGTTTTTTGTTTTTTTTACTTATTATACAGTACAGTATTTTTTTTTCATTTATTATGTTTTTTTTTGTTTTGGTATGATTTTTAGTTTATTAGGAATGATTTTTCGTTTATCTTTTTTTTTTCATTTACAGTCATTTTTTTCCATTAAAAGTATGTTTTGTTTTGTTTTTATTTACTTATTATACAGGACGGTATATACAGTATTTTCTATCTCCAGAATGCAATATTGTGGAGCGACGAGACAGACACTGTTGGAAAGGTCTCGTTGAGAGAAATCAGCAGATGCCCCGTATGTCCCCGGTCGGACATGGGGTTCAAGAGATCCTGTGCAAAGACAAAAATAAACAAATACCAAAAAGCACACTGTAAGAAAACAAAGCACACTGTAAAAAAATCCACGAAACAGCAAGGCCGCAAAAGATGAACCCGTGATAAACAAGGGAACACTGTATTTAATTATGCTCTCTAACCAGGTCACTCCTGATCTTCTGAAAGGACAGCAGGTGTCGGTCGACCCGAATGAAGACGCAGCGAAACAAATGCTCTTCACCTACCTCAAGGAAGGGTGAGCGGGCCACAGTTTTTCATCAGCTGTCCTGGGGTCCCTCATGGGACCACACTTCCGAACCAATTACATGACAAAAAAAAGCTACTTTAAATAAGGACAAAATGTTTTTGTTTTTTTTAATTGAACCAATAATGTACCAAATATTACCTTAATATATTTTAATGCTCAAATTCATAAAAAAAAGAAACACTATTGATAGTCTGCCAGTTAGCAGTTAGCTAGGTTGCTACAGATAACAAAGGGGTTCATGAAACATTTTCCATTTTATTTCTCATCTGCTGGAAAACTGCATTACTAATGCCAATGCGCAGCCAGCCGCATATAACTATAACTACATGTTCCAATTAGTTTGCTCTTAATTTGAAAAGAAAAATGTACTGTTTCAATGTCCAACATGAAACACCAATGCCACCTAGTGGCAGACAAATGACTACCACAGATCTGTGACTCAATGTTTCACACTCCTTTTAATTGTATAATATATATTTTTAACTTCAAATAACTTTTTTTTTTCTTAAAGAAATACAGTACTATAAAATTACTGTATCAGTGACCTAAAAGATACAACCACATAGTTGGCTTGAATTGTATTAGGTAAACATATTTGTCTTCTTTATTGTTAATTAACAAGAGTGTAAAACTTGAAAAAAAAAATTACATTTAAAATAGATATAAAAATGTGTGATTAATTTGAAATTAATCTCAAGTTAACTCTGGAAATCATGGGATTATTTAAGATAAAAAATTGTAATCGACTGACAGCCCTATATGCATCTATGTATGTATGTACGTGTGCGCATGTATGTGGGCGTTAAATTTATTTTAAGCTGCATTCAAAACAGCATTAAAAATCATAAAATTAGATTTTCCGATGCCTACAGAAACCCCACATTTATTAGTAGCAATTCTTAGTCTTTTTACAGTAAATCTTAAAAGCCTCAGCAAAACAGCATTTTGATGATAGAATAGTGTAAGAATTAAGTTTTTCAACTTAAAATATTGTGATAGTGTGATAACAGGGTTGCTGGCACAGCTGCTCACAAATACACACACAGTCAGTCATTCAGGAATGTAGAGCGTGATCTTTCTTTTACAGATAAAATGACTCCTTCCCTTGGAATGTCTTTAAGATCTATCACCTATTTCGACACAAGTGGTCATACAATCGTCTTTGTGGCAGGCTGTGAAGTTCGGCCAATGTTTTCATCTCAAGCAAGAAGATAAACGTGTTCAGAAAACTTTGTTTTCTTTCTCAGGACCACTGACGAAGTATCCGTCACCAGGAGGAAAGTCAACCTTCTGCTTGAAAGGATCAACAGACTTAAGTGGAAAACAGCTGAGAATGTGGAGGAGGAGGTAAAAGTGAGCAGAGGAGTGAAATGTTCCCCATTGTAGCTCACTATTGACTCATGTAGCATGTTGGACTGTAACCTCCCCTTCTGTAGGATCAGACAGCAGAGGTGAAACAGCTGCTGGAGAAACGGCAAACCCTGGAGTCACAAGTGTGTGACTTGAAGCAAAAACTGGAAACGGAGATGAAGGTTTTGGGCAGTTTTCGTCGAAAACTTGCTACAACCAAATCACTACAACCGTCATCACGAGACAGATGTATTTTTTCCCTCAGAATGAAAAAACACTTGCCAAAGCCTGTGAGAAGGCCCGGACGGAGAAGAAGAAGCTACAGGAAGAGTTGGCCAACAGTCAGGTTGAGCTCTCACAACTCAGGAACAAACTGATGGAAATTGAGGCACAACTTCAATCTACCAAAGACGAGTGAGCATATGCTGTTCATTGCTTATTTGTTAAACTGTAAATCACCTAAAGGGGAAGTCATCCTTGAACATTTCTTGACAACATGTTGTATGTGACCTCACTAGTCCAAACATGACATTCTTATTATTACATTTGTGCAATACGACTGAAAAAACAAAATCCAGCCATTTTTTTTCAGTCAGGAGGATATAACTAAGTTTCATTATTTACAAATCTGCTTAGAGTAGTAGGGAAACAGCTTGTTTTCAACATGGCCCTGGTTGATCTCTAATACTCTGCTGCCACCTGCTGGCCGTTTTTGTTATTACTACTTTTTCACCCATTCACTGCAGTTGAGAGGCTGCATCAAAGCCTTCCGTATGCTCTAGCATTAAAAAATAAATAAATGTACAAATACGTGTTTGGGACACTTAAAACATTTAAAATAGAACATATTTATACGTTTTTGGGAGCAAATAAGTTATTACATTTCTTGTCAGATTGGATGTCATTATAATGTCCAGGTGTACCTAATATTCCGACCCATGTAAAACTGTAGCAAGCAAATGTCTCTTATAACCTGAAGTGTGTACTGCACATTTTATATTTCCCAGGTTGACTCAGATGATCTCAGACAGGGAACGTTCTAAAATGCAGATGAAGGACCTCCAGCAGCAGCTTTCTGACATGCACGATGAACTGGACCAATCCAAGAAGACCGAAATGATCAATGCGAAGAAAGAAGTCCTTCTGAAGGTAACTTCCGTCTCCCAATTCGACATTGAACGCCAACCAGACAGTGATGAACCCGTGTCACGTCTCAGGATATGGCCCAGCTGCGCGCAGACTTTCAGGAGGTGCTGCTGGTGAAGGAGGAGCATGAGGAGCTTCTACAACAACGGGAGAAGGAGCTCAACGACTTGAAAGGGGCCATCAAAGATGAAGTGGAGACCCACGATAAATACATTGCTGCTCTTAAGGAAGAATACGAACTTGAACTTCAACATCTCCTGAGAGATTTGGAGAAGACCAAAGAGGTAAGTCCGAGGCATTTTTTTTTTTTTAAATCGTTCTCCTTCACTCGATCTTCACTTGTCGTTGAAACTTTTAGAGCAACAACGTGCTGGGCCGCGAAAAGGTAGAGGCGTTAGAGGAGGGTGGCGCAGCCAAGGAGAAGGTGCAGGAGCTTAGTCAGCAAAGAGACCAACTCAAGGGGAAAGTGCAGGAGCTGAGTAGCAAGGTGGATCAGCTGAGCCGGGCCGTTCAGGAGTCCAAAGCGTCGGAGAGACTGCAGGAGCAACGAGCGAAGCAGCTGGAGGTTTGTTACCTCCACTGAGGAAAATGATTTTCTTTTCGAATATATCTCAACCCGCATAGATGGAAGTTACTCAAGGCAGAATGGTGGCCTCACTGTTCTGAAATCATTGCGTGTGTCGTTTCTGTTTTCTTTGTGCATGAATTTGTTTTCCTTACAGTTTAATTTATTGCATCTGTTTGTTTAAAAAAGCACATGGGAAGAGGAAAGTTTTGAGGGGGGAAAATAGATTTGTCAAAATCATTCAGACCTACTAAAAAATCAATTTAAAGGGATACTTTACTTATTTATCCATTTTTGGCAGTCTAACGTTAATATTTTGTCCAGAATAAATTTGATATTTTCCTTATTTTTCATGTCTAATTAGTACCTTTAAAAACAGATTTTCCAACTTGCAGTCAACTGAAAATGACATCACAATGTGCTCAGGTCTCAGGTAACCAATCACTGCTCAGCTTGTGAATGTCACATGACCAAACCTAGAAAACACTGAGCACATGTGATTTCATTTTCAGTCGACAACAAGTGGCAAAATGTGAATCTCTGATTCCTTCCTCCACAGCTACTCTGGCCACATGAGTGGTGAAAATGATGATGTCACTGTCTCAGACGGATACCAGAGTTTCCCTTTCTTACATGTTATTTGCTTAGTGACTTTAGTGATCATAAGCAGTGTTAGGAATCAGATGTTTATTTTGTATTGTTAATTAGTTTTTCATTAAAAACATGCATGATGGAGTGCTACTCACTGCCTGTAGTAGTAGTAAAATGTGCTAATAGCTCAAATGCTGATGTTACTTGAATGTAGAAGATAGAAGATTTAAAGTAACTTTTAATGATATTAGAAGAGTAACTATACTCCAATTACGTTCGTAATGTATTACCAGAATCACTGGTGCTTGCTAATTGTTTTTACATGTTTCATTATTGTTGACAGAGTGAAATGATGTCATGCTGCCCGTTTTCCTGTCGTTTGTTTGCTCTAAAGAGGGAAAAGCAGCATTTGGAGGAAACACTGCAGGATGTGAGGAGGAATGAAGAGGAAATGTGTCAGTCCAACCGCTCGCTGCTGACACGTCTGGAGGAAGTGCAAGTAAAAAAAAAAAAGAAAAAAAATGGAATACTTTGTGAACGTATCTTGGCATGGATATAGAAGTTACACTCTTGGTTGTTTTAGAGTAAGCTGACCAAACTCAACCACGAGCACAGGGACATGAAAGAGAAGCTCAGGGAGGAGCGGAAACAAACTGAGGGGTTATGGAAGAGCAAAAGTGAGCTGGAGGATGAGAGAAGGCTGCAGGACAGGACGGTGGAACAACTTCAGAGGAAGGTACGAGCCTCCTCGGGGTGGGATTGTCCGAACCTTATTGGGGCAGTTTCACCTCTCTGCTTGTAAATCTGCCCGCTCGCTCAGATGAATAGCATCATGGAGGACTGCGAAGCGTCTACAGATGTTCTTCAGAGCCAGGTCGACGAGGCCAAAGAGAAAAGTCAGAGGGAGTTGGCCGAGCTGCGCAGGCAGCTGCAGGAAAAGGGAGCTGAGCTGGAGAAATCCCGACTGGCGGCCAAAAAGCTTCAGGATGAGGTGTGGCTCTCGCAAATCATTTTGCTGACTCATCAGAACGTGAGTTCAGATGTCAAAGTCACAGATGAAATAGACAAGGGGTCAGCAACCATTTTAGGCCAAATAAATAACAAAAAATCTGGAGCTGCAACATATTTAAAGATTGTTTTGAAGAAAACAGTGTGTTAGTATTAGCCTCGTGTACTGAGGGCGCAAGAGCTAATTCGAGCTGCACCGTAACACAAAATTATGCAGCATCCAATACATTCATTTTCTTCAACCTTTCGTCTTTCTTTTTTTTTTTTTATTAAAATTTTCATTCTTCATTTTTCATACATTTTTAGTTTTTTTCTGCCTTTCTGTCCATTTTCTGCCATCTTTTATATTTTATGGACATATTGTGGTCATTTTATGCCTCTCTTCTTCCTTTTTGGACATTTAATGGCAATGTTTGGACATTTTTTTCTGCCTTTTTGCTAGCAATTTTCTGACATTTTTGGCATTTTTTTTGACATTTTATGATAATTTTGGGGGTTTAGTCTTTTGTTTGTGGAATTTTTTGAATGTTTTTTCTGCCTTTTTTAATTTTATTAATATGTTTTCTGTTTTTGTGTGTGTGTTTTTTGCAATTCCAAAAATATTGTATGGTAACTTTCAGCTTATTTTCTTATATTTTTTAATTTAATTTCATGTATTTATTTTTTTTTACATTTTATGTTACTTTTTAAACATTTTCTTTTCTGCCTTTTTTGCTAGCAACTTTCTGACATTTTTAGCAATCTTTCAACATTTTATGGTTATTTTCGGGGGTTTCTTCTTTTATTTTTGGACTTTTAAAAAACAAAAATCAGCCTTTTTTTTTATTTATTATTATTAATACATTTTCAGATTTTTTTGGCAATTCCAAAAATATTTTATGGTAATTATCTGCTTATTTTCTTATTTTTTAATTTTTATTTTTATTATTATTTTTGGACATTTATGTTACTTTTGTAACATTTTCTTTTCTGCTTTTTTTTTTTTTTTTTCAATTCTTTGACATTTTCGGGATTTCATGAACATCTGATGTTTTTTTTCTGCTTTTCCTTTTTGGACATCTTCTGGTCACTTATTGGACTTTTTTTCTGTAATTTTAAAAACACGTTTTCATCGTTTTTCTGATAACTAAAAGGTATGGTTTAGGGTGTCCCCCGCCTACTGCCCAAAGCCAGCTGGGATAGGCTCCAGCACCCCCGCAACCCTTGTGAGGAGCAAGCGTTTCAGAAAATGGATGGATGGATGGATGGATGGATAAAACATATGGACTCTGACATTTAAAAAAAAAAAAATTAATTATTCATTTTTATCTAAAGCATTAATTCATTTGAAAAATATTTTATATAAAAAAATACAAATAAATATGTTAAAAAAATTATATACATTTCTACTTTTTTTTGTTTTTGTTTTCGAGTTCACAGGGAGTCACAGAAGAGAGACTAAAGAGCCACATGTGACTCATGAGTCGCAGTTTGCAGACCCCTGAAATAGTCCAAAGGGAATTTGAAGCTCCAATGGAAAGTAGTCAGAAGTATCACTTCTTTAACATTTCCTAATCTTCATGTTTATGTCTGTGCTCAGCTGCTTCCTCTGGAGGAGAATCTGCGGCGGTGTCACAGGGAGCAGCAGGAGGCCCAGTCCAGGGCCCGGCAGCTGGAGCAAAAAGTGGACGAGCTGGAGGAGAGGAACGCCGCCACGGTGGAGGACCGCGAGCGGCATGTCAAACTCTTAGAGGTACCGTAAACTTCTTTTTCAAAATGTTTACTATCTGACAGACTGCTGCTTGTTGTGCAATGAGTTGTTACAACTCTCAACATACTGATGAGCCCGTGAAGGCATTCACACGAGCACACCAGATATCGCACTTGGTCACATGCCGTGGGGCGTTTTTGTGTCCTGGCACCACTATTTGTCTTTGCCTCGTCCCTGGGAGTAATGAGGGTACCGAACGGCGCCACTGCAGCAGCATCTCACGTCTCGCCACTGTTTGTCTTTGCTGATGACAAAACATGACACAGTGTGTTGACACTGCGCGTCGAGCGAGGAAGCCTCGTGTTTACTGGGGAAAGTTCTCCAACCTGTCCAAGTGTAACACCTACACTGGAACATTTTACAATCACCGACGCCCTAGGGAGAGGCAATCTCTTTTTTTTTTTTTTTTTTTTTTATATATATTTTCAAACTAGCTGGAATTTTGTTTCAATACTGAAGTGAGCAGCCGTCTTGTGTCAGCTTACTCATATACAAACAGTGATGAATATAATACACTGGAGTCTTTAAATCATTTGCTACCAAAAACATATAAATACGTTGTATTTTAAATGTATTAAGTATCCCAAAGACGTATTCATACGATTTTTACGTTTTTTTTTTTTTTAATGCTAAAGCATACAGAAGGCTTTGATGCAGCCTCTCAACTGCACAGAACAGGTGAAAAAAAAATGGTAGTAATTACAAAAACAGCCAGCAGGTGGCAGCAGAATATAAGAGATAATAAGCCGTTTCCCCACGATTCTAAGCAGATTCGTGAATAATGATGAAACTTAGCTATATTGTAATGCTAATTAGTGCAAAACGGAAACCGATAGAAATATACTTTTTTTCATGATGAAAGAAGAGACTCTAAACTTTCTTTTGGTAGGTTCCATGTTTCATATATTATTATAAAAACAATATTCTGTGGGCCTCAGTCAAAATCCAGTAAAACAGCTGGGAGCGAAGGGGGTTGCTTCTGTGAAAATGGCTGGGAGTGAATGAGTTAATATAAATCATAAAAAGATACTGGTCAAGTCTAATTTTTTCATTTTTTGAAACAGTCACCCTCATAAAACTTAATTGTCTGTACAGGTGTCTTCCTAAGTAATATGCCATTTAACATAAGTTTGAATGTGATTGGTTCTCATCCCCCAGTCATAAGAGGGTGTGTACACTTATGCAACCACTTTAGATCTTTTTTTTTTTTTTTTTTTTTTTACTTTGCCTCTTGAAAATATGTTTTCCCATCAAGTAGTACAGGTCTAAGTCACATTAATGGCATAAAATGATTTTGAAATGCTTTGTCTTGGTGTATTATTTTTACTAATCACAAAAATTATCCTACTTTTTGCAGATTTTTTTTTTTTTTTTGGTCGGGGCATTTGAATGTCATTATCTCAACTTAAAAAAAAATAATCTGATTTTAAAGGTGCCAATATCAGCTAATTAAATGTTTTTTATATGACTCCAAATAATTAAAATGTTCATAATAGTCATATTTATTGTTTTCAATCCAATCCAATTTTCCTAACCCCTTATCCTCACAAAGTTAAATGTATTGCTTTTCAAAAGGAAAGTCAGTGTGGTATGTGTTTACCATAATTGATGAAAATGTATGAAAATAATCCATGCACTAAAGTTTAAAAAAAAATAAAATTCTTTTTTCCTTTTCAGGGCCGCATCGGTCAGCTCGAGGAAGACGTTAACGATGAGCGCAGCACTGCTGACCGCCTGATGGAGCGATTAGACAAAACCAAAGAACAGGCAAGTTTACACGCTTTTTACATCGAACTCTGACCTTTATTATTTGTGTAGATCCAGTCAAGGGTCAACCTGCCCATTGTACAATTATTATCTCAAGTTGTGCTTTTACCATAAACAGATGTGCGGGGCCGCATACTCAGATTTCCCCACAGCTGTCTGGTCGTCTCCTAAAAAGAGTGTTTTTGTTTCATCGTTTCATTTTTTGTTCACTTTGTAGCCACGCTAATGTATGCCTCCACCTCACAATATGTTTCTTATTATGTTAATGTCAATCAGAAAGGGAAACTCTTTTCCCTTTTTTTTCTCCTTTTTTTTCAAAATAGGCCACTGTTAGAAGCAAAGCGCAGGGGCCTAATTGACACAAAACACTGTTTTGGGTGCAGCGCAAAGACACAAAACAGCAAACTATTGTGTGTGGCGATTCACTTTCCCTTCACTGGGCCTCTGGATGTTATTAGAGAGGAGAGGCTGCTAAGACTAGACAGTATTTCCTTTTTTTTTTTATGAATTCCGTTTAAACTAAAAGTGACCTTCTTCATTAGGTTTTTTTTTTGTCAATATGGGAGGTAGCACAAGCCCATCCAGCCGATTTCAGGGATACATTCTATCTTGTCATTGCATATCTATCTATCTATCTATCTATCTATCTATCTATCTATCTATCTATCTGTCTGTCTGTCTGTCTGTCTGGTTAGCTAGCTATCTATCTGTTGAGATAGCTGAAATATAAAATCTATGTATATGTATGCCACCAGAGCCTCCATTTTTGTCCATCGTACATCTTGTTTTGCACCATTGCACTAGACAATCTTATATTACAATGCAATGTGATTGTATTGTGCCAAATTGTGCATTTTGATGTGTAGTCCTATGTGGTGTGCGTCAGGTGGATCAGATGAGGAGCGAGTTGATGCAGGAAAGAGCAGTCAAGCAAGACCTGGAGTGTGACAACATGAGCCTGGAAAGACAGGTAGGGCGGACCCAACATTAAAAGAAAAATATGTTGTGTACGTGTAGCCGTTGGCTGATGACCATCCATTCTAGTTCATCCTAAAGGTGGTTGAAGAGGTTAAGCATAGATTTTGCTATTCTTCACTGATGCCTTTATGTATTAAGTGATGTCTCCTCATTATTTTGTGTATGTGACCGGACTCTGACCTGCACTGGAAATCCAGCATTAATTTAATTTTGCCTCATTTGTGACAGTCCTCTGTTTCATTTCCTGCGTCAGAATAAAGACCTGAAAAGCAGAGTGACTCATTTAGAAGGCTCGCAGAGGACCAACCAGGATTCTCTCATTTCCAAACTCAACAGCCGCATCCAAGAACTTGAGGAGCGGTTGCAAGGGGAGGAAAGGTAAGCACTCGGCTTCATTTCACTCGGTCTCTAGGCAGTATTTTTATGTCTTTTATTTATTTATGTAATGTCTAGAATAAGTTCCGTGCTATTACAGAGGACATGTTTTATATAATAGTTCTGTGGTGATCCTCACCCTTGCTGCATCACTTGGCGCATCTCCTCTCAGGGACAACAACAACTTGCAGCAAGCCAACCGCAAGCTGGATCGCAAGGTGAAGGAGATGAAGATGCAGGCCGACGAGGAGCACGCCAACCTGCAGACGCACAGGGACCAGGTACGAGCGCCGCGTCGCGGTCGCTCACGCTCGCCTCGGGGCCGTCTGACTGGTTGCGAACGCCGCAGTTGACTCAGAGACTGAAGACGGCCAAGAGGCAGATGGACGAAGCCGAGGAGGAGATCGAGCGCCTGGAGCACGCCAAGAAGAAGCTGCAGAGAGAGCTGGAGGAGCAGCTGGAGGCTAACGAGCAACTTCACGGCCAGATTGACACCATGAGGAAAGACATGAGGTGAATGCTTGCTGTCGGTTTACACGCAAATGGCAAAATACTGCTCAACTTTGGGATTGTTTTGTCTTTTTTTTTATTTGCATCGCCAGGCGCAAGCGGAAATCGCCTTCTGTAATTAAAGTGGCGGAAGATGGCGACGGCCTGGATGACACCGGTTCTGATTAACTGGATAAATAAATCAGGAGGAGCTTCTTTCAGTAATTCAGCAACAACTCCTATTACCCTGGCGTTGTATTAACACTGACCTCTAGTGGCGATATTTTTAATTACATGATGTTGTATACAAAGCCACAACAAAAGTGGTGAGACTTACCAACAACCCATCTATGAATCTAATGAACTAAAACTGAAATTTTACATTCTGTAAATTCATATCCAGTTCCACTAAGGTTTATATGAAATATTTCCCAACTAATGGTTCTGTAAATTCATATCCAGTTCCACTAAGGTTTATCTGAAATATTTCCCAACTAATGGTTCTATGTATTGTACTGTACTTTTCAAAATATGTATTGATTAAAAATCAAAATACAACAGTGGCTTGTCCATGTCAATCACTGTGCCTGGAAACTTGCTGATGATACACGAGCAGATCAATCCTGCTTGCTGAATGGCTGCGTTGGAGCAGAGGTGGAGATCTGACATGACATCCACTTGTCAGAAGTTAATGCAGCAGGGCGTCGAGGCACTTTTAATCACTGTCAGCACAGGAAAACGTTGAAAGAAGAGAAGCATGAGGAAACACTGTGCGATCAAACATGGAATACTGAAGGAATTCCTGGCAGAATTCCTCGGGACCTTTGTTTTGGTTGTAAGTAACACTTTGCATTAATAATTTTTCATTATTTTCCCTGAGTTCTAGTTTCACTTCAATTGAACGTTTCAGTTCGATACGACAGCCATAAAAAAAAAAAAAGGATTTAGAGGGAGTTTCTTGTTGAAAGTAGACAATCATTTGACAGCACGCTGTAAAGAATTGACTGTAGAATTTACAGTAAATAATTGGCAAAAAAAATTGCCAGTTAATTATTGTAAAATATTAGTTAATTACTGTAAAAATATCTTGCATATTACTATAAATAATTTACATTTTTTTACTATATATAAATTACACTTACTGTATTCTAAGTAACTGTAATATATATATATATATATATATATATATATATATATATATATATATATATATATATTACTGTATATAATTTACATTTTACAATAGTTTTTTTTTTACTGTATATAAATTACAGTTATTGTATGCTAACGAACTGTGATTTATACAAATTTTGACAGTCTATAAATTATAGTTACTGTATTCTAACTGTAATGTATAGACAGTCAAAAATAAATGAAAACATGCCTATTTACTGTAAATTCTACAGTCAATTCTTTACAGAGCATGAATTCACTATGTGGAATTTTCTTCAAAGACATTTATCAAACATGAAAAAGTGTATTTTGTAGCTTTGTCATGTTTTTGTGGAAAAGGCCTACCAAGGAATGGCCAAAATGTAAAAGCCTTCTAAAGACAAACTATTCAAGTGAAATAAATAACCCGAAAACAACAAATCAAGAGCAACATCAAACCAATTTGTACCAATTTATAATTTTTTTTAATCGTTTTTTTATTTTTTATTTTCCTACTTGAAGCTATGTTGAGAATGAGACAAACATAGTTTATGTACCAATGCACTCATATTCTTTTAATTAAAATTAAAATTCTGATTTAAATTGCTTTTCATCACAATCCACAACACTAATATACATGCACACACAGACTGAGTGTGTTCTATGTTTCAGTTGTTTGGTTGCGGCTCTGTCGCCCAGACGGTCCTCAGTCGAAACACTTTGGGTGAGCCACTCACCGTCCACATCGGCTTCTCTGTCGGACTGATGATGGCGGCTTACGTGGCCGGTGGAGTATCAGGTAAATATGATTAGGATTCAATTATCATATATGACGCACGATACGTTGCCAGACCGGAGGATGTCCAGTGAACGTTTGCAGTGGAGGGCCCAGCAGGAAGGAAGGAACCATCTCTCGGACAGTAGTCAATGAGTGTGCACTGGCCATTGATTTGGTAGCGTCATGGCGCAGCCTCTCCGGGGTCATCCATAACCCGGGGCGCTGAATGTCCTGCAAACATCGATTGTGGGCCCACGACCGTGTGTCTGTGGCAAACACTGGTTTCAAAACGTGACCGCCTGTCATTTGAACAGCAGGCTTGAAACATGCCAGAACATGTTATTTGTTTAAAAGAAAGTCGCTAATGCTAAGGTTGTAATTTATGGCCATTATTGTGTGTGTCTGTGTGTTGTTTCTCAACTAACCATAATGATGGAGAGGATGTCATGCCAGCCTATGAGGTGCTCTACGTTGGGACATCAATCAACATTGCCTCACACAACTCAAACACTATCATACATGCTACTAGCTGAACCACTCGTCTGATACCCCCCCCCCCCCCCACACACACACACACACACATACACACATATATACACTAGTACTGTTAGTTTGAGCGTTGGACTCACACCAAAAATTAGCCTTTACTATTTGTTTACCATTTAAGCGACTCCCGAATCAATTTGAATGGGTTACTAATTCCACTTTTGCTATTTAGCTTGCGCTAAGCTAACCTGCGACGGTTCATCACTCCGGTCCACGTTTGCAAACTCCCTTGGTGCTATTTAGTGAATGAGAGTGGAAAGAAATTCAGTAGTGTGTTCGAGAACATTTCATTTGTGCATGAGTAAAAAAATAAATAAATAAATAAAATCAAGTAGTATGTATGAAAGCTTTTCAGTAGTGTACATGAGTAAATTAAAATGCAGTTGTGTCTATGAGTGTTTCAGTTTTGTGTATGAAAGAATTTCAAGTGTATGTGAGAGAAAAAAAATCTGTGCAGTATATGGGAGTTTCAGTGTGGGGTATGTGAACCCAAAAAAAGTTTCAGTAGTACGTATGAAAGTGTGAATGTGATTTCAGTATTGTGTGAGTATTCCTGATTTATGCACCTTTTACCTCGTCATTCTCTCATTCTCGCCTTTGTCCTCCATCCCAGGAGGCCACGTGAACCCTGCCGTGTCTCTGGCCATGGTGCTTCTCGGCAAACTCAAGATCTGGAAGTTTCCTATCTACGTCATTGCTCAGTTTCTCGGCGCATTTGCCGGAGCTGCGGCCGTATTTGGATTATACTATGGTGAGATTACTTGCGTGTTAGCCATGTCCTCCATTTCTCAGCATTTATTGAGCCAAGACATGTTTGATACAAATATCTGACACCATGCCACTGAACAAAAATGTCACAAAATGGTTCCTCGCTAAATCGTGGTCCATCATTCATGACCACGCTATAATCGCAGATTTTTAGGTGCTTATTTGTTATGAATTTTACTGCATACAGGGGCAACTTTCTGCGTCACGGGACCTAAATGAATCACTCACATAATCACAAACTGCACATTTGAAAGTTAGATCTTTGACAAGTGAGAACTCTGAACCCTCCACAGATGCTTTCATGGACTTCACCAGCGGGATTCTGTCAGTGACGGGAATCAATGCGACCGGTCACATTTTTGCATCCTACCCCGCGAGACACCTGTCGATTCTTGGCGGATTCATTGATCAGGTGAAGTCCGCTCACAATGGCCCAATCACCTACCTATTGTGCTCCTAATTCCATTCAGGTTCGAAATTCAGAAAAATCTAGGAAATGTGAAATTGATTGCCCCATTTAGCCAGAGAACAACCCCCTTTTTTGATTTGCTTGGTTGTGGTTTAATGACCCGGTTCACCGGAAGGTCAACACCATTTCCACTCTGTTAAGTTGGTGCACTGATCCAAAAGTAACATGTTGCGGCTAGAAGTGTTGAAAACTACAAGTGACCAACTCATTTAAATTTAGATTATGCTCAGAGCAGCTAGTTAGCCTAGCCAAACAGTAGTTTGCATGAATAATGAAAGCGCACAGTTCCGTATTTCCATCCATCATTATCGTTCTCCTTGCAGGTGGTGGGCACCGGCATGCTGGTTCTGTGCATTCTTGCCATCATTGACGGAGGAAACATCGGCGCTCCGAAAGGTGTGGAGCCACTAGCCATCGGGCTAATCATCATGGCTATTGGGGTGTCGATGGGACTGAACTGTGGCTACCCCTTGAATCCTGCCAGGGACCTCGGACCTCGACTGTTCACCGCTGTGGCTGGATGGGGGATGGAGGTCTTCAGGTGACTGCAGGACACATTTGGGACATTTGTGCTTTGAGATGCGAGTGACCTGACTTAAGGGTTTTGGTTGTAAGAAGGACAAATAAATTATTGTTGAACTGTGGCCTATAGTGCATCCAAACCAGTGGTAAAAGGCGTCAGGCTACTTTCTGTTCGGTTGCTAAGCAACCAGTGCAAATATGTGACAGGCCGTCCTGCGGCGTACCCCACGTTGGGCGCCAGGAAAAAAAAAAAGTACAGTTTTGTTGTTGTTGTTGTTGTTGTTTTAACAATATAGTCACTTGTAAGATTAAAAAAAAAAATGTCCGCCATCAACCACATGTGAGTGGTTAGTGGACAAACAAACATATTGATTGAAATAAATGATTAGGCAACAAGCTTTGTTGGCTTATTATATAATGTCACATGCGCTCCACAGATGTGATCGATGCAGGTTTTTTTGTTGATCCAACCTACCATTTGTTTCTATGCAGCACGGCAGACTACTGGTGGTGGATCCCAGTAGCGGGGCCCATGGTGGGAGCAGTGGTCGCAGCCGTCCTGTACTACCTGCTCATTGAGCTTCACCACCCCCACATCGAAGCCGTGAAGCCTCATGAGGAGGAGGGCGAGGAGGAGGAGGAGGAGGAAGATGAGGAGGATGAGGACTGCAGTCTGAAGGACAAATATGAGATGATCACCATGAGTTAAACTGTTTCACTCAATGAGTATCTCCTCTTTTCTAACCAACAAGAAGAGATAGTCGATAATCTGCTCGTGTTCAAACACGACTTCATGAAAATGTAATGACCACTATGAATGGAAGAGTTGTAAATATTGTACTGTCTAATATTAGATATAGCAAATATGATAATCTCTTTCACATTTGCCCCTGTTTTCTGCAGTAGATGAAGTATTTTTACTTGTGTGTGTGTGTTTTTTTTATGGTGTTTCATTATCTTAAAACAAACCAGATGTATTCCTGTTATTTAATTAAAATTTCTACAAACTACTTACCGGTATTTTACATCTTCATTGGTTATTTTGTGTAATAGTGAGGCCAGACCACCCACGTAATAAGTGAAATACATAAATCACTATCAGAAATACTTTCTTTTTATTTAAATTGTAAACCGAATAGTGTGCTGCCACCTAGCAGTCAGCAGTGGAACTACAAATCAGAATCAGAATACTGTAGAATTTATTGCCATGTAAGAGATTAAATTTCACCTTACTAGGAATTTGTCTCGGTGACTGGTGCATACATGGGACAGACAAGCATCAAAAAGACAACACAACATTTAGGTTAAAAAAGAAATGATGAAACAGTAGTATAAAATAAACATATACACATGTAAAACATATAAAATCAGGGCACAGTAGAATATAGTTTACTTAACCTGCAGTTGAAATTAGTTTTGTTAAAAAGTTTCCCAAGGCTACACAGTGGACTAGCTAGCACATCTGCCTCACAGTTTTGACATTTGGGGTCCGAATATTGGTTCCTGTTCTTCCTGCGCTTCCATTCGTTTTCTCAAGGTACTCTGGTTTTCCCCCACATTTTCAAAACATATTTGTCAGTTTCACGGACTCAAGTTGAAATCTCTAAATGGCCCAACACGAATCACCTGAGTGATCCAGGGTCGTCATGACAACAACATGGAACAGCTAGTGTAGCCTATAACGCTACACTATAAACTCATGTTTACATTTTCTGACATTGAATACAATTAACATCGGACAAACGTCTCAATAATAATTTACAACGTAGCCTACGCTATGCATGTATATTAGTGTAAATACTATTACCAGCTTTGAATGGGGTGAGTGCTTGGTTATGTGTGCGGCAGCAGCTTGAGGGTACAGATTGAAAATCGATGCAGGCCACATTCCATTGCATGTGCAAATGAAGTCATGGCCTGACACACTCTTCTTTCCTGGTTGGGTATGATTGCATCATTACGTTCATTTGGAAGATAAATAGGCTACACACCCTCTGCAGGTGCTGAAAACGCGTTGGGTGTCAACACAATGTAAAATAGTAAACACCCCATGCTATATAAGAGACGGAAATAATACAAAAATAATGTGTTGTACAGACAAATGTTAACATAAAATTTACATTAACATAAAAAATCCCGTGTAGTAGACATAAAAAACAATGCACTGAAGTTTTATTCCTAAAAAGTACATTTAATATTGTTCGCAGTTTGAAAATTAACACCAGATGATATTAAAAGTGGGTGGCACAGTGGATTTCTGGTTAGCACGTCCGTCTCCCAGTTCTGAGGACTCGGGTTCGAGTCCAGGCTACCGGCCTTCCTGGGTGGAGTTTGCATGTTCTCCCCGTGCCTGTGTGGGTCTTCTCCGGGTACTCCGGTCTCCTCCCACATTCCAAAGACATGCATGGCAGGTTAATTGAGCGCTCTGAATTGTCCCTAGGTGTGTTTGTGAGTGTGAATGGTTGTTCATCTTTGTGTGCCCTGCGATTGGCTGGCAACCAGTCCAGGGTGTCCCCCGCCTACTGCCCAGAGCCAGATGAGATAGGCTCCAAACACTCCCCGCGACCCTTGTGAGGAATAAGCGGTCAAGTAAATGGATGGATGATATTAAAAGCTTTTTAAAATTTTTGATTATTTTCCTGATTTTTTTCTCAATTCATTAAGACAAAGATAATGACATTCAAACACCCCTCTCCCCCCAAAAAATCTTAATTACGTTAAACTAAAGCACAAAGTACTGCAAAACAGTCAATGTTCTCCCTGCAATTCCGATCTTTTTTGTTGTAAGCATTAAGAGACCAAAATATTAGTTTTTTTTTTTGTTTTTGTTTTTTTATTAATTACATATATTTTTAATTAATCAATCCATTAATTTTATTCTGCCAAATATTGGAATTGGCATTGGCCTAAAACATATCGGTCGGGCCCTAATTAACTTAAATACAGGACATTTTTAAACTGATTTAATTTCAGTATATATATCACATCAGTTATTTTTTTTTAACCGTATACTAGATTTGTAAAAACAAGTTGTAAATACAACGGTAAATACTAAAATACTATTGGTGTACCTAGTGATTCATTTGTATAACACTAGAGGGCGCTCATATACCACAAGTAGGACCAATAACACACTTTTTAACACTCAAATACATGCATGGACAAAATATGTCCGTTTTTAATTCTGTCCCAAGGATTTTTACATGACGGTATTTAAAATCCTGTAATGTTTGTTAGATTCATCCACCAGTGACTGCAAAATGCTGAGGAGGTATTTTTCACAAACGCCATATTTGACTGACGCTATCAGAAATGTAATGATTGTTATTGTGGCTTGCGTGGTTGGGTTATCACATACGCTTTACTTATTTTTGTTAATGAAGGAACCCCTAAAAAGGAAAAAGTGACGACCTATAGACTAGATAGCAGCTGACAGTAAACAGTGGTCTATTTTATTGAATGATTCATTTAATTAATGCATTTCAAGTACTCCAAAAAATTACATCTCTTTGCACAATACAATTGATTTTTTTTTTTTTTTTTTTTTTAGTAAAAATGTTCAAAGTGAACAAAAATTTCCAATACTGTATAAAACACAGTGAACATTAAAATCAGACAGTAGTATTACTTTTTTAATCGTGTGTTCTTTCGGCCTACATCACCTAACAACATTTCAAAATCAATTTGGACATTGCAGTGCACGTTTATCTAAAATCCTTTTTTGTTTATTTTTTTTAATTTTTAAACCAAGACTACAAAATAAAAAGAAAAGTAAATTTACAGGCATTATTCTTCTGCTCTTCTAGCCAAACCATGCCACAGGATAACAAAGACTAAAATGAGAATGTCACATTAAATCCATCACACTCAATTGTTTTTATATCATCGATGACAGTGGAGAAAAAGTATCAGAAGCAAACTCCAGTTGAACTAGCACATACAAGAACAAAAATAACTTAAGAGCTTTGTCACATATGAACATCTTTGAATTGGAATAAAGTAAAATAGAAAAAAAAAAAAGATTTATCAAAATTAATTTTCAATTTTCAATGAAATGCAAATTTTCAAAGTACTGTACAAGTTTACATGTTAGATTCTGGAGCCAAGAATATGACATTGTTTTAAAAAAAAAAAATTTAAAAAAAAAAAATTCTTGGACAGACAAACAAGCCTGATTCATCTTTTCCTCACCCTCAACCCTCAGGACAGTGTTGTAAGACATTAGTCGTGATTTCAACTGCATGCACTCTAAACGGAATAATGCCAAGATCAACGCAATTCAGACCAGTAGGCAAAAAAATTAATGCATGTAATATATAACGCAAACGTGATGTGCTTTATTGTTAGTGTCGAGCAAAGACTGAACCGTGCAGAGATGCCGGCCTCAAGTGTTATGTTGTGAAAAGAAAGAACGCCTGAGGTGAAACGTGTCCTTCCAACGACGCACGCAGGTGCAAAAAATAAAAAATAAAAATAAAATAACATCACAAGCGACGCAAACTGGAAAGTGTCCGTCTGGGAATGGTGAAGTAGCAAAGTGTGAAAATCTACCTCAACAAGCCTTCCAAAACATTAAGTGTCAGCATTGTGTTGAAATACATCACAGACCAAAGTCAATTTATGACACTCACATTTGATAAATGCCTCTGCATGCCCATAAAAGTTCTTCCGATTTGAGCAAATAGAATGATAAGTTTTTTTTTTAAAAATACATCCACACCGAGTCATTTTAAACTTAACGCTCTCTTCTAAACTATGCTGCAACTTCTCCTTCTTAGCTTCAGTCCGAGGTTATCCATTCTTTATATAGCTAAATGAAATTGGTAAAAGGAAAAAATAAATTATGACAAAGCAGAGCGATCCTTCGCTTAGGTGACATGTTATCAAGAAATAAAACAATGGAATGATGACCTTAAAAGGGGGGGGGGGGATATGGTAACTGTTCAAATTGAGAACAAGCAACCCAACGTGATTGGACGACCGCATCAGATCATCAAACTCCTGGCGACCGTCATTCCTTCGTTTGTGTGTTCAAAGTCCTGAGAGCGCTAACCGAAAAATAAAACCAAAAGAAGAAGAAGAGTGAAGAATTACACATTTACAGTAGAAGAAATAGTTCGTTTTGACTTTATGATACACTAAATATGTACAGTCACATGCAGGAGACTGTCTGCACAAGAAACCGGAGCATGTGTGTCCTTTTGGGGGACAAAAAGTGGCGCCGATCCCCCCGCCGAGTGTCTCGACTCGCTCTCGTGTGGCCGGAAAAGCACGCGGCCGCTCGAGACGCCGCCGCCACAGAACCCGAACGCGTCGCTAACGTGGACTCGAGCTACAGATGGTTCCTCAACTCCTTGGCACTCCTTTGAAATAAATCAAAATAAGATGGCAGAAAAAAAAAGAAAGAAAAGAAGCTAGAATGCCAAACGAGTCGCTGGATTTTTCTCTTCTTTGCGTGTCCGTAAAGATGGAGGCTGCGGTGGTGACGAGCAACCGTGTCGAGCTTTTCTTTGGATGGAGTGACGCTTTTAAGTTTCCCACTGTAGGCACAAGGAGAAGCCAAGGCATTGGAGGGGGGTGGCAAAGGGGGGGATGGGAAGGGTCTTGGCGGGGTGAGGCGGGTGCGGGTCGGGGAGGTTGTCTCAGCGTCTCATCTGCCCCATCTGATAGTTCTCTCGAGGTTGACGGTGGTGTCGCTGGTGCTGCTGCTGGGCCTGCCGCTGAGGCTGCCTCTGCGCCTGCCGCGGGCCGCCGCCGCCGTGCCCCGACTGATGCTGCACCTGCGAGCTCGCGTGCTGCTGCGCTCGCCGCCTCTTCAAAGTGCCTGGCGGGGGCGAGGAGACAGGACGCAGGATGTGTAAGTCATACAGGAATGAAAACAACTTGGGGCTTCATTATTTATTCTTATTCTTCTTATTATTATTAGTATTATTACGTCAAGGTGAGCAAATCCCAATCATGATTGACTAAGATCCTCAAGTAATCTGATTTAAAACGTGTCATCTTATTACAGATTACTCTTGAATATTTTTAGAATTGATTATATTATCAATTATTCAATCAATTAACCGACTAATCAGATTTATTTTAATTTTACATTAAATGTATTTAAAAAACAAAAAATCCCCGTGATTACAGTTTTTTTTTTTAAATCAGTGATTGGTGTTTATTTTGTACTTCAATTTATTTCATTCCTTAAAAAAAGGGACAGAAAACCCCCCCCAAAAAAACCTTCTTTCTACTTCATATAGTTTGATTACAATTAAAAAAAAAGAAAAAGAAAAAGTGGGGCTGCTGTATTGTTCCCGGTCTGGTCATTGTTTTCAAAAGTAAAAACAGATGTTTGCAAATGTCTTATTTTTGATGAAACACAGAAAATAATCTGTTTCTTTCATGAAGGACTACAGAAATTAGTGAACAATTACGGTTGAAATGCTGAAATCATAGGATTTAGATCAATTTAAATTAAAAAATGGCAACAAACGATTACTCAATTATTAAAATAGTTGTTAATTTGATAATTGATTACTTTTATTAATATTGACAGATTTTTACCACTACTTTTAAAATCGGGTTTTTGAACATCTTGTTCTTGCACTGTACTTTTTAAGAATTTCAGTAAGTTATTTGGTTTATATTAGTGTTTTTTTGTTTGTTTGTTTGTTTTTTACAACCCCTAGGTATTTGCCTAGGTGCTAGTAAACATCTAAATGCGTGAGGAGGAAAAAAAAGGAAAACTCACCTGGAAGTGGTTTAGGGGGCGGAAGCTTGGGGTTACTGCTGGGTGTATGAACGCTACAGATTTTAATGAAGCCCGCCATGAGCATGATGAGAGCGATGCCCATCAGCAACACTGCCCACCAGTGGGCCTGCAAATAAACATCAAGAAAACACAAAACCTTAAAAGGTGCACCAAACAAAAATCTGTCTGCAGTCTAATAACTAGTTGTAGTACAAATGATTTCAAATTTGAATCAGATGTGTGGAAACAGAGTTCAGTTTTAAACTTAAGTTCAAGTATAAATCTAGTCCTGTATTTATACATTTTTTTTAATGACATTCACTTGCAATTTGTGTGTTTATAATATCCTTGAACAGTCAAACAACAGCATGCTGGCTACAGTATATTTCCCAGGAAATTCCATAAAAAAAAATACACCAGCTAGATAACATAAAGACAAACTTATCGAAGAAGAAATCAAAAAGGAAAATGTATAAATGAGTATATCTGTGCATCAGACAGAATCACAAGTCAAGCTTACGTACCACAATCCACTCGGCAATATTCTCGTAGAGCTCCGGGTTGAAAATGGCCTTCTTGAGTCGAGCGAGCGGCCCGTCGGCGTCCACCAGACGGCACTTCATGAATACGTCGCAGTAACCCTTGAAGTCGTTGCACGGCGAGCCGGCCGGCAGGGTGGTCACCTTCTTGTTGAAGAAACGGGTCAGGCGCTCCGAGCCCGTACTGCTGCACGTGCTGGGATTCACTGCACAGACCAAGGCGGAGTCAGTTTGGACACGCAGGGCGGATGAGACGCGGACCTCAATCAAGCGCCAGACGTGACTCACTCTTCTCCATGCAGCACACGTGACAAAGCTCCGTCTCGTCTTTTCCTTCCTGGCTGGCGCATGTGCACGCTTCGAGTCCGTACTTATCGCAGATGGAGCCGGAGCAGCCCTGTGGGTGAGGAACGGGAGGAGGTCAGCCACGGAATGACGGCCCACAATCTCCATGATGTCTTTTCGACGCAAGCGTGGAACTGTTCATTTTTGACTGACAAATATATTTGCACACGAGTTCAAACGTACTTGCGAATACATTGAAATATATTTGCAAATATGTTCAAATCTACTTGTAGGCTAAATGCTAAGAATGTAGCATTTTTTCCCGCATGCCACAGGGTATTGACTTTCACATGGACAAGTAAAAAAGAAAAAAGAAAAGAAGAAAAAAAAAAAAAAAAAAAAGGAGAGTGAAATTTTTTAGTGTTTGGCCTGCATCATACCAATGTTTATTCTGAATTTTTATCATTTATTATTATTTCTGCAGTGCATGGTTTCCATTTGTCATTTCTTCCCATGCACATGTGGAAGTCAATATAAGTGATTAAAAAACAATGTTTACTTAAAGCTACTGAACACAGAAAATTCAACTTGGAATCACTACTGCTACCTGTGGACGAAAAATGAAACTGCACACACCCTTCTTCACATACGCAAATGCGCACATGACATCACGTCCGCAAACAGAGGGCGGGAAATTCGTACCTGGATCCAGTTTGACAACTACTGGCCAGAGGCTTGCAGGAATAACTAAAGTGTTAATCTACTAAATTAGAAGATTTTTTAAGTCATAAATAGTCAAATAATAAAGCTATTGTTAAGATATATTTGGCCAAATTGTTCCAAAGAGCAGCTTTAAATTTCGAACAAACAGATGCTAAAAATAATAATAATAAAAAAAAAATTTTTTTTTCTTAACCTGCACAAGTCAATAAAAAAGAAAATCCACTTAAAAAAAAAACACAAAAAAAAAACCCAACTTAATACTCTGTGGCATTATGGGAAAAAATGCTAAATTTGTAGCATTTAGCCTACAAGTTTTTTTAGTACCATCGCCGTACTTGCCAGTCAAAAATGTTTACCCAACATTGGCAGTTCCACACTTTTCCACTAGGCCAGCTGTATGCAAAAGTTGCCGGTCACTCACCCCGTTCACACAGACTTGCGTCTCGCCGTGACAAGCGGTGAAATTGGCCTTGGGTTCGGACGACGGGCACTGAGGGCTCACTCCATTGCACATGCCTTGATGAGCGCACTCGGACTCGTCCCTGCACTTCTCATTGCGCCCCTTGTAGCTGCACTCAGGGGTGCAACAGGGACCCTGGCTGGGACTGAAGGGCAAAAGTGGAGTTGGCGCGACAAGATTGCAAACGATGGGTGGAAAACTACATAACGGACGCATTCTGCGTTGCGACGTACCTGCACACTTTGCCGGGCTTTAATTTGCATTTCTTGTTATCGGCCTGGTTGGCGTCATAGCAGCACTGATCCCTGCATTGATCACTGTAGCCGCAGTCGCACTCCTCTCCTGGCTCCACAAGGCCATTGCCGCAGATGGGCTGACCAGACTCTGGTTGGAGGAGGGAAAAAAATAATAATAATACAAACATGAAGTTTGTCCACCTTATGCATCTACGACGGCGTATTGGGGCACGTATTGATATTTTTTTAGAGGGCGGGGGCAATATTCCGAGGGAAAAAAAAAAAAAAAACTCGCAAATTTTCCACTTTCTAAAGTGGCAAATTTACGACTTTATAAAGTAGCAGATTTGCGAGAAAAAAACTCAGGAACGAGAAATACGTAGCTATAGTCGAATCATTTGAGGTTTCGTTGGTGGTTAATGGGACTGTTCATAAAATGAAAAGGCAGGATGGAGATAAATTTATTCTTAATTTAAGCTTTACTCACCATACACGGCAGCGAGAGCGTCAAAACTTCCTGATCTCCTATCAGCTGACTAGCACTAACCAATCAGAAGCTAGCGTACTTTAGGTAAATGCAAGTGAATGACGGCGAGCAGCAGATTTGACATCAAGTTATTGTAGATGATTGTACAAAAAAAATACCAAAATGTATGGATGTGTAAATAATTAGAAGTAAAATTAAGTAGAAGTAAATATACATTTTAACAAACTAACTTAAACACTTGATCCTAAGGGTGTGGACCTTCGCAAAGCGACGCGTCTGTCGCTGGCCTTATTCAATGCTTCAAAGAGCGAATGCTTAACATCACATGGTAAATCTCTGCCTGCTATCTCCTTACTTGAAAACACATTAATTCAATTTTGGAAAGTATTGGCGCAAACACTCAAGTAGTACGCTGTCTATTTCTCTTAAGTTCCCGAGATTTTTTTCTCGAAAATCTGTCACTTTATAAACTCAGTTTCCTCGCAAATTTGCCGTTTTAGAAAGTCACCAATAAGTTTTTTTTCTTCTCTGACTATTGCCCCCACCCTCTAAAATACATATATTTATACGTGTCCCTAATACGCTGTCGTATGTATTCTGTGCCTCAGAGAAATTGTGCATTTGAGAGCGAGACAGAGCAAGAGCGAGAGTGAGAGAGAGAGCGAGAGGGGGGAAAAAAAATCTCCGTCTGGTATTTAGAAATATGTCAAATGAGGCCAGTAAAAAATAGCACAAAATAGTAATGCCAATATTGCTTTCATACGATAATTTGCATACATACCAACAAAGCAGTTGCTTCTCTTTTTCTCCAGCACCTGGCTGATGTTGCGCACACTACAGATGGAGAACTTGTTGTTGTTCAGCTTGTCGCCCGACGTGGCTCTGGCATACATAATGTAATTGCCCTTCTCCTTTTTGTCCTGGCTCTTGGACTCGCCCGGGGTGCACTCGGATCCAGAGTCATGCTGTGTATGAAGAAGGAAAAAAAATGAAAACAATGGCAACGATCAGGAGCCAAAAGGGGACCCTTCTTGCTGCGAGTGAATGTAGTACACGAGTTACTCACCGGGGAGCCAAAGTTGTGCCCTACTTCGTGCGCGAAGGTGATGTGGGAGACTTTGGGAGGTACGTGGGAGGCGTAGTTCTGGACTGTGATAATCCCTGTGTTGAGAGACTTCTTCTTCCCATCCGAGTACAACTTGCTTTTTTCACAGATCCCTCCAGAACTCCCTGAAGATATGCACATTTTTCAACAAGCCACCCTTCAAAGTATGTAAGTCATGTTATGAGATAAGAAAACAGGATTTAAAATTGGATTCATGTTTGATGAGGAAAAACACCCCTGATTCTTTTTGATGTTTGACTCTGGTTCCCATAACAACCCGAGTCAATTGCGGTCTGAAGCACCAACACCACATATTTATTTATTTATTTTTAGCAGCAATGATACATTGCTCACTGGGTAGTCAGCTCACACTCTTTGAGTCGGAAATTCTTGACCACTGACCACAATTAAAAGATACATGTGATGTCTGTGCGCAAAAAAAGAACTATTTTTTTGTGTGTGCCTCTCCTATTCTAAACATATTTTGATTATTAGTATTGCTGTTATAGAATAAGGCTTAAACGGCAGATCAACCCATCCATTTTTTCAGGTGGCTGCCATTTTGACCTTATACTGCCTTCTGCTGTTGATTGAAATAAACAAACTGCCCTCGGCCTCGCATTGTGAATGTTACAGGATAAAAATGGATGGATTAATTTGCTTAATTCTTATTGCACAAATGCAATAATAATCTGAATACCACATATAACAAACTATTGCAAAGGAATGTTTTGCCTAGAATTGCCCTTTAAACGGGGAATTAAACACCCCCCAAAATTCTTAACAATATGTTCTATGCAGCCCCATATTTTGGTTAATATTATATGAGTGGAATATGAGTTAAGCAGAAAAATCAATATCAGAAGGCAGCCATTTTGCCACTTGCTGTCGAGTGAAATTACATCATCAGTTGCTCGGGTCTCAACCAATCACAGCTCAGCTTCCGAAAACAGGTGAGCTGTGATTGGTCCTGTGATTGACCCCTGAGCAACTGTGATGTCATCTTCAGTGGACAGCAAGTTGTAAAATGGCCGCCCCCTGAGATGGATAAAAATGGTTGGATTTTGCTTCATAACTCATATTCCACAAATGTATTACAGTCTTCCCTCGCTATAACGCGGTTCACTTTTCGCTGTCTCGCGGATTTTTTTTTTTAAGTGCAATTTTGCATATTTTTTTACAGTAATATACCCATTTTATAAAATTTATGAAGGTTTGAACATTGTCAATGTTTGAACAAGAGAGAAATGTGAGAACATGTAAATGCCTCAATGAGAAAAGTGTATAAATTGTGCGGTCGGGGATTTTAGAGCCTTAAAACATTTATAAGAGTTGTAAAACATAAAGCTAACTACTTCGCGGATTTCATTTATTCATTGTATTTTTTGGAACCTAACCCCAGCGGAAAACGAGGGAACACTGTATAACCAGAATGTCATGTTTAACACTAGTGAGGTCACATACAACATATTATTGTCAAGAAATGTTTAAAGTTGACATCCACTTTTCAAACCATGGCCAATTGTTTCCAATACACGACAGCTGTGCAGTACCTGAAGGCGCTCCCACCCAGGCCAAACCCAAGACGCCATCATCAAAGTCTCTGTCGGTGAAAACGTATGCCAAACAGTAGTCGTCGTGGTTCTGCTCCGAGTTCAGCTCCAGGAACTTCTCCACGCCGATGTTACCAAAGCGAAACGGGTTGGACTTGTCCCTCTCATCACTGGTGGTGTTTATCTGTGGGGGAGGAAGAAAGCTTGTTTAGAGGAAACACTATGACAGAGTATTTTTAGCATAAACAAAGAGGTAGAAAGAAAAAAAAAAAAATGCAATCGAAGACTCACTCTGATTCGTTTCACCATGAAACTGATGTTGCGAATCCCTAAAAAGTCTGTGCCCTGATAGATGGCATTAATGGCCTTGACGTGGCTGGAAATCTGAAATGGTAAGACAACAACATACAAAGACATAAGCAGAAGAATATATTATTCCAAATATCCAAGATGATATTTTGATGCTTTCTCTACAGCAACTCGATTTCATTAAAGGAAAATGTGTGACCCCCCAAAAAAAAAAAAAAAAGTTTACTTTTAACTATATCGTAGCTGTATGTTGTTTTGAAATAGGGGTGGGTGATATGACCTAAAAATTATATCACAATATTTCAAAGAAATTTGCGGTGACGATGTTTGTAATAATTACTGAACAACAGATTTGTGATTGACACTTCGGAATAATAGCACTTTTATTGCAGCAACAATATTTAAGCCACCATCTTTTTTTCAGAATTGAAATGTAAACAAAGTCCAAATATACCAACTGTAATGGAATAAAATGGAAATAAAAACAGGCCAGATAGTGTTTACCCTGCGCCAATGATACAGTAGCCAATGATACGGTAGCAGCCAGTTTGTGGCGTCATGCTTCATACATCACGGGCAAGTATATTGGTAAAAAAATGGTTTTCCCTCTGCGATTCTTTTGGCAGTGGTTATTTGCTGCAGCAACGCCCCTCCTTGCCGTGAATGGCTTTGACTGCTTAATCAGAGGAGCGAGAAAATACCGCGTTTCCTTGTAGACATTACTAGCGGGTATGAATAACACAAGTGTGCACTTTTAGGGCGCTGCGCGATAGAAACGTGCACGCCTTCTCGTCAAGAGCATATTAGCTTAGCGGTCGATTTGCATCACGTGAATTAGATGGCGAATTATCGGTCACGGTAAAATAAACACCGCGGATTGTTGATCTTGGCCAAACGATACGCGACCGCTTCAGTATTTTTTTTCCCCCTCTCCCATAAGGAGTGAGTCTAATGAACTTTTGTTCACCCCCAACCACACGAGCTGCTTATATGTTTACGGCAACAGTTTTCCTGCATGATTTGCAAACGATTGTTTTTTTTTTTTTAATAATTATATCTGACCTCTTGCAGCAAAACAGCCTCCACACGACGAAGCTCACTCCCACTTTGTCGAAGATGCGACAGAACTAAGCTCTTGCAGCCTCACACGCTCCTACATTGGTTTTTGTGCCGCAGCGAACAACGCGTGTACGTCCAAGTTGACGCGAAGACGTATAATGTTACGTATTACGTCACCACATCAATTTTGCGATATGTCAAATTTTTATCATCTAAAAAAATACACCAGTAATATCGCAGACGATATTTTTTGGAACATCCCTATTTTGAAGTATATATAGATTTTATAGAGTACAATTTTTCCTCATTATACATCTGAATGTTTTTCTTTTTCTTTTTTGAAGGCGAGTAGATTAATGGCATTTCCATTTATGTCAATGGGGAAAGCGTGAATAGAACTGCACATCTGAATGGGATACATGCACTGAAAAGAGCTAAATGCAAGGACCTCATTTTCTAATAAATGTGCTTCTGACATTTGGCTGCGCATGTGCGGGGTTGTCAGTGTACATTTATCTACGGTGGAGTAGAACTAACATCATTTTTGCCATAAGGGTTGTTATGATATTGCATGAGGCGCATGAACGTGTATCGACTTGCCGTTTCTATAGTGTGATGAACGACTTCCAACAAAGACAGCTCGACATGCTAATTAGCATGCAGGAGGTGCGAAGAGCAAGTGTCGTGAGTCATTAGGGCGTGTTACACGATCAGCAGTGTGTTTGAGTGGCAATCGCACCCTTAATCCCACGCGTGCATCTCACCTGAGCGATGACGGCCTCTCTTGTCTTGTAATACTTGAAGAAGAGGTGATCTGTTTGGATGAAGAGCTGGCATGTGTTTTTCTCAGCCTGCGCCATCCTCTTCTTTCTCAACATCACAGATTCATTAAGGAGCGCCTGACTGTGGAGTGCCTGGTGTGACAGAGGAGGAAATAGACTGCAGTTGAATTAAACATAGTATACTATAAGGGCATTTACAACCCAACAGCAGATGAATAAATCATGTCTGATATTTCTGGCTTCTAGTTTTAAAAGGTAAAGAACCTTTATGCAACACGCATTGTTACCATATAAGGTCCATGAAAGGAAGAAATAATGACAAGTACATTTCATAAAAACAAATTAAATGTGAATTGAAGGTGATGAAATTAAGTAATTGTCTTGTATTATGACCACATGAATAACATAATGAGATCCAGTACAAGTGTTGTATCTAATATTCAGCCCGCCTATGGAATTTATTGTTTTATTTTATTTTTTTTAAATACAAGGCGTTGGTTGGTCGATTTTATTTGCTTTGACTTTTGAGCAAAAAATTGAGATACATGTGTTAGATGATGACCACAACCAAAACTAAATTCATTTCATAACAAGCAACAGTTCGGCAGATTAACAATTGTTCAAAAAAAATAAAAAATAAAAAAAATAAATAAAAAAAATAAAAAGGCTTTAGTTTGTCATTCCCAGTTGAAGTTTATTATCAAACTACTGTAAACGTAAATATAATTACACATTTGCGTTTAAAACAACCAAAATAACTTTTCCTGCAGAGATTCCACTAGCTTAATATTAATACACAATGTAAAACACAATAGACAGGCTAAAGAATAGCATCTGTGCTGCAATGTTCTAACCATTTAAGCAAAGGATATTTCAACATAAATTCTATAACTAACTTCAACTTATCAAAAACATCTGTCAACTTATCAAAAACATCTGTCTGACGGGTCTATAGTCTTTATTCTCAGAGAGAGAAAAAAAAAATAAAAAATAAAAAAAACTATTAAAGCATCTTATTCAGCCACTTATGGTAGTGTTAAAGTCTTCGTATGTGAATGTATTCCTGCGTTATACTGCCCCTTGGTGGCAGAGGCACTCACACCAGAAGGAAAATGAATTAATCATGACAAATTGCTAAAATAGTTACTTATTTAATTATGTCTAGGGATGTAACAATAAGCACGATATTGTGATATTAAAACTGCCACAATATCATCGTCGTCATGGTCACGATATTTAAATGCAACACGTCTGTGAAAAATAGGTTAATTTCCTTTTGTGCAGTGCTAGCACCCTCTCGTGGCTCGTTCTTTAGTGCAATTTAATATTCATTAGCCATTAGCAATGTTTTGGCCCTTCTTTGATTAAAATCTACACTAATTATCAGATAAAAGGGAACGTAATATGCGTACCATGAGTTTTATATCGTGATATCGTATTGTGACATTCGGATATTGTTACATCCCTAGGTGTTACTGTATTTTTATTTTTATTTTTAATAGAGTGCAATACTATAGAGTGCTATTTCCAAAAACTTAAGTTACATAGATTTGTTTTTTTTGTTTTTTTGGTAGCAACAGATTAATGGCATTTCCGTTCAACTTGGTCAGTGTAAAGCTCTTGAACTGGATCTCATTATGTTATAATGGTTTAAATTTCCCCTTAAACATATCAGATCTCTTCTGCTGCAAGAGTGTGGTGAAGTTCACCTTGGACGGCTCCTCCACAGCGGAGGCCTGGTACTTCTTCATCCTCTCAAGCACCGAGCTATCGGCACAGCCTCCTTCCGAGCCGTACTTGTGAGGATAGTCTAAGTGAAAGCGGCCGACACAACACTGTCAGGATTATGGAGACGTTAGCTACTTAACCCCCTGAGTCACTCTGTTTGCGATGCTATTCATGATCAGCTAATGGGTGTCCTTACGCGCCACCTGAGACTCCGTCACTCTGTATATACTTACTTGATTTACCAATTCCTCTCATATTTAACACAGTGTATACGGAAAGGGTGATTACACATGCAAGTGCTGCTCACGATCTCTACCAATGTTGTATAGACAGCTTTAATGAGCCAGTACCCTGAGAGAAAGATCATGTTACTCAGCTAATGAGCACCCCGAGTAGCTCCGCTCTTCAGGGGGGTGTTTCACACCAATCTGCCGACATCAGCTCAGCTAGATTAACCTTACACTTTCGGATCACACCTACCCATATGCAATTAGTAAATTACACAGGAGCGCTTAAGTAATTGTGAGCGTGTGGCTGTCATGGACTCACGTATGTCGTCCTCGTGGTACATGACAGAATGGAAAGGCACGTCTTTGCCCTCCAGGTATCGCTCAGTGGGCTCCACGTAGTAGTTGCCGTGGTAACTCTGAATGAAGCCCTCAAATTTACCATCCACGATGGAGCCGTGAGCAAGTGTACCTTTCTCACCTGGAGAGACAAATTACAGGCAGACATTTTATTCGAGAGTGAAGAAAACAGACCACAGGAGATAAATGGAGAATAAAAATGGCAACATTCAGAGCGAAGGCACAGCAACAAGCATGTATTTATTTTTGTCAATTGTAGCTCACGTTACAATCACGACGTGAATACACTGACCAAACCAAACACAGGGCCTTTTATCAGTTTCTCCCTGCAGTAACGATGTCAATTTCTATAGAAAGAAAATGTAATGTTTGTTGATGTATTTATTTTTTGCTTTCCACTAATGCCTGCTTATTAGCGGTGCTTTCCTACCATCTTCTTTCGAGTTACTTATTGGGCAACATTTGGTGCTTTCTGTCTCCGTTTCTAATGATGAAATAATCTGGTTGCGCTACTCCCTTTGGATGCAATAGCCTTTAAACATATTTCGCAGCAGACTGTTCCTTGATTGTCTTGCGTTGCAAACACGAATCAATTCCAAATGTCTGCCAAAACTTGGTCTCTTTTGTATTAAAAACAAACAAACAACTCATCTCTTTTTGACACTCCTTTGAAATAGATAATCAAGTTTTCTTTTCTTTTTTTTTTTTTAAATAAATTAACAAAAATCAACCTGACCCCAATTTCAAGTTAATCGATTACTCGCACATCCTCACAAGTGGTTTACTTATCTTTATCCCAAAATATACAGTGCACCTGCCAACCAAAACATCAACATGATCACTTGCACAAGTCATTGACATCAAATAAAAGAGCAGCATCTTTCCAAACTTAATAAATCAGTCTGGATTGATACTGTCAAACAGATATTATTATTGTTATTGTAGTTTGCAGTGGTGTTCAACTATACTGCATTACACTACAGATGAGATGTGTTTATACATTTAGTTACCTCCATTAGTAATGAGAGTCAATAACAGCTCTCAGTACAATTATAAAACTACAACCACATTAATGAACATATTGTTAAACGACTAACCCACTGACAGCATCAATCAAACTGAACATGAATGTTTTTGTAAACGCAGAATATTTCATTCATATCTATTTTGCAAGTAGTTTCTTTCAGGGAGACTTTTCTCACCGTATATTTCTCCAGTGTAGATGTGAGAGGTATCATATGTCGACTCTTCTCCTGAAACATCCACCTTCATGTCCGGTGTGAACAAGCTAGCATCTCTCTTCATGCGTAAATTAAAATTCCTGAAATAAAATAAAAAGAGAGTGAACAAAACACTTCATCAGCATATTTATAGCAATGATCTAGAATGCTTGATATTATGCAGAGATGTTTGTGGATTCAAATTGGGCCTCACTTAACGAGATTGACAACATCCAGACCGTCTTTGAGTAATAGAGCGAATGCAAATGAGAGGGAGACATGAGAACATGTTTTGTCTGTTGAAGAGAATTGTGTTCCAAAAGGAGGGAAGAAATAAGAGTAAACACTGGGTCTGTACTTTGGACATTTACAAGCGGTCTTTAATAGCTGGTGTTTAGCTGGCAAATTAACACCTAAACTGAGTAAAATAAAAAACTCTGAAGTTAGTAAATTACCACCATGAAGCAAATTAAAACATCTCCACTATACAGCTTTGTTCTAATTTGACAGCATGCAAAAACATTCCAGAATATTAATTACATATTCTGTCATTTTTAAAACAAGCAGTGGCACTCTGAATACGCAAACCAGTATGTAACAAAATACTGAATATTCTGTGAATGTTTAAACATTATCCATTGGTTGTGGATGTTAACATACGTGAAACTTCAGGGGGACGATTTTGTGGCCTAGCTTTGTCGGGTACAATTCAAACAGGAAAAGAAGCTGACACATCATTGCTTTTCAAGGAAACAGGCGGGCGTCTTCCTTCCGTGTTGTGCACAGCTCTTATCGTTCTCCCGCCTATTTAACAGCATCTGAGGTTGGCAACAGCAGGCTTTGCTCCACACAGGATGATAAACAGTCTTTGCCGAGCTCTGAGCCAGATGGTCATGGAGAGTGTGGACATGCTCGTTCGTACAAAACACCACCTCCTCATCGTACCAAAGGAAGAACAAAACATCAACATATTTGGTTTCACATAAAGGCTTTATTTTTTTATTTCCTAGACATGCTTATTTCATAGCTACAATGTATTATACCCACCCCAAAGCCTCCATTTCTCATATATGGACAGTAAAAAGCCTGTTCAATTGACTTGACAAGAACAAGGTCTTGAATCAAAATAACTGCCCTTAAGACTATTTTAAAAGCTCAGCTTTGACTGACACCATTATATTAGTATTAATGATGCATGCTAATACTATTAGACATCACTTCAATTGCAGATGACAGCAGCAGCAGGATTATTCAATAGATTTGTACTCAAAGAGCAAATCAGATGGCCCATTAAGCACTTTCTCAGCCCAAACAAACAATACTTCTCCGGAAAGATTAAAGGACGATGTTATGACTTGACACAAACCTAATTAACACCCAGTCACTTTGCTCTGATGTCATCTTAGATACAGTTCACAGTCCTGACTCCTGATGCCACAGAGCTTATTTTTTGCCCTCTTTTCATCGGCAGCATAGCGGCTCAGTTCTACTTGCCTCAATTTGAGGTGGTCAGTTTTCCATTGCTATATATTACTGCATCAGTAGTCACACAAAGTGTATCTCCAAAAAAAAAAAAAAAAAACACCTTGAGACTACTGCAGCAAAGAGGAGACTGGGGAATATAATACTGCAGCATTTAAAGCTGAAGGTGAAACAGAGTAAGATAATATATTTGAGATGATTGTAAAAAGTACCTAGTAGTGCCCGCTTTTGGCAGTGGAAATCTGTCAGTGGTGACGCTTGCTGCACTGTTGTTAATGTGCCAATGGAAAGGGACAATAAAAATATGCAGATTGGGATGCGTTATAGTGCCCAATTCTTGTAGTTTTGACATTTCAGAACCTTTCTACCGCGTTACCGCTAAACTTGTGTAAACTACTTCAATAAAAACATAAGTACAGCACAGTAAACAAGAAATAAGTGTTTAAAATAAAAGAACACAGCATGTCACAATCATAAGCAATGATCCAGCAATGATATGCTGTTGTTGAAGTTCACAGTGCTCTGTTGTTCAATTAAATTCTTCTGATGTCGTTACATATATTGCTCAAAGGCTCTCTGATATGCTGCGATCAGTGTGATATCTCGACCAGCGATAAAGTTCACTATTGCTTTCATTCTTTCATATGAGCAACAGCACCTCTCATCAGTCACACCCAATTTCCGAGGTGAATCATAGTGCTCGCGAACAGCATGAATTTAGCGTTTATCTCTTCACAGTAGCACATTAAACAACAAGAACTAAAGATTTGTAGAGACAGAATATCATCAGTTATTTTTATACTAGTAGTATGGTAAAGTTATCAAATAAAGAATCAGAACTGTGTGACCTATAGACATATTTTTGCCCGAAAAGGCAAAGACAACACAAGTATGTATTAAAACATAAAAACACAAAACATCTCACTTTCAAAGATGACCAACCTTCCATGAGCGTGAAAATCTAAATGAAGAAACTGCTCTTCGTGGGTGAGTGCCCTTTTGGCCCTCTGGTGGTTGCTGTGTACCAGCTCTGTGTCATAAGAAAGGCCTTCATAGTGCCGAATGTACTTGTTGAGGGGATTCCGGTAGTGTCCTGTGTGGAGGGAAACAGGAAGTCACAGTTGAAAGTTTCTGGAAGTAGATAGATGCTTGTAAAATGTTTAAGGCAGTGGTAATCTCAAGTTGTTGCTGTTGTTTTGTTTTGAATACAAGATTACATATATGTCACTAAAAGGAGCCGTCTTCGTGGCAGTGCTCAACAACAGCTTCCAGTGTCACAGTATAATTATTTCTCCACATGAAGAGTGGGTGGTGGGCATGAAGGAGAATGTTGCTCGAGCACCTCCACCCGTTTGTGCCACTGCTTCACCCTCCAAAAGCAGCCTGAATTGCATTTGCACAAAACACGACAACAATGCAACTCTCTGAATTGTGCTGCACAAAATGACAGCAATGCAAACCCCTTGCCGAGCACTGCCCTGTATTTGCTGGGTCATATTATGGCAACAGAGCTAAAGCAGCAGGAGGTATTTTCAGTAAAAGCACTATGTGATTCTCTGTAATTACGCCTGAGAGGCGGAATTTCCATCATCCGGAGTAACAACGTTAACAGAAGGTACAAGAAGACTGAGCTAGTTTACCGCTCATGTGCATTATGAAAAATTTAGGTGTTAACATTAAATTTTTCATTGAGGTGAGTATGAGAAGTAAAAGCCGTGACTATTCTGGAATATTCACAATTCTACAACCAAGATATTCATGCCAGAGTACATACATTCGAATTTGAAAGTTCACAACTGCAGACTGAGCTTTTAAATTAGAAACTCCATTTACAGAAAAAATGACTTCAGTGTTGACTACTACTTTTTTTTTTTTTTTATGTTTGCCAATTTTCCAAGTCATATTTAACTTACAATATCAATAAAAATACCAATGTGCTTGCGAGGTAAACAATGCTTTAGGTCTATGTAAGACATGGTTTTCCGCAAAAATTGGGTCGTGGCATATGAACTCTTCTTGTTTTGCCATTTGTGAAAAACTTATTTCAGCCTAATAGTATAATAACCTAAGCCATTTTTAGTCTGTCACTACAAAAATATTCTTTTAAAATTTCTGTATAAGTCATTGTTATTGACAAAACATGAGTTGGCAACTGGACTCTTCTTGTTTGTTGAATTGATTTTTTTTTTTTTTTTTTTTTTAACATACACTATGTAGTTGACTTCCCAGTTCTGCAGTCATGTAACAAATGCTCAACGACAATCACACCCACACACCAGCAGTATACTACGACACTTAAACGTGACAAATAATCGAAAATTAAATGTTTTCAATTGTGCATCGCCCTAAAGTTGATTTATGTATCGCGTTAGCTAGAGAAATATTCTTTTGAATGTGAGCAGTTCCGAGATAAAATACAAGCTTAAAAATAACCTTCGTGTTAATTGATCTAATGTAGCGTGACTACTTAAAAAATAAATAAATAAATAAGTGTACACTGACTTTAACGGCGATGTTGTAAACGAATTAGAAACAGTGAGCTATAGGTAGCATAAAGCTAACGGTCCTTTGAAAGCAGTCAGTCGGCATCTCCCATCTTTTCACAACAATGGACGTCGGCGAGATAAGCACAGCAATACAACATAAACCTGGCGATAAGACTGGTGACAACACGCGGATATACACGGAAACATTGTCATTTTTCAACGCGTGGCCCGAATCCGTACAAGACTTTACGCTGTGTCTCGTTTTTCGGCGAGAACACGGCGAAAAGGGTGCAGTCCCCTTCACAACAACCAGGCCCCGTGGATCCCGAGCGTTAGCCGTGAAGCTAGATAGCTAGCTAGGCAGCTTTTTCGGCATCAGCCTTTCCACATCTTTTATCCGCGTAGTAATTTTCCTCCCACAAAAACGCCGTGCTCACCTTGAATGTCGCGCAGCAAGTAGGCGAAGAGGACAAGTTTGAGGAGAAGCATATCGGATAGCTCCATTGTTAAACCATTGATGCCGCTTGCACTTTATTGTCCTAGTTAGATAGGCGCAGACGCCCTGTGTGTTTATTGCAGCTTCCACTCATCGCCCCCTCGCTCCTGCGCGGTGACGTCACACGCAGCGCAGTTGCTATCCCTTCACTCGAATGCGTCCAGGATCCGGGACATATAATTAGGTTTTATACGCACTACAAAAAACAGGAAAGCGAAAATCCACGTAAAATTGACGCACATTATAAATGCATTCTTTAAAACCACAACAATTGTGGAACCTACAAAAAAACAACAACATTCTAAATACGCAAATATGGCACTTTATGGGGCCTATGTTGTTTGGGCCCCACAGGAACTCTCGCATTTATCTCCCCCAACTTACACATGGCTCAAAAACAAGTTATACCACCGAGCTGTGAAACAGCCGTAGTTTGTGGCAGACTCAACTCACTTCAAAAGCAGCAGTTTGTCAGAATTAATATATATTTTTCAAATAATACACTTCAAGCTCTTTGTTGTAATAAATTGAAATGTACTGTCAAACATAACGGAAGATAATTAGGCATTGTGTATTTAAAAACAACAACAACATAACTTTGCCTTTTAGTCGCTCGCTTAATGATAATGCTAACATAATGAGAAACAACGTAGACACAAGCTAATAGTTAGCCTTTAATGGCAGTGTGGATATTTGAATACAAATTGTACACAAAGTCATATATTCCTTATTCGTTTGTGAAGAATTACTCATATTGCTGCAGAGGAATTGTGACTTCTCTATGTATAGTGGAGCCTTGAGATATGACTAATTTCTTCCTTGACCACACCTAACTTAAAAAAAAAAGAAAAAGAAAAAAAAAAGCCAACAACAACAACTGAGAACTCAAATACTCAAATCACTTTTCCGCATTATAATAATGGAAATACCATTAATTCATTCCATCCTCCCAAAGAAAACAAAGTTGTTGTTGTTTTTTTTTTTTTTATCATAAAATAAACCATCTTCACTTTAGGTCTTCTCCCGGTAAGACATGCATGGCAGGTTAATTGAGCGCTACGAATTGTCCCTAGGTGTGCGTGTGAGTATGGATGGTTGTTCGTCTCTGTGTGCCCTGTGATTGGCTGGCAACCAGTCCAGGGTGTCCCCCGCCTACTGCCCAGAGCCAGCAGACTCTGTATATATATTTTTTCCCCTCTTTCCCAAGCTCAGGGGTTTCGTCAAGGTGACCTCAAGACATGAACAACTTCAAGATTCCCGTGATGACTGAGCTGTGTCGGATCCGGAAGAATCCTTACAGGAGTCAAGTCAAAGTATGGTAGAGAAGGCTGTGGGGAAAAATACTCCAGGGGTGCTACTTCGTATTTGGATTAAAATATATTTTTTATGAAAGTTCTAGAATATTTCTGACATACATTGTAGTATTAATACATTTTAATTGAGCAAAGTATGACATAAATATAATAATGCCATATTTGTTTTTCTCATCTGTGTTGCTATTTGTTTCAAGCAGAAATATCTGGGCCACAATGTCAAAGCGAAGAGAAAAACACCATCAGCTTTGTGTGAGCTCTGATTATCTCGAGCTGAAAGCTTTTTGCGATCCCGGCTGTACTGAGCGATGATGCTCCTTTTTTTTGGTGCAAGCAGTAGTTTCCTCGATAAATAATGGCACTAGGTAGCACATTATACTCCACTTTCACTCTGCAATTCATCCCCTGTAGCTGAGATAAGCAGCACAGTCTAGATTAACAGAGTCGAAAAAGACATTGAAGCATTGCACTTCAGTTTGTGAGTGTTTCTTTATCACTTTGGTCTGCTGGTTTTCTTTTCCTTTTATTCCGCGCGGGATCCTCTGGCACCAGTGGCCACCACATGACACACCTCCACATCGGCACCCAGTTTCTGGAGCTCATCCAGCCAGATTTGCTGCTTCTGGGACAGACGGTCATTCGGCCCCTTCACCTCCACCAGCTAAAACGGCAAACGTCACCGACTTGAAGCAATCAGAAATCCCAATTTTTACAACTAAAAAACAGTGAAAGCGCCCACCTTGTAAGTCTTATCAGATGAATTCCACACGACAAGGTCAGGCAAACCTGCACGACAGTGCCTGAAATCTTTGGCCATCCGTACTATAACTCCTGCTAAGAAGGCTCCACCCATGCATGACACAAGAGACTGCAAATAAGCACCATTTGGATTTGATTATCATGACGTAACACACAACAGACTTTTATTATGACAAAATTAGACATCATTTCCAATGTGTGACTTCAGGATATTTGAAAATGAAGTACCTGGGCTTGACTAAGCTCGGAGAATACCTCCCAGTTGGCACATGAGCACACTTTACCCTCTTGGGAAGTCCAAACATCCTCTAACATATCGTGCAAGGTTTCTACAGAAGCTTCGCTAATTAACTGTACACGGTGATCCACTGCTTCTTTTCGGTTCTCATAGAAACAGTCAGTGTAAAAGTCAAGTGGGCACGTCTGTGACAGAAAGGGAAAAAAAACATGTAGAGATGTCCAGATATTCTTGTTTGGGCTTATTAATACTGTACCTGGTACAAATTTCGGAAAACATCTGGTATGCCGTCCATAAAAATGATGTCCCACAACAGAAGGGCCAAGAGTGTTGAGAATGTTGAGCCTTCTCCGTGGATTCCTGTTAGATTCAAACATTTTTTTTTCACTTTACCAAACATTTAAATCATAAATCTTATGATGCTTACCTTGGTCAAAGCCTTGCTGGTGGTAATGTGCTAAACACAGGTCTTCCACTGAGCATATTACAGTGCCATCAGTACAATCGTCCCCATTTGATGGTATTAGAAACCGGGATTTCCCCATACCACCTTCATGGGGAAACAGCTGTCCTCGGATGGTCACCTGAAGACAGACATCCAGCATGTTCACGACAAGTTTCAAATTTACGTTCATATTGATATTATATTACCCACATGTTTGACATCCTGGACATCAACGGTGGGCAGATCTCTGAGCTGCAGACGGTACTTCTTGAAGCTGGCGGACTCTCTCATCCTCGAAGCTCTCTGGTAGAGGGACAGCTTATGCCCCGTTCGCACGAAAGGGTCAGACAGCCCATCTCTGATAGCGCAGATAGCCTGCAAGGCATCAGAGACAACTAGTCGAGACTCAGTGTGACAAGCCTCAACCACATGCACTGACTTGTTCGGGTTTTTTGAGGTGTTGTTGAAGGTTCAGCGCCAGTCTGTCAAACCAGCGCCCTCGACTGTCAGGACAGTAAACATCCTGCAGAAGTAAGGACCGCAACTCGTTGACAGCCTCCTGGGATTTAAAAAAAAAAAAAAAAAGATTTGTATCCACAGTTGATGATGGTTAAGTTAAAAAATACTAGATGACAAAAACCTCATAGCGACGAAGCCTCTGTAAGATCTCCACCCCTCTTGATAATATACGTGTGAAAGCCCATCCTGTGGTGAAGCTGCGTAGGAATACTGGGAGCTCCTTTTGGTGACTAGAAAACAACATGGTAATTATGCCACAAGGACCATGGACACTAAGTTTGTGTCAAACGACACTTAAAGAGGAAGTTCGCCTTAAATATTTCTGGACAATAATGTTGGACAATATGTGGCCCCATTAGTCTAAACACGACATTATAATTAATATTACATTTGTGGAATATGAGTTGTGCAGCAAAATCAAGCCGTTTTTAGCCATCTCAGGGGGCGGCCATTTTGTCACTTGAGATCCGCTGAAGATGACATCACAGTTGCGCAGGACTAAGGCGACCAATCACAGCTCATGTGTTTTCTAAAGCTGAGCTATGATTGGTTGTTAGCTGTGACCTGAGCAAAAGTGGCAAAATGGCCGCCTTCAGACATTGATAAAACTGACAAGTGGGGCTGCATAGAACATATTATTGTCAAGATTTTTATTTTATTTTTTTGGGGGGGGGCTTACTTAACTAAGTATACTTAAAAAAAGCTGTATCAACAATCTGTAGTCTTTGATACTATTGTGCAGTACTCATACCAACAAGTGTTTCTCATATTTCTGGTAACTAATTTAACTAGAGAGGCAAAACAGTAAATGCTGTATTTCTACATCACTTTTGATTTTCCTCAACATTGTGATATCAGTTATATATATCAATTATATATATTTTATATTACTGCAATGTTGATTAGAATTTGATTAATTTTTCAGTCCTATTGCAAACTACACCACAACAACAACCAAATTATTAAATGATTAATTTTCAGTGAGTGTATTGGATCTCATTAGATCATTAGATAAGAACATCGTAGCTCGTTTGGATTTATCAGTACCCAGCAATTAGATTTTTTTTTTTTGTTGTTGTTGTTGAAAAGTTGAAGTTGAAGACCTCTGCTGTAGATGTGGCTAGTGGGGGCATGACACTCAAACAAGTTTATAAAATTAGCAAATAAAAAACAAAAAAACAAAAAAAAACATAAGAATTAAAGATGACTAAGTTAATTCTTTTGGAATATCTGACGAACATGATTTTACACCACCAAGTAAAATTTATGGAAAAATCAATAAATAGAAGGGGTAGAAAAAAAAATGCCATTTTCTTTTATTTTCAAAATGCCGTTCCAACCTGAGGTCACAACTCATCTTCAAATCCTGCCATTCATTCTTAGCTGTAGTATACAGATCCAGAGCCTCTTCCCAGTGACCTCCTTGCATAGCCAAGGTCACCTCCTGTAAGGCACGCATGGCTGCTTCATACCTGAGAGGAGTCACACAATAATAGAAATAATAGAAATAATATAATATTAAGATTAAATCTACCAGAGAATGCACAATAGGCTAACCTGATGAGGTCATCTCTCTCCCGGAACACCTTTGACGTGCGCTGCACCGTGTAATCAGGGAACGCCAGTCGTCCTGAATTGACTAGCAGGATGGTATAAAGCTGGCTTTGTCCACCTGCTGCCATCTCATCCTCATCCATCGTGTCTGTCAGCGAGAAGAGCAGAAGGATGCGAGAAAAAACAGCCCGAGGATCGTGGTGCAGACGCACACAGGAACCTGCGAGCTGCTTTGCCCTGTAGGGGTAGAAAGAAAGTGATCGATCACATCATTATTCCGGCACAACTATGGCCGTCTTTATTGTATCTTACCTTTTCAAGATGACAGCCCCGATGTTGTTTTGCACCTGGCTCAGAGAGAAGAGTGACTTCTGCTTGCTCAGCCGGAGAAGCCCGTCCAATAGCTGTTGTTTTTGAGTCCCAGCATTGCCCAGATGAAAAGTCTTTGCCAGCGCTTTGAGCTCAGGGGCAGGTAAGAGATCAAGAGCTTCTTCAATGTTGCATAGGTCATTCTCTTTAAAAAAAATAAAAAATAAATTAAAGTAAATGCTTAAAAATTGCATTGTTGGAGAAAAATACTAATATAAATACGCATGTGAGGTGCAGGTATTATTCACTGTCCACTTTGGAGGTGCCATCTTCAGATTCTACACTGTAGTATCTGTGACTTTAAATGTGTGTGCCTAACAAAGGCAGGGCCCTGACTGACTCAAATAGTGTTCACCACAATTATGTACTGCCATTTAGTGGCCAAAAGCGGAATTGCATTCCAAAATAAAGAACACAATTGGACAAAAAAATAGGACCGCAATCCCAGAACCCACAATGGAGGGGTGTTTATTGAACAGTGTAATGTCATACCTTGAATATGTATCAGTGCATTTCAGCAGCAGATATGAAAGATAATGGTAATCATATCCTGATCAGTAACAGCATGCAGTTACCTGTCTGCAGAAGACCCCCTTGCACCAGCTCCTGAGCAACAGGCCGCAAATCACTGCATATTTCTTCATAATCCAGTTTCTCCACTTGAAGCCACTTCAGTTTCCGCTGGAACAGTCTTACATATAACTTCTGTCCCATGACTACAAAAGGCGGTGGGACAAATATGTTAGAAACATGACATTAAAGAGGATATGCAACATTTCGGCTATACCTGAGAGTTTCTGAAAGGCTTGCACAGCCATCATGTCATCATCGTTGAACAGGGCTTTATCATCCTCGTTATCCAGCACGGCGTGTAGAACAGTCTGGAAATTCCGGAGGTAGTAGGGCAGTCTTTGTGGGGGTGAGGTGTTGCCTCTCTGGTCACTGCTGCTTTTGTCAGCCACACTCACTGTCTGTAAAACGTTGCTAGTACAAGAGGACTTGTCTGCGCTAGAAAGGGGATCATAATCCGCAAGAGAGGGTACTTCGATTTGAAGTTCATCTCCTGTCTCTTTACCAGACAATGCTTCCGTAAAGTTGGTCCTGTCATGTTTTGGTTTCTTTCTTAAACTAGACACGTTACTTTTAACAGGTGTATACGTCTTTCTCTTAACTAATTTAGAGGAAGAGGAGAGCGACACCTTTGGCCACATCTCTGTTTTAAGGTCTTTTTCCAAACATGCTGTTGTAAATGTCCCTCCGTTGGTTGTTAACTCGACAGCTCTTATTGAGTCTCTATTGCTTCCTGTAGCCTGAATGACAAGATTTTCTTTCTGTGAGTTGCTAACATCATCCAAATTGTCTTCGTTCAGATCAGCAATTGCATGTTTAACATCCGTGTGGGTTCTATCATTTGTCTTTTGGCATGTTCTAGATAACTTAGCAGACAGACTTCCAATATCGAGCTTTCTGACGACAGTCTTGCTGCTTATTTCCCGAGACACATTCGGAGAGGTTATCGTCTTGAAATAAGGACTTGTCTTAGTTTCTTCTTCCAGTACTGGATCTAGCTGGGACTTGAAGGAACTCCTGCTTGGTGACACGACAATATTACTTGCTGATGAGGCACTGCAGTCTGCTCTCTCAAAATTCTTGCACTGCAAATCAATGTGTTCATTGATCCCGAATCTAGTAACCATCTGACCACAAAGAGGGCAGGGCAGCTTGAGAGGCTGCGGGCTGCTGAAGAACGACGTGATGGGAGTTGTGTTGACAGCCTGAGCGCCGCTTCGCTTCTTGTTCTTGGACAACGACAAATTCCGCCTGGTTTTCTGTTTGTCTCCTTTGCCTGCCATGCTCAACGACAAAAGTGAAAAACTATATTTCATCTATATTTTCCGACAACTTCACGAGACGTACCCGCTGCTAACTCGCTCATTTCAAGATAGCGTAGATGCTAATTTAGCTTATTTAAAAAAAAAAAAAAAAAGGTAACGACGCGTTGAGAACGTGCGCCTGCAACAGAAATGAAGACACGTCTCTACGAATAAAATCAATAACACGCAAAACCTAGGTAGAACACTCAAAACCGATACTCTCATTTTAGCACCAGCTACATAACAAACCTTACCCGCCTGAGACTGTTTCAGACTAGACAAGCAGAAGAACGAATGCATTTCAGACCATAGCAATCGATTCCAAACGCATCGATATGTTTATCATCCCATGTACTCGACGTTACGTCTTAAAAGGTGGAAGTGGAAGCTGATGATGATGATGATGATAATAATAATAATAATAATAATAATAATAATAATAATAATAATAATAATAATAATAATAATAATAATAATAATAATAATAATAGAGGGCGGCACGTTTCCTGGGTGGAGTTTGCATGTTCTCCCCGTGCTTGTGTGTTTTTTCTCCGGGTACTTCTGTTTCCTCCCACATTCCAAAGACATGCAGGTTGATTGAACACTCTAAAATTGTCCCTAGATGTGATTGTGAGTGTGGATGGTTGTAAAAGCAATAAAAGCACACAGTAAAAACAGTCAATAAAAAATCAGAATAAAAAAGTCAAGACTAAAATCAAAACTCAAAATCAAAATTAATCAGGGAAAGCTTTTTTTTTTTTAAGGAAGGTTTTGAGTCTTTTATATATACATATATATATATATATATATATATATATATATATATATAAATAAATAAATAATCATAAAATAATATTCAAACTGGACGAATAAGAAACATTTAGTTCCTGTGCAGTGTTGTTTCAAACTGAACATCTTCTGCAAACACTGTTTATCATTGCATCGTATCACGTTCATTCGTGACATGCGGTGATGCGCGATAAAAATATATGTCGTTATAGATGAAAGGGGAGATTCAAAGTCTCCTTTCGCAAGAATACTGTACTTATCATCATTGGATCTCAAAGTGCTGCTGGTTAAATGTTTTTATTTATTTTCTCCAGATGTAAACTTAAAAAAAAACACAGCATCCAAAGAAGCTACTGGTTAAAAAACAAAACAAAAAGGGAAAATATAAAATAAAATTCCGACATCAGTATTTAAGGCTGTTATGGAAGTTCAATTTTAGATTCCTGCTGTGAAACATCGTGAATTAATTGTAATTATGACTTAAGTATCTCATTATTTTTTAGATAACGTCTCATTATTAGGACTTAATATCTTGTAATTCTGACTTCGTGCATGATCTCATTATTATGACTCAATGAATGTGGCTTAACATTTTTTGTAGTGTTTTTTTATTTATTTTTTTAATAAATATGCGTATAATTGTAACAACTACAACTGTAACAGAATTGATCACGTTGCATCTGTATAATGTTACGTTAAGGCGTGAATGTGCTTCATCACCTATTCTGCATAATATCAACGTTGGGGACCCGATGTGGTCACGTGACACATTCAGTATCTTCTATATACACATTCCTGGGCAGCTGTGCGTGTGCGGCTTTTATTCAAAAATCACCATCCCGGAGAGCAATCTGATCTGAACAACACGTTCACAAGGGTGAACCAGGCGACCCTACCGATGACGGTAAGTGCACTGATGGATGTTTACTATTATATTTGGGTGTAGGCCTTCGCTGATTTGATAAGACACCAAGCTGGACGTGCTCATCTGGTAGCACATCAGTGGATGTCAACATGGTGCAGTCTTTAAATCAAGGTCGATGTGCAATTTTGTATGAGAAGATTGGCTCGATTGAGATGGTAAACCCGTTTGCCGGGCCTCATCAATAAGCACGAACGTACACAATATTTAAATCAATTGTCCGTTGTATAATGCGACTTTCACTGGCGGAACGATCACAACAAGCATCCCCTGCAGCTGCGGCAAAAGTTGGCCATAAAAACGGTTTCGAAAATAGCTCTCGGAACGCGTCAAGGGCAGGGCGAACAGCTCACACGCCTTTTTAAATGCTCGGTTTGGCTCTTTAATTGGCAGTTCAGCACCATGGAGAGATCAATCGACACGGGAGGATCCCACACGAGTGACTGGATTCTATCATCGCGGCTTTCAAACCATTTGGTCAGAATAACACGACGAAAAAATAATGAGGAGTTAACAATTTCCTCATCTTAATCGTGTGCTGATCTGAAGATCAGTGTCGTCGGGTGTCACACTGCTCGTTGCCATTGCTTTAGTGCACAGTATAGGTGCCAAATCGTGTGCGTAGTATTTTCTATCCTTCTTATAGTTTAAGGGAAATGAGTGGATTTGAAGTTTAGTAGTGAAATTACACTCCAGCAACATGGTGCACTAGTCTGCATCACAATTCTGAAATTTGAAATTCGAATCTTGACTACCTATGACCTTCCTGTATGCATGAGTTTGTAGGTTTATTCCTTAAACATTAAAATAACAACAACAACATGCATGTTGGGTTCACACACTAAATTGTCCGTATGATTTTTTTTTCTTCTGATTTTATATTTAGAACAGAGTGTCAGTTGTTTTTCAAAGACATTAAAATGATGTTGTGTCAACTTTAACATGAGTTATCAGTTGAAGGAGCAGCTGCCTCAGCTTCAGATAGGTCTGCGATTTTATAATGTGCTCAACTACACAGAGAGTAAATTAGATGTTTTCCAAGTCCTCAAATGCATTCTCACTAAACAATAGCACTATCTACTTTGTAATACAGTAGTCTTTGTGTATACGTTGTGATGTTGTTCAGATGTAGTAGGTGAGCATTGCATTAAACCACCATCGTTGTTGCGACTAGCTTGTTGGAAGTGGAACAGATTTGAGAAGCCAAAATGTTGGGTCTTGTTTGTGAAAATGTGTCACTGATCTTATAGATTGCACACGTTTGCTGCAGTTCCCCCGTTCCTCAGGACACCATGACATGATTAGAGCTGACACAACAAAGCAAGACTATCAGTCAACATCATTAGTAGCTAAAAGCTCCATGGTGTTGCACTGTGGAATACAGTATGACATTATGCTGGGGTAGAATCATTTTGAAAAATAACCTGGGATTTTTATTTCACTCATTACGACTGTGAATATGCAAATTTTTTTTTTTCAAGGTCCTCTTCCAATGTATTTTTTTAAGCAAACACAAGCAATAAATAAATCAATTTTACTATAAACAATATAAAAATTATTATACATAAGTGTTTTGGTGTGCATAGGTTCAGCTTGTGCTAAAATAAAAGCAAATGAACCTTGAAATAACTGAAAAACAGTTTATTCATCTAATTCAGTTAGTGTTGACTTCATATTCTGACGTTGACGTTTAAATTAAGTAAATGAAGTTTGATGCAGCTTTTGTACTAGATCTCATTCCATAGTGCACCCATTGTACCTAATGTTGTTGTTATTGCTTGTGTAGAATGTAGTTCAGAGAATACCACTTGTAATTTCCTGTACGGCTTGGAGTGATGGAAGAAAGAGATTGCCAGTATGGAAATATATGAATCAAACGTCTTTCACATAGATAATGCTTTTCATGGTACAGAATACATAATGCAATAATCTCAGCAATTTATTTTATTGTTTTTATAAATTCACAGGTAGAACATGCATCTGATTTAATGAGCCAATAATGGCTCATAGGAGTAGACAAGACCCAATTTCCTGGGGGAACTAAACAGAACCAAGCAGATCACAGAAATTTGGTGAGGGGGTGTCTGTGCAATCATCCTCCACCTTGAAGGATGATACCAATGACCAGCTGACTCCTACCGTGAACCAAGAGGCGAAGACATGGAGGACACGTGCTCCGAATACGACAACGTGGGATCTGACGTGGAGCAGGACTATGACGAGGTGCTGCATTTGAACAGGGAGGGCGTCATGGACACGAGGTACTACAAGCAGCACTACCCCGACGGAGGCGGCTACGTAAAGAACGTAGGCGGTAAAAACGGAAACGAAAGCAGCGATGCCGCTGACCAGTTCACAGCCACATCTTGCCAAAGCACAGAAAGACGCAATGGATCTCAACGGGACGCGAAACCTCTCAAGGCAGGCCGTCCCTTTAGGTCGCGTTGCACCCCTGTTGCAAGGGAGGCAGCGGAGGGGGAAGAAGCCGGAAAGGGCCTGGAGAACAGATTCTTCTTTTGTGACGGAGATGAAATCGAGGAGGTACTGGATGGGGCCAGATTTATAGAAGATTTAGAGGACACAGAAGACAGCGATCAAAGACAGGCTGGCATTTACCAGGACAATGAACGGATTAGAAAGGGGCGTGATGAGAGGGATAGAGAAGACGACTGCGGAATTAGGAGAAACTATACCATACCAGGAGCCAACAGAAATTGCGAGCCATCACACATGAGCTCGAAAGAGGAGAGACAAGCGAAAGGACGAGGAAGGAGGGCAGCTGGACAGGACATTGAACATATTACCTCTGGGGTTAAAGGTTGCACAACCAACAAAAATGATCGAGTGAAGACATCATCCAAGGAAAACAGAAAAGCTCCTGCGAGGACCAAAGCGAAATCCAACAAGCAACACCCATCCCCTCGTCATCCTCACGGCCAAGCACCTCCAAACAGCCAGAAGGCCCAACCTCGAAGAGAGGTCGCTTCTGTTCCCAGACCCAGCTCCTCGAGTAACAACCAGGAGAGCGAGCCGAATATCGCCAAGCAGTCTTCGACTCTCTGTCATGTACCTGAGCAAGAAGAAATGTCACCTGAGGAGAGCCAGAGCCAACCACAGAAACTCCAGCAGGTTTGTAAGATTCATTTGCAGTGACAATCTACAAACAAGGCGGCACGGTAGTCGAGTGGTTAGCACGTCCGCTTCCCAGTTCTGAGGTCTCCGGTTCGAGTCCAGGCTCGGACCTTCCTGGGTGGAGTTTGCATGTTCTCCCCGTGCCCGCGTGGGTCTTCTCCGGGTACTCCGGTCTCCTCCCACATTCCAAAGACATGCATGGCAGGTTAATTGGGCGCTCCGAATTGTCCCTAGGTGTGCGTGTGAGTGTGGATGGTTGTTCGTCTCTGTGTGCCCTGCGATTGGCTGGCAACCAGTCCAGGGTGTCCCCCGCCTACTGCCCACAGCCAGCTGAGATAGGCGCCAGCAGCCCCCGCGACCCTTGTGAGGAATAAGCGGTCAAGAAAATGGATGGATGGATGGATCTACAAACAAATCGGGTCATTCAAACCAAAGTGAGAGAGAGAGAGAGAGAGAGAGAGATTAATTAAATAGGTAGTCTCTTCCTTGGTGGAGGTAACAATTTAAAAAACTCTTCCCCTTTCGTAATATCAGGATGAGGAGCCAAGCCCAGCTGTGATGCAGGAGCAAGGTCCCGATCAGCCGAGGAGTCCTCAAAGTCCAGAACTCCCCCCAGATGACGAGAGCGGGTCCCCCAAGGTTAAAACTTACATTCATTTTCAATACACATCCAATACCAGATTGTTATGTAAAACATGGCAATCTGTACAATAAATTTTATTTCTAAATTTGGAAAAAGTATAACAAAGCTACATTTTCAATAATAATTGCATGTGTATGCACACAGTGTACTTTTGTAAACATACTGTAAGTATTATGAAATCAGAACAGTTAACAATAGGACAGTTATAATTAATTAATTAATTATAATTAATTAATTATAATTAATTAATTTCACAAAAAAAAAAATCCAATCAAATTTTCACAAAACATTGTAAACGGATGAACATTGCTCAAGGAAGAACTAATTAATTTTTGGTAAGAATATAGACAAGGTTCAAATACCGGTACATTTATTTATTAGTCCCTCGGGCGTTGAATCAACGAAAATGCTGATTTACTTGTTGTCTTTATGAAATAGCTTGCAAACCTTTACAATTACATATATTCCACAAAGCAAGTTGTTTAACAACAAGCTCTAAACCAGGGATGGGCAAACTCGGCCCTCGAGTGCCAGAGTCCTGCAGGTTTTGAGTGTTTCCCTAGTCCAACACAGCTGATATATGATCAGCTCATCAGCAAGCTCTGCATAAGCCTGATAACGATCCTGTTGATTGGAATCAGCTTGTGTTGGAAGAGGGAACCCCCCCTCTTTTTATTTATTTTGTTATTTTATTTTATTTTATTTTATTTTTTTGTTATGTAAGAACACTTTTCGTTACAATATTCCTACACTGGTAGGACAATATTCAATTATGAAAAAGAGCCTTTCTTTCATTTTAAGCAATCTGTTAAGAATGTGTAATTAACTGATACATAATATTTTATCTTTAAATTACTTTTTGACGTTATTCACAACCAGTGTGCCGGTATCTTTGTTCTTCTGTAAAATATGTACTTGGCGCAATAAAGTTTGGGAAACACTGCAATAGATGAATGAGGCAGTTGATATGATAACTAATGTATTTATTCTTTATGTATTGCTTTGTATTTGGTGAATTATAGCCTGTTATTCTTTTTTTTTTAACTCTGCCTATTGAGATGGCCAGTAAGTACAGTACTACAAGTAGATATATCAATAATATTAGACAACTGACCAAAATCAACATTTTTTTTTCTTAAGAAAACGCAAGAAGCTGCTTCCTTCCCCAGCTTTGAAGACGGTAAGTTTTTCAGAATAATTCTAAATTGACCGTTCAGTGTGTTGTATATCAATACAAGTCGTCTTGACATATTTTCAAGTCTTACATTGGAAGCTTTGTTTTCTTTGTGGCTGTTTCACAAAGTCCCAGGTCCCTGTGAGCCAGAAGATCTGATTGATGGGATCATCTTTGCCGCTAACTACCTTGGCTGCACTCAAGTGCTGTCTGACAAGAATCCATCCAAGGCTGTCCGCATGTCGCAGGCTCATGAGGCCGTCAGTCGTATTAAGGTAGCTGATCTCTTTTGGAGATATGTTTACGTTTACTTAGATTTAAGAGCTGATGTAGTTTTCCAATTTTACCACATGATGACACTGTTGCACATACTCGTTTGAATTAAATAACCCTTTTTTGGTGTATAAGAGCCAAGATGAAGATTCCCAAATGATGACTGAAGTCGACCTGTTTATCTCCACCAAAACGGTGAAGGTGCTCAATGCTGACACACAGGTGAGGAAGCGTGTGCGCTGGATCATCTTCCAGTTTTGCTTGAATTCTTATGCAGGAAATTCATCCTTTTTCTCCCTCCAGGATACAATGATGGACAGCGCCTTGCGTACCATCTCCTATATCGCTGACATTGGCAGTATTGTGGTTCTGATGGCACGCAGGCGCTTGTCTCAGGCGTCATCGGAGGATTTCGCTGAATCTGTGGAGTCCAGCGGCGAAGGGACCAGTCAGTACGGCATGATTTGCTATGTCTTTGAGTCAGAGGATGTAAGTAGCCGTTAGCATTGCCCTTCTAAATCATCAGGCATTGTGTTGCGTTGGTAGCAAATTATGGAGGACCAAAACTGTCAAAATTCAAAATAAATAAACGACTATATAAATAAATAAATAAATGACTAAAAGTGAAAATAAAAATGGATATAAAAATATGATTTGAAAATTGTTAAAAAACATATATAAATGTAAATTAAAAAAGCAAAAACATTATAAATAAATAATAAATACATTCATATTTAATTTTTGAACTATATATATTTTTTATATCCGTTTTTATTTTCACTTTTAGTCATTTATTTATTTATTTATTTAATCATTTATTTATTTTGAATTTTGGCAGTTTTGGTCCTCTATAGCAAATAAAGCCAGGTCTATAAATAGCATGCTTTGGAAGTGTGATGGAGAAGAACTTCTGGGATAACTTATTTTGATCCTATCAAAAAGACACATATGGCCACTGGCTAGAGGCTATGGTGGTGTCTTGAGATACAGGTGACCAATAATTAACACGTTTTTCGAGATAGAAGCCGTTGTTTGGTTGATTTATTATTATTATTATTTTTTTTGCTTTGACTTGCAGGCAAAAAAAATTCGAGCGCTGTATGTGTGGTAGTGAACACTTTGGCTGACAGCCTCTGCAGCATCATATAATAAATATGAGAGCGTAGCCTTTTTATTTAATGGTTGATATTGAAATCTTTGTACAGTATATATTTATTTTTGTATTTATTTCCACATTTCTTTTTATATTTTTATTTTTTCAGTCTTATTTATTTTTTATTTTTTAATAATAATAATAATAATAATAATAATAATAATAATAATAATAATGATGATGATGATAACAACAACAACAATAATAATAATAATAATAATAATAATAATAATAATAATAATAATAATAATAATAATACTTGCCATGAAAAATAAAAAGCTTGCAGAAAAATGTTAATAAGCAAGGGATTGGCTAAAGTGATGTATGGGGAAAGGTGATTTGAGTTCTGAGCATGTTTACATAATGAAATATCATGTATATTGTAAAAATATACATAATATTAATAAATATTGTACCTCAAGGCGCCATTCTATTTGGTTATGTGTTGTTGTCAGCTATGAATGCGTTTTTTTTTTTTTTTTTTGGCTGAGTCATGTCCGATCTCTCCCACAGGCCCAGCTCATCGCACAGTCCATCGGTCAGGCCTTTAGCGTGGCCTACAGAGAATTCCTGCGAGCCAATGGCATCAATCCGACAGACTTAAGTCAGAAACAATACAGCGACATCATCAACTCCCAGGAAATGTACCACGACGACCTCATCCACTTTTCAAATTCGGACAACTGCAAAGAGGTGTGTGTCAACGTAGGATTGTTGTGAATCTAAGATGAGGAGGAGGGAGATTTTGAATACAACCTATGTGTTGTAGCTGTGTGTGGAGAAGCAGAAAGGGGAGAACCTCGGGGTGGTGATCGTCGAGTCGGGCTGGGGCTCCATTCTGCCCACGGTCATCCTCGCCGGAATGCTCAACAGCGGCCCAGCGGCACGCTCTGGCAAACTCAGTGTCGGTGATCAGATTATGTCCATCAATGACACCAGCCTGGTAGGGCTGCCTCTAGCTACCTGCCAGGGCATTATCAAGGTATGCAGATCATCTTCATTGACACTTGATATTTGCCGATGGATGGGTGGATGTTGGATTAATTTTCTCATAATGCACCAGTGATAAGATGTCTGAGATTGATGGGCAACCATTCAAGGAACAAACAGGATAGGCGATCAAGAAAATGGAGAGATGAATGAGTCTGATATGACAGGACTAATGAATGTCACTATTGAATCTTTTTCGAATCAATTAAGATTCCCAGACACTTCTGGTCCCAAACTTGGATGAAAAATGGGCGGGCATCCGGTGTAAAAACAGCCAAACATATCATTGCTGTGGTAAAAACTGACGGGGAATTTCTGACGGACTTTTTCGAGTATGTATTTCATTGCTTGGCTGCAGTATCAACTTTCCACCAATAGAGGGTGCTAATAGACAGTTTCATGAGGATAAGAATTGACTACACTGGAAACATAAAACTGGAAATATCTGTGTGGATGTAGTCAAAACACCAATCAGAATTGAGGCTTTATGAACTTCTATTGTTAACATTTGCTTTTAAATTATGCACAATGAACAGAATCACAGCCATTTCAGTAACTTAATGTGCAACACCCCTAACACTACAGTAGAGTGAGGAAGACATACCTGTGGACGTGTGGACTTCCTGGCTCTTCAGCCATAACCAATCTAAATGTGCAGAGCCCGTAGGGATGTTACGATAACGGCAACATTAAAATTTCCACTATATCGCGTACTCGTCATGTCACGATATTAAAAGCAGCACATCAGTTCAAAAGGCGAGGTTATATTCCATTTGTGTAGTTCTAGCACCCTCTGGTGGTTCGTTTATTAGTGCAGTTTAATTTTAATAAGCGAAGTGCGCAGTAAGTTTGCACATGCGCGAGGGAAAAAACGAGGCTACCAACTACCCTGTCAATTTGAATGGCGGAGATTAGAGTGGTGACAATCTTTGCCTAACTGTACACTTTAAAGCTTGCAAGTCAACTTCCCCGATGTCAGTAAACCACATGCTATGCATGTTAATAAAAAACAGCAACTTTCCAGCCGTTGAAACGTTTCTATCAGAGCCGATTACATCGGATCCAATTAATTTTCAATTACCGTTTGGTAGTTTCGCCTACCTACAATGCACCACGCCGCTACCCATAATGCACCTTGAATTCGAGATGCGCACTTCGCTTATTAGGAATGGTTATCACTCCTATAAATTGGTCATACCAGCAAATATTTTTCAAAATCTTCATAAAAAAAACATTACTCTTCATCCGCTTCAGTCGAACACAGAATTGTGAATTACATAGACCATGATGCTTTGTGCCGCTGAGTCAATAAGAGCACATGACAATGGCGTGACATGGGGAGCTGTTATGTACAAAAACACAATGAGCTTTTTTTTTCTTTTTACATCGTGAGGTTTTATACAGTATCGTGAGCTTTTTTATATATTGTCAATCTCTCCATCCTATCGTGATAATTATCGTATCATGTTTTTTTTTTTACGTGATATTTAGCGTATCATGGTTCTTGTATATCGTTACATCACAGTCATATGTCTTGGCATTTTCTACAATGGAGCTTTTTTCACTTCATTTATGTTCTCTTACATGTGGTGTCTTCTAGGGATTGAAGAATCAACTGAAAGTAAAAATGAGTATTGTAAGCTGCCCTCCTGTGACCACTGTCCTCATCAAGCGGCCTGATCTTAAGTTCCAGCTTGGCTTCAGTGTTCAAAATGGCATAGTGAGTGTACAGAAAAAAAAAATAAAAAATTAAATTGTGTCGCGATGGACAGACATGCACATGTAAAAAAAAAAAAAAAAAAAAAAAAAAAAAGATGGATCTTCTTGTCATTTTCAGATCTGCAGCCTGATGCGAGGCGGGATCGCCGAGAGAGGCGGCGTTCGCGTTGGACATCGAATCATCGAGATAAACGGTCAAAGCGTGGTTGCTATGCCGCATGAAAAAATCGTGCAGACCCTTTCCGTGTCGGTGGGTGAGGTAAGAGATCATCGTCTGCAGGAGTACAATAACAATTTCCCGTCCCCGTTTTGCAGTCTTTATGCTCACATAAACAAACTGGTTGCTAGCAGCATTCTAACATCTGCTGTGAGCCATCTGCTCCAAATAGAGCACTGCATAGTCATATTTAAAAAGAAAGAAAAAAAAACGGATCATCATCACTTCTCATTCTCGTCTTTTGTTGTCGCTTTAAACAAAAAATGGGTTTATGACATCTTGAGAATTTTTATGTTGAAAAAACATTGTAGGACAAAATGCGCTCTCTTGTTTGATGTTCATTTTTATCTCATTCATCTCTTATAAATATTGTAGCATACAAGATAAATCTCTTTGTGATTAATTATTAATTTAACAACTTAAATCTGTAAACCGGAGTATGCGGAAAAAAACCTAAGCAAGCAAAGAGAGAACATGCAAACTGAATACACAGGAGGGCACATGCTGAGATTCAAACTCACTACGTGCCATTCACTAGTCCACCCTGCTGGGAATCAATTAATTTCAATTGAATTCTAACTATTTTTGTTGTTGTTTAAAGTCCCTGTAAAATGTCCTCCAATTATGACACATCATAGAGATGAGAGTTGATAAATGGATGTTAGCATCTAGCATGTTTGTTATGCCTACACATAACTCTGTTTGAGCCTCGAAAATCTGTTCGCTGAAAGCTTCCTGTGGTTGGAAGATTCCAACATGTCGTCGTGGGCCTTTTCCATGCAGCAACAACCAGGCTTTAGAGAGTTTATAAAATATATTTTATCCATCTGTGTTTGGAAGAGAAATTTTGTTATTTTAAGTCAAATACCGATATTTGCATCTCTGATTATTTAGACACATGAAAAACTATATAACACTTTTTTTTTTTTACTAGTAGTGTCACCTCTTTTTTTTTTTGACATCTTCACATCACACTCTGCCTTCCCCCAAATTTTAGTTTTTGTTGTTGTTATTGTTTTTAAACTTTATTTTAATTTAAAAAAGAAAATGCTAATAAACATTTAATCTTAATGCACATTTTTAAACTTTTAAATTTTTTATTCTTTAAAAAATGCTAATAAACATTTAATCTCAAACATTTGAAAACTTTTTTTAATTCTTTCAAAAATGCTAATAAACATTTAATCTTAATACTCATTTTTAAGCTTTTTTTTATTCTTTAAAAAATCGCTAAGAAATATTTAATCTCAATTAACATTTTTAAACTTTTTTTTAATTCTTTAAAAAAAAATGCTAATGAACATTTAATCTTAATACACATTTTTAAACTTTTTTTAATTCTTTAAAAAAAATGCTAATGAACATTTAATCTTAATACACATTTTTAAACTTTTTTTATTCTTTAAAAAAATCGCTAATAAAAATTTAGTCTCAATAAACATTTTACAAATTTTTTTTTAATTCTTAAAAAAAATGCTAATAAACATTTAATCGTAATGCACATCTTTAAGTTTTTTTTTTTTATTCTTTACAAAAATCGTGAATAAACATTTAATCTTAATATATTGTTGTTATGGTCATGTCGCGGGCCACTGAAAATGAATGGCGGGCCGTAAATGGGCCCCGGGTCATAGTTTGGACACCACTGCTCTAACGCAACCGCAACCATGCCAGTGTGAAAGCGCTGTCCAAACATTAGCTCTCATGTTTGACTTCCCCGCCTCTTTACATGCCTTATACAAACTCACTACTGACAAAAGAGGCCACGCCAATGCTCTATTTGAAGGGAGTTCACATTTTCGGGGTGTAGGCTTAGCTAACTAGCTAATTGCAAGTTGCATTTACTCTGAATAAGCACTGATGAGGATGAAGGTGCCTAAGTTTAACATTTTGAGTATAACAGCACTCAGTATTTGCACATTTCCAGAAGTTATCTTCAAATATGCTTAAAGTGGAAGTCTTCCTTAAAGAGATACTTGACTCATTGAGCCATTTTCAACTGTAAAAAGTTAATATTTCGTACATAATTAATGTGGTAACTTAATTATTTTTCATGTACAATTAATACCTTTAAAAAGTACATTTTTTTTCTACTTGCTGTCATCTGATGATGACGTCACCTGTGCTGAGGAAGTAGGTAACGACCAATCATGGCTCAATTTGCTGACCAACCCCAGAAAACAGGTGAGGCATCAGTCGACAGCAAGAGGAAAACATAGTTTTTAAAGGTATTAATTGTACATGAAATATAATGAAGTTATCAAATTAATTCTGGACAAAATGTGAACTTTTCACTGCTGAAAATTGTTCAGTAAGTCAAGTATTCTTTTAAACTTTTCTTGACAATCATATGTTACATGTGACCTCACTAGTCTAAACATGGGATTCTGACTAATATTACATTTGTGGAATATGAGTTAAGAAGCAAAATCAAGCTGTTTCTATCCATCTCAGTGGGGCGGCCATTTTGCTACTTGCTGTCGACTTAAGATGACATCACAGTTGCTCACAGCTCAGGCAATGACCAATCACAGGTCACCTGTTTTCTGAAGCTGCGCTGTGATTGGTTGTTACCTGAGAATGAGCAACAACAGTAAGTGAAAAAATGGCCGCCCCCCGAGATGGATAAAAACGGCTGGCTTTTGCTGCTTAACTCACATTCCACTAACACAATATTAACCAGATTACCATATTAGGCTTGTGGGGTTGCATCGAACATATTATTGTCATAAATATTTTTGGAGGTTGACTTCCCATTTAATGTGTTTCGAAAGAAATCTCCAACTTCACTTCACAGGGTCTTCCATTGATGTTTTTGTGTTTATTACCCAGTTTTCTCGGTTCTACTCGTCATATCCTTCCTTATTTTGTGACAAAATCTTTTCTGTCTGGTGTTTGTGAAATTAATTAACACATTCTTCTTAAATCTGTACCAGATCAACATGAAGACGATGCCGGCTGTGATGTTCAGACTGCTCACAGGACAGGAGACGCCATCCTACATTTGAAGACGCAGCATTGATTGAATAGTGATGAGCAAAGTTTTATTTTTCTATCATTTTAATATCATTTGGGGGCTCTCGTTGCAATTCTGTAAAGAGGGTCCTGTTGTCATTTCAGGTTTAATCTTGAATTACATTCTCATAATGGCCTTACAATGTGAATTCTGTAGTCATGTGTGTGAGTGTGGAAGAGAAGTAGCTTAATCGTCACTTTTATTTTCCTATGAAAAGAAGTGCATTTTATTTTAGTTAGTCATTTTTATAGTGTCTCTGTAATTGTACTGTAAATACTGTGGGTTACTCAAGGACTGGATTGGGAAGGCCATATTACTCGTACAGTATATGCATGGTCTAATGACACATTTCTGACCAAGATTACATGATACTATTACAGAAAGTATTACATATGTATTGTATTACACTGTATAAAGCCACTAAATTATGTGTAATTATGGAGACGCTGAAGGCCAAAGACACCCCCTTCATTTTGAAATGCAGTTTTAAGAGATAACCTTTACAAGAGCGTACAAGAATGTACATTACGGAATGAATGTAATAATGTAACACAAATAATACACTCTCACTGCTTCATTCTTGTTGTTTGCTTTCTTTTTATTAAGGTGTCATTAAAAAAACTGACAAGTACATTGTAGGTATGTCATAAAACACATTTACCAAATAGTTTGGTGTTAATTCAACCTCTCTTCATTTTTCCAGATCAAAAGATACTCTTGCTTGAATACCATAACAAGACATATAGCATACTGTTTTTTTTTTCTTTTTACTAGCAATATATTTGCCACAATCCTACAGGATCTACATATTTTAGTCTTTCATGGCCAGTGAAAATAACATGGGCCAATGCCAGACTAAAAAAACAAAACAAAACAAAAAAAAACTGCTGTGTTCATTAACACTACAGTGCATGGATCCCATACAAAATAAATCTGTATTTACAAATACAATACAGTTAAATCACTAAATAAATACATAGACATTTGACGCAGACACGAGTGACATTCAATATTGTCTCGCACGTAGGATAGTAGTTCTTCAAGTATTGACGGCAAAAGTTGTAGAGAGGGAGTCATACATGTTCCTGAAAAACAAAAACAAAATGGATGTTATTTCCAATTAATCAGTGCTTTCTTTCTTCACAAAGAAAACAATGATTGACACAGTCATACTTAAAAAGTGATCAATATATACACACAGTGGTTGTAGTTTGCAAAAATGTACAATTACACTGTATCATGTTGAGAGCTGCTTATTTTTTTTTTTTTTAGCTGCATCTTTTTAAATTTTACACTCTGAAAGTGGCAGACCAAATTTACAACCAAGTAAACTTTTTAACATTAAAAACCAATTTAGCACATTCATGCAAGTACTTTCAATGTTCTAAATTTATAGTTCGTATGCGAAATTTGTTTCAGATAAATTTCCATATAATGCAATGCAGTATTTTTTCCCCCTGAAATGTGTCCAATAATATCAGGGATCTGAACTTTTTTTATTTTTTTATTATTAAAAGCCATGAAAATTGCGAATGTATTTTATGTATTTATTCTTTCAATTAATGTCTTTAAGGTGGCTGACTCTCGGCCACTAGTTTTGCTGTGATTTGAAATTTGAATCATAGTTATAATTTTTTATGTAGCTAGCCTGTGGTCAAAAAGCTACATCTCTGTCGACTGTCACTGAACTACAATCAATGAATAGAACCAGCAGCCTGTCAAATACCCACACTCTCTCCTTCCGCCTGTTACCTCTTTTTGTATTATTGTATCGCTACAGGCACCAGGAAAAGCTGCTTCTTCTTTGACAATCATGCCATGTTGCTGCTTGTTTCAATAAAATAAAAGTGGCGCCTCAAAACGTTTTTACCCGATAAGGACACTAGGGGTCGCAGTTTGTCCGCTGAAGCGATTTGGTATATTGTTGGTGTCCTGCCAAAACTTCTGAAGTCACAATTTGGTAAATTTCAGATTATTATTATTATTTTTAAACTATACTATTGGTCAGTCCACATGTGTTTGTCATTTTATTTTATTTTATTTGAAAATTGATGATGCAATGTTAAAGGTTGAACAAACATCTATTTTTGGGATCTCCTAAAACGTGACAATTTTGGAGCTACAAGATTTCAGCCCGATGCCTGCGATATAATTCTGTTTCATTTTCAAATGTCAAATAGAACTGATATTATCATGTGATCAATATATAAGTGAATGTATACTGACCACTGTGCCCTCTGTGGATGTGCATGATGAGACTATTACATCATCAAGGAAGGCTGAATTCAGGTACGTCTCCCCATAAGAAATGTCCTCGTCTTCAAAACTGTCGACACCCTCGCTGAAAGCCTCCTTCATCTTCTCAGGTAACATAAAGTTCATTATCACCACCAGAACCCCGATGACAGTACAGAGCACACCTAGGAAAGATTTCAGTGTTGTCAAATTCAAGCAAATCTCATGGAATCAGTCAGCAAGTCCTTCAATAGTTACCGGTAGCCAGAGCAAGCCAAAATGAAAGGCTGTATTCCGCTTCAAAAAAGACAGTTCCAATGGTGAAAACACAGTTGGGTGCATGCATGATGGCGGTGAAAGCAGCCGCAGAGATGAAAATGAAAGCGGCTGTAGCCAACATCATGTAGCCGGCGTATAAAACAACTGGCATGCAGAAGAGGATGTTGGCCAGCATCCAGCAACAAAATGCCACCCTGGTTGGAACAGTCAGTTAATTAACGCATTTCAACAAAAGAAGCCCACAAGTTCATATTTACATACCAGAGGGTTGCAGATGCGTATCGGCCAGAGTGTCTATAGTGAAAGATGAGGCCGCACGGGCTGCTGAGAGTGAATTTCTCAGCGATGTATAGGATGGGGTTCGGTAGCCCTTTCTCCAACGCTTCCTTATAATCGTCCTCAATAGTGTCACGCCAGGTGAACATCTCATTGTAGTCGATAGTCTCGTTCAACTGAACAACAGGATTGCCTGCAGAGTGAAAAGGGGGCACCACACCAATTAACAAAAGTTAACATCACTGGTAGTATACTGGTTCACATAGCCAACAGAAATCTGTGATTTATAGTGTTTGTATTGTTTTTCTAAGTTTGGATGTCAACATAATTACTGAAAATAATTAATATCGAATAGATGCAGGAAATGTTAGTTTATATTCACAAGCAATATCAGAACAGTATTTCTGCTTCCTTTTCAACATGACTGAGTGTAGAACGCCACTAGTTGTATGTGGGCTCCCTCCAGTGGTGTGCGAAAGAATCACTGAATCACATGTTCAAATTGTACATATTATAGTAGGGATGTAAGGATAAGCGCGATGTTGTGATATTAAAACTGCCACAATATCATCGTCGTCATGTTCACAATATTTAAATGTAACACATCTGTTAAAAAAAAAGTCAGGTAGATTTCAACTTGTGCAGTTCTAGCACCCTCTCGTGGCTAGTTTTTTAGTGCATTTTAATTTTCATTAAGGATGTTTTGACCCTTCTATGTTTAAAATCTACACTAATTGTCAGATGAAGGGGAACGTAATATGCCTGTGAAGCAAGTCAATATGTGGAGGAACTCGTGTGGTGTGTGCGTGCATTAACAACATAACATCATAATAATAACATAATAATAATAATAATAATAATAATAATAATAATAACAACAACATAATGTTGATGTTATGTACAAAAGTATAATATTGTGCTTTTTTTGAGTGTGAGCACATTTGATTTTTTTACAAAATTGTGACCTTTTTTTAAATATCGCCAACCTCCCCACAATATCGTGATAATTATCGTATCGTATTGTGACGTTTGGATATCATTACATCCCTAAATTATAGTGGCTACAAATTTTTTCTTTTTTTCTTTCTTTCTTTCTTTCTTTCTTTCTTTCTTTCTTTCTTTCTTTCTTTCTTTCTTTCTTAATTCAGTTCAGAACATACAATATAACATATAAATACAATTCAGGTGTATTTAACCTTTAAGTACAATACATTTGCATTTTAATATTTTCATTTTTTAAGAATTTGTTTAAGTATAGTTTTATTTAAATTATGTGATATAAATTTTAAGTGATTTCTTGTTTAAGCACAGCTTTTATTTTCCTATATTTTATTATGTTCAAGCTCTGCATAATATTCCAGTACAACAATGGACATTTTTCTGATGATAACTTGGGCCTTTTGGTTATTAGTGTGGCATTTTTTGAGGTGGTACTTGGTGTAAATGGTTTGAGAATCACATCTGTTTCTCTATACTGTACATTTTATGCTTGGGGAAAAAAAAGGTTGAAAAGGATAACATTTCAAAATTGTTAAATTATAATCCATGAGAAGAACACTCAAATAAAATACTTTTTTAGAACATTATCTACTCTAAGTGTTCTGATTTTACTTTTTTTTTTACACCCACCAAAATATGGCATCACTCACAGACGCCATAACTCACCTTTTAGTGTAACATTGATGCCGTACAGGCCAACATGTAAGCCAACGTCAGCGTGAACCACCGCGTTGCTGAAAGACTTGTAGGTGGCGTTCGTGGTCATACGAGCCTCAGCCCAGTTGTCAGTAAAGTTGAGTGCTGCGGGAGAAAGAAACGACGAGAAACACAATTTAAATGCTAGATTTCCAAAAAGATTTTGTGAAAAAAGCGGTGCACTCACCCACAATGACAGCACCGATAAACAAGCTGAGTATGATCCTCAACAGCCAGAAAATCCGCTGATTGCAAAAGAAAACATACAGAGAAATTTGTTTTAAGGGAGATGGTGATTTTAAGGCTACAGACTAATTTGAGAGGCTTTCACTCACCGACTTTCCTCGAATCCCTGGCAGAATAAGTAGTATACAGAGTGTGAGCACAAGGAAGCAAATGATAACGGTGAGCAAGCGGCCACTGAAGATGAAGGCTGTCCTTCGCATATGGTAGAAAGGATAAATGTCATCGTAGAAAGTCATGTCGGCTTCGGTTCTTGTGTCTGCAGACAGAAGTTAACACATGTTGCAGGGGCAGCGCTATGATAAAGATGAGAAAATATAAAATCCTTCATGTATCCAAACCTGATTCTTGGAGTGAAGCAGCAAGTGTATCTTATGAGGAAACATGTGGCTGTTTTATACACAAGGAACAGGATGGTTTGACTGGAGGAAAATGGGAAAGAGGTGTGATTCAGAGCAAATGACCAAGCCCATCTGGGAATTCCAGGTCACGTTTTTGATGAAGCAGAAGACACTTCACCGCTTCTCAGAGCTGCTCCTGCACTGCAGATCAACCTGCTGCACTCGCTACCTTTCATCACACAGGTAAGCACTGTCTCGCTCTCTTTTTAATGAATATATTAAAACAGTGCAGTGATTTTCAACCAGTGTGATGAGAAGGAAAATATCCAATTTCACTTAATTGAGCTAGAATTTGTACCTACTATAATGCACCTTTATGAGTACTCCATATTACTAAGTACTTTTTTTTAAGCAAATGACATGAGATCATGGGGACTTTTTGTTTGCTGTTATGCAAATAGTCTTTTTTTCTGCTTTCATAGAAAACTAGTGGAATGTTTTTGCTAGTCCTACAGTAGCCTATATCAAAATTTTAATACAATCTAGAATCTTGAGGTAAAGGTTCAGTGATGATCAAACATAACCTTACATAATGTAAAACTTGATCATATTAGCTGTGTCAGTGAAGCATGTTAAATAAAAATATTTACATTTTGAGACGGCATAGAAAACTGTGCTCAATAGCACATCCATTGTAGCAATTTCCTCATATGAACACGTACTTACCCATCATAAAAATAATAATAATATAAACTCCCAAGTTCTTAAAGGAAGTGATACACACACACAATCTCTGCAGAAGGTAAATGCGATAATCTCCACTTTACCTGAACTTTTCAGAAGCCCTCCACGGCTCTTGGCTGCAGCTCAGGAGCCCATCCATCCATTCATGCATCCAGTTTCTGCATCAATGGATTTGCGTAAGCGGGTTTGGAGTGTTTGCGCAGTGCTCGGGTTGCTACTCATCGTGGGTGAGTAGACGACGAAGTGAAGCAAGCTCGAGACCAGAGTGGACAACGTGGACGGTAAAGCGTCTTTTCTGAACATTTGAACAGATTTGCGATGTGAAATAACGTGGGAAGTTCCTCGTTTTGACGGCTGGTACAACAATTTAGGGTGTCCTAAACGTGGAGCAGTGGGTGAGTAAGAATATATATAATTTTAAATTACGATATTTTCATTACAAGCCGCTCGGTTTTCTCAGCACATGCAACCTCTTTCTTTCTTTCTTTCTTTCTTTCTTTCTTTCTTTCTTTCTTTCTTTCTTTCTTTCTTTCTTTCTTTCTTTCTTTCTTTCTATCTTTCGTTTTATTGACACAATTGGATGTTATAAATACATTAAAAAAAATCTCATCTCATTTTGTACAACAAAAGGTTGAACAGCAATACACAAACAAAAACCAAACGCGCATGCTCGTTTGACGTCACTGGGTATTTACATACCTTTCCGCAAACATTACAAAGGAACTGAAAATTCTGTACTGGTAAAAGATGGCACTCATTTGACCCCTTTACGTAAGTAAAAGCAGAAAAGACTAGACTAAAGACTCAAAAGTAAATTGTACAATTGGATTTTTACCGTCAATACCTCTTTTTATGATGTTTAACAGCTAAAATTATGTTTTCTTTTGTTCTGTTTGTTTGTTTATTTGTTTGTTTGATTGGTTGTTTAATTGTTTATTTGTTTGCTTGTTTGTTTTTGTGCGTTTTTTAGCCCCCGATACCAATACCGATACCTAGCTTTGTAGTATCTGCCGATACCGATACCATACCAATACTTAAGTTTGTTTTTTTTCCTCAACATGAAAAAGCTGTCCTGCTATTGGTTCAGAGCATTCAAGGGCCAATAGGATATCTTAGATCGGCATGCAGTGAACATGTCACATATCAGTGAACGTCGTGCACGAGCAAGACACAAGATGCTGCATCCAAAATCCTATATTAGCATTGGAATTAATGGTATCGGCATGTTACTTGTGAGTAGTCACCGATACCGATACCACTGTTTTAATGCAGTATCGGCACCTTTGCCGATACCAATATCGGTATCGGAACAATACTAGTTATGATAATAAAGGAAGTCCTAGCATAAATTTTACAAAATCCGCAGTGAATGGCATGCAAAGTAACGCGCCAAAGCCGTCAATGGAGGGAAATGCTATGCCACCGTCGTCACCATTGGAAGATTGCTGGGGACTCCAACTTTCAGGGAACAAGATCCAAAGAAACATGCGTCGGCCGGGCATCAAACCTGAGTCAACTGCTTGAAAGGCAGCTATGCTTACCACTATACCACCAACGCTGATGAAAAGCTAAACAGTTATGCAAACCACAATACAAAATCCGCAGTGAATGGCGTGCCAATAAAGCCAAAGCCGTCAATGGAGGGAAATGCTATGCCACCGTCGTCACCATTGGAAGATTGCTGGGGACTCCAACTTTCAGGGAACAAGATCCAGAAAAACATACGCCAGCCGGGAGTCGAACACAGGTCAACTGCTTGGAAGGCAGCGATGTATACCACTATACCACCAACGCTGATCACAAGAAAGACCGTTATGCAAACCACAATACAAAATCCGCAGTGAATGGCATATCTCGCAAACCGCCAAAGCCGTCAATGGAGGTAAATGTTACGCCATCGTCGTCACCATTGGAAGATTTCTGGGGACTCCAACTTTCAGGGAACAATATCCAAAGAAACATGCGTCGGCCAGGAATCGAACCCGGGTCAACATCTTGGAAGGTAGCTATGCTTACCACTATACCACCAACTCTGATGAAAAGCGAAACAGTTATGCAAACCACAATACAAAATCCGCAGTGAATGGCAGCAAGTAAACCGCCAAAGCCGTCAATGGAGGTAAATGTTATGCCACCGTCGTCACCATTGGGAGATTTCTGGGGACTCCAACTTGCAGGGAACAAGATCCAGAAAAACATGTGTCGGCCGGGAATCGGACCCGGGTCAATTGCTTGGAAGTCAGCTATGCTTACCGCTATACCACCAGCGCTGATGAAAAGGGAAACAGTTATGCAAACCACAATACCAAAACCGCAGTGAATGGCGGGTTAAGTTAACCGCCACGGCAGTCAATGGAGGTAAACGCTATGCCACCATCGTCACTATTGGAAGATTTCTGGGGACTCCAACTTTCAGGGAACAAGATCCAGAAAAACATGCTTCGGCCAGGAATCGAACCCAGGTCAACTGCTTGGAAGGCAGCTATGCTTACCACTATACCACCAACGCTGATGACACGAAAAACAGTTATGCAAACCACAATACCAAAACCACAGTGAACAGCGCACCAGGTAACCGCCACAGCCGTCAATGGAGGTAAACGCGATGCCACCTTCGTCACCATTGGAAGATTACTGGGGACTCCAACTTTCAGGGAACAAGATCCAGAAAAACATGCGGCGGCCGGGAATCGAACCCGGGTCAACATCTTGGAAGGCAGCTATGCTTACCACTATACCACCAACACTGATGAAAAGTGAAACAGTTATGCAAACCACAATACCAAAACCGCAGTGAATGGCGGGTTAAGTTAACCGCCACGGCAGTCAATGGAGGTAAACGCTATGCCACCATCGTCACTATTGGAAGATTTCTGGGGACTCCAACTTTCAGGGAACAAGATCCAGAAAAATATGCGTCAGCCGGGAATCGAACCCGGGTCAACTGCTTGGAAGGCAGCTATGCTTACCACTATACCACCAACGCTGATGAAAAGCAAAACCGTTATGCAAACCACAATACCAAAACCCCAGTGAACAGCGCACAACGTAACCGCCACAGCTGTCAATGGAGGTAAACGCGATGCCACCTTCGTCACCAATGGAAGATTGCTGGGGACTCCAACTTTCAGGGAACAAGATCCAGAAAAACATGCGTCGGCAGGGAATCGAACCCGGGTCAACTCCTTGGAAAGCAGCTATGCTTACCACTATACCACCAACGCTGATCACAAGAATAACGGTTATGCAACCACAATACAAAATCCGCAGTGAATGGCGTACCAATAAAGTCAAACTCCAACTTTCAGGGAGCAATATCCAAAGAAACATGCGTCGGCCGGGAATCGAACCCAGGTCAACTGCTTGGAAGGCAGCTATGCTTACCACTATACCACCAACGCTGATGAAAACCAAAACAGTTATGCAAACCACAATACAAAATCCGCAGTGAATGGCAGCAAGTAAACCGCCAAAGCCGTCAATGGAGGTAAATGTTACGCCACCGTCGTCACCATTGGAAGATTTCTGGGGACTCCAACTTTCAGGGAACAAGATCCAGATAAACATGTATCGGCCGGGAATCGAACCTGGGTCAACTGCTTGGAAGGCAGCTATGCTTACCACTACACCACCAACACTGATGACAAGTAAAACAGTTATGCAAACCACAATACCAAAACCACAGTGAACGGCGCACAAGGTTACCGCCACAGCCGTCAATGGAGGTAAACGCAATGCTCCCTTCGTCACCATTGGAAGATTGCTGGGGAATCCAACTTTCAGGGAACAAGATCTAGAAATACATGCGTCAGCCGGGAATCGAACCCAGGTCAGCTGCTTGGAAGGCAGCTATGCTTACCGCTATACCACTAACGCTGATATCAAGTACAACCGTTATGCAAACCACAATACAAAATCCGCAGTGAATGGCGTACCAATAAAGCCAAACTCCAACTTTCAGGGAGCAAGATCCAAAGAAACATGCGTCGGTAAGGTCGGATTTTGTATTGTGGTTTGCATAACTGTTTTGCTTTTCATCAGCGTTGGTGGTATAGTGGTAAGCATAGCTTCCTTCCAAGCAGTTGACCAGGGTTCAATTCCCGACCGACGCATGTTTCTTTGGATATTGTTCCCTGAAAGTTGGAGTCCCCAGCAATCTTCCAATGGTGTCGACGGTGGCATAGCGTTTACCTCCATTGACGGCTTTGGCGCGTTACTCGGCAAGCCATTCACTGCGGATTTTGTATTGTGGTTTGCATAACGGTCTTTCTTGCGATCAGCGTTGGTGGTATAGTGGTATGCATCACTGCCTTCCAAGCAGTTGACCTGGTTTCGATTCTCGGCTGGTGCATGTTTTTCTGGAACTTGTTCCCTGAAAGTGGGAGTCCCCAGCAATCTTCCAATGGTGACGACGGTGGCAAAGCATTTACCTCCATTGAAAAGCAAAACAGTTATGCAAACCACAATACAAAATCTGCAGTGAATGGCAGCAAGTAAACCGCCAAAGTCGTCAATGGAGGTAAATGTAACGCCACCGTCGTCACCATTGGAAGATTTCTGGGGAATCCAACTTTCAGGGAACAACATCCAGAAAAACATGCGTCGGCCGGGAATCGAACCTGGGTCACTTGCTTGGAAGGCAGCTATGCTTACCACTATACCACCAACGCTGATGACAAGTAAAACAGTTATGCAAACCACAATACCAAAACCACAGTGAACGGCGCGCAAGGTAACCGCCACAGCCGTCAATGGAAGTAAACGCTATGCCACCATCGTCACTATTGGAAGATTTCTGGGGACTCCGACTTTCAGGGAACAAGATCCAGAAAAACATGCGTCGGCCAGAAATCGACCCCGGGTCAACTGCTTGGAAGGCAGCTATGCTTACCACTATACCACCAACGCTGATGACAAGGGAAACAGTTATGCAAACCCCAATACCAAAACCACAGTGAACGACGTACCAATAAAGCCAAACTCCAACTTTCAGGGAGCAAGATCCAAAGAAACATGCGTCAGCCGGTAATCGAACCCGGGTCAACTGCTTGGAAGGCAGCTATGCTTACCACTATACCACCAACGCTGATGAAAAACAAAACATTTATGCAAACCACAATACAAAATCCCCAGTGAATGGCATGCTAAGTAACGCGCCAAAGCCGTCATTGGAGGTAAACGGTCTGCCAACGTCGTCACCATTGGAAGATTTCTGGGGACTCCAACTTTCAGGGAACAAGATCCAGAAAAACATGCATCGGCCGGGAATCGAACCCGGGTCAACTGCTTGGAAGGCAGCTATTCTTACCACTACACCACCAACGCTGATGACAAGAAAAACAGTTATGCAAACCACAATACAAAAACCACAGTGAATGGCGGGTTAAGATTTCTGGGGACTCCAACTTTCAGGGAACAAGATCCAGAAAAAGATGCGTCAGCCGGGTATCGAACCGAGGTCAACTGCTTGGAAGGCAGCTATGCTTACCACTATACCACCAACGCTGATGACAAGAATAATGGTAATGCAAACCACAATACAAAATCCGCAGTGAATGGCTGGCTAAGTTAACCGCGACGGCAGTCAATGGAGGTAAATGCTTTGCCACCGTCGTCACCATTGGAAGATTGCTGGGGACTCCAACTTTCAGGGAACAATAACCAAAGAAACATGCGTCGGCCGGGAATCGAACCCGGGTCAACTGCTTGGAAGGCAGCTATGCTTACCACTATACCACCAACGCTGATGAAAAGCTAAACAGTTATCCAAACCACAATACAAAATCCGCAGTGAATGGCATAGCAAATAAACCGCCAAAGCCGTCAATGGAGGTAAATGTTACGCCATCGTCGTCACCATTGGAAGATTTCTGGGGACTCCAACTTTCAGGGAACAATATCCAAAGAAACATGCGCCGGCCGGGAATCGAACCCGGGTCAACTGCCTGGAAGGCAGCTATGCTTACCACTATAACACCAACACTGATGAAAAGAGAAACAGTTATGCAAACCACAATACAAAATCCGCAGTGAATGGCAGCAAGTAAACCGCCAAAGCCGTCAATGGAGGTATATGTTACGCCACCGTCGTCACCATTGGAAGATTTCTGGGGACTCCAACTTTCAGGGAACAATAACCAAACAAACATGCGTCGGCCGGGAATCGATCCCAGGTCAACTGCTTGGAAGGCAGCTACGCTTACCACTATACCACCAACGCTGATGAAAAGAGAAACAGTTATGCAAACCACAATACAAAATCCGCAGTGAATGGCGTCCCAATAAAGTCAAACTCCAACTTTCAGGGAGCAAGATCCAAAGAAACATGTGTCGGCCGGGAATCGAACCCGGGTCAACTGCTTGGAAGGCAGCTATGCTTACCACTATACCACCAACGCTGATGAAAAGCTAAACAGTTATGCAAACCACAATACAAAATCCGCAGTGAATGGCAGCAAGTAAACCGCCAAAGTCGTCAATGGAGGTAAATGTAACGCCACCGTCGTCGCCATTGGAAGATTTCTGGGGAATCCAACTTTCAGGGAACAACATCCAGAAAAACATGCGTCGGCCGGGAATCGAACCCGGGTCAACTGCTTGGAAGGCAGCTATGCTTACCACTATACCACCAACGCTGATGAAAAGCAAAACAGTTATGCAAACCACAATACAAAATCCGCAGTGAATGGCGTGCCAAGTAACGCGCCAAAGCCGTCAATGGAGGTAAATGGTCTGCCAACGTCGTCACCATTGGAAGATTTCTGGGGACTCCAACTTTCAGGGAACAAGATCCAGAAAAACATGCATAGGCCGAGAATCAAACCCGGGTCAACTGCTTGGAAGGCAGCTATTCCTACCACTATACCACCAACTCTGATGACAAGAAAAACAGTTATGCAAACCACAATACAAAAACCACAGTGAATGGCGGGTTAAGTTAAGATTTCTGGGGACTCCAACTTTCAGGGAACAAGATCCAGAAAAAGATGCGTCAGCCGGGAATCGAACCGAGGTCAACTGCTTGGAAGGCAGCTATGCTTACCACTATAACACCAACGCTGATGACAAAAATAATGGTAATGCAAACCACCAGCTGTCAATGGAGGTAAACGCGATGCCACCTTCGTCACCAATGGAAGATTGCTGGGGACTCCAACTTTCAGGGAACAAGATCCAGAAAAACATGCGTCGGCCGGGAATCGAACCCGGGTCAACTGCTTGGAAGGCAGCTATGCTTACCACTATACCACCAACGCTGATGAAAAACAAAACAGTTATGCAAACCACAATACAAAATCCGCAGTGAACAGCATGACAAAGCCATCAATGGAGGTAAATGCTCTGCCAACGTCGTCACCATTGGAAGATTTCTGGGGACTCCAACTTTCAGGGAACAAGATCCAGAAAAACATGCGTCGGCTGGGAATCGAACCTGGGTCTACTGCTTGCAAGGCAGCTGTGCTTACCACTATACCACCAACACTGATGACAAGTAAAACAGTTATGCAAACCACAATACCAAAACCACAGTGAACGGCGCTCAAGGTAACCGCCACAGCCGTCAATGGAGGTAAATGGTACGCCACCGTCGTCACCATTGGAAGATTTCTGGGGACTCCAACTTTCAGGGAACAATATCCAAAGAAAAATGCGTCGGCCGGGAATCGAACCCGGGTCAACTGCTTGGAAGGCAGCTATGCTTACCACTATACCACCAACGCTGATGAAAAGAGAAACAGTTATGCAAACCACAATACAAAATCCGCAGTGAACGGCGTCCCAATAAAGTCAAACTCAAACTTTCAGGGAGCAAGATCCAAAGAAACATGCGTCGGCCAGGAATCAAACCCGGGTCAACTGCTTGGAAGGCAGCTATGCTTACCACTATACCACCAACTCTGATGAAAAGCAAAACAGTTATGCAAACCACAATACAAAATCCGCAGTGAATGGCAGCAAGTAAACCGCCAAAGTCGTCAATGGAGGTAAATGTAACGCCACCGTCGTCACCATTGGAAGATTTCTGGGGAATCCAACTTTCAGGGAACAAGATCCAGAAAAACATTCATCGGCCGGGAATCGAACCTGGGTCAATTGCTTGGAAGGCAGCTATGCTTACCACTATACCACCAACGCTGATGACAAGAATAATGGTAATGCAAACCACAATACAAAATCCGCAGTGAATGGCGGGCTAAGTTAACCGCGACGGCAGTCAATGGAGGTAAATGCTTTGCCACCGTCGTCACCATTGGAAGATTGCTGGGGACTCCAACTTTCAGGGAACAAGATCCAGAAAAACATGCACCAGCCGAGAATCGAAACCAGGTCAACTGCTTGGAAGGCAGCGATGCATACCACTATACCACCAACGCTGATCACAAGAAAGACCGTTATGCAAACCACAATACAAAATCCGCAGTGAACAGCATGACAAAGCCATCAATGGAAGTAAATGCTCTGCCAACGTCGTCACCATTGGAAGATTTCTGGGGACTCCAACTTTCAGGGAACAAGATCCAGAAAAACATGCGTCCGCTGGGAATCAAACCTGGGTCTACTGCTTGCAAGGCAGCTCTGCTTACCACTATACCACCAACACTGATGACAAGTAAAACAGTTATGCAAACCACAATACCAAAACCACAGTGAACGGCGCTCAAGGTAACCGCCACAGCCGTCAATGGAGGTAAATGGTACGCCACCGTCGTCACCATTGGAAGATTTCTGGGGACTCCAACTTTCAGGGAACAATATCCAAAGAAAAATGCGTCGGCCGGGAATCGAACCCGGGTCAACTGCTTGGAAGGCAGCTATGCTTACCACTATACCACCAACGCTGATGAAAAGAGAAACAGTTATGCAAACCACAATACAAAATCCGCAGTGAACGGCGTCCCAATAAAGTCAAACTCAAACTTTCAGGGAGCAAGATCCAAAGAAACATGCGTCGGCCAGGAATCAAACCCGGGTCAACTGCTTGGAAGGCAGCTATGCTTACCACTATACCACCAACTCTGATGAAAAGCAAAACAGTTATGCAAACCACAATACAAAATCCGCAGTGAATGGCAGCAAGTAAACCGCCAAAGTCGTCAATGGAGGTAAATGTAACGCCACCGTCGTCACCATTGGAAGATTTCTGGGGAATCCAACTTTCAGGGAACAAGATCCAGAAAAACATGCATCGGCCGGGAATCGAACCTGGGTCAATTGCTTGGAAGGCAGCTATGCTTACCACTATACCACCAACGCTGATGACAAGAATATTGGTAATGCAAACCACAATACAAAATCCGCAGTGAATGGCGGGCTAAGTTAACCGCGACGGCAGTCAATGGAGGTAAATGCTTTGCCACCGTCGTCACCATTGGAAGATTGCTGGGGACTCCAACTTTCAGGGAACAAGATCCAGAAAAACATGCACCAGCCGAGAATCGAAACCAGGTCAACTGCTTGGAAGGCAGCGATGCATACCACTATACCACCAACGCTGATCACAAGAAAGACCGTTATGCAAACCACAATACAAAATCCGCAGTGAATGGCGTGCCAAGTAACACGCCAAAGCCGTCAATGGAGGTAAATGCTATGCCACCGTCGACACCATTGGAAGATTGCTGGGGACTCCAACTTTCAGGGAACAATATCCAAAGAAACATGCGTCGGCCGGGAATTGAACCCTGGTCAACTGCTTGGAAGGAAGCTATGCTTACCACTATACCACCAACGCTGATGAAAAGCAAAACAGTTATGCAAACCACAATACAAAATCCGCAGTGAATGGCAGCAAGTAAACCGTCAAAGCCGTCAATGGTACGCCACCGTCGTCACCATTGGAAGATTTCTGGGGAATCCAACTTTCAGGGAACAAGATCCAGAAAAACATGCGTCGGCCGGGAATCGAACCTGGGTCAATTGCTTGGAAGGCAGCTATGCTTACCACTATACCACCAACGCTGATGACAAGTAACACAGTTATGCAAACCACAATACCAAAAGCACAGTGAACGGCGCGCAAGGTAACAGCCACAGCCGTCAATGGAGGTAAACGCAATGCTCCCTTCGTCACCATTGGAAGATTGCTGGGGAATCCAACTTTCAGGGAACAAGATATAGAAATACATGCGTCAGCCGGGAATCGAACCCGGGTCAACTGCTTGGAAGGCAGCTATGCTTACCACTATACCACCAACGCTGATGATATAAAAAACAGTTATGCAAACCACAATACCAAAACCACAGTGAACAGCTCACAAGGTAACCGCCACAGCCGTCAATGGAGGTAAACGCGATGCCACCTTCGTCACCATTGGAAGATTACTGGGGACTCCAACTTTCAGGAACAAGATCCAGATAAACATGCAGCGGCCGGGAATCGAACCGGGGCCAACTGCTTGGAAGTCAGCTATGCTTACCACTATACCACCAACTCTGATCACAAGAACAACGGTTATGCAAACCACAATACAAAATCCGCAGTGAATAGCATAAGTAAACCGCCAAAGCCGTCAAACGAGGAAAATGGTCTGCCAACGTCGTCACCATTGGAAGATTTCTGGGGACTCCAACTTTCAGGGAACAAGATCCAGAAAAACATGCGTCGGCCGGGAATCGAACCCGGGTCAACTGCTTGGAAGGCAGCTATGCTTACCACTATACCACCAACGCTGATGAAAAGCAAAACAGTTATGCAAACCACAATACAAAATCCGCAGTGAATGGCGTGCCAAGTAACGCGCCAAAGCCGTCAATGGAGGTAAATGGTCTGCCAACGTCGTCACCATTGGAAGATTTCTGGGGACTCCAACTTTCAGGGAACAAGATCCAGAAAAACATGCATAGGCCGAGAATCAAACCCGGGTCAACTGCTTGGAAGGCAGCTATTCCTACCACTATACCACCAACTCTGATGACAAGAAACACAGTTATGCAAACCACAATACAAAAACCACAGTGAATGGCGGGTTAAGTTAAGATTTCTGGGGACTCCAACTTTCAGGGAACAAGATCCAGAAAAAGATGCGTCAGCCGGGAATCGAACCGAGGTCAACTGCTTGGAAGGCAGCTATGCTTACCACTATAACACCAACGCTGATGACAAAAATAATGGTAATGCAAACCACCAGCTGTCAATGGAGGTAAACGCGATGCCACCTTCGTCACCAATGGAAGATTGCTGGGGACTCCAACTTTCAGGGAACAAGATCCAGAAAAACATGCGTCGGCCGGGAATCGAACCCGGGTCAACTGCTTGGAAGGCAGCTATGCTTACCACTATACCACCAACGCTGATGAAAAACAAAACAGTTATGCAAACCACAATACAAAATCCGCAGTGAACAGCATGACAAAGCCATCAATGGAGGTAAATGCTCTGCCAACGTCGTCACCATTGGAAGATTTCTGGGGACTCCAACTTTCAGGGAACAAGATCCAGAAAAACATGCGTCGGCTGGGAATCGAACCTGGGTCTACTGCTTGCAAGGCAGCTCTGCTTACCACTATACCACCAACACTGATGACAAGTAAAACAGTTATGCAAACCACAATACCAAAACCACAGTGAACGGCGCTCAAGGTAACCGCCACAGCCGTCAATGGAGGTAAATGGTACGCCACCGTCGTCACCATTGGAAGATTTCTGGGGACTCCAACTTTCAGGGAACAATATCCAAAGAAAAATGCGTCGGCCGGGAATCGAACCCGGGTCAACTGCTTGGAAGGCAGCTATGCTTACCACTATACCACCAACGCTGATGAAAAGAGAAACAGTTATGCAAACCACAATACAAAATCCGCAGTGAACGGCGTCCCAATAAAGTCAAACTCAAACTTTCAGGGAGCAAGATCCAAAGAAACATGCGTCGGCCAGGAATCAAACCCGGGTCAACTGCTTGGAAGGCAGCTATGCTTACCACTATACCACCAACGCTGATGAAAAACAAAACAGTTATGCAAACCACAATACAAAATCCGCAGTGAACAGCATGACAAAGCCATCAATGGAGGTAAATGCTCTGCCAACGTCGTCACCATTGGAAGATTTCTGGGGACTCCAACTTTCAGGGAACAAGATCCAGAAAAACATGCGTCGGCCGGGAATCGAACCTGGGTCAACTGCTTGGAAGGCAGCTATGCTTACCACTATACCACCAACACTAATGACAAGTAAAACAGTTATGCAAACCACAATACCAAAACCACAGTGAACGGCGCGCAAGGTAACCGCCACAGCCGTCAATGGAGGTAAATGGTACGCCACCGTCGTTCACCATTGGAAGATTTCTGGGGACTCCAACTTTCAGGGAACAATATCCAAAGAAACATGCGTTGGCCGGGAATCGAACCCGGGTCAACTGCTTGGAAGGTAGCTATGCTTACCACTATACCACCAACGCTGATGAAAAGAGAAACAGTTATGCAAACCACAATACAAAATCCGCAGTGAATGGCGTCCCAATAAAGTCAAACTCCAACTTTCAGGGAGCAAGATACAAAGAAACATGCGTCGGCCGGGAATCGAACCCGGGTCAACTGCTTGGAAGGCAGCTATGCTTACCACTATACCACCAACGCTGATGAAAAGCAAAACAGTTATGCAAACCACAATACAAAATCCGCAGTGAATGGCAGCAAGTAAACCGCCAAAGTCGTCAATGGAGGTAAATGTAACGCCACCGTCGTCACCATTGGAAGATTTCTGGGGAATCCAACTTTCAGGGAACAAGATCCAGAAAAACATGCATCGGCCGGGAATCGAACCTGGGTCAATTGCTTGGAAGGCAGCTATGCTTACCACTATACCACCAACGCTGATGACAAGAATAATGGTAATGCAAACCACAATACAAAATCCGCAGTGAATGGCGGGCTAAGTTAACCGCGACGGCAGTCAATGGAGGTAAATGCTTTGCCACCGTCGTCACCATTGGAAGATTGCTGGGGACTCCAACTTTCAGGGAACAAGATCCAGAAAAACATGCACCAGCCGAGAATCGAAACCAGGTCAACTGCTTGGAAGGCAGCGATGCATACCACTATACCACCAACGCTGATCACAAGAAAGACCGTTATGCAAACCACAATACAAAATCCGCAGTGAATGGCGTGCCAAGTAACACGCCAAAGCCGTCAATGGAGGTAAATGCTATGCCACCGTCGACACCATTGGAAGATTGCTGGGGACTCCAACTTTCAGGGAACAATATCCAAAGAAACATGCGTCGGCCGGGAATTGAACCCTGGTCAACTGCTTGGAAGGAAGCTATGCTTACCACTATACCACCAACGCTGATGAAAAGCAAAACAGTTATGCAAACCACAATACAAAATCCGCAGTGAATGGCAGCAAGTAAACCGTCAAAGCCGTCAATGGTACGCCACCGTCGTCACCATTGGAAGATTTCTGGGGACTCCAACTTTCAGGGAACAATATCCAAAGAAACATGCGTCGGCCGGGAATCGAACCCGGGTCAACTGCTTGGAAGGCAGCTATGCTTACCACTATACCACCAACGCTGATGAAAAGAGAAACAGTTATGCAAACCACAATACAAAATCCGCAGTGAATGGCATTCCAATAAAGTCAAACTCCAACTTTAAGGGAGCAAGATCCAAAGAAACATACGTCGGCCGGGAATCGAAGCCGGGTCAACTGCTTGGAAGGTAGCTATGCTTACCACTATACCACCAACGCTGATGAAAAGCAAAACAGTTATGCAAACCACAATACAAAATCCGCAGTGAATGGCAGCAAGTAAACCGCCAAAGTCGTCAATGGAGGTAAATGTAACGCCACCGTCGTCACCATTGGAAGATTTCTGGGGACTCCAACTTTCAGGGAACAAGATCCAGAAAAACATGCGTCGGCCGGGAATCGAACCTGGGTCAACTGCTTGGAAGGCAGCTATGCTTACCACTATACCACCAACACTAATGACAAGTAAAACAGTTATGCAAACCACAATACCAAAACCACAGTGAACGGCGCGCAAGGTAACCGCCACAGCCGTCAATGGAGGTTAATGGTACGCCACCGTCGTTCACCATTGGAAGATTTCTGGGGACTCCAACTTTCAGGGAACAATATCGAAAGAAACATGCGTCGGCCGGGACTCGAACCCGGGTCAACTGCTTGGAAGGCAGCTATGCTTACCACTATACCACCAACGCTGCTGAAAAGAGAAACAGTTATGCAAACCACAATACAAAATCCGCAGTGAATGGCCCCCCAATAAAGTCAAACTACAACTTTCAGGGAGCAAGATCCAACGAAACATGCGTCGCCCGGGAATCGAATCCGGGTCAACTGCTTGGAAGGCAGCTATGCTTACCACTATACCACCAACGCTGATGAAAAGAGAAACAGTTATGCAAACCACAATACAAAATCCGCAGTGAATGGCATCCCAATAAAGTCAAACTCCAACTTTAAGGGGGCAAGATCCAAAGAAACATACGTCGGCCGGGAATCGAAGCCGGGTCAACTGCTTGGAAGGTAGCTATGCTTACCACTATACCACCAACGCTGATGAAAAGCAAAACAGTTATGCAAACCACAATACAAAATCCGCAGTGAATGGCAGCAAGTAAACCGCCAAAGTCGTCAATGGAGGTAAATGTAACGCCACCGTCGTCACCATTGGAAGATTTCTGGGGACTCCAACTTTCAGGGAACAAGATCCAGAAAAACATGCGTCGGCCGGGAATCGAACCTGGGTCAACTGCTTGGAAGGCAGCTATGCTTACCACTATACCACCAACACTAATGACAAGTAAAACAGTTATGCAAACCACAATACCAAAACCACAGTGAACGGCGCGCAAGGTAACCGCCACAGCCGTCAATGGAGGTAAATGGTACACCACCGTCGTCACCATTGGAAGATTTCTGGGGACTCCAACTTTCAGGGAACAATATCGAAAGAAACATGCGTCGGCCGGGACTCGAACCCGGGTCAACTGCTTGGAAGGCAGCTATGCTTACCACTATACCACCAACACTGCCGAAAAGAGAAACAGTTATGCAAACCACAATACAAAATCCGCAGTGAATGGCCCCCCAATAAAGTCAAACTACAACTTTCAGGGAGCAAGATCCAACGAAACATGCGTCGGCCGGGAATCGAACCCGGGTCAACTGCTTGGAAGGCAGCTATGCTTACCACTATACCACAAACGCTGATGAAAAGCGAAACAGTTATGCAAACCACAATACAAAATCCGCAGTGAATGGCAGCAAGTAAACCGCCAAAGTCGTCAATGGAGGTAAATGTAACGCCACCGTCGTCACCATTGGAAGATTTCTGGGGAATCCAACTTTCAGGGAACAACATCCAGAAAAACATGCGTCGGCCGGGAATCGAACCTGGGTCAATTGCTTGGAAGGCAGCTATGCTTACCACTACCCCACCAACACTGATGACAAGTAAAACAGTTATGCAAACCACAATACCAAAACCACAGTGAACGGCGCGCAAGGTAACCGCCACAGCCGTCAATGGAGGTAAACGCAATGCTCCCTTCGTCACCATTGGAAGATTGCTGGGGAATCCAACTTTCAGGGAACAAGATCTAGAAATACATGCGTCAGCCGGGAATCGAACCCAGGTCAGCTGCTTGGAAGGCAGCTATGCTTACCACTATACCACTAACGCTGATATCAAGTACAACCGTTATGCAAACCACAATACAAAATCCGCAGTGAATGGCGCACCAATAAAGCCAAACTCCAACTTTCAGGGAGCAAGATCCAAAGAAACATGCGTCGGCCGGGAATCGAACCCGGGTCAACTGCTTGGAAGGCAGCTATGCTTACCACTAAACCACCAACGCTGATGACAAGCAAAACAGTTATGCAAACCACAATACAAAATCCGCAGTGAATGGCAGCAAGTAAACCGCCAAAGCCGTCAATGGAGGTAAATGTTACGCCACCGTCGTCACCATTGGAAGATTTCTGGGGACTCCAACTTTCAGGGAACAATATCCAAAGAAACATGCGTCGGCCGGGAATCGAACCCGGGTCAACTGCTTGGAAGGCAGCTATGCTTACCACTATACCACCAACGCTGATGAAAAGAGAAACAGTTATGCAAACCACAATACAAAATCCGCAGTGAATGGCGTCCCAATAAAGTCAAACTCCAACTTTCAGGGAGCAAGATACAAAGAAACATGCGTCGGCCGGGAATCGAACCCGGGTCAACTGCTTGGAAGGCAGCTATGCTTACCACTATACCACCAACGCTGATGAAAAGCAAAACAGTTATGCAAACCACAATACAAAATCCGCAGTGAATGGCAGCAAGTAAACCGCCAAAGTCGTCAATGGAGGTAAATGTAACGCCACCGTCGTCACCATTGGAAGATTTCTGGGGAATCCAACTTTCAGGGAACAAGATCCAGAAAAACATGCGTCGGCCGGGAATCGAACCTGGGTCAATTGCTTGGAAGGCAGCTATGCTTACCACTATACCACCAACGCTGATGACAAGTAACACAGTTATGCAAACCACAATACCAAAACCACAGTGAACGGCGCACAAGGTAACAGCCACAGCCGTCAATGGAGGTAAACGCAATGCTCCCTTCGTCACCATTGGAAGATTGCTGGGGAATCCAACTTTCAGGGAACAAGATATAGAAATACATGCGTCAGCCGGGAATCGAACCGGGGCCAATTGCTAGGAAGTCAGCTATGCTTACCACTATACCACCAACTCTGATCACAAGAACAACGGTTATGCAAACCACAATACAAAATCCGCAGTGAATAGCATAAGTAAACCGCCAAAGCCGTCAAACGAGGAAAATGGTCTGCCAACGTCGTCACCATTGGAAGATTTCTGGGGACTCCAACTTTCAGGGAACAAGATCCAGAAAAATATGCGTCGGCCGGGAATCGAACCCGGGTCAACTGCTTGGAAGGCAGCTATGCTTACCACTATACCACCAACGCTGATGAAAAGCAAAACAGTTATGCAAACCACAATACAAAATCCGCAGTGAATGGCGTGCCAAGTAACGCGCCAAAGCCGTCAATGGAGGTAAATGGTCTGCCAACGTCGTCACCATTGGAAGATTTCTGGGGACTCCAACTTTCAGGGAACAAGATCCAGAAAAACATGCATAGGCCGAGAATCAAACCCGGGTCAACTGCTTGGAAGGCAGCTATTCCTACCACTATACCACCAACTCTGATGACAAGAAAAACAGTTATGCAAACCACAATACAAAAACCACAGTGAATGGCGGGTTAAGTTAAGATTTCTGGGGACTCCAACTTTCAGGGAACAAGATCCAGAAAAAGATGCGTCAGCCGGGAATCGAACCGAGGTCAACTGCTTGGAAGGCAGCTATGCTTACCACTATAACACCAACGCTGATGACAAAAATAATGGTAATGCAAACCACCAGCTGTCAATGGAGGTAAACGCGATGCCACCTTCGTCACCAATGGAAGATTGCTGGGGACTCCAACTTTCAGGGAACAAGATCCAGAAAAACATGCGTCGGCCGGGAATCGAACCCGGGTCAACTGCTTGGAAGGCAGCTATGCTTACCACTATACCACCAACGCTGATGAAAAACAAAACAGTTATGCAAACCACAATACAAAATCCGCAGTGAACAGCATGACAAAGCCATCAATGGAGGTAAATGCTCTGCCAACGTCGTCACCATTGGAAGATTTCTGGGGACTCCAACTTTCAGGGAACAAGATCCAGAAAAACATGCGTCGGCTGGGAATCGAACCTGGGTCTACTGCTTGCAAGGCAGCTGTGCTTACCACTATACCACCAACACTGATGACAAGTAAAACAGTTATGCAAACCACAATACCAAAACCACAGTGAACGGCGCTCAAGGTAACCGCCACAGCCGTCAATGGAGGTAAATGGTACGCCACCGTCGTCACCATTGGAAGATTTCTGGGGACTCCAACTTTCAGGGAACAATATCCAAAGAAAAATGCGTCGGCCGGGAATCGAACCCGGGTCAACTGCTTGGAAGGCAGCTATGCTTACCACTATACCACCAACGCTGATGAAAAGAGAAACAGTTATGCAAACCACAATACAAAATCCGCAGTGAACGGCGTCCCAATAAAGTCAAACTCAAACTTTCAGGGAGCAAGATCCAAAGAAACATGCGTCGGCCAGGAATCAAACCCGGGTCAACTTCTTGGAAGGCAGCTATGCTTACCACTATACCACCAACTCTGATGAAAAGCAAAACAGTTATGCAAACCACAATACAAAATCCGCAGTGAATGGCAGCAAGTAAACCGCCAAAGTCGTCAATGGAGGTAAATGTAACGCCACCGTCGTCACCATTGGAAGATTTCTGGGGAATCCAACTTTCAGGGAACAAGATCCAGAAAAACATTCATCGGCCGGGAATCGAACCTGGGTCAATTGCTTGGAAGGCAGCTATGCTTACCACTATACCACCAACGCTGATGACAAGAATAATGGTAATGCAAACCACAATACAAAATCCGCAGTGAATGGCGGGCTAAGTTAACCGCGACGGCAGTCAATGGAGGTAAATGCTTTGCCACCGTCGTCACCATTGGAAGATTGCTGGGGACTCCAACTTTCAGGGAACAAGATCCAGAAAAACATGCACCAGCCGAGAATCGAAACCAGGTCAACTGCTTGGAAGGCAGCGATGCATACCACTATACCACCAACGCTGATCACAAGAAAGACCGTTATGCAAACCACAATACAAAATCCGCAGTGAATGGCGTGCCAAGTAACACGCCAAAGCCGTCAATGGAGGTAAATGCTATGCCACCGTCGACACCATTGGAAGATTGCTGGGGACTCCAACTTTCAGGGAACAATATCCAAAGAAACATGCGTCGGCCGGGAATTGAACCCTGGTCAACTGCTTGGAAGGAAGCTATGCTTACCACTATACCACCAACGCTGATGAAAAGCAAAACAGTTATGCAAACCACAATACAAAATCCGCAGTGAATGGCAGCAAGTAAACCGTCAAAGCCGTCAATGGTACGCCACCGTCGTCACCATTGGAAGATTTCTGGGGACTCCAACTTTCAGGGAACAATATCCAAAGAAACATGCGTCGGCCGGGAATCGAACCCGGGTCAACTGCTTGGAAGGCAGCTATGCTTACCACTATACCACCAACGCTGATGAAAAGAGAAACAGTTATGCAAACCACAATACAAAATCCGCAGTGAATGGCATTCCAATAAAGTCAAACTCCAACTTTAAGGGAGCAAGATCCAAAGAAACATACGTCGGCCGGGAATCGAAGCCGGGTCAACTGCTTGGAAGGTAGCTATGCTTACCACTATACCACCAACGCTGATGAAAAGCAAAACAGTTATGCAAACCACAATACAAAATCCGCAGTGAATGGCGTGCCAAGTAACGCGCCAAAGCCGTCAATGGAGGTAAATGGTCTGCCAACGTCGTCACCATTGGAAGATTTCTGGGGACTCCAACTTTCAGGGAACAAGATCCAGAAAAACATGCATAGGCCGAGAATCAAACCCGGGTCAACTGCTTGGAAGGCAGCTATTCCTACCACTATACCACCAACTCTGATGACAAGAAAAACAGTTATGCAAACCACAATACAAAAACCACAGTGAATGGCGGGTTAAGTTAAGATTTCTGGGGACTCCAACTTTCAGGGAACAAGATCCAGAAAAAGATGCGTCAGCCGGGAATCGAACCGAGGTCAACTGCTTGGAAGGCAGCTATGCTTACCACTATAACACCAACGCTGATGACAAAAATAATGGTAATGCAAACCACCAGCTGTCAATGGAGGTAAACGCGATGCCACCTTCGTCACCAATGGAAGATTGCTGGGGACTCCAACTTTCAGGGAACAAGATCCAGAAAAACATGCGTCGGCCGGGAATCGAACCCGGGTCAACTGCTTGGAAGGCAGCTATGCTTACCACTATACCACCAACGCTGATGAAAAACAAAACAGTTATGCAAACCACAATACAAAATCCGCAGTGAACAGCATGACAAAGCCATCAATGGAGGTAAATGCTCTGCCAACGTCGTCACCATTGGAAGATTTCTGGGGACTCCAACTTTCAGGGAACAAGATCCAGAAAAACATGCGTCGGCTGGGAATCGAACCTGGGTCTACTGCTTGCAAGGCAGCTCTGCTTACCACTATACCACCAACACTGATGACAAGTAAAACAGTTATGCAAACCACAATACCAAAACCACAGTGAACGGCGCTCAAGGTAACCGCCACAGCCGTCAATGGAGGTAAATGGTACGCCACCGTCGTCACCATTGGAAGATTTCTGGGGACTCCAACTTTCAGGGAACAATATCCAAAGAAAAATGCGTCGGCCGGGAATCGAACCCGGGTCAACTGCTTGGAAGGCAGCTATGCTTACCACTATACCACCAACGCTGATGAAAAGAGAAACAGTTATGCAAACCACAATACAAAATCCGCAGTGAACGGCGTCCCAATAAAGTCAAACTCAACTTTCAGGGAACAAGATCCAGAAAAACATGCGTCAGCCGGGAATCGAACCCGGGTCAACTGCTTGGAAGGCAGCTATGCTTACCACTATACCACCAACGCTGATGATATAAAAAACAGTTATGCAAACCACAATACCAAAACCACAGTGAACAGCTCACAAGGTAACCGCCACAGCCGTCAATGGAGGTAAACGCGATGCCACCTTCGTCACCATTGGAAGATTACTGGGGACTCCAACTTTCAGGAACAAGATCCAGATAAACATGCAGCGGCCGGGAATCGAACCGGGGCCAACTGCTTGGAAGTCAGCTATGCTTACCACTATACCACCAACTCTGATCACAAGAACAACGGTTATGCAAACCACAATACAAAATCCGCAGTGAATAGCATAAGTAAACCGCCAAAGCCGTCAAACGAGGAAAATGGTCTGCCAACGTCGTCACCATTGGAAGATTTCTGGGGACTCCAACTTTCAGGGAACAAGATCCAGAAAAACATGCGTCGGCCGGGAATCGAACCCGGGTCAACTGCTTGGAAGGCAGCTATGCTTACCACTATACCACCAACGCTGATGAAAAGCAAAACAGTTATGCAAACCACAATACAAAATCCGCAGTGAATGGCGTGCCAAGTAACGCGCCAAAGCCGTCAATGGAGGTAAATGGTCTGCCAACGTCGTCACCATTGGAAGATTTCTGGGGACTCCAACTTTCAGGGAACAAGATCCAAAAAAACATGCATAGGCCGAGAATCAAACCCGGGTCAACTGCTTGGAAGGCAGCTATTCCTACCACTATACCACCAACTCTGATGACAAGAAAAACAGTTATGCAAACCACAATACAAAAACCACAGTGAATGGCGGGTTAAGTTAAGATTTCTGGGGACTCCAACTTTCAGGGAACAAGATCCAGAAAAAGATGCGTCAGCCGGGAATCGAACCGAGGTCAACTGCTTGGAAGGCAGCTATGCTTACCACTATAACACCAACGCTGATGACAAAAATAATGGTAATGCAAACCACCAGCTGTCAATGGAGGTAAACGCGATGCCACCTTCGTCACCAATGGAAGATTGCTGGGGTCTCCAACTTTCAGGGAACAAGATCCAGAAAAACATGCGTCGGCCGGGAATCGAACCCGGGTCAACTGCTTGGAAGGCAGCTATGCTTACCACTATACCACCAACGCTGATGAAAAACAAAACAGTTATGCAAACCACAATACAAAATCCGCAGTGAACAGCATGACAAAGCCATCAATGGAAGTAAATGCTCTGCCAACGTCGTCACCATTGGAAGATTTCTGGGGACTCCAACTTTCAGGGAACAAGATCCAGAAAAACATGCGTCGGCTGGGAATCGAACCTGGGTCTACTGCTTGCAAGGCAGCTCTGCTTACCACTATACCACCAACACTGATGACAAGTAAAACAGTTATGCAAACCACAATACCAAAACCACAGTGAACGGCGCTCAAGGTAACCGCCACAGCCGTCAATGGAGGTAAATGGTACGCCACCGTCGTCACCATTGGAAGATTTCTGGGGACTCCAACTTTCAGGGAACAATATCCAAAGAAAAATGCGTCGGCCGGGAATCGAACCCGGGTCAACTGCTTGGAAGGCAGCTATGCTTACCACTATACCACCAACGCTGATGAAAAGAGAAACAGTTATGCAAACCACAATACAAAATCCGCAGTGAACGGCGTCCCAATAAAGTCAAACTCAAACTTTCAGGGAGCAAGATCCAAAGAAACATGCGTCGGCCAGGAATCAAACCTGGGTCAACTGCTTGGAAGGCAGCTATGCTTACCACTATACCACCAACGCTGATGAAAAACAAAACAGTTATGCAAACCACAATACAAAATCCGCAGTGAACAGCATGCCAAAGCCATCAATGGAGGTAAATGCTCTGCCAACGTCGTCACCATTGGAAGATTTCTGGGGACTCCAACTTTCAGGGAACAAGATCCAGAAAAACATGCGTCGGCCGGGAATCGAACCTGGGTCAACTGCTTGGAAGGCAGCTATGCTTACCACTATACCACCAACACTAATGACAAGTAAAACAGTTATGCAAACCACAATACCAAAACCACAGTGAACGGCGCGCAAGGTAACCGCCACAGCCGTCAATGGAGGTAAATGGTACGCCACCGTCGTTCACCATTGGAAGATTTCTGGGGACTCCAACTTTCAGGGAACAATATCCAAAGAAACATGCGTTGGCCGGGAATCGAACCCGGGTCAACTGCTTGGAAGGTAGCTATGCTTACCACTATACCACCAACGCTGATGAAAAGAGAAACAGTTATGCAAACCACAATACAAAATCCGCAGTGAATGGCGTCCCAATAAAGTCAAACTCCAACTTTCAGGGAGCAAGATACAAAGAAACATGCGTCGGCCGGGAATCGAACCCGGGTCAACTGCTTGGAAGGCAGCTATGCTTACCACTATACCACCAACGCTGATGAAAAGCAAAACAGTTATGCAAACCACAATACAAAATCCGCAGTGAATGGCAGCAAGTAAACCGCCAAAGTCGTCAATGGAGGTAAATGTAACGCCACCGTCGTCACCATTGGAAGATTTCTGGGGAATCCAACTTTCAGGGAACAAGATCCAGAAAAACATGCATCGGCCGGGAATCGAACCTGGGTCAATTGCTTGGAAGGCAGCTATGCTTACCACTATACCACCAACGCTGATGACAAGAATAATGGTAATGCAAACCACAATACAAAATCCGCAGTGAATGGCGGGCTAAGTTAACCGCGACGGCAGTCAATGGAGGTAAATGCTTTGCCACCGTCGTCACCATTGGAAGATTGCTGGGGACTCCAACTTTCAGGGAACAAGATCCAGAAAAACATGCACCAGCCGAGAATCGAAACCAGGTCAACTGCTTGGAAGGCAGCGATGCATACCACTATACCACCAACGCTGATCACAAGAAAGACCGTTATGCAAACCACAATACAAAATCCGCAGTGAATGGCGTGCCAAGTAACACGCCAAAGCCGTCAATGGAGGTAAATGCTATGCCACCGTCGACACCATTGGAAGATTGCTGGGGACTCCAACTTTCAGGGAACAATATCCAAAGAAACATGCGTCGGCCGGGAATTGAACCCTGGTCAACTGCTTGGAAGGAAGCTATGCTTACCACTATACCACCAACGCTGATGAAAAGCAAAACAGTTATGCAAACCACAATACAAAATCCGCAGTGAATGGCAGCAAGTAAACCGTCAAAGCCGTCAATGGTACGCCACCGTCGTCACCATTGGAAGATTTCTGGGGACTCCAACTTTCAGGGAACAATATCCAAAGAAACATGCGTCGGCCGGGAATCGAACCCGGGTCAACTGCTTGGAAGGCAGCTATGCTTACCACTATACCACCAACGCTGATGAAAAGAGAAACAGTTATGCAAACCACAATACAAAATCCGCAGTGAATGGCATTCCAATAAAGTCAAACTCCAACTTTAAGGGAGCAAGATCCAAAGAAACATACGTCGGCCGGGAATCGAAGCCGGGTCAACTGCTTGGAAGGTAGCTATGCTTACCACTATACCACCAACGCTGATGAAAAGCAAAACAGTTATGCAAACCACAATACAAAATCCGCAGTGAATGGCAGCAAGTAAACCGCCAAAGTCGTCAATGGAGGTAAATGTAACGCCACCGTCGTCACCATTGGAAGATTTCTGGGGACTCCAACTTTCAGGGAACAAGATCCAGAAAAACATGCGTCGGCCGGGAATCGAATCTGGGTCAACTGCTTGGAAGGCAGCTATGCTTACCACTATACCACCAACACTAATGACAAGTAAAACAGTTATGCAAACCACAATACCAAAACCACAGTGAACGGCGCGCAAGGTAACCGCCACAGCCGTCAATGGAGGTTAATGGTACGCCACCGTCGTTCACCATTGGAAGATTTCTGGGGACTCCAACTTTCAGGGAACAATATCGAAAGAAACATGCGTCGGCCGGGACTCGAACCCGGGTCAACTGCTTGGAAGGCAGCTATGCTTACCACTATACCACCAACGCTGCTGAAAAGAGAAACAGTTATGCAAACCACAATACAAAATCCGCAGTGAATGGCCCCCCAATAAAGTCAAACTACAACTTTCAGGGAGCAAGATCCAACGAAACATGCGTCGCCCGGGAATCGAATCCGGGTCAACTGCTTGGAAGGCAGCTATGCTTACCACTATACCACCAACGCTGATGAAAAGAGAAACAGTTATGCAAACCACAATACAAAATCCGCAGTGAATGGCATCCCAATAAAGTCAAACTCCAACTTTAAGGGGGCAAGATCCAAAGAAACATACGTCGGCCGGGAATCGAAGCCGGGTCAACTGCTTGGAAGGTAGCTATGCTTACCACTATACCACCAACGCTGATGAAAAGCAAAACAGTTATGCAAACCACAATACAAAATCCGCAGTGAATGGCAGCAAGTAAACCGCCAAAGTCGTCAATGGAGGTAAATGTAACGCCACCGTCGTCACCATTGGAAGATTTCTGGGGACTCCAACTTTCAGGGAACAAGATCCAGAAAAACATGCGTCGGCCGGGAACCGAACCTGGGTCAACTCCTTGGAAGGCAGCTATGCTTACCACTATACCACCAACACTAATGACAAGTAAAACAGTTATGCAAACCACAATACCAAAACCACAGTGAACGGCGCGCAAGGTAACCGCCACAGCCGTCAATGGAGGTAAATGGTACACCACCGTCGTCACCATTGGAAGATTTCTGGGGACTCCAACTTTCAGGGAACAATATCGAAAGAAACATGCGTCGGCCGGGACTCGAACCCGGGTCAACTGCTTGGAAGGCAGCTATGCTTACCACTATACCACCAACACTGCTGAAAAGAGAAACAGTTATGCAAACCACAATACAAAATCCGCAGTGAATGGCCCCCCAATAAAGTCAAACTACAACTTTCAGGGAGCAAGATCCAACGAAACATGCGTCGGCCGGGAATCGAACCCGGGTCAACTGCTTGGAAGGCAGCTATGCTTACCACTATACCACAAACGCTGATGAAAAGTGAAACAGTTATGCAAACCACAATACAAAATCCGCAGTGAATGGCAGCAAGTAAACCGCCAAAGTCGTCAATGGAGGTAAATGTAACGCCACCGTCGTCACCATTGGAAGATTTCTGGGGAATCCAACTTTCAGGGAACAACATCCAGAAAAACATGCGTCGGCCGGGAATCGAACCTGGGTCAATTGCTTGGAAGGCAGCTATGCTTACCACTACCCCACCAACACTGATGACAAGTAAAACAGTTATGCAAACCACAATACCAAAACCACAGTGAACGGCGCGCAAGGTAACCGCCACAGCCGTCAATGGAGGTAAACGCAATGCTCCCTTCGTCACCATTGGAAGATTGCTGGGGAATCCAACTTTCAGGGAACAAGATCTAGAAATACATGCGTCAGCCGGGAATCGAACCCAGGTCAGCTGCTTGGAAGGCAGCTATGCTTACCACTATACCACTAACGCTGATATCAAGTACAACCGTTATGCAAACCACAATACAAAATCCGCAGTGAATGGCGCACCAATAAAGCCAAACTCCAACTTTCAGGGAGCAAGATCCAAAGAAACATGCGTCGGCCGGGAATCGAACCCGGGTCAACTGCTTGGAAGGCAGCTATGCTTACCACTATACCACCAACGCTGATGACAAGCAAAACAGTTATGCAAACCACAATACAAAATCCGCAGTGAATGGCAGCAAGTAAACCGCCAAAGCCGTCAATGGAGGTAAATGTTACGCCACCGTCGTCACCATTGGAAGATTTCTGGGGACTCCAACTTTCAGGGAACAATATCCAAAGAAACATGCGTCGGCCGGGAATCGAACCCGGGTCAACTGCTTGGAAGGCAGCTATGCTTACCACTATACCACCAACGCTGATGAAAAGAGAAACAGTTATGCAAACCACAATACAAAATCCGCAGTGAATGGCGTCCCAATAAAGTCAAACTCCAACTTTCAGGGAGCAAGATACAAAGAAACATGCGTCGGCCGGGAATCGAACCCGGGTCAACTGCTTGGAAGGCAGCTATGCTTACCACTATACCACCAACGCTGATGAAAAGCAAAACAGTTATGCAAACCACAATACAAAATCCGCAGTGAATGGCAGCAAGTAAACCGCCAAAGTCGTCAATGGAGGTAAATGTAACGCCACCGTCGTCACCATTGGAAGATTTCTGGGGAATCCAACTTTCAGGGAACAAGATCCAGAAAAACATGCGTCTGCCGGGAATCGAACCTGGGTCAATTGCTTGGAAGGCAGCTATGCTTACCACTATACCACCAACGCTGATGACAAGTAACACAGTTATGCAAACCACAATACCAAAACCACAGTGAACGGCGCACAAGGTAACAGCCACAGCCGTCAATGGAGGTAAACGCAATGCTCCCTTCGTCACCATTGGAAGATTGCTGGGGAATCCAACTTTCAGGGAACAAGATATAGAAATACATGCGTCAGCCGGGAATCGAACCCGGGTCAACTGCTTGGAAGGCAGCTATGCTTACCACTATACCACCAACGCTGATGATATAAAAAACAGTTATGCAAACCACAATACCAAAACCACAGTGAACAGCTCACAAGGTAACCGCCACAGCCGTCAATGGAGGTAAACGCGATGCCACCTTCGTCACCATTGGAAGATTACTGGGGACTCCAACTTTCAGGAACAAGATCCAGATAAACATGCGGCGGCCGGGAATCGAACCGGGGCCAATTGCTAGGAAGTCAGCTATGCTTACCACTATACCACCAACTCTGATCACAAGAACAACGGTTATGCAAACCACAATACAAAATCCGCAGTGAATAGCATAAGTAAACCGCCAAAGCCGTCAAACGAGGAAAATGGTCTGCCAACGTCGTCACCATTGGAAGATTTCTGGGGACTCCAACTTTCAGGGAACAAGATCCAGAAAAATATGCGTCGGCCGGGAATCGAACCCGGGTCAACTGCTTGGAAGGCAGCTATGCTTACCACTATACCACCAACGCTGATGAAAAGCAAAACAGTTATGCAAACCACAATACAAAATCCGCAGTGAATGGCGTGCCAAGTAACGCGCCAAAGCCGTCAATGGAGGTAAATGGTCTGCCAACGTCGTCACCATTGGAAGATTTCTGGGGACTCCAACTTTCAGGGAACAAGATCCAGAAAAACATGCATAGGCCGAGAATCAAACCCGGGTCAACTGCTTGGAAGGCAGCTATTCCTACCACTATACCACCAACTCTGATGACAAGGAAAACAGTTATGCAAACCACAATACAAAAACCACAGTGAATGGCGGGTTAAGTTAAGATTTCTGGGGACTCCAACTTTCAGGGAACAAGATCCAGAAAAAGATGCGTCAGCCGGGAATCGAACCGAGGTCAACTGCTTGGAAGGCAGCTATGCTTACCACTATGACACCAACGCTGATGACAAAAATAATGGTAATGCAAACCACCAGCTGTCAATGGAGGTAAACGCGATGCCACCTTCGTCACCAATGGAAGATTGCTGGGGACTCCAACTTTCAGGGAACAAGATCCAGAAAAACATGCGTCGGCCGGGAATCGAACCCGGGTCAACTGCTTGGAAGTCAGCTATGCTTACCACTATACCACCAACGCTGATGAAAAACAAAACAGTTATGCAAACCACAATACAAAATCCGCAGTGAACAGCATGACAAAGCCATCAATGGAGGTAAATGCTCTGCCAACGTCACCATTGGAAGATTTCTGGGGACTCCAACTTTCAGGGAACAAGATCCAGAAAAACATGCGTCGGCTGGGAATCGAACCTGGGTCTACTGCTTGCAAGGCAGCTCTGCTTACCACTATACCACCAACACTGATGACAAGTAAAACAGTTATGCAAACCACAATACCAAAACCACAGTGAACGGCGCTCAAGGTAACCGCCACAGCCGTCAATGGAGGTAAATGGTACGCCACCGTCGTCACCATTGGAAGATTTCTGGGGACTCCAACTTTCAGGGAACAATATCCAAAGAAAAATGCGTCGGCCGGGAATCGAACCCGGGTCAACTGCTTTGAAGGCAGCTATGCTTACCACTATACCACCAACGCTGATGAAAAGAGAAACAGTTATGCAAACCACAATACAAAATCCGCAGTGAACGGCGGCCCAATAAAGTCAAACTCAAACTTTCAGGGAGCAAGATCCAAAGAAACATGCGTCGGCCAGGAATCAAACCCGGGTCAACTGCTTGGAAGGCAGCTATGCTTACCACTATACCACCAACGCTGATGAAAAGCAAAACAGTTATGCAAACCACAATACAAAATCCGCAGTGAATGGCAGCAAGTAAACCGCCAAAGTCGTCAATGGAGGTAAATGTAACGCCACCGTCGTCACCATTGGAAGATTTCTGGGGAATCCAACTTTCAGGGAACAAGATCCAGAAAAACATGCATCGGCCGGGAATCGAACCTGGGTCAATTGCTTGGAAGGCAGCTATGCTTACCACTACCCCACCAACACTGATGACAAGTAAAACAGTTATGCAAACCACAATACCAAAACCACAGTGAACGGCGCGCAAGGTAACCACCACAGCCATCAATGGAGGTAAACGCAATGCTCCCTTCGTCACCATTGGAAGATTGCTGGGGAATCCAACTTTCAGGGAACAAGATCTAGAAATACATGCGTCAGCCGGGAATCGAACCCAGGTCAGCTGCTTGGAAGGCAGCTATGCTTACCACTATACCACTAACGCTGATATCAAGTACAACCGTTATGCAAACCACAATACAAAATCCGCAGTGAATGGCGTACCAATAAAGCCAAACTCCAACTTTCAGGGAGCAAGATCCAAAGAAACATGCGTCGGCCGGGAATCGAACCCGGGTCAACTGCTTGGAAGGAAGCTCTGCTTACCACTATACCACCAACGCTGATGACAAGCAAAACAGTTATGCAAACCACAATACAAAATCCGCAGTGAATGGCAGCAAGTAAACCGCCAAAGCCGTCAATGGAGGTAAATGTTACGCCACCGTCGTCACCATTGGAAGATTTCTGGGGACTCCAACTTTCAGGGAACAATATCCAAAGAAACATGCGTCGGCCGGGAATCTAACCCGGGTCAACTTCTTGGAAGGCAGCTATGCTTACCACTATACCACCAACGCTGATGACAAGAATAATGGTAATGCAAACCACAATACAAAATCCGCAGTGAATGGCGGGCTAAGTCAACCGCGACGGCAGTCAATGGAGGTAAATGCTTTGCCACCGTCGTCACCATTGGAAGATTGCTGGGGACTCCAACTTTCAGGGAACAAGATCCAGAAAAACATGCACCAGCCGAGAATCGAAACCAGGTCAACTGCTTGGAAGGCAGCGATGCATACCACTATACCACCAACGCTGATCACAAGAAAGACCGTTATGCAAACCACAATACAAAATCCGCAGTGAATGGCGTGCCAAGTAACACGCCAAAGCCGTCAATGGAGGTAAATGCTATGCCACCGTCGACACCATTGGAAGATTGCTGGGGACTCCAACTTTCAGGGAACAATATCCAAAGAAACATGCGTCGGCCGGGAATTGAACCCTGGTCAACTGCTTGGAAGGAAGCTATGCTTACCACTATACCACCAACGCTGATGAAAAGCAAAACAGTTATGCAAACCACAATACAAAATCCGCAGTGAATGGCAGCAAGTAAACCGTCAAAGCCGTCAATGGTACGCCACCGTCGTCACCATTGGAAGATTTCTGGGGACTCCAACTTTCAGGGAACAATATCCAAAGAAACATGCGTCGGCCGGGAATCGAACCCGGGTCAACTGCTTGGAAGGCAGCTATGCTTACCACTATACCACCAACGCTGATGAAAAGAGAAACAGTTATGCAAACCACAATACAAAATCCGCAGTGAATGGCATTCCAATAAAGTCAAACTCCAACTTTAAGGGAGCAAGATCCAAAGAAACATACGTCGGCCGGGAATCGAACCCGGGTCAACTGCTTGGAAGGTAGCTATGCTTACCACTATACCACCAACGCTGATGAAAAGCAAAACAGTTATGCAAACCACAATACAAAATCCGCAGTGAATGGCAGCAAGTAAACCGCCAAAGTCGTCAATGGAGGTAAATGTAACGCCACCGTCGTCACCATTGGAAGATTTCTGGGGACTCCAACTTTCAGGGAACAAGATCCAGAAAAACATGCGTCGGCCGGGAATCGAACCTGGGTCAACTGCTTGGAAGGCAGCTATGCTTACCACTATACCACCAACACTAATGACAAGTAAAACAGTTATGCAAACCACAATACCAAAACCACAGTGAACGGCGCGCAAGGTAACCGCCACAGCCGTCAATGGAGGTAAATGGTACGCCACCGTCGTTCACCATTGGAAGATTTCTGGGGACTCCAACTTTCAGGGAACAATATCGAAAGAAACATGCGTCGGCCGGGACTCGAACCCGGGTCAACTGCTTGGAAGGCAGCTATGCTTACCACTATACCACCAACGCTGCTGAAAAGAGAAACAGTTATGCAAACCACAATACAAAATCCGCAGTGAATGGCCCCCCAATAAAGTCAAACTACAACTTTCAGGGAGCAAGATCCAACGAAACATGCGTCGCCCGGGAATCGAATGCGGGTCAACTGCTTGGAAGGCAGCTATGCTTACCACTATACCACCAACGCTGATGAAAAGAGAAACAGTTATGCAAACCACAATACAAAATCCGCAGTGAATGGCGTCCCAATAAAGTCAAACTCCAACTTTAAGGGGGCAAGATCCAAAGAAACATACGTCGGCCGGGAATCGAAGCCGGGTCAACTGCTTGGAAGGTAGCTATGCTTACCACTATACCACCAACGCTGCTGAAAAGCAAAACAGTTATGCAAACCACAATACAAAATCCGCAGTGAATGGCAGCAAGTAAACCGCCAAAGTCGTCAATGGAGGTAAATGTAACGCCACCGTCGTCACCATTGGAAGATTTCTGGGGACTCCAACTTTCAGGGAACAAGATCCAGAAAAACATGCGTCGGCTGGGAATCGAACCTGGGTCAACTGCTTGGAAGGCAGCTATGCTTACCACTATACCACCAACACTAATGACAAGTAAAACAGTTATGCAAACCACAATACCAAAACCACAGTGAACGGCGCGCAAGGTAACCGCCACAGCCATCAATGGAGGTAAATGGTACGCCACCGTCGTTCACCATTGGAAGATTTCTGGGGACTCCAACTTTCAGGGAACAATATCGAAAGAAACATGCGTCGGCCGGGACTCGAACCCGGGTCAACTGCTTGGAAGGCAGCTATGCTTACCACTATACCACCAACGCTCCTGAAAAGAGAAACAGTTATGCAAACCACAATACAAAATCCGCAGTGAATGGCCCCCCAATAAAGTCAAACTACAACTTTCAGGGAGCAAGATCCAACGAAACATGCGTCGGCCGGGAATCGAACCCGGGTCAACTGCTTGGAAGGCAGCTATGCTTACCACTATACCACAAACGCTGATGAAAAGCGAAACAGTTATGCAAACCACAATACAAAATCCGCAGTGAATGGCAGCAAGTAAACCGCCAAAGTCGTCAATGGAGGTAAATGTAACGCCACCGTCGTCACCATTGGAAGATTTCTGGGGAATCCAACTTTCAGGGAACAACATCCAGAAAAACATGCGTCGGCCGGGAATCGAACCTGGGTCAATTGCTTGGAAGGCAGCTATGCTTACCACTACCCCACCAACACTGATGACAAGTAAAACAGTTATGCAAACCACAATACCAAAACCACAGTGAACGGCGCACAAGGTAACCGCCACAGCCGTCAATGGAGGTAAACGCAATGCTCCCTTCGTCACCATTGGAAGATTGCTGGGGAATCCAACTTTCAGGGAACAAGATATAGAAATACATGCGTCAGCCGGGAATCGAACCCGGGTCAACTGCTTGGAAGGCAGCTATGCTTACCACTATACCACCAACGCTGATGATACGAAAAACAGTTATGCAAACCACAATACCAAAACCACAGTGAACAGCGCACAAGGTAACCGCCACAGCCGTCAATGGAGGTAAACGCGATGCCACCTTCGTCACCATTGGAAGATTACTGGGGACTCCAACTTTCAGGGAACAAGATCCAGATAAACATGCGGCGGCCGGGAATCGAACCGGGGCCAACTGCTTGGAAGGCAGCTATGCTTACCACTATACCACCAACGCTGATCACAAGAACAGCGGTTATGCAAACCACAATACAAAATCCGCAGTGAATAGCATAAGTAAACCGCCAAAGCCGTCAAACGAGGAAAATGGTCTGCCAACGTCGTCACCATTGGAAGATTTCTGGGGACTCCAACTTTCAGGGAACAAGATCCAGAAAAACATGCGTCGGCCGGGAATCGAACCCGGGTCAACTGCTTGGAAGGCAGCTATGCTTACCACTATACCACCAACGCTGATGAAAAGCAAAACAGTTATGCAAACCACAATACAAAATCCGCAGTGAATGGCGTGCAAAGTAACGCGCCAAAGCCGTCAATGGAGGTAAATGGTCTGCCAACGTCGTCACCATTGGAAGATTTCTGGGGACTCCAACTTTCAGGGAACAAGATCCAGAAAAACATGCATAGGCCGAGAATCAAACCCGGGTCAACTGCTTGGAAGGCAGCTATTCCTACCACTATACCACCAACGCTGATGACAAGAAAAACAGTTATGCAAACCACAATACAAAAACCACAGTGAATGGCGGGTTAAGTTAAGATTTCTGGGGACTCCAACTTTCAGGGAACAAGATCCAGAAAAAGATGCGTCAGCCGGGAATCGAACCGAGGTCAACTGCTTGGAAGGCAGCTATGCTTACCACTATACCACCAACGCTGATTACAAGAATAATGGTAATGCAAACCACCAGCTGTCAATGGAAAGTAAAGTAAGAATCAATGGGGACGGGTTATTTCTACCGATCAGGAGTCAGCACTCCTTTCGGATATCAATGTTGCAAATGATGTGATCGATTTAACCTGTTGGAAAACCGTGTCTGAAAGGAAAAATTAATAAAAACAAAACAAAGCAAAAGATGGCGGCAACGTCCAGTAAAACATACGTTGGCCAACTAGCAACTTACCTGTTTGACAAAGTAAGGAAGAGAAAGTGCTTTTACGTAATGTGTCTGTCTACAAATGTAAAAATAAAATGTAAAAAGTCAGAAAATGAAATACCTAAGTAAAGTACAGATACCTAAAAAATCAGACTAAGAAGAAGAAAAAATAAAAGTAATGAAATGAGGCTATGCCATTTTTGAGTTTGCGACTTTTGTCTTGTCCCATTAACTAGAAAATTAAACTTATCGTGCTTGGCTGGGGTTGAATAAAATTTGCTAAATCTTGCAACACACTAATTTGGCATCAATGTTTGTATTTCTGCAGGCTCACACCTTGTACGGCTGGTGCCCGCAAACTTCCGGGATGGTGTCTACCAAGCAGAAAACGAGCCCGAGCTGCCCAAACCGAGACGCCTGAGCCACACTCTCAGTGTCGGCCCTTCTGGGTTGCCCTCCACTCGAAACAACACTGTTTTATCTTTGATTTTTGGTAAATTTCACAGTCCTTTTTTTTTTTTGCCCAGATGCTTTTTTCTTACAAATTACTGTTAACATGCTTTGCATGTAAGTCGTTCAATAATATTTGTCTGTATTGTTTTCTCCGAGCATAGCGCGTGGTGAGCAATATATGATCAATATATAGATCTACATATACTACTTTTTAATGAACAAATGATTTACTTTTTAGGGTATCATGTCGCATTTGAGATCATGAACTCACGGACTCCCGGGTGCCCTCCTGAATTCATGAGCATCCAAGTGCCTAAAGGTGACCCTATTTTTGACCCGAATGGCACCGGTGAAGTTCTGTTGCCTTTTCAACGAGGACCATGGGACAAAGACACAGGCCAGAGCCCCGGCAACCCTCGCACACAGGTAATAATAAGTAATACTCACTAGTGAGTGAGTGAGTGAGTGAGTGAGTGAGTGAGTGAGTGAGTGAGTGAGTGAGTGGAAAAAAAAAAATCCATGCGTGCTGTCAAGTTGCTGTCGGGAGTGACGTCACGCAGCCGACAAATGCGCACGGCCCCGTTTGCGACACGCCACCCCCCGCTGGATTGGCTGGAGGGGTATAAACACTGTCTGTCCAGAGAAACGTCCCGCTGTTTACAAAACAAACACAAAATGGCAAAATACAGGCTGTGAGGGTGGGGGTTTAGGAAAAAAATCACCACCAAACATTAAAATAAGCCCAGATGTGTAGACTGAGAAAGAGTTAATGTGTGTACATCCTGTATTTAAAAAGTGCATTTTCCTGAATGAAAACGACAGACCCTGCCTTTAACCACTCTATTTAAAACTATTCTTGCAGATCAACATGGTCACAGCTTGGATTGATGGCAGCTCCATCTATGGCCCTTCCACTTCCTGGTCAGACTCCCTGAGAAACTTTTCTAATGGGCTGCTCGCCTCCGGTTTGGAATGGAACATGCCAAGACAGGCGTCCGATCACAGTCTCATGTGGAGCGCTCCGGACCCCACAACAGGTGATCATGGACCTCAGGGCCTCTATGGTAAGATGTGTTTTATTATTTAGAGTAGGGGTGTCAAATCCATTTTTGAACATGGGCTGCATCGTAGTTATGTCTGTGAATCCATATAAATGTATGATCGCCTTATAAATTGATGGATAACTTGTTAAAATCAGAAGCCAGTAATTTGTTTCTTCAACTGTTTCTCAATTGCTTTTAGTGGGATGAGAGTTGTAAACAAAAATAATAATATTGACTAATGGAGCAAAATCGTGGTTTGTCATAAATGTTTTCAAAGGTGTGTTTCTGTCAAGTGTGTTGGAAGCAGTGATCTAATTTGTCACTGCTCTGTTGTTACGCAGTTGAAACAAACATCAGGATTAACTTTCTGTCATTTAGTTGTCCTATTTTATTGTAGGTGAAATGGCGTCATTTTCTGTTCTATCTTCTTTAAAATGTAAATGTATTGGAATGAACGAAAGAACTCCATCTTCTGCTTCCAGAGTTGGGAAACGCTTGGGGAAATGAGAATGTGTTAACAGCAGCAGAAGGGATCATCTGGTTTCGTTACCATAACTATTTAGCCTCAGAACTGCATGAGGAGCACCCGCAGTGGTCAGACGAGGAGTTGTTTCAAAATGCTAGGAAGGAAGTCGTGGCCACATTTCAGGTAGAGGCAAAAGTCTCGTAATCTTTTCTCAATTAAGAGATGTTTTTAAAACGGATGCACCAATTTTTGGTGGTTGTGTATTTGCATTATTATTTGATGTTCACCATACAGACCATTGTAAATTGCATACACTATTTAATGATATTATAAGATCCAATAATGTTTTATCTATTAAAAACAACAACAGAATATTGCTCTTTACGAATGGCTGCCGGCATACCTGGGAGACAGAACTCTTCCGCCTTACCCAGGTAAGAATTTGATTCAAAATGAGTGCGCAGCCGCACACACACCCTTAGAAAATTAAAACAGTCAATGCTCACAACATCATTTATTACTAAAAATTTTACGTGAATGTTGTCTTTTTTTGAAATATTACATTTTTTATTGTTTATAGGATATCAGAAGTTTGTTGATCCAGCTATCTCCCCTGAGTTTCAAGCAGCTGCTATGAGATTAGGTATTACTATGGCTCCACCCGGTGTTTACATGAGGTGGGGCTTTTTTCTCTTTCTTTTTCTTTCTTTCTTTCTTTCTTTTTTTCTTTTTTTTTTTTTTTTTACAATTCATTTCCTTCTTAAATGATCGAGTCATCCAGTTTCATAAGTCACATGCTCAATGGCTGCTTTGTTTTGTACAGAAACAGAACCTGCCATTTCCGAAAGACTCTCAACACCGATGGCAGTTCATCTTCAGCCTTGCGACTTTGTAACAGCTTTTGGAAACGTCACGTATGTATGACTCACTGCTCAGTTCATCTTCAATATACTGTGGTGCCTTGACATGGGCCCATCTCACTTTATTTATTTTTTTAAGACATGAGTCTGTCGAGGTTAGATAATTGTTATGCTCAGACTTTTTTTTTTTTTTTTTAAGTAAAGAATTGTAGGCGTATTGGTGCAGTAAACTCAACTCAGCTCATTTCACATTTCAATACATGGTGAACAAATTTCAGAAAGGAAGATTCCAGATGTTTAATGTCATTCCCAATGTAAGTTTGCTGTCAAAGCAAATATAAAAATGTCATGTGCTGAGGTTTGATCCCAAAAGCGCAGACACAAATAAGATTTTAACTCTTTATTCACACAACTTAACTAAACAAAAACGAGAATGCATCGAGAATCACAAGACGCCAAGCCACCTTGGGCTGCGGAGATGCACAGAGGAACAGAGGCAATAATCCGACAAACACACACTTCTCAGTTTGGCTTAAATAGACCGTGAATTGATCTAATTGGTTGTGGCTTGACATGCGAGTACCAGTACTGACATGGAATTATCTGATTGGCTGTTGACCCAGTAAAGCGATTAAAGATTGTCGACATCACATAATTCCTGACATCATATGGCATCACATAGCCTAAAACCAGTTGAAACTAGATGCCGGTTACATTAGTTCAAAACCGACACTTGTTACATCAGCACAACACAGACACTTGACCTCTCGGTCACGACCCAAACTTAACCCTGGCGTGACCCATTCATGAGTCAAGACCCAAACGTTACCCCTGCATGACCCGAGTCATGAGAAAAAAAGAGAATTACTGGTATACATTTTTTTTTTTTCAATAATCACATACTAGCTTAATGCTAACATATAATAGCAAACACCATAGATGGGCTAACACTTGTAAACAGACAATATAACAATACTCTCATGTATAAATTTGTGATCTTCTGAGAAAAATGACAAATAATACTGTTGATTACAGTCGCTTACAGTTGGTGAGTGAAACTCTCCTTCATTTGTCTGCAAGACTGTATATTGCCAGCCGGTAGCTGAAAAACACATTACAAAGTTTTTGCTGTTTGTTTGGGGGGCGGAGGCAAGAACGTATTCATGGCATTTATATTTACAGTAGGAAAATATTATTTTGTAAGGGATGTTTGAGGAGTCAGCTTCTTTTTTTTATGCTCTTCCCATTTTGTCAACAGGAGATTAATGTGAACGCAAGCCAGGATGTGGACGATCTCCTCATGGGCATGGCCTCTCAGATTGCAGAGGAAGTTGACCACATTGTTGTGGAGGACCTAAGAGGTGATGCAGCCTGCAAACTCCATGTATCATGAGCACAAATAAAATAATACATTTTTAAACAATGTAACCCTCTCGCAGACTTCATGTACGGACCTCTTAAGTTCACACGCACAGATCTGGTGGCGCTGACTGTTCAGAGAGGACGAGACTTCGGCCTTCGCAGTTACACGGAGGTCAGACAAGCTCTGGATCTGTCTCCTGTAAAGACGTTTGAAGACATCAATCCTCAGATCAACAGAACCAACCCACAGGTAAAATCCAGAATTTTCCTTTTGTAGGCAACAATCCAACATAAGAAGCAAACTTGTGTTTAATAGCATGCCTTGTTTAACAGTTGCTCCAAGAAATTGCACAAATTTATGATGGAGACGTATCCAAATTAGAGCTCTTCCCTGGAGGACTGCTCGAGTCAATGGGTGGTCCAGGTCCAGTTTTTTCTGCTATAATCTTGGATCAATTTGAACGCATAAGAAATGGCGACCGCTTCTGGTTTGAGAACAAACAGAATGGGTGAGTTCCTCCTATTAGGATGTCACCCATGCCGTGTCATCATGAATATTTTTGTTGTCTTAGTTTGTTCTCAGATGACGACATCCAAAGAATCCGCAGCGTGACTTTTCACGACGTCCTTGTTGCGGTCACGAGTGCAGAGGATTCCGACGTGCAAACAAATGTATTCTTCTGGAAGAGAGGTAAACTGTGATTCTAAATCCCAAACTACAACGTGATTATGATCGTCAATGACTGAATATACAGTAAGAGAATGATCTCATTGTTGGCCCTAGGCGATCCTTGTCCTCAACCCACTCAGCTAAAAGCATCAATGCTCCATCCCTGCACTAATGCCACCAAACTCAATTACTTTGATGGGAGCAAAGTTGGCTTTGGGATATGTATTATCATTCTGTTCCTCTTTCCTGTTGGTCAGTATCATCATACATTCACCTCTGCCTATTTTTTCACTGTATTGATATTGATCATCAAAATGCCCTCACAGTGAGTTACATAGTGGCCTGTACGGTTGCGTATCACCGCAAGTGCCGCTACAGAAAGTTCCAGAAAAGAGGGAATCCCATTGGAAGAACAGAGACAACAGTTTCAGGATTTGCTGGTAAGAATTTTAAGGGCCTATCTCACTGGCATAGACATAGCTGCAACTGATCAGATGACTCAGGAGATAAAACTTTAGTTAGCCCCCGCAATGTCTCGAAGACCTGCTGGAGATTTGAAAAAATCCTCAAAAGATCTCCCGACCCGCCAAAAATTGAACATTTGAATTTACGGCGACTCCCTTGTATAGTCGCCATGGGGGGTCCATTTCACAAAACAGGTTTAGTGAGAGTTTGTTAACCCTGAAATGCGGGAAAATCTGCGGTTTCCGTTTCAGTAAGCGACACCAGAGAAAGAGAGGGAACTCTAGCCAGTTTCATAAAAAGAGGTAACTTAAGATCTCGGTCAGTTACCGTAGTAACATACTCTATGAACCTAACCTGGTCGGTACCAGGTTTATCGCAATGAAACTCGAGTTTCTCTCTGTCTCCGCCTCCTTTCAGCCACACACGATTTGATTTGCTCATTCATTCAGTCAGCTGGTGAGTTCTGGTCTATATTAATTTATATATTAATTGGCCTATATTAACAGTCCACTATTTTTCACAAACATGGCATGACCTTTTGACAATGATACAGTTGATGAAGGTTCACTCTAAAAAGAGAATTGTTGCACCAAATTAAGATTACAAATTGAATTGTTGACCAACTTAATAAAACATGATTTAAATAAATTAATCCAAAGTGAATATATTAAGTTTAATTCGTTTTGAGTTCATTAAACTTAATACTTAGGATTACTTTTGAGTTAACTTATTTCAAGTGAATATTTTAAGTTCTAATTTGGATTAATTTTGAATTAAGTTAATTCAAGTGAATATATAAAATGAATCCAAATCAAATATAGAATATTATGTTTAATGAACTCATAATTAATTCATTATGATATAGTCACTTTGGATTAACTTAATTCAGTCTCAGAGACTCATGTCGACATGAGGTCACCAACTAGTCGCGAGGCCAGTGAGATACAGTAGGCCCTTCCATCATTTTCACTACATTTCTTGTGGTGCTAGTGGGAGAAATTGTCTCAGCTATTTTTTCCCTCCTTAGCTTATGAGTGGCAGAACCATAAAAGGCCTCTACATCCCGTTAGTGTAGAGGTCATAGAGGAGAGGAAACTGCAGATATTGGACCGATCTGGATCCACTCTCCGCTGCCTGAATCTGAACAGACAGCATTGCCTTGACGTGCTCCTCTCGAACGACCGCCATCAGAAATCTCTCCTGCTCAAAGTGCCACAAGAATACGACCTGGTTAGCAGCTATTGCTAGAATCGGTAAGCACTCTTGAAAGTTTTCACTGAAACAGCTGAATATTGTCCACCAATTCCAGGTGCTGTTTTTCGATGATGAGAGCAAACGTGCTGCATTCCTCAAATGTCTGCAACCGGAGGTGACTGACAAGAGGCTTCGAGTTCGATTGAGGGAGTTGAGTGAGAAGGAGCTTCTCAAGGATGCGTTAACAGGAGAGCAAAGGGCACAGATTGTGGAAACTTTCATCCGACACGCTTTCTCCAAGGTAAGCTAAATAGCCGGTTAGCTAAATAACTAGCGAGCTAAATAGATCTGGCCTAATGATGCACTCTCTTCATCTGGCTCAGGTTTTGGGAATAGAGAAATGTGATGCTGGGGACATGGGCAGTGTTTCATGTAAGAAAGCCAAAGAGGTTCTGCGGTGCGAGTTGACAGCTGCAGAGTTTGCCGATGCGCTCGGCCTCAAGCCTGACTCCCTGTTTGTGAACTCCATGTTCACGCTGGCTGATAAAGATGGCAATGGCTACCTCTCCTTCCAGGAGTTTCTTGATGTCATTGTCATTTTTATGAATGGTAAACCATGTGACTCTTTAAACTCCACTATTAGTACTCATTAAGAATTGCACTGTTGATTTGGTGTCATTAACTCATTCACTCCCAGCCATTTTGACTGAAGCAACCCTCTTCGCTCTTTGTATACAGCAATGCCTGTTCTTAAAGTGCTTTATGAATAAAGTTGAGTTGAGGTGTGTTTTGTTTTACTTTACTTTACTTTACTTTACTTTACTTTACTTTACTTTACTTTACTTTATTTGGACTGATTTGGCAAGGCCCACAGAATATTGCGTTCTATTGCTATAAAAACATGGAACCTACCAAAAGAAAGATTCTCGTCTCTTCTCCGATCAGGAAAAAAAAAGTACATTTCTATCCGTTTCCGTTTTACAGCAATTAGAATTTGAATATAGCTAAGTTTCATCATTATTCACAAATTTGCTAAGAATTGTGGGGAAACAGCTTGTTTTCATCATGACCCTGGTTGATCTCTTATACTCTGCTGCCACCTGCTGGCCGTTTTTTCACCCATTCGCTGCAGTTGAGGGGCTGCATCAAAGCTTTTATGCTCTAGCATAAAAAAAAAACATATAAAAAAAAACCCGTATAAATACGTCTTTGGGACACTTAATACAAATAAAATAGAACGTATTTATACGTGTTTGGGAGCAAATGAGTTACTAATCCGCTTCTAGTGTGAGTTATTAGTATGTGTTTGTTTGCACAGGAACCCCTGAAGAAAAGTCCAAGCTGATGTTCTCCATGAATGACATCAGCGGAACTGGTTCTCTATCAAAACAAGACTTTGCCAGGATGCTCAGGTCAGTTTTATTACATTTTTCAAAAGTGATTCTCTTTATGTAATATTTTGCTGTTGTCCATGCTATTCACTTAAAGGTCGTTGATTGAAATCTCCAACGGTGCGTTGTCAAAGTGTCAGACCGACGACGCCATCAGAGCCATGATGCAGGCGGCGGGGTTTGATAACAAAGAGAACATCACATGGGAAGACTTCCATTTCCTGCTGCGGGACCATGAGAAGGAGCTGCAGTTTGCCCAGCTTAATGTTAAAGGTTGAAGAAGTTTTTTTTGTGTGTCTTTTTCCTCCTTCCTTGAACATCATACCGATTGATTAATCGACTGTATTGTCAATACAGGGGTGCAGAATCGAGGAAATACATTGTTTAATCGAGACCAGAGAGTTTCTTTTATCTGCCCAGTGAGAAGGTAAGTGACAAGGAATGCAGAAACAAAGATAGCTGGTTATAATATTTGGACAATCATGACCTGAAGGGGAACTGTTGATAACCCTCAGCTTACAGACTATAACTAAAATATATTTTTTTATTGTTGATTACAGCAGTGAGAAAACAGATGGACTGGATATCCGCAGACGAAAAAAGTGTGTACACATTTTCTTATTGATAACCATTTATGAATAAAAAATGGTGCCTTGAGATATGAGTGAATGGACTTAGAAGTTTTAGACTTACGAGCGGTCATCGGCTGATTTTCTTTTTCTCTTCATGGTGGAAGTGAACTGAAATCAATTTACTTGACATAAGTGGCAGTCTGGCAGTCGTGAACTATTCTTTATACGTGTTCCACCACCATATGTATTTAAAACTACTGTACATAGTTCTTCTTTTTTAGCTTAATGTTAACGCTATTTAATAATATAATAAACAAAATGTGGGCATATATTTAATAAACAAGGCTGTAAAGATCTAATAAATAGCTAGTATAACATCAACAGCCTTTCCAAGCTAAGAAACACATCAGCTCACAATATACAACCATGCCCAAACATGTACATTATAAAATGAAACAGCTGTTTCTTTCCGTTTGCATAAAAAGCAGGTTTGAAAGGGTTTGTCATTTAATAATCTACAGAGAAAAAACAATAAGGTCAAGTGTGTTCACTGATGAGAATATAGGACTGGATAGCCAATTGCCCATACACGCCCATGCAAGCCGTTGAAGTTACAGGGCGGCCATGTTGCTCCTCCCACCTCACGAGCAGGTTACTGTATAAACTATGGCATACGTACAGACATATGCAGCTCGTAGGCAGTGAATATAAGGCCGGGAGGTGGGCAATGGTCACTATTGTCTAACAAGTAAAATAAAAAAAAATAAAAAAAAACAACAATTGGATGGTGTGCTGCTTAAAAGACCCCCTTTTTCTTTTATCGCTCATTTTCTTAGACCCCAATATTAAAGGCAAGTTGTAAAATGCCTGAAGTACTCTTAATTATGTTTAATACAAGATTTAAAACATCATAAATCATGCTGTTTCTAATTACTGTCTCAAATGTTCTCCAATTTCGATACTGTGAACGTACAGTATCGTAAGTCTTGCCCTATCGGCTATCCAGTCATATATTTAGATCAGTGGGTGGGTTGGAATACTTCCTGTTTTCATTTTTCTTCTTTCATCAAATTTACAGGGTCAAACAAAATAGTTTGCCGTCATCTAGTGGTCATGAGTAGAATTACACCAAAAATAAACAAGGCATTTTTATTAAGTATTAAGTACAAAATTATCGAGTGTTATTTTCCCCCCCTCTTTTTTGGGGTGAATGGAATGGATTAGTGGCATTTCCATTCATTTTAATGTCTCAGGGCACCACTATTTGGAATTCTTGAAAACAACTTTGGTGGTTGTAATACATTTGGTTCAATACAGGTTTGACCTAAATACTCCCAAAGTGTACGTGAAGCCCAAGCGTGACTCCTACATAAGAAACCCCATCCGGCAGAAGATCCAGCAGTTCAAACGATTCATTGAGAACTACCGCCGGCATATCGTCTGCTTCATCGTGGTTTACGGCATAACAGCCGGCGTGGCGCTCGAGAGATGTTACTGTCAGGATAAATCTGTTTGTTTTTTTCTGATGCATCGTGACGTCTCATTCTATTCAAATGTTCTCCTCAGACTACAGTTTGCAGGCCACGTCAACAGGCTTGCCAGAGACTTCAGCGGTGGGTCTGGTGGTGTCCCGCGGCTCGGCGGCTGCCATTTCGTTTCTCTTCCCCTACATGCTCCTCACCGTGTGTCGCAACCTCATCACAATGTGCAGAGAGACTTTCCTCAACAGATACGTCCCCTTCGATGCCGCCATCGACCTTCATCGCTCCATGGCCGTGACCGCCGTCGTTCTCGCAGGTTGCCAGACAATATACTGTAGATGATATATATTACGCGCAAAATTATTGGGCTTTTGCGTGACCTTGTTAGGCAACACCATGTTGTGCAAAGAAGTTGGACATGTGCATACAAAAGTTTAAAGACGGTCAAATTTAGGTTCCCCTGTAAAGTTTATAGTGCCTTTTTGGTTTACCCTAAAAGTTCACCAAATATTTCTAACATTTTGTGAATAGTGCATTGGTCATTTTCATATAGTTTGATCAATAATGGTAAAGACACTTTTTTATTTTTTTAATTCAGCAATTTTTAATGCTAATTACTAGGGGTGTCAAAATTAATGCATTAATTTTGAGTTAATTTATTTTAAGTTCCTTTAACGCCACTAATTTTTTCAACGTGAGATTAATAACCATCCCTGACTTGGAAAGTCTGTAATGGCGGAATTCCAGTCCACATGTCCATGTCAACATTTTTCAGTATTAAATGTGATATAATGCATATATTTGTGGAGACTGGGGTCAAGTTGTATTTTACAATTTTAAAAATGTGCACAATTTCACAAGTGACTTCATGTTAAAGATTACATAGCTCTTAATATGAAAAGAAAAATGCACTGAGCTGTCACCAACGTCTTACAAATACAATTTTGCCATCTAGTGGCAGAAAATTGGCCCCAACATAAATCAATATCACACATTTATTTAATTTTTATGAATAATTATGAAATTTCGGTCTGAATGACTAAAAGATGCTGCTGTATTTCTATTAGTTTCACCTTTTTCCCCACTTTTATGTTTACAAGAGTATGAAAACAGAAAATTTATTTTTATTGTCCATTTTATTGTACATTTAGAACAAATATAACATTTGCGATTAATCGTGAGTTAACTATCGAAGTCATGTGATTAATTACGATTAAAAATTTGAATTAACGGTAAAGAAAGCTTGAGTGACAAAGACACACCACCAACCCAAAAAAAGCAACTCTTCACACATGAAGATGCATTTGCGTTTGTTTTCATAGAAAATGCATATTAAGCAATAGGCGAAACCTCCTCTATAGCCCCAAAATAGAATTAGCATCTAAAACTTGTTGAAAATCATACAATTTTATTTGGGACACAAACAGTAATGACAGTTTGCATTAAAAGTTTGAGATTTTTTACTGTTTAAATGATAAAGAACTGACAACAATTCTAATATCCATACCACTAAAATTAATTAATTTTCAAAAGAAAATTCAGTGGTGTTTATTTTTACCATTATTGATAAAATGGGAAAATTGTATACTTGTACACTAAATGTATTTATTTACATAAAAAGGTTATTTATTTATTTATTTATTTATTTATTTTGTAGTGGTTCACAGCTTGGGTCATGTGGTCAACATCTACATCTTCTCCATCAGTAACCTCAGCATCCTGGCCTGTTTGTTCCCGAAAGTTTTGACCAACAATGGGTATGGCGTTCACTTTTTTTTTTTTGCCTCGAGTTAATGGTGTGAATGTTTAGACTCATTTATTTAATTGATAATTTTTTCACAAGGGCCACTTTTAATTTGTAATCCCCACATTTGTAGACAAGGTAAAAAAAAACAAAAAAAACAGTTTGTGTGGAAAAATATTGTTTATAGTTTATTCTTATAAACGAATAATGCTTGTTCATTTTTATGTTATTCTAATGTGTTTGATTTATTAATAAATGAATAAAATGAAATCGTATTTATGAAGCATTGTGTCAAATTTCATAGATGTGACTACCTAGACTTGTAAATAGATAACTTCGGGTTGGTGACATTCGCTGATAAAATCTTTTGAATAGTTTTTAATGTGTTGTGTGTTTTCTCAAAATAGGTCAGAACTTCCTCTCAAGTGGTCTTGGTGGTTCTTTCAAACTGTTCCAGGTACTGTATTGTGGTTGATTCAGATGTCACAAAGCATGTGTTTCTTGTTCAAACTGCGCCATGACTCCATATTTTATTTGTGTTTGTTCTCAGGACTCACCGGTGTGCTGCTTCTTTTCACTTTGGCATTCATTTACGTTTTCGCCTCTCGCTATTTTCGCCGCATCAGTTTCCGAGGGTTCTGGATCACTCACAACCTTTACACTGTTGTGTATATTTTAGTAAGTGTTTTTCCCGATTTGATAAATACACAAAATGAAATGTCCCCTTGTCAATAGTTTTTAACATATTTTAGTACGCGTTGTGATTCTGGCATGTTTACATCCTACAGACAATCATTCATGGCAGTTTTGGTCTACTGCAAGAGCCACGGTTCTACATCTTCCTCATCCCGCCTGCGCTGCTCTTCCTGCTGGACAAACTAATCAGTCTGAGCAGGAAGAAGGTGGAGATTCCTGTAATCAGAGCAGAGCTGTTGCCTTCAGGTGAACCATCAGTCTGTTTGTTACTTGTTAAAACGTTAATAGATTAATTCATCACAGAAAAATGTCGCATTAATCACGTATATATTAATCGCACTATTTTTTTGGACCACACTTGAGCCTTGAACGTAACCGTGGATGGTTACATTGAAGGCTGCACAGGTCAATGATTAGGTCAATGCACGGCATTTCCTACGCCTGTTGTTCCAAAATGAGTGGGGTGACTCCAGTTGGTGTGCTCGGTGGTAAATGTCGCTTTAAAAAACACCCCGACGGGACTTTAGATAAAACAAAAGTAATTTGCATTTAATTAATTAATAATCGCTAAATTGCACCCAGTTGATATGATGCTGTTACGTTTTGAGCAATGCACGCATGCATGCAATTGCGTACATGCATTTAATCAATGTTTGCAAATGACATTCGATAATAAAATGCGCTAATGTCAAAATATTACGGTATTTTGTATTTATTTTATATTACGGAAGTAATTTAGCTGATTAATCATGATTAATCAAAATTAAAAAGTGTGATTAATCAGATTAAACATTTTAATCGTTTGACAACGCTATTTGTTATTTAACGTCCATTTGCCTTTTTGGTTAGAAAATAGTTCAAACTGAACTCAGGCCCTCTATTTCTGCTACTGATAATTATTATTGATCATTCACTGTTGGACTTCAATGAACTAAATACATTCTAAGAACAGACTTTTTTTGTTCTGTTACACTCTTCTTCCTCAATACTAAAACTACTGCAGTACTCCAGGCTCCTTTGACTGTAAATTGCGCCCTAGTGGTCACATGGCCCAAAGCAGTTGCTTAGTAGTACCAAATAAACTGCGCCATTAATTATTGTTGTCTTGCCTTAACTCACTCCCTGCAGGCGTAACTCATCTGGAGTTCAAGCGACCAAAAGGCTTTGTGTATCGTTCCGGCCAGTGGGTCCGCATTGCGTGCCTGATGCTGGGCACAGATGAGTACCACCCATTCACGCTGACATCAGCCCCTCACGAGGAGACCCTCAGCCTGCACATCAGGGCCGTGGGGCCTTGGACCAGCCGCCTCAGAGAGCTTTACAGTGAAGAAAGTCTGATTGAGCTTGGAGCTTATCCAAAGGTAAGACATCAGTTCTTTTTTTACTTACCTTTGGAATTTGGTCTTGAAAACAATTTATTTGTGAGTTTCTTTTAAAAAAAACCTACACACTCAGAAGAGGTGCTGTGGGAAATGAAACCAATTAAAACATCATTAATGGGTTAGTTTGAAATAATTTGATTCTGTTAATCTTAATTATTCATTTTACCAAGACTAAGATTACAGTTTCATTTTCAATTGCCAGACTTCCTTTTATGAGTTGCATTTACCACAAACAGTCTGCAGATACCAATTGTAAATATGATACCACTAAAAGATGATAATTATGGTGGCACAACAAACCAAAAATAAACCCATTATCATACATCATGTGATTATTTTAGAGCTGTCAAATGATTACATTTTTAATCACATCTTAGAATTTTGATTAATCATGATTAATCGCTAAATTAAAAAGGCTTTTTATCAACATTTTTGCCCACCAAATTTGAAGAGTGCTTATGTGTTAATTCTTCCAACATTTACATCTTCAAAAAAAAAAAATGTATCCACTGCACACGCTCATCCTCCTCATTTTCTACTCAATTAAATACTTGCATCATTTAATTAAATAGAAAAAAATGATCCCAATATTTTTACATGAACAATATTCTGAATGCTAACATTTATGAAATGATTTACTTTAAATCATGTAGTTATGTTTATTGCTCAAACACAACCTTGTGCTACTTTTTTTAACGTAACAATCCGCTGTCAGATAAAGGATCACTCAAAATTAATAGTGTGATAGCAGCATGGATGAGGATGAGACTTACTTCTTCAAGCATGCCCTGTTTAAAACAAAAAAACTGTTCCCATAAAGTTGGAAGCGAACAGATGACCTAAATGTCTCGATAAGATAAAGAATAAAGATTATTAATCATTTAACTGATGAAGAGAGTTTTCCATTTTCAGCATAGCTTGGAAACTAATAATTAACCGTAGACGACATCAGTGTTGTGCCGTGATCACCAACATTGTGCACGGGTAGCTCGTGGGAAGGTTCTCAAAATAGCTCATCAGTGATGGGATTCCCCAGGAACGTTGTAGAAGTCATGGAGACACTTGCAGAGATTTATACAAATAAATTGTTGCATATTGATATTTATTTAAATTATTCAATTAATTTTAAATTAATATATTCCAGTTAAATATTTTTTTAGGATTATTGTGAAATCACTAACGTTTAGTGTCTTCTCATAATTTTTAATAACATTTAACTCATTCACTGCCATTGACGGAAAAAGACGTCAAATGATGCATTTTTTGCCGGTCTGGCAATGAATGTGTTAATTAAAGTAAAATTTTGTAATTGTGTATCAAGCTGATGAGTATTTAAGTTATTAGAACCCCTGATGGCTGGGATAGCGTGTGCCCACAATCTGTGCTGTTATATAAGGCCTGCGTACGAATACATTTCAGTACTCGCCGATACAAATACTTGATATTGTGGTTACGTATTACAATTGTGATAAAAATGCATTTTATTTCAAAAGCACAAACTTTTCTTGAGAATGATACTGTACATGTTTCATTCCAAATAATACTTAAAAGTTAATTTGTCATTACTGGCATTTTAACATCCAGCTGCATGTTCTCAATCCATCACTACACAAAATCAAATTTCTTAGTTCTTTTTGTTTGTTTGTTTTTAATGTAGGTTGTTTCACTTTTTTCATATCGTCACTGTCCTGTGAAAGCGTTATATAAATAATGATGACTTGACTTGACTTGAGATGGTTGTTCGTCTCTTTGTGTGCTGCTATTGGCTGCCAACCAGTTCAGGGTGTACCGTGCCTGCTGCCCGAAGCAAGCTGGGATAGGCTCCAGCACCCACCGCTACCCTTGTGAGGAGCAAGTGGTTAAGAAAATGGATGGATGGATGACTTGACTTGAAAAACACGTGTCCATTATGTCCACTGACTCCAAAACAAACATCTCACTAAAATGTGATCATTGAGCTTATGTTCTGCCCTTTTCATCACAGCTGTATCTGGACGGCCCGTTTGGAGAGGGACACCAGGAATGGACGGACTTTGAGGTGTCTGTTTTGGTGGGGGGAGGCATCGGCGTCACGCCATTTGCCTCCATCCTCAAGGATCTGGTGTTCAAGTCCTCCATCAAGTCAAAGATTCAGTGTCAAAAGGTGCGCTTCTCTCTAATAATATGGATTCATCGTTTAATACTTCCTTGGACGTGCTTACCGGAGGTGTGGGAGTCGAGTCACGTGACTTGACTTGAGTCCAGTGAGTCTTATGCACACCAGAATGAGCTGCAATAAATGATGATGCACAAACTTAAATTCTTTATATTCTATTTACTGTATGTTTTTATACAGCACAATATTATACATTGTGGGGGGGGGGGGGGGGACACACTTTTTATTATTATTTTATTTATTTATTTTTTACTGAGGACTTAACTACTAATTAAAACTAACTGAAACTACGTTTTATGTTTACAAAACTAACTGCTATAATTATAATTATAGCTATAATTATAGCATAAATGTCCTTAGTTTTAGTCTTTAGTAATTAATTTAATGCATGAGCATTTGGGGATGATTTTTAATGTTACATTTATTTCAATATTAACCGGAATAAGAACATTTGAAAGTGTGTCACACAGAAGTGACATCATCTAGCAGCAGCCAATAGAAAAGCACCTTCAGATGGCATCGCTCCCATGGTGTTTTTTTTTTTTTTTAAATATTGTGCTCAACTAATACACATACTAAAAAAAAAAAAAAAAAAAAAAAATACTGAATAAAAACTAACAGATCCACACTGAAAACGAAATAAAAACTAACTAAAATGAAAATTCTCAAACTATAATAACCCTGATATGTAATCACGATTTTTAGGTGTACTTCATCTGGGTGACACGGACGCAGCGTCAGTTTGAGTGGGTGTCAGACATCATCAGGGAGGTGGAGGAGATGGACTCGCTGGAGCTGGTGTCAGTTCACACTTACATCACGCAGGTGGCCCAGAAGTTTGACCTGCGCACCACCATGCTGGTGAGAGGACCATACAGCTTTTCAAATCGGAAATATGTGTATTGTGTATATATTAGGGATGTAACGATAATGGCAATATCGTGATATTGTGATATTAAAACTGCCACAGTATCGCCGTCATCATTTTCACGATATTTAAAAGCTACACATCTGTGAAAAAAAAAAGTCAGGTTGATTTCCATTTGTGCAGTTCTAGCACCCTCTGGTGGCTAGTGTTTTAGTGCAGTTTAATTTTCATTAGGGATGTTTTGGCCCTTCTTGTTTAAAATCTACACTAATTGTCAGATGAAGGGGATTGTATATGATTGTGAAGTGAGTCATTATGTGGAGGAACATAATGTGGGCTTGAATTAGCGAGTAAGTGCCTCAATATTAATCAATCAATCAATCAATCAACTTTATTTATATAGCACCTTTCATACATTTAAAATGCAACTCAAAGTGCTGGACATCCATAATACAATAAAATAAAAGAAATTAAAAGCCCCCCCCATCCCCATGATCGTACCCACAGACACACCCAAAACTCAACAAACACATGAAAACCACAACATGGCGGGGCACAGAAGTACCCTGTACCCTCGTATTAAGTGTTATTAGAGATTGGAGGTAGTTTGTACAAAAGCACAATATTGTGCTATTTTATTTTTTATTTTATTTTTTTTAACAATATTGTGACCTTTTTTAAATATCGCCAACCGCCCCACAATATCGTGAGCTTCATATAGTGATAATATCATATCATGATATTTGGATATTGTTACATCCCTAGTATATATAATGCTGATGTAGTGTAGATATTCATTTCACATTATACAATGTATTATTATTGTATTACATTTTCAAATTCCTTTCTGTTTTCATATTGCACATCATAATTTTCAACATTTCATGTGCAATTGTAAATCCTCAAAATTACGAATATTCTTGCCGCTGAATACATACCTGGGTGCGATATGATGATAGTACCGCATTTCTTGTTTTTCATGTGTGAACAGTACGTGTGCGAGCGTCACTTCCAGAAAGTGTGGAACCGCAGCCTGTTCACCGGCCTGAGGTCTGTCACCCATTTTGGCCGGCCTCCCTTCGTGTCCTTTTTCAGCTCGCTGCAGGAGGTTCATCCAGAGGTCAGTCCGTTTTGAGCCGCTCTCGCTACGCCCACACAGAGCGTAGGAGTGAATAAGTCTTATTTTACTGCAGGTGTCGAAGATCGGCGTGTTCAGCTGCGGACCACCGGGACTGACCAAGAATGTGGAGAAAGCCTGTCAGCACATGAACAAGAGGGACCAGGCGTTGTTCATGCATCACTATGAGAATTTTTAAATGTCCCACGTGGATGAAAAGGGTCTTTTATTGACAATTTGGGTGAATGAAAGGTTGTAATCTATTTTATTGATCATCAAGCAGGCTCCCAGAGAATTTGTGAGTGTTTTTTGGTAATAAAGTCATGTCTCTACTGTGTTCTCTTCTTGTATGTATAATTGTACATGAGGCGTTTATGTACTCGCCTGCAAAAGAGTACCATGTATCTACTGTATGAAAGACAAGGTGTGTATTAGGAGGCAAGCTTTTTTTTTTTTTTTTTTATAATGATGACATATTTATTTTGTAATGGTGTTTTTTTTCCACATCATTGAAATGTGTTTAATAGGGTGGAGGTCAAATTGTATTGCGTATAATGTATATTGATGGTGATACATGATTTGTGCTTTAATTAGTAAGTTTGCGTCATGAGCTGAAAATCAGATCTAAATCACTCTTTTTATTCTTTAATAAATCATAGCTCTTAAAAATGAGATTTGAATTTTATTTTCATAGTTTCAATGACTGCTTGAAATGTAGTTTATTGTGTGCTCTTGAATAAATTTAATCTACTGACAAGTGAGTTTTTTTTGTTTGTTTTTTTAATTTAATAACTGAAAATTAGCCTGTGTAAAGAAGATCAGTAGTATTTGAAGAGCTCGCGCCCTATTTTTGTTGATAGTCGCATGCGTGCTCGGTATAAAAATTGACACATTTTCATTATTGTGTAAAATTCTGTGTTTGGGAATTTGGCAGACCAATTCACTGAAAAAAAAACAACTTATAAGATTTACTTTAAAAAAATCTTGCAAGTATTTGCACTCACTCCAACTAAGTAAATTATACTGCTCAATATCAAGCACATCACACTCAACAGAATTAAATAACATTTACATGCAACTATCTAGGAAAATATGAAGTAAGTCTTACTAAACATAATTATAAAGTTTCTCCCTGTAATATAGTAATGTGTAGTTATGGTAAATAGGCCGCATAGCCCTTGCTTATTTAGTAAATCTTAAAAACATGAAATGATAACCAATATGAAAAAAATAAGTAATTATATTAACTTTTTCTATTTGACTTTACGTTATATTGAACTCTTAACCCAATATATCTTAGTACTATCTTGGAGTAAATTTGTTGAAATAAATATAAACTCAGAATCACACTGAGGGACAATTTAGTCACTTCTAATCAACCAAAAAGCATGTTTTTGGGAAGTAACTAACGAAGCACGGGGAGAACATGTAAACTCCACCAAGGAAGGTCAAAGCCTGGACTCAATCTCACATCCTCTGCAATGGGAGGCAGACGTGCTTACCAGTCAGACACCAGGCCTCTAATAAACTAATGACAGATAATGTTCAAAAAAGCCCTTTTGTGTAGTTCTGGAAAAAAAAAAAAACAGTCACTGCATTAGAGATTCAAATTGCAAAATAAAATACAAACAACTTACCCCAAATTTAGGATTTATTTCTAATAAATTAATCAAATTGCAGAGAAAAAAAATGAAACTTCAATTTTCAGTCTTTGTTGAAAACAAACTGAAATGAAAAATTATACAGGTTAAATGTTTGCTTAAGTGTTAGGCAAGACACTATATAAGTTGGGAACTGAATAATACACACAAGATATTCAATAAAAGAATTCAATAAAGATTAAATTAATTAAAAACACCCTAATATATTATGTTAGTGTACATACATAGTGTAATTAGTGTACAACATGCATTATAATGTATGTTAAGCATTTAAACGTCAAATTATAGACAAATTATAGAGTTTAGTCAGTTTAGTCAGTTTTAGCACTTACAAAACGAATAACATTAACCGAGTAAATCTTAATTATTAATTTAATTGAAAAATTATTTCAATATTCGCTGTAAACACTTTACAGAAAAAAACAAGCAGCACATTGAAATCTGAATTTTTTAATTAACTGTGAATAACTGAAAAAAAAATAGTAAATATAATTATGAAATTAAGGTAATATTAACAAGGGCAGAAAGTCATTTTTATCAGTGTAGACTGAGGGAATTTTCTATTTTTATTTTTTTTTTAAAGGGAATTTTCTATTATACGGCCTAACAATTTGGTGACAGAAAGTAGACTGGCTGAAAGCAGTTCTATGTTTGTGGCACAGGTGGTGTAACGCAATGTTGATGGTTTTGATCCATCCACAAAAAGTGTGTTTTTGTGTGCACATTGACAAATATCATCTACAATCAATTTCCCCCATTGTGGCAGTATTTTTTTTTAGTATATACAGTATGCCATAAAAAACATTTTAAACTAATCTGCTGGTGTGTAGTATTTGGTGAGTACTATAATTCAGTAACTCAAACTCATTTTTAATTTGTTGTTTCAAAGCCACACACCTCAGATGCAGCAAAAAAAAAAAAAAAAAAAAAAAAAAAACAATAAGAAATTATTTTCTACAAGCAGTCAGGAATACAGAAAAATACAATAAATGTTAAAACATGAATTTAAGGTATACAGCATCTCTATGATGTGTTGCACTTTTCACATTAGATTTGCCCGTGAATTCTTCATAGTTATCAATATTAAAATTAAAAATTGCCTCTCCGACAGTGTAATTGGTTATAATTTTTTTGGTAATATATGGTTCAATTGATGACAAATGAATTTGTCATGGGTGTGAATTATCAGCGTTATCTAAGGTGGTGGTGCAAGAAAATGAAACTTGACAGCAGGTTTAAAGATTTGACTGTGTTACTTCCTTTTATGGGCTGTTAAAAGTTTTTCAAATAGAAGATTATGAAAGTGGCGTCACTCGTAGATAAAAACGATGGTAACAAACAAAACAAAAAACACCCCACTTTATTTTCCGTGTGGTCACTTCCTTTATGTTGAATATGAGCATACAGGTTGAAGGGTGGAGTCGTGGTTTGACTGTAAGATTGATCCCTTCAGACAAGCCCATGCTGTCATAAAGGAAACTAGTGCATGAATTTACCTCGCTTTTGAAAAGCTTTACGTAACGTATTGTTTTATGGGTCATGATTCATTTACTGTCTTGACATAAGCGTGCAAGTCCTACAAGGAAGTAATAATATGCTTCCATTTTCTGTGAAAAAGAGCCTTATCAGCCACTATGAACAACATTAAACATTAATGTTATTCCCGTAATGCCAAACCCTTTGAGGGGAAAACAGCTCACCTGCACACTCAAAGGTTTTTATTTCCTGCACCATTTGTTTACACATTTCTGTCAAGGACATACATGAAACCACTTCTCCATAAAATCAATAGTACACCTCTCAATGTCTTTATCCACCGTCATTAATAATGCATACTAAAATTGCACTTTGAAGTTCCTACTGCCACAATGTCGTTGCCTGTTCATTTGACAAGAAACTTCTTGAATCCTGAATAGAGTCATAATTATATCAAGCAGAAGGGAGAGCAGCTATGCTTGTAAAAACATGACTGACTGTCTGACTGATAGGGTTTTATTGTCTTTGATGGCAAACCATAAAGACCGGAAGTGGAAGCGTTGCCAGAATTGTTTACATCGGTTTGGATCCTGTGCTATCAGAAGCTTAGAGTAGGGGAGTAATTACAATTTACGCTTTGTGATTATTAGTTGACTTCAAGGTAACCTTTTGGGCCTTGAAGGTTGAGATACATTCACACATATGGACAATTTAGTTTTCAATCAAACTAACATTGGGGATTTTTATCCAACTACCAAAACTTTAAATGTATCTTAAAAGAACAACAATTAATTTAAATGAACAAGTAAAATGATAATTTAGGAAAAATCATTGAAAAAGACAACAACAACAAAAACACAATACCTCCTGCTGTGCCCACTATGGCCTCATGGGGCAGTGTTTTGCACTCATGGAGATACACTTACTTGGAGCTAAAAGCAGAAGAAGAAGAAAGTGGCAAACTTTATTAATATAACGTGTTTTTCACAGATTAGGAAGAATAAATGCCCGTGAGTATTGTTATATTACCTATCTGTATGTCTTACCACAGGATTTGTGTGTGAATATTTATTATTTGAAGGCAAATTCCTTCTGTGATGTCTAATGCTACATTTTGCTAGCCGGCCCCTAGGCTTTTCCATTTAGTGCTAGCATTAAGCTAGCGATTGTATTTAAATGTCCAATGTGTGTAATAATAACGATTGCATTATGATTAATTGCCCATCCCTAACATGAACAAAATGATTTTGGAATCTGGGATTTGTTACATAAGCTCGGAGAGAACATACAAACTCCTCACAGGAAGGGCATAGTTATAATTCAAAACCTGAATCACAAAACTGCGGGGCAGATGTACAAACTGCTAAAACACTGTACTGCCAATCATGAATAAGACAAGAACTTAAGTTAAAGAGCTCCTCTTTAAAATAAACGTAATACTAGATATAATTCACACTCACACAGTCAAATATAAATCCGACTCAAGTCAGAAACGTTGCAGTAATTAGTGTTGAGTAATATAGAAGTTTAGTGTAGTTAGATTAGTCTGATTAGCTTAATGCTAACTGTTAGCAGCTAACAGAATGAGAAACTGTTTAAGCTACATATTTTTGTTATCCTCTGCAAAGAATAATAAATATTAGTGTCGGTGTCTCGGTGTTTAACTGTGCGTATTATACTGGCCTCAGGTGGCCACACACGCCAAAAGAGTAGCACTATGGCCACTGAATTGAAGCAAAAATATGGCAAAACCTGTTTATACTTTACATTTTCCCAGGGACACATAATTATCCAAGTTGTTGATGATGCCATAATTTGTTTGTCCTTTACACTTGAATTACAGTAAGGAATGTACAAATATCACTAAAAACGTGGCCTAGTTTGACTCTGAATCTGATTATTTAAATTTACATTATTTATTTGGGGGGGGAACATAAAGCTTGACTTTTTTGTCCCAACTTTGAAGGTCCACTCTATTGATCCTCGCTGATCAAATGGCTCCCTCTCCTGGTAAAGAGTGAGCTGCCTTCATCTAATGATCTTCACAAGGACATCCTATTTTATGCTGCATTACCTTTTTCTATAGATTTTCAATACAACACATTAAGCTGTCCTTAAAGTGTGTCCTCCTTCAGTCTACTCCTTCTTTCTCCTGACTCAGGCCTGATGCGTTCAGAAAAGAAAACATTGTAATCACATCTTAACTGGGGTCACATTCACGGCACTAATTTAGAGCCAGAGGCAAGGGTGCATTCTCTTTCCTTTAAAAAATAAATAAATAAATAAATAACACCTAAAATTTGGACATACAATAACACATTTTTAACACTCTCTTTGCTAGACATTTTTTATTGACGCTGATTTATTTATTTATTTATTTTTTTAATTATTTTTGGAGTTTATAAAAACTTTACAAGCAAGACAAGACACAGGAATACATGACAAAATGTGAAATAAAACTAAATCTAACCAAAACAAAGTCAACAAAAACATCATGACACATTTAGCTGAAATGATGGTTAAAAAAAAATAATCAGGAAGGTGCTATATCATTTTGAGTTAGTATTATTAGCTTACAATTCTGAATATGAAATTTAGAGTTTCATAACCAGGACTGATGAAAATTGAAAATAATGCAGTAGTAAATGAGAAACAAATATGGTAATATATGTACATTTAAGAGTATTTGACAATGTTAGCAGTGGCCCTTTTTGGCCACGAAAACTTTTTTTTTTTTTTTGTTTATTCTGACACTGCACAAGAAATAGCATTGACACTGCTAATTGACAAAAGTATCAACAATTCTGCTATGTCTTTTTCAGGGCCGATGCAGATACCCATTGTAACCAAGGAGGCCGATAACTTATACCGAACCAATATTGACTTTCACCAAAAGGGAAAATATTGGCATCCAAATTTTTTAAAATGCAAACTCAAATTCTTAACTTTGTTGACATTTCTTTAAACATATGTTTATTGAATCTCTTTTCAGATTTGCCCTGCAATTGGCTGGCAACCAGTCCAGGGTGTCCCCCGCCTACTGCCCAGAGCCAGCTGAGATAGGCGCCAGCACCCGCTGCGACCCTTGTGAGGAATAAGCGGTCAAGAAAATGGATGGATGGATGGATGGATGGATTTTCAGATTTGCAAAATGTTGATATCTTTTTTTGGGATGGTTTTTATTTCTATTAATTAATTAATTAATTAATTAATTTGTTTATTTTGTAATTCTTAGACAATTGACATCTTACCTTTAAAATCCTAACAAAAAGTTTAGGGACTTCCAGGGTCATGAGAATGTTGTAAAAGGTTAAATGAAAAATGAAACAAATAAATAGCTCCCTTTTGTTTTCTAGAGGAAATAAAGTTTTCCAAACTTTCAAACTATCCCAAATGTTAAGTTTTCACTTGTCTTAGTTTTAATTTCAAACAGAAGAATATGCCGTTTCCAGGGTCTCTTATAATGTTAACTGAATATTTAAATAAATATTTCGATGAAGTTAACAGTTTAAATTGACAGTCAGACTTTTCTTTGAAAACGCTAATAATCGGTCCTTTCCTATTCAAAACAAAAATTGATGTTATTCATTCCTCCCTTTGTAAAACAAGAGCCCTGTAACAAGCATTTAAAGTGTTAATTTTGAATTTAAATAATAAGATAAATGGTAAATATGGTGAATGTAAATTTAACAAAGCACATTTTGAAAGTCAAATTTTTTTTTAAAAAAATTGTAAAATGTATCATTTTATTATTTTAGCAGAGATGTCTTTTTTTTTTTTTTTCTGTCACTGCAAAATAAATAAATAAATAATGCCATACTTTCCGCTTGAAAGTATAGCAAAATTGGGCTCCTGTCAGTTAAGATGTTAGAAAACCTGTTGCGCTCCATTATCATCAATAACAAAGACCGTATTGGGATTGTGAATTACATTGTGTATGTCTGCTCACTGCGTTAGCTGTTTGCATCGGTGTATTTAAGAGTCTGATAATCTTCTTAGTCTTGGTAAGTACCCAGCTAGAAGTCAGCTAGTGTCCAGATTGTCTCATCCTCACTTGGACAACAACAACAACAAAGTATCCTTCTGCAAACGAGGTGGCATGGTGGCTTCTCCGGCATGAAATATGCACCTGCCTTCCTTTGGCAAGTGTGCTGACAGAGCTGTGGAAGAGGTGTTGGAGGGCCTGCTCAGCTTGAAGATGTTTGGCAGCGGCAAGAAGAAATGGTTTGTGAGGAAGCACAAGCGGCAGTATCAGCAGCAGACGAGGTCCGCCAGGAGGCCGTGCACCAAGCAGAAGCAGCGGTGGGCCGCTAAGATCCTCAAGCAGCACCGGCAGAAGCTCCTTAACGAGCTGGACGTCAACGCCGTGCTACCCTACTTGGTCTACGATAAGGTGTTCTCGCTCGGGGAGTACAAGGAAATCCTGGGACAGGAGTCCAACAAGAGGCGCACTGAGGTATTCCTGGACCATCTGTCTTCCAAAGGACCCGCTGCGTTTTGCTCCTTCTGCTCGGTCCTGGAGGAGACGTGTCCCCACCTGCTCACCTGCTTTCTCTTGGATGGAGAAGGTATGTTGATGACATCACACTTACAAACTCCTGGTCATTTCAAACAAAGAAGTGCCTTTCTTTCTCTTGCGTTTACTCAAGAGAAACCAAAAGCATTCAATCAATAATAGAAATTGCATATCTCGAGCGGGAAACTTTTTATTGAGCAAGCACCGCAGACTAAGAGCCAGCAAAAAATAGCCTCTTAAACCGGCGATGGCTGAGGGGATTACTGAGCCGACATCCTTTATAACTAGCATATGGCCGACGTGTCTGCAGTCTGCGGCACTCACTCTGTCTGTGGCGTACAAACGTCCTAATCAATCTGATACCCCTGAGCCCTCAATTACAGTTTCACACATACAGTACCCTACAGAAGTACTAACCATGAGACAACCATGCTAACTATAGCAACAATATTGTCATTCCATATGTTTCCGCCTGTGAGAATCTACCTAAGAATTTATGTGAGAAACTGTAGCTGAGAGCCAACGTAACATTGTAAGTCATTTAAAAAAAAAAAGCCGCTCTGATTGTGGTGTCTTGGAAGGTCGGATCGGCCCCAAACCATTTCTATAAATCTTAGGGTGGATTTCCGCATCCGTAGTAGACAGTATACGTCCAGTGCAGTAAGTAATGCACTGATATTTGGGGGAAAACCTTTACTTTGTACCTGCACCTCAATGAGAAACAAAGCTCTTTTGAAGACAGAGAAAACAAACGGTTTGAAAGAGGAATGAGGGAGAAACCGTCGCTTACAAAGAAGGGGGATCATGACATCAGTGCTGTCCTTTCATCCCTTCTGAAGAGATTTAGTAATTTTGAATCTAACTTCAAAAAAAAAAAAGCCACTTTTTGCCTTCAGGTGCCTCCATGACCATTGCTACAGCTGAATGGAATATTAATGAGGATGATTCCACTCAAGCGATTGTCATTGGCTGGCAAAAGCCTCTCTCCAATATATCTTAAAAAAAAAAAAAAATCCAAAAGAGTGAAACCATTCTTGATTGAAATGGGCCTCAATGTGTAAAGTGCCTTGAGACAACTTCTGTTGTAAGATGGCATCATGTAATTAAAATTGACTTGTTTGTCTTAAAGCAGAAAATTCAATTTTGAATCTCTGCTGCCACCTGTTGACAAAAAGTGAAACTGCACAAACCCTTCTCACATACACAATGCGCACATGACATCACATCCGCATACGGGGTGGGAAATTCGAACCCAAATCCAGTCTGAAAATGATTGGCCAGAGGCTTGCTATGGGTGTTAATCTACTAATTAGAAGATGTTTCAGTCATAAATGTTCAAATAAAAAAGCCTCTGTAAAGATATTTTTGGGCAAATTGTTACATAGAGCAGCTTTAACTCGTATTAAAATAATGTATATTCACGACAACTTGGCTGATGGATCAATCTGCTCGAACAGATGGCCCTCCAAGAGAGGGGATGAAAGGGGGGCTCCCCGTGCTCCCAAACACTTCTGGAGAGGAACCGCTTTGCTCGCCTCCCATGTACATTGACCCTGTGTTTGACTCCAGGTAAGATTGTGAATTCCTATCAGTCTCTCGATTTCGCACTTTTATCAACTTCATGGAGCTAATTTCAAATTCGCCATTGTTTTGTTGGGTATAAGATGCATTCAGGAATAACTTCACTCCAGCTCCATATGTATGAGCATGATCCTCCTTACAGATAGGGGTCAGTGCGCCACATGATGCTTCGTTAACCTGTAAACGCATGTTCATAAGAACTTTAAGCAGATTTGTGGAGATCCCCAAATGTGATTATTTTTACCAAGTTAATTCATTCATGGTGACTGACTGGTTCGCACGTCCGCCTCCCTGTTCTCCTCCCACATTCCAAAGAAATGCTTGGCAGGCTAATTGGGCGTTCTTAATTGTCCCCAGGTGTGCTTGTGAGTGTGGATGGTTGTTTGTCTCCATGTGCCCTGCGATTGGCTGGCAACCAGTTCAGGGTGTACCCTGCCTACTGCCCATAGCCAGCTGGGATAGGCTCCAGCACGACCCTTGTGAGGAGTAAGCGGCTCAGAAAATGGATGGATGGATAACTCATTCACTCCCAGCCATTTTCACCAAAGCAACCCCCTTCGCTCCCGGCTGTTTTACTGGATTTTGACTGATTTTGCAAGACCCACAGAATATTGTGTTCTATTGCTCTAAAAACATGGAACCTACAAAAATAAAGATTAGAGTCCCTTCTTTCACCAGGACAAAAATATATTTGTATCTGTTTCCATTTTGCAGCAATTAGCATTCGAATATATAAGTTTCGCCATATTCACATTGCTGGTGAAAACATTGTCAAAAAGAGCTTGTTGCAACAAGGCCCTGGCCGGTCTCTTATACTCTGCTGCCACCTGCTGGCCTTTTTTTGTAATAACTACCATTGCTTTAAGCCACCTCATCATGTCAGAAGCTGCATCAAAGCCTTCTGTATGCTATTGCATTAAAAAAAATATATAAATATGTTTTTGGGAGTGAAGGACAAAGCATTAAAAAAAAACATGATTTACATGTTTGGGTTTGAATGAGTTAATAATGTTCAAGGGCATTAGAGTAGCACAGTGTAATAGTGGCTAGCTCTCCTGTCTTCTTCTGTCTCTTTGGAGTTCGTGGTTTCGACGCTCGGCCTTCTGTACTTGAGCGAGTTTTTACTAGATACAGAGAGTGCCTTCCACATTTCAAGAAACAGCATTTTATGTTAATTGCAGTCTAAAGATAAATAGTCTTGTTGTGAATATGAGTGAATGGTTGTCTATATGTGCTGAGTGTTTAGTATGTTATATTGGCACATACTTTCTATAGTGCTGTTCGTCGTTAAGATTATGGTGGTTGAGATGGAGCCTGTCACAGATAACTACGGGCGGCATGAATATTTGATTTTGCTCCTCTTGATGTATGAATGTGAAACAAACATCTTGCATGACTGTGAATGGGGTCAATCTGATGTACAAGATAGAAGTCAGAGCATCCACACTCAAGCCTTGCGAGTGCGTCACAGCTGAGTGATGGCGTAGTGCTGCGTGAGCGTGGACCCCCGGAGAGTACCCTTGGCCCAGCTGCCACCGAAGGGGGAGGGGTGAGCGAGGCCGAGTGGATACTGCCGGGGTGTGTGTGCGTGTGTGTCTACGTGTGCGTGAGGTGGGGCGGGCGGGTGGCGATGAGCTTAAAGTGACGGGACAGACAAGCTGATATGCTCTCCAGACCGTTAAGGAGGCCTCTTTAATGTGTGACAGCTAAGTCAGCATTGAGACCGAAAGCCCAGTGGTGTGGCCCTGGGCACGCACACACACACATGACAGGATGACAGCAACACACACATTGCAGCACACGCATCACAGAGTGGCCACAGAGCCGCCCAACAACACGCAGACCACTTGCAAGGCGATGTAAGTCCTCTTGAAATTATTTATGAGCTTGCATATGATGATTTTCTTGGACATGTTCCAACTGCTGGAGTTAGA